>NC_142200.1:122063560-122679274 GCF_049639895.1 Pseudopodoces humilis | reverse complement strand
GTTAGTCTGAGAATATTTTATGTATTAAAGCATGTTAGTTCTTATGCACTCCAAAATTACTTTCTTAGTTGATAGTCTTCCTTAATGAGAACAAGGATTGGCTTAGAAGATTTAATTTGCAGACAATATTGCAAAAGACACTTCAATGGAAAGGATGTAACATTGCCTAGAAATAGATCTTTGTAGCTGAGTTCCAATTATTTGTTTATGCATTCTGAGGTCTTGTTTGTCCTTTTTGTTTGGTTTGGTTTGGTTTGGTTTTGTTTTGAATGCAGACATACACTAAGCTTTATTCTGCCTTTCAGTGGTTTTTTTGTGCTTTATGACTTATCTATTTATGCATACTTGCTGTTTTGGTTCCTTGTCCTCTAAGTGTATGCAGTATATTTACATTAGTGTACTGGTTGCATTTTTCACTGCTGAACCATCCACCTAAAAGCAGGATGTGAATGTAGAGGATACAGATGAAATGCTGTCCTTTTCCCTACAGTGAAAGAAGGGCAAGGTAAAAGGATTGGCCAAATCTGCTCATGAATGTTTGCCATTCTGGAGTAGTGTGAGTCCAGAGACAGATGCACACCAGCAAGGTGTGCATCACATTTAGAAACTAGGATTTAAAAATGTTTGAATCGGTGTTGAATAGCACAACAGCAGGGGCAATATAGTGAATCAAAAAAGTCATCACTGCCCTGGATTTTTACACAAATGAGTTTGTGGTACCTCGTCAGAAGGCAACAAACTAGGTGATTTAACACCATCACAGCAAAAAAAGTGCCCAAGAAAGCAATCAAAATCTGAGAAATGGGGCTTCAAGAGTACTGCTATACTGATTAGCTCTTTTGTATACTTTTCTATACTACAGATTTTTGGTATTAGTTCAGTTGAGGGGTGGGGTTGAATGTATAATAATTTCTCGATTGTAAATTTAATCAGTCTAAAGAACAGATTTTTTAATTTTTTTTTTTTTTTCAAAATACAAAGACTGAACACTTGCCTTCTTAGAGGTGTGTGAACATCTACTGCTTTTCCCACAGATATCCTGCAAGGAACTAGGAAGTGGAGTAGAGTCACCACTCTTTGTTGTTAGACTCAAAGCATAATTTTGCATTTAGTGTTTAAAAGGCAACAATTGCCTATAGTGGTAGGAAAGCCAATATTTTAGAGATAGTTAAGACAATACAAACATTCCACACACAGTTGATTGAATGAAAAGCAACACTAAATAACACTCTATCTATAGTACATATTTCATTCATTGCGCAGACCTGGCCTGAGGCTTGTTTAAAAAAGCACCAGATGTTTCTCTAAGAAATGTATTTGTCTTTGTGTGATGACAGATGCTCTTTGAAATCACAAAGTATGTAATAGCAGAGTTTGCCATTTGAAATCAGGAAATTCAATTTGTTTTCTCAGAGGCATGACTGAAGGGCAAAGCCCAGTAAAAATTACTGTATAAACTAATGCTTTTCAACATTTTGTACTTGTCTTGCTACTTTGAAGCTCATTTCCAACTCTGTTCCAAACAGAAATGAGAAAATCAGCTTCCAAATATGAGACCTCTGCCAGCAGGTATTTTTCCTCTGTACTTAGTGTGTTGGTTTACTTAAACTCGAGTTTGCCTTTTGTATTAGTCACCTCACATGGTCAGTAGTCTGAGCTATGAAGTAATGGAATGGCTCATAGAGAAAAAATGTATTGAGTAGAAACTAATTAAATAGAAGAAATTTCAATTAAATAGAAGAAATTTCTATATACTGTGCAACATGTCCTCACAGTAATTCTCATAATGTTGCAAATGGAAATGACAACATGCAGCAAAAGATGAATTCATGCCCAAATTTGATAGTAGACTGGTTTTCTTTCAAGGTTTACAAAAACCTTGGCATTCAGACTGGCATTTAAAAAATCACCAGTGCGATGAGCCCTATGTGAGTTATGTATCAATAATCCAGAGAAAGTGACAAGCAAATAAAAACAGGAATTTGACTGAAAATAAGTTTTCAACCAGACAGGGATCAAAAATTTCGGAGAGAAAGAAGACTGTGTTACAAACCCGTAACTTTTGCCTCATTCATAGTGAAGTTTGTTGAGGTTCGAAACCTGGAAGATTTTCATAAGCCTTAGTTCATTAGTGGTATGGGATAAAAAAACTTGTAAAAAACCCCGTGGTTTGGGCAAAAGTTGAAGCATACATTTTAGGTCGAGCATCCTTAAGAATACAAAGCGCTGGTTTAAATACTGACTCATAATGCATATGTCCTGCAACATGTCTGAATATGCAGGACATAATTCTTGTCACATTGGGAGCAGCAGAATTGTTTCAGGCTATTGCAATTTAAGTCTAGATTACTTTGAAGTGTCTAAGACCAGATTTTTAAACTTTTTTTTTTCAGCATTTCAGTGGTCTCTGTGCTAAGAATTTGTTTTAGAATAAGCTTTGAAAAAATGTCAAACTCCTTTTGCTAAGAAATAATTTTTCTTGTAAGATATTTGGCAACCACTGGTTTGAAGTAAAAATAGCATAAAACCACAATTTCTTGACATATACTAACAGGTACAAGTGTGATATATGCTAATGTGTTGACATGAAAAGTAGGATTTTTGTATTGTGGTTTAATTACACTAGTACACAGCAATATAAATATTCGTAATTCTCTAATAAATAAAGATATTATGGATTTTTCCACTGCTTTGAGTGGACACAGTTTAGGTACACCTTTTCTCACTTATGTGACTGGGTTGCTCAATGACAATAGCCAGGAGGAGAGGAAATTCAGGACCAAGACTTGTTCACACAGGAAAATCAGTGTGATTAAACTTGGAGGTCCAATAAAATGCTCCTGGAAAAGGCAATCCTGCCCTCCTGCTCCTCTGCACCTCTCCCCACCTTGTGTCAACATCAACGTGTGTAGGGCCACACGCTAAAGTAGATCCATGAGCAGACTGAATCTGAACTGGCACGAAGGAGGGAGGTTCATTTATTTTTTGGCTGGCACAGTGAGTGTTAGGCTGTGATGTATGAGGAGACAAGGGAAGGGCTCTGCCCTTGGGCCCTACCCTTTGATAATACAGAGTCTCGTGAAAACAGCTTCTTAATTTGGGCATCTTGTCCTCCCTTCAGTTTCTCCCAGGCTCCTGTCCATGTGTGCTGAAGGTGTGGCAGACCACTCAGCTTTCTGATAGCCGCAGTGAGGCTGAGGTAGCTGAGAGGAGCAGCTACTGGGCTGTGTGTCAGCTTTCTGCTTTACAGTGAAAACAGACGGAATAAAGCCTCCCTGCAGCCCTGCACAGTAAAAATCATGTCTCTCTGTTGAGTTGACTTGGTTTAATTAAGTGCTGAATGAATACAAAAGAAGTCAAAATCTGACTCAGAGGTTCAGATTGCAGAGCCAGTGTTGGGGAATTCCCGAATGTAGCACTTCTTTAGATTTTATAACGCATACAAATAGTGGTACATTTATGCCTACTTCCAGTAACAGCCTGCCCATTACTGAAAAAAACATGCATTTAGCTAAATTATTTTAGGAAGCAATTACTGTGTTCTTAACCCTGCAGTAACTGATACACACGAGACCAGTCACTTCTGAACACTGTGCACTTCGTGTGTACATGACTTCCATTCATTTATGAGCTTTTCCTTTGTTTTTAATTACTGGCAACATTCAAAAAGTCTTTTACTGTAAAATTTAAATCCTGAAAATTAGATAATGCGCTATTTTTACCCACTGTTTGATCATCATTTAGAAATATACCATATTAACTCTCATGTTCTTATGTGGTATATCTTGCTTTTAAGACAGGATTTCACTTATCCTGCTCACTCCACTCCTGGGAGTTTCACTTAAAATACAAAGAAACACATAAGTGTGTGTCTTTATGACACTGAGGTCTTACAAGTCCTTATTTTTATACTGTGCAGGTTTTTTTGCATGTTTTACCCAAATAATAAATACAAGATTTTAGATCAAGTCACCACATACGAGACTTGAATTACATGCTGCATTCATTTTTTTTTTTAGCATCTAAGTCAGGGCTTGAATTACATGACCGAGCTGATGGTTGCTATGGTGCCACTCTACCTTGATCAAGACATTTCTGCTTGTCCCTAGTAATCTTTGCACTCCATCTAGTTTAATCTCATTAAACTATCAGAAAATGTCACTGTCAAAAGAAAAAAAATATATTATTTGCTTGGTCCTGTTTTAGCTTGTTGGAATGGTGTGGCACAGGGTCTGGTGCAATTGCTCTTCCAAATGCTGGCATGGGGTGGATGTGTGGTGGCCAGACAGTGGAGGTGAAGCTATCAGGGTCCCTGGATGAACTAGGAATCTGTAAAGCCAATGCAGAAATGGATACACATTCTCTCATGGATGTTAATTTTGATCAAGTAAATAGGAAAATGATCCCTCTCCCTTGGTTTTGTCATGAAAATAATACACCTCATAGAATCTGTGTGAATACCACTTCCCTGTGTCAAACATCTTTGTCACCGGAGGAGTAGGGAAGCAGGCACAGAATTCCCACTAGTTTGCAAAACTCCCCTGTAAAATTTGTGCGTGAAAAATCTTGCTGGCAAAGTCTGCTGGCTAAGACATGGGTGCAGCTTATGAAGGTATCTGAAGTTAATGGACAAGAGCAGAGGTTTGAGCTTTGGTGAATCTCTGAGAAATATGAAATCTAAGTTCAGTGAAGGCACGATTTATCTCTAAAGGATTTGTTTTGTGCTTAAAGATCAGTTTGTGCTTGTACTGCTTGCTGAACCTCAGTTTCCCAGATAAACAGTTTTTCCCCCCCCATTTTGCTCCAGGTTTCCCATAACCACTTCAGGACTTCAATTTATCATGTCCCATCAAAAGGGCTCTAAGAATTTGGTCCTGAAAGAGACATCATGGTTTATAAACTCACTTCTGTCACATCACAGAGTCCCTTTCATTAGTTTACCCTCATCTACACATTCAAGAGATTTTCTATAAATTTAGTTTTATCCTTGAAGCTTCCAAAATATGTTACATTTGTACTGTTTTATTCTTTTGATACTATATGTCAGCAAGAAAATTCCACAAGCTTATAACAACCATCACATAAGGACCATCAGCATAGAACAAATACACACAAAATTGTTACCAAATGTTCTTAGTATATACTTTACAATAAAAGAGAAACAAAAAACATGAATAGTCTGACTTCTCAACATGACTACTTAATTACTTACTTGACAAACATTGAATAATAAAATGCAAATGAATTCTTTCAAGATTTTGAATTTTTATAGACATACAGGGTGCAGAAGGTTTTGGTGGGTGGGTGGTCTAAGAATTTGCCTTTTGTTCAGTAATTTTTCTTGAGATGTGAATAGGTCTCTGTTTCCTAAGTGAATCAGTGCAAGAGTGATATATTATCAGATAATTCCAAAGGCAAATTGGTGGGGAAAGGGAGAAAACATGAATGAGCATCTTTTGCAAAAAATTGACTATTGAAAGTAGGAGCTACTGGTAATGAACTCCAGACATTGCTGCAGGAGTGATAAGAACAGGAAATGCTTTGGGCAACATTGTTCTACAAAAATAGCACTTTTAAAATGCAACATGGCTGGCCTGTCTTTAGCAGCATAGCTGTTGAAAGAATTGCATGATATTAATTGTACCATAGATGACTCTTGACATGCTGGGCTCCTCCTTGTTTCAGATTCTACTTTGTGATCTTGTTAAGCTCTGGAACTGGAACAGCGGACTCTTTCAACAGATAACATTAAATTCAGCTACTCTTCTCTGTAGCTCCCTGTTATCTAGCATTAATGAAAAAATTAAGAATATCAGCTTATTTTCATTCGATGGGAAAGGCTCTGTGTTTTTGGTTGGGTTTTTTTTTCAGTTATGAAAGGAGTGTCTGACACAATCTGGGAAAGCACTGGCATTCAAACAAGTATTCTTCTGAACTCAGACAGTTATATAAGTTTCACTGGGTGCCATTGCCAATTTACCAAAAGCAATTTCTTTTGAAATTACATATCACTTCAATGATGTTGTGACTTCATGTAAAGACACTGAAAACTTGAATATTTGCTACTTCTTTTCCTGAACACTTAATTAGTTTGGGAATGTCAGATTCTAAACAATGTAGTTATTCATCATTAACTTTTTCCCACTCTTCTCTCTGGAATAAAGTGCCTTTCAGGCCAGGGTTGTTGGGAAACTTCAAATTATGGAGAGAACAACTAGACAGTAAACAAATGCAGAAGTTCTGTTGTCATGGAAGAATTTTTAAATCATGTCCTAAAAGCGTTGCTCATGCAAAGGTGTGCAGGTGTGTAAGCATGACTGTAGCTCATGCAATACAGCAATTATTTATGTCCAAGGACTTTGCTGTTGGCAAAATAAAAGAATCAAGAGTTTCAGTTAGCAGTCTACAATTTGGGCACAGAAAATTCACAGCAGATGTTTCTTGCAAAATCTTGTCTCTTCAGAGGGAGGTGAGACTTTTGGATAGAACTTTCTACAAAGTACCCACTACCACCTTTTCAGGACATTTGTTTTCTGCTTGGATAATAAAATGTTTTTCCTATTATTTGTATAATTATTGACTCTTTGCAAAAACTTCTGGTGGTTTTTAAAACAATCTTAGTTGGGGGCCCCCACTCTCAACATTTAAGTTGTTCTGAGCAGAATTCTCAAAAAGTGAGAATTGAGGCACGTTTTCCACACTTCTTTAACCACAGATGTAATCAGGTTTTTTTTTTGTGAACAGTTCTATATTAGTAGACCAAATATATATAGAGTAATTAGGGTGGTTATCTTATAGAAAATATTTAATTTTTTTCTAAATATGAAGTGAAATAGCTTGATCATCAATTTGTGTAACAAATATAATCATGAGAAAACAGAAAATACCATCTTTGGAAACACCAGTGTTTGAAAAGGCGCGAAGACTCATTCTTATCAGATTAAATGGCATGGCTGAGATGGACAAGGAGGTGACATGCCCACTTTCCATTTCTCATATGCTATCTGAAGCCTATAAGAAGCAGAATGTAATTCAAAGTGGTGCAGATTTTACTCCAACTGAAATCAGAAATACACTGGCTTAAAGGTGTCTGGTCCTTGCAAGCCATTTTAGATCAAACATAAGAGAAACTGAGGAGAATTTCAGTTGACTAATTTGATTACTCCAATGAAACTTACACAGATATTTTGAACTTTTTGGGAAGACAGAATATTCAAGCACCTTCAGAAAATATACAGAAATGACTAAACCAAAAGTAGAACAGGCCAGAAAACTATCTTTGTTTTCTGACTTGATGTTTCAAGGTCCTAAACGAGGTCTACCTTGTCACTTTCACTAAAATGAGAAGCTATTTTCTACTGCTGTTTTTTCAGGTGTGATTAGTGGATATCTGATGCCATCTGAAAATATTCAGTAGATCTCATTTTTTCCTGAAGGTTGGAAGGTCTCCCAGGTGGTCCTTTGTCATATTGAAAGCCCTGGGCGGATGTATTAGACCCTCAGGCATGTCTAAAATGATGCCCTATGCCTATGCTTAAGGACTTGAAGCCTTGATGTGTTTGAGCATCTAGGACTAGTAGGAGAGTGTGAATGAGCTTTGATGTCTTATCCTACCAGGATGAGGACTCAGTCTTTGCATCAATGTTTAACATTTTGAAAGCCCGCTTTAACACCTTATTAACCAGTGAGTCTAAAATATCCCCTGCTCAAATTAAGTTTTGAGTACAGCAAAATACCAACTACAGTTGCAGTTAGAAATAGATTATTTTTTCCTCCAATCATCTGATTCTTTGTTAATGAAAAAAGAAACAAAGGAAGTAATTTTCTCCCTTAAGATTAATAATCTATTACTCTGATGAAAATTGTGCTTCAGCTACCAGACAATTCCATTAATTGTGGGATCTGCTATGCAGTTTGCTGCTAATTAGTGAGTAATACTCCATAAAAGCAATTGCGTGTGAACTCTTTCCTTTAAAAACACAACCCGCAGTGGGAGTTGACTTCCTCACTCTCCTTTGAAAATTCCATCCCTGGTATTTCTTATTATATTAGTAAGCAGTTATTATTCAGAAATTATTACTGGCTAATTACATTCAATGGAGAAGGCAGATAAGGAGGAAACCTCATGAGCAATTACAGTAAATAGCATGCATATCTTGTTAAGGGTGGGGGTACACTGAGTTCTACAAGAAACTCTACTTAAGAGCTGAAAAGGATGCAGAAATAAGTAATTCCTTCTTCTGAAGACAAGTACCCCGCTGAAAGAGCTCTTCATTTTTCACATGATTGCACTTGCATTTTGTCTGAAGCTATTCACTGCCAAAGTCCTACACTGATGAGAGATTGTGGCTTCTGAGCACATTGCTGATCTGAGGTTGTCACAATGACCAAAAATGTAAAATTCATACTCAGAATCTTGGTAAGTACAGGAAGAAGCAGCACTGTTTATATCACACAGACATCTATTGGAGTAAATGTTTTTTTTACTCCCAAAACAAACATAACTGGTCAGAACTACAAGACACTAAACTACAGCAAATAGGCTCAGCTCAGTCAGGAGGACTTGAAAGTCCTAAAAAAGGTCACTGAGTCCTATACAACACAGCAAATGGGTGTGAGTAAGCACTACATACCCTCTGAATATGCTTTAATGTTGTTGATCCTAATGCCTGCTTGGATGTTTTTCTGATAGTTTTTAGTAATTTGTCTTGGCATGGGACTATGATCTATGTTGAAGTGATAAAGAAGACATTGTTACAATGGAGTCAGTGGCTCTAAATCATAACCCCCTGCATACTTGTTTCTGTCTTTTACTGGCAACTTGCTAATACAGAGGATGCTGTTGGGTGTTTATTCTCTGTTACTGAAGTATTTACCCTGTGGTAAGCAGCCTCAAGGAACAAAGAGTGTGAAGGAATGGTCTCTTTAAGGGACTTTTCCATGGTGTCTGAGGATAATAGGAAGATAAATTAATGAATGTCTGCAAGTTGAAGTATTTCTACAAGCCCATTAAGCACTGTTATTCTATCTTTAAAAATAGTTAATGGAATATTAATGAATGATATATTAGAATATGAGAACAGCCATAAGAGGCCAGATCCAAGGCTTTTGCAGCTCAGCATGTTCTTTCTTGTCGTGATCAATAGCAAATCACATTACTCAGAAGAGTATGAAAGGAAAAAGCCCCAAATTCAAAGATTTGCTGGCCATTGTCCTATATTGTGATAGGCAAAACTGAATGATATATTATCTCTAAAAAGCTTTCAAATCCACAGCATGTGGGAACATGTGGTGTCTTCAGCAAGGGTTGACAGAGAAAGAATCTCAGTATGGCATGCCAGATCTGCATACCAAAAAAGAATATCTGACCTGGGTTTGGGTCATAAGTTTAGGTATACATTTAGTGTCTTTTTTCCCTCCTTAATTATTTTTGAACCTGCCACAGGAATGTTAATCCACTGAAAACTTAGCTCAGAGCTTTGAATTTCCAGCATCCTTTTCTAATATATGGATAATCTTGTTTTTCACTGAAGGACTATTAGCCTGGTCATAGTATTAAGTAAGGAGAAGATAATGAACAGTCAGGCATGCTATATATTTATTGAAGGTGAATCCTTCCATGTGTTTTCTGTTTGATATATATCTTTTAAAACATCTGACTCAGGCCAAAATAATTTAAAACAAAGAAAAGAGAACACTCCCTGCCACAATTACCTTGTACTCTTTGAAGGTATTCCTCTCTTGTTAAGAATAAAGGTAGGCATAAAGTGCAAAAATGTTATTTTTGATTTACATGAAGAAATAATAATCTAGGTTGTAAAATATGTCAGTGTTTTCGAGCAAACAGCTTATAACTTGATGCTTCCAAGGATAAACTAAACTTCCCCTACATACAAAGAAGGGGTATGATTCCCTGCAAAATTAATTTTGATGTGAACATTCTCGTGGCTATAGAATTCAGTAGGGCAAAGCAAACACAACAGCCTTGATAGTCAAGTGATCAATCCCTTTGCTCTAATACATGAAGTTCTTTAACAAAATGTGTGCTTCTCATTTAAGGACCAGTGCACATGGGTGAGTCTTTATATCAGCCACAGGGAGTCCCCTTTCTTATACTTGGAAAGTATAATTTATCCTCAAGCTGTAACCTGCACAGTGCAACACCCACAAAATTATTGAACTCCCAGGGCTATCAAAGATAAGAATACTGTAAACTTTATCAAAGATAATGGGAAACACTCTCCCAAAATATTTGGTACCAAGCTTGATGAAGATAGGGTAAAATCCTCACATTGTTTTCTCTAACTAGGTGCTGAAATATTCTACTGGTGTCACTTGAGATTGATATTGTCTCTTAATAAAGGGCCAACATGTTGCTCATTTGACCCATAGTTTGTAACAATATGTTATACATTGTGTGTGTCTGGAAAAATAATTTAATTTCTTCTAGTACAGATCACAGCAGCAATTGACCCACTGTGATTTAGAGATCTTTTATTCCTCCATTTCAGAATTATTCAGCATTATTCAGCATTAAAGGTAGTATTCAATGAAGCTAAAATTAATTATTAACATTCATGTTTGAGCCATAATGCCTTGAATGTTCAGGTGGATCTCACTCAGTGAAAGAAACACAAAACCAAATTTTAGAAATCCAAGAGTCTGCTGAGGAAGACTGATCAAATTCTGTCCAATTCTGTTTTTGTTCCTGCATCTACTCTCAACTGACATACAAGTACATGAATTTGAAATTACATTCTCTTAACTAAGAACAAAATTTGGCCCTTCAGCTGTCTCTGCAGCTCTTTCATAAAATTTTATTTTTCTTAGCAAATGTTCAGATACATATTATCTATATATACATTGTCCAACATAGCTTTCTGTTCATTAGGCATCTGTGTTGTGGGGTAAGCTGTGGATCAGCAGTTAAACTTGAGGTTTTAAATAGATTCCTATAAACCCTGGTTTATTTCAAGTCCAGCATGGATGTAGAACTGTTCATCTTCATTTAATAGCTAGTATATTACTGTTTTTTGTATTTAAATGGCATAATTTTCTCTTCTATACCTCATAATCTTCATACTTTACCACTTCATTAAATATTAGTTCCAGTCCAGGATACTGAGCTTACAGTTATTTAAATTTCCTTAATTTTTTTCCCCACCACATCTCTTTTTTCAGAGCTCAAACTGGAGCATTCTTACAAGCTTAAATCTTGGTGAAACTTCCACTGAAATTGGTGCAGCCAGTATTTGGTGGCCTGTTTTCATTCAAACTTTATTTCGTGGCAGCTTTCACACATTCAGGAAAGCTCAAGGTACCCTTGGTCTCTGTATTATTTCCCTCAATTAAGACAAGGAGAGAAGCCCTGGGCTTGGCTCTCTGTGAGAATTTTGCTACTACTCATTTTGCTAAACAAATTGCTCCTGATGAAAATCTTTCTGCAAGTGCTCTGTTAGCACTCCTTTCTACCCTCCCCACATTGTTTCAAATATGATGACTAGGTTACTTTTCAGAGCACCTTAAGTACAATATAAACAGTTCTTACATTACATATTTGCAAAACAAGAATAAATTTTCATGACATTTAAGCAAACTTCTGGTTTAACTTGTGTAAATTGTGCATTCCCTATGCACAAAGAAGGGACTTTATTACATTAGTTAAAATAGTTTGAGTATTTAAAAGAAAGTGTTACGTATTACAAGCCAATGCAAACATATAAAAAAATCAAAATTAAAGATGATAGTGTTTGGATCCTGGGGATTAGGTGGGGAAAAAAAAAAACATGAATGTGAAAAAAGAAGAAATTAACCCTACATCCATTGCTGGCATCCTTAGCTGCACATGTGTTTGGCAACCATTAAATACTTGAAATATGAGACCTGGCAGTACCATGGTGCCAGACATAGTTAGCACTAGAAATATTCTTCCAAATTATTAAAAAGTGCTCTGAAACTGCTGCAAAAACAAAGTTCCTAATCCTAAAATATACTCCTTATATTGAGCATATAAGTGTATTACTGTACTTTAATATTCAAATAAATTTGAGCATATTTACATACCAAGGACTTATTAACTCCTGTCAAATGCAAGTATGAAATGGTTCCAGGTTTCAAAATAACTTCCAATTTTACTTTAGAAAGCTTTTGTTTTCCCTCATGGTGCCACCATATAGACAGCTACAGCCTGTAGTGGCCAACAAAGGCTCTTTGTCACTCAACAAGTCCTCTGTGGCTTCTCTTACCAGAATTTCATTTTATTACATTGATCATAAGAAAGTAAGTGGGGTCAGCTTTCCATAATTTTGTCAGCTTCTAAATGGTGTTGATAAATAAGGTATACTTCTTAAGTGATTAAATTACTGTAACTATTTTAAGTTTATTTCAACTTTAGATGATGTCAATTCCTCTAGACATGTCTACCCAGAGTGTGCTGATTACATGAAAGACTGAAGGGCACTTAGAGGTAAACTTTTCAATTTTTGTGTAGGATTTGTATATACACACTTTTCCATTTGCCTTCTGCAAGTATAGGATGATTTTAGGAGAACTGCTGCTTAAATCAAGGAAAATCAAAAGGCTGGAAAAGTATACTGATTTGAATGAAAATGAATTTTTCTTTAAAAAAACACGAGCTGGGTAATCTGAAAGAGAAAAAATAGCTTTTTAAGGTGATGTATCGAAAGAGCTTCTTTGACACCTTAATGGAATGATCCTTATTTTCCATTAGTATTATAACTAATGAAACTCAAAACTCTGTTTTTTAATACTGAAACTGGAAAAACGTGAAAGCTTCAGAACTGCAGCACAGGTCTTTATTTACTTATTTTTAAAACTGAATACCCTAATGTTGTGTGGGGTTTTTGTGTTTTGCTTTTTTTTTCCCATTGGCCACTCCAGCACTTTCAGTTAATGTTCTCTTTCAGAAATCAAGAAAACAGAAGAGGTTGATGACATGGACAACCTGGTTCCAAGTCAGCTTTATTAAAGTGTAACTCAAGGTAGGCAAGCCAGGTGACTTCCACATTATCTTTTACTGGTAATAATCTACATGCACTTCAAGAATTCTACAGCTAAAACATGCTGTAGAGAGAGATCCATCATATCACAAAGTGCTCCACGTATTCTGCAAGGACTTGGTGTGAATAACATCAAGCAAAGACCAGCCTACACTAAACCAGGCTGACAGTTTCCACAGTTATACAATCTTCTGGATAAAGAAGTACCACAGGTTTCTGATATAACGACTGTTCAACATGAAATGGAAATATATCTCTCTGGTGCTTTCTGTAATTTTATCCTGCCCCTCCTTTGGCTCACTCACTGGGATTCACCTGTGTTTTGAATCTTCTGATGGTTTTAGTTCACAGTCCTGCTCATCTTGGTTATTTTGTGAGAAATTACCACAGCTGTCAATCTGTGTGATCCCTGCAAGGGAGGGTGAGAACTGTGCAGACTAGCAGTATGCTATCTGTATGGCTAAACTCTTGTTTTACACAATAACATGGTATTTTCATAAGTCAAAATATGAACGTCCCTTGGGAATGTAACACGTCCAGGTGCTGGGAATACATAAATGAATGTTCACCTGCTGAGGCTGAAATGGCGGAATTTCATCAGTCCTCTCCTGCACTCAGACTACTGAAATGTTGGCAACAAAATTCTCTGATCAGCAGACCAGAGGCTTGATGATTCTTCTTGATCCCAGAGTATTTGTTATATCCTGCAGTTGTGATGTTTTGCTGGTCTGTATAAGGTCCTTTAACATTCCTACCGTGACAGGATCACCAGTACCCAATGCCTCATGCCAAGACACAATTGCAGGTTTATTCCAGTTTTCCTAAGTAAGATTCTGAATAGAACTATGGTAATTTCCACTTGTCAGCAAGAACTTCTTGCACTCAGCCTCTAGTTGCACAGCACAACTCTAAAAGGAGTTATTTAATGAGATCACAGTGTCAGAACTACTGTATGCCTGTATTACAGGAGCAGTACAACCACAGTCATGTGTGTTGACTGCCCCAGAATATCTGGGCACAGAAGAAATTATCCATGATTTACCCAAGATTTGCTATCTAGTGAGGTCTAAATGAACACTATTGTGTGCTTCAATCCCTTTACCAAAAGCATATTCCTGAAAGTATCTGCTTGTGTCTGCAAGGAGGGAGGACCTTCAGTTGTATTTAAATCTGTGAAGATTGAAATAAGTCTAACATTTAAAGATTTTAGATCTAAGAGGCAGTGTCTGCATATTTAATTTTTTTTTCAGTATTTTCAGAAGAAGATGGGGAAATGAACTATACAAATGCATACAATGTTTCTCCCTTGTCCTAAGAGAGTCTAAACATGCTCCAGGGAACAACAAAATTCTCTGTTACAGTAAAATTTCTTTCTGTAACCCAGAAAATTCTTCCCTGTTTATAATTCTCTTTCTTCTATGCCAGTAAAAAATACGGTAGAAAGAACTTAGCAGCTGATAGTGGATTCCCTACCCTGACTTTTCTTGAGAAAACTTCTCAGAGTTCTGGCTGTTACAAATCTGTGTATTGGTCCTGGTTAACTGCACCCTGGATTTGATGACCATTTTTCCACAGCTGCCTTATTTTCAGAAAATTACTTTGAGTAAGACATAGCCCAAGCTAACTATTCTCAAGCTGTCTGGAATACTGTACATGGAAAATAAAGATTAAACATTAAATTTATTGATATGAAGCTTTTGAAGCGTAGACAAATAAGAGTGGGAATAGCAGAGTCAGAAGCTCCAGGCACAGAGATGCACTGAAAGGAGAAAGCACCAATAATGCTACATCAACAGTGCAGAGTTGCCATCTTAACCCACTGAAATGCCTACACTTAATTTAATTTAATTTAAGTTTCTCAAGTAACTTATCTGCTCTGCCCAATTCTGTATACTTGTAGAGCTATGACAACTGGTGATGGACGGATGTGGTCACTGCATGCCAGAATCAACAAAACTCCGAGAACAGCCTTATCTCAGATCCTCTCTGTTGGGAGATCAGCCTTCAAGTCTCCACTTCTGACAGGGGGATATGCTTGTGTCAGATTGGGCACAGGTTTCAGGAGAGACAGTACTCATGATCACTATATCTGGGGTCAATTATCAGCCATTATCGTATGGATGATTGATCATAAAATAAAAAGGGCAATTGGGCAGTCAACTCTATAAAAAGATATGCAAAACATATCTTAAATTTCTTATTCTGTATGTTCATTTGTAAATCTCTGTAAGGCTGTAAAAGCATTTGTGATGTGGTGTCTAAAATGTTGCTAATTTCATTGGCAAAATACAGAATACAATCTGTGTAAAAGTAGTTAGTGGTTGCTTTAATTTTAAATTTCTTACACTTTTCTGCTGGCAGTTCTTCCTGTATACCTTTCTGTTCTTGTTCCTCAGAGTGTGATTTTCAACAGCCAGAATTTTAACCAAATCAATCAGATTTAAAGTGGCTTGGGATTACGTGCATCCTGTGCATTGGCGGGACTTTTAAGACTCTTTCAGGCTTGCCTAGAAACTTGGCACTGAGTTTTAAGGGCAGGTCCTCAGCAAAGAGGGCATGAAATGTATCTACTTCTTCGTCTTAATTCAATGAGAGACTCTCAGACTCTGTGGAAATTGTTAACTTTTTAAGACCAGTCTGCCTTTAATTACACAAATAAACTCTGTAGGCCTATCTGTCTATTAGGGAAAACATTGCTGGCATTGTTTTTAATATAATGTTTTTAATTTACTTAAAGGATAGGAAAATAGAGTTAAAACCATTGTCCTTGAAACAGGACTTGGAGGAGAACAAAAAATAAGTGCTGGGTTTGCCAGTGGCTAAGAATGGATTTTCAGCAGACTGACACAAATTTTTCCTTCTTTTTCTGCCAAAATAATGCAATAAAAAGTAGAGACATAAATGAAACACATGTTAAAAGTAACAGGTCATGGGCCACATCCTAGAATTCCTATTAGTACCCAATAAGTTCATAAAACAGGGAGCCTGGCCATGGAGCACTTGGATAGGAGCTCATTGCAACCTTCAGGGAGACACAGACAGGGTTAGGGGCTCCAAATCGGAGAAAAAAGAAGCACAAGGGGCCCACCATCAGCAGCCCCATAACACAGGTCTCCAGAGAAGCCAGAAGGAGATTTGAGTCATGTCTGCTGTCACTGTGTAGTAGCTGAGGAGCTGTCCTGATGCATGGACACACTGAGTTTTGGGAGCCTTATTGCCTTGCCTGTACTCTGCGGAAAGTTGGGGGACCATGTCCCCAGCTGTCCATCTCACTCCCAGGGCTTGGGACAGCTCCAGGCTGTGTTTCTACATGTGTGACATGGTTGGGAGATCAAGGGGAGAGCAGGGAGGGAGGAGCAAGGCTTTCCTGAGAGTCCACTATCCTGTTCTCCTTCCCTAGAACAGACTAAACCTTCTGCTGCCCAGGAATCTGCCCTGCCCAGGCTTCATCCTGGAGAAATGAGCAGCTGACACTGAAGCTTATAAGCAACAGTGACTAGATGACTTACAACTTCTTACGAGACAAGAGTTTTTGAGTGCTCAGGATACAGACAGTTGCAATACAGGTTACACTTACTGCTTTTTCTTGCTCTTCCCCAGCTTGCTATTTCCATTGTCATTATAAATATTCCTTTTACTTCTTATGTTTCCAATGTTTTCATTACATCAAAAGTCTTTTACTTCATGGAAAATTCAGGATATTATTAGTTCAAGACTTGATTCATCATTAACTTGGTAATTAATTCTCAAGAGTTTACACTTTCCTCTTAGTATATGTAGAGTATGCAAATGATGTGTTGTACTAACAGGACATCTTTTCTCTCATAAAGGTACAGTTACTAAAGGGAACATCTTGAAAGCTAGGTCCCCTGGAAGATTGTTTTTTTGACACTACTAAAAGGCAAAAGTCCCAGTTAAAATAAAATGACAGTTGTTTATATAAGCAGATCCTAGTTACTTTAATTATTGCTTTTGGCAGGATCCTAGAAGTTTAATATTTCTTAAATCCCACAGTGATGTCTGCTGGCTATAGGGATTTAGTTACCATGAAAAAATATTCAGCCACTACCTAACCTAAATACAGCTGTACACTAGGGCAGTGTTACCCAAGATAGTTTCACTTGAGTGAAATGGGAAGATTGTTCTCAATTACTAATTCAGTTAGAAGACTGAGGAACATGAGATACATATAAATCTAATTTCATTAGCATAACAATTTGAAAAGGACTTTAGGTCTTTGAAGTAAAAAGATCTTATTTGTATTGCCTGATGTAGGTCAGTCCTTGCAGAACAATTTGCTCATTTACCTTTTCTTCAGGGAAGCCATTATTTTAAGAACAAAAAAGAATGCATTCATAATATGGATACAAGACTGAAAGTGGTCTGCTGTGTGGGAAGGAACCATCCCAGTGTGCACTGAAGATTTCATACAGTTGCAATTACACACCTTCAATTTGTTCTTGAAAGCATCATGCGAAGAAAGTATTAGAGAGTTCAGTGGGCTGTGATTTCTGGGGTGGCCTGGTGGGAGCAGGTTTAGGATGGAGAGGTCAGAGTCATTCTCTGACTAGTGCTGCTCAAGCTAACTCCAACATCCATGGTCATAACCAGCACCAATGGTCAAAAGGATATTTCTGCACAGTTCAGTGAGATTTCTTTAAAGGTCTGACATATTAGTTTGAAAATTTATTTTGACTACAGAGTTAGCTGAAATAAGTTAAATGTCCTTTTGCAAGGGACAGCTTAAAGCTGTATTTGATGATACTTTTTCTTGAAGTCCTTAACAGTTTCTTGAAGTCTCTTGGTCTTGTGATAATACAGATCCATTAATTTCAGAAAAGCAGTGTCGTGACTCTTTTTTTATTAGCTGGTGATAAAATTCTCTTCTTTTTTGCTGCAGCTCAAAGTGGACTATATCTCTACTTCTAATTCTCACAACCCAAACAAAATATTTCATTGTGATCTTTAAGAAATAAAGATTACGTGTGCATTTCAATTCTGTGTTTTATTTCTCTTGGAAGTCTTTGGGTTTTGCAAAGATGACTGAAACATAAAAAGCAACTTAAGGTATAGTTTCACATACTTTTTAAAGATGAATGTAAGTTTATATTGCATTTAAAGACATTACATATAAACAAAAAAATGAAATAAAAAATCTAAATATTTCTGGAAAGATTACTATCTTTCTTACTGGTGGGAAATTTCACTACTGACAAACCCTTGTTTTTTCTGAGGTTTATAGCTGAAACTAAAGGTTTCAGTTGAAAAGAATCAATCAGATCCAACACTATCAGAATATCCAATCATTCAACAGCCACTGCATGTGGCCAAGCCACAATCACACAATTCTGTTAGCAATCAAAGCAGCTGGTCTGTAAGCAGCTACATTACACTGAGATCATGTATCACCACCAAATAAGCATTTTATTTGTTTAACATAAGGAAGGGTGACATCAGGAAAAAATAAATGACTGCAAAATGTTTGACAGTGACCCTCTGTGAGCAGCACTTTAATCCCAGAATGATTTAACCCACTCCCTTACTATTACAGTGCTGAGAATTTTTTATTCTTGGAGGAGTCCCTTTTCAGATAAAGTACAACATTCATGTACTCAGCCCTTGTGACAGCTGAAAAGTCCTTCATAACACATCTTTTTATGAAAAAAGTCAGAAAAAAAAGTCAAAAAAATTAGAGAAAAGTATGATTTGAAAGCAAAGCAGTAGCTGTTTATAGCTGTCTTCTAGAATGAGTAGGTGTAGTATTCAGAAAAATATAGATGTTGTTATGTGTACAACACACAATACATTTTTACAAAAGCAGTGATTTCAGCCACATCCAAGAGAAAATAATGCTTGAATCAAAACATTATGCAATTTTTAAACTTTTTTTTTTATGATTTAGTATTGAGTTAAGCAGCCCTTAAATATCTCTTTGTTCCAGTAGGTGTTGCATTAATGGTTGTTTTTGAATCATTTTAGTGAGCTCTGGCATAACACAGTAAAAAGAAATACAAAAAATGTGTTCCACACAAAGTTCTATAACAAGACCTCTTATGCTGTATCAGAAATTATGTTGTAGATAATGCTGACATTCTTTTTGGTAATGTAAGAGAAAAGGGGAAAGTGTATGGAAGTTAAATTGAATTAACAAAACACACTAAACTATTTCTTTCCCATTAAAAATTGAAACTTACTCATCTCAAAATACCTTTTGGGCTATTGGGCATAGATCTCCTGACAGCTGCAGATGTAGTCACAGCAGTATAGAAAAACAGATTTTTTTTCTTCCAAAGTTCAAGAACCTGAGCACTGCCTAAAAAGGGAGACATGCCTTTGAGCGCTAAACTTTTGATTTTTTTCTAACTTAAGTGCATACCAACACTTGGAGTTCAAAGCATAAATTTAGTAACCAAAGGGAAAAAAATATAATTTCAACTGTGATTATGTAACAGTGAACAACACACCATAACTTAATTTTACCTGGGAAACCCTGAAAATATCTGACTATTGTTTTGATTTTCTTTTCCTTTTGGGGTCTATACCAGGGAAATAAAACAGTGCTATTCACCATTGTCTAAAACATTTCAAAGTTAGCAAGCAATTCTGATATGTGTAAAAGTGGAGATCTGTAGCAGGTAGAAACATGAATGTCTTCTACAACAATATCATTTAGTTCCAGGCTGAGAGAGATGGCTGTCCACCCAAGGATCCAGACAAACTCTTTAATTCAGGCCCCTGATGAAGTCAGAGGTGTTTTCTGGCCAGGTGGCAGCCTGGACCTCAGAATATACTATGTAAGTTCCAAGGTCACCCTAGATTTCAGTGAACACTGGCTCTGCTATGAGTGCAGCTGTGCAGATGCTTTCACTCAGCCACAGTGCAGGTTGCTGAATTTGTTTTGTCTTTGCTTTCACCAGATCACTTTTCAAGCAGGCAGAATCCCTGATCTAGTTCCAGACACCTGAGGACTACAGCTGGCATGCAGGAGAGCATCAGCCCTCCTCTTTTCAGGGGTGGTGCAGATTGTTGTTGAATTGATAGGTCTACATAAGAAGAATCTAAAAGTAAAGGTTCCTGAAAATGAGGATTTGAGAAGATGCCAAGGGATCAAGATAGATCTCTTCTTTCAAGAGACATCAGGTGAAGACCTGCTATGTCTCATTGCAGCTACCAGGTATTTCTACAGAGCAGAAAAGTTACCAAAATTTTAATATTCTTTGTCCACCCTTACCCCCAAAAAATTTAGATATGGAGAAGGATATTGTAATATAATGATGACACATAATAATCACATGGTTAAAACCTCTCAATCATTTGACCTTTTTACTGCTTTAAAACAAATGTCACACTGTAACACTGTAAATAAATCCTCAGTAACACAGAAATCTTTTGCCTTAGTCAGTCTAAAAGAAATACCTTCTTTCATGGTTTTAAATTGAGCTTACAAAACCTGATGCTTTGAAAGTGGAAAAAACACCAAGGCATTCTTTCTAGCCGTAACTGAAGGGAAGTTTCACAACAGCAATGTTGTTCAGCCTCCCTCCTGGGCATGAAAATATTATTGAGAAGACTCAGACGAGTTCAGTCTATTCTCTCTAAAGTGCTAGACGCAGTATTATCTTTTCTTTTTTGTGGGTACAAATACCTTACTTCAGAAGACATCAATGAGAAAAATTTGCAAGTAACCTGATATCAAATGGGATCCTTACCTACTGTGAAAAATGTTCTCAGGTTGCGGATTACAGTCAAATTCTGGTCTCACTGAAGTCAATCAGACCTTTATTGTTGTCTTCATGTGAGCTAGTTAAAATTTTGCTAAGAAGTGTGCTTGACATTTGACACAACAGGATCTTCAAGGGACCTTTAACATGGAGCAAACAGAGCTTGGCTTCCAGCTGGACCACTGACCCTGCTGGCCACAGTCTTGGCTATAATTAGGTTCCTTTTTGCTAGTTGGGCAATATAATGGGCCTTTGAAGTCTGTATTTCCTTCCTGCATTTCTCTCCAAGTCACTAAAGACTCATGACCAGGCTCCAGCCTGGTCTCTCACACCAAGCTGCTGCCAATGTGTCGCACACTCTCCTCTGGTTGCCAGCATCCACTCAGCTGAGGCCCCAGGCTCCTGAAAGTGGCAGCCAAAAGCTGGCTGAGAACCACTGGCTCTGCTTTCTTGCCACAGATTCTGTAATCTGCTCTGGGGATGGGCAAATCACTTCTCTCTGCCTCAGCTTCCTGCCAGGTTAAAGGAATACCCTGGTGTGTGCAGCAGGCTGTGGAAGCATGAGCTGCGGGGAGTGAGGTGTTCTGCATCAGCACCTTGGAAGTGGACTCCAGCTTCACTCACTGGCTCTAGCCAGCCATGTATTCCATGAAAAAGTCAGCAAAAATATCTTCTGGCCCCAGAAATAGACTATATTGTGCCCTGAAGGGTATAAACTGGTCATCTAATTTTTTCTCATATTGCGGAGCATCTAACAACAAATGCTATGTTTACAAGGAATTGTTCTTGTTTGTTGCCTCACAGCTCTTGATTATTTTCTTATTATCAGCTTATCTATGACTTTATTATTCATGATTCATGGCTCTTTATCTTAAGTGAATTTAAACACCAAAAAATGAAGCAGATACTTCTTTTTCAGGTGACGGACACTGGAAGCAAAAGTAGCCTTGAAACACTTCATTAAAATCTCTTCTATTTCCTTATATAGATGTGTATAAAGATATGAAAATGACTACAAATAAAAATAAAATAAAAAAAAACCCTTCTATTTGCACAACTTTGGTGAGACAGAAATAAACATCTCTGGTTTTGGCATGACCCTCATATTTTTATTTTAATATATCTAACAGTTGTGAAGGTGTACACCTCCTTATTAAAATGCAAGTAAGTTTTCTAAATAGTAGTATGGTTAAATATATTTAGATTTCATATTGCGAAGACATACTGTACAATATGGTATTAAAAAGAAAACATTTAAAATGGAGTTATATTCCATCTCCACACTTTTGTACTGTGGAGTTATTCTTTCCAAAAGTCCTAGGCTTTGACAGTAATTTAAGGAAATTTTAACTCTTAGTTCTTAGAGTTAGACAAACTACAAACAGAAAATTCAAAAATATTTTTCCAGTTGTTTTCTAATTGTTTTTGACAAACTAAACCAAAGACTATAGCTTTAATGGGCTCCTAGAACATGCTTATTTTGAATAATATCATCTTTACCTTAGAATATATTATTACGTTCCTATCTTATTGCACCTCCACAGCATAGTAAAACCCAAAAACTTTTGGTTTGGCAAAGAGAAACTAGAAAATATTGAGAAGGTGCATTTGTAGTGAAAGTATGCCCTTTCAGGGCACAGATTAGCCCAGGGAATAGAATTTACTCTGTTGCTTTAAGATGCAGATTTTGATACTTTTCTTCTAGGCTTGAAACAAAGGTTTTTATCTCAGGTCACTCTGAATTAAAACGTATGGACTTTCAGTGTAGAATTTCTAAACTCTTAGTATGGAATAAGTACCCTTCCTAGCAGGGTGTGGAGCTTTCTCCCCCTTCCATGCTTCCACGCTTTTCTTGGATTCATTCTATGTTTATTCTATGTTTATACCAAAAGAGATGAGTTTCCTCTGTGTGACAAGGAGATTATCCCAATGCCGATCTATCCAGCAATTTGTAAAGCTTAGGCCCCAGTGAGAACAGGAATTCTGATAAGCAAACTTCCAAAGAAACTGTGCAATACTATGAGAAGGTAAATACTATGATACTTAAAATACTTTATTTTTAAATGGTTGTTGTTTTGTTATTTAATAACATTGTTTTATTGTTTATTAAAAAACTGATGTTCTTCAAATTTTTGTCTTCTTCTACAGTGATAGAAAGAGCTGTTTGAGGAAGGTGAAGGAGATCACTGAGTGATTCCACAGGTGGGTATAAAGTATTTGTGGGACTTTGTAAAGCATTTCTACTGAGGGTATAAGGGACTAAAAAAATGTCCCTTAAATTTCAGATAAACTGATTTCAAATCAGAAAATATAGAACAAATATGAATTATCTTCAGCAAGTTGTTTTCTTTGGAGGTCTATTGTTCAAGCCTGAAAAATTTCAGTTAAAATATACTGGATTTCATTTCCCCATCCTCCGAGCAGACATATCTGGTGACAAGAATGCCAGTCTCACTGCCAGTGAATAAGATAAGTTTTCAGTTCATTGAAAATATTGAAAAAGATCAATTTAATCTATTTTGAATGTAAAACACATTTAAAAATACAATGGAAAAAAAACCCAAACCAAGCCAAAACCACAAAAAATCAAAAAGCAAACCAACCAAACCAAACCAAGAACATTTTTTACAAACCAGAGAAACACTTTCAAGTATCTCCAATTCTAGCTTATTTCTTGTTGAGATGGTTTCAGAAGTCAAGGAAATATTTTAGTAACACCCCATAAACCTCCTTACACAATTCAAGATTCAGAGTGTACCAAAGTTCAAATAACTAAGATGAACCTATTTAAAAGTATCACAGAAAAGAGATTGGAAGCTACAGATCCACAGATCTTATTTTTCTCTTCCTGTGTGCTTTCTAGCTGACCACTGATAGGTTTAAGCCATAGAACCTAATAAAGATATTAAGAAAACCTATTTTTTTTGCAGGTCTTTTTTTCAGAAGCTGACATTTAGGAATCATAAACAGCAACAAAACAATATTGTGGTTTGATGCTCATGGTTGTAACAATGATGTGATAGGAAGTGGGTGTCAAGTTCCCTTGGTGAGAAATAGGGAATAAATGAGACACTCTGAATCACCAATGAATCACTAATAGACTTCTGCTTCTGGTTTTTTGGCTTTTATTTCCAGACTCTAAAATTACGGCAATTTTGAAATGATGGATGAAGATGAACACTTCACAGCATTCACAAGTGTGTGGCAAGAGTATGATTGCCGTTAGACTTCCTAAGACCATGAAAACAGGAAATTTTAACAACCAGCATTTATTGTTTCTTTTGGCTGATGTCAAAGTTAATGACTGTTCAGGTTCTTTGTAGAACAAGAGAGGATGAGGGTAGAAGGACAACATCTTTGTGGTGAGCAACAAAACCACTAAGTTCAGCAGAGTTCAGGGAGTTCTGGATTTCTCTCACAAAATTTACGAGAACTCGGTGCCTTTAAGCACACGATGTACTACATATTGTGCTGGAAAATGAACGACAGTAGCTTTTACTGTGAATAAATATATGCACTTTGATAGCCAATAAAAATAAAGTGATAAACTATGCTAATCTGAGAGCTCCCTCAAACTTAAAACATGATGGCACAATTGAAAGTAAGAAATAAAATTTTCTAGTTAGTGTGTGTATGTACACATGTACATACATGGGTTCGTTATCATCAGTATCAGGATGAAATTGTTTTAAACAGAAGTTTCAAAAGCAATGTCAGAGCTCAGATTGTCAGTTTTGAATAGACTGAATCACATGAATTGAAATAACTACCATAAAGGTACACATGAAGTTTATTCTTCATTGATTCTGAATTCCTGTAGGAGTTCAGTGAATAGGACTAGGTCCAGGTTCTGGTGCCTTGGCACACCAGACAGAACCAGACAGAGACCAGATCCACCAGTGTCAGAATCTTTACTCTCCATTTGCTTTGTTTATTCTGTTCTCCATGACAAATTACACACATTGAGCAGGCAGGACCAGGGAGAGCCCAGGCAAATTTTGGCAAAGCAAGTGAAGAAATTTATCCTGCAGGTTTGTCACCTGGGAATTTCTAGATGCATATATGTACAGCAATGTTTATATTTATTGACATTTATTTCTGCTGTAGTTTTGATTTCTGCTATTAAATGATTTCATTGAATTAGCAATGGTCTGATGTTATAAACCAGCCAGGTCTCTGTGATGGCTGTTGCATACATTTCAACACTCCTAAGATTATAGTCCACTGGAGTTACACTAGGAAAATGCTGAAGAAAAAAACCATTAGGATTGTGTAGGACTTTGACAAAGTGACAGTGTAATGGCTATGATGAAAATGAAGTGTGGCTTTATCAACTCACAACATTATATGCTCTATATTAACGTTTGCATTTCTACTGAGAGAAATTTCCGCAGAAGAGAAGCACTGTGCTGCATGTTGGACTGATTAATATTTTTCTTATCATCTATGTTCCAAAAAACACTTTGTGAAATGTTTGTCTCTGGTTAAAAGAGAATTAACAAATTAAAAACGGATTCTGACAGCCATCTGAGGGCAGAATAAAGAGTAAGTTTAAGTTAATGTGTAGGCCATTATCTTGGGAACAACACCACCACTACTTATTTTTTTTTTTTTTAATTTTTACATATTCTGGTGCATGTTTTAAATTACAGAAGCACATTCAACTGTGAAAGATCTTGTTGGGTCACTCCATACCCATTTCTTTCTAAGTTGAATTAAATCATAAAACTTAGCTTCCAGCAAAAGCTTTCAAAACAAGGACATAATGTTCTTAACTATTACTCTCTTCCTGTCTCATGAAACTCTACATACATCCTGCCAACTTGGAAATCAATGTTTTTAAGTAAATCAAAGTTTTTTATGTCTTGCATGGAGCTAAGTAGCTTCTTCTTCCATACCTATTATATTCAATAGTGGCCAATAAATCTCTCTGCAGAGGTGAAAATTGAAACCCAAAACTTCCAAAATATTTTCCCACCTGTAAATATGTACTTGAGTATTGAGACTGTACATCATGCCAGTTCATGGTGTTGCCAGTAACAATTAGGAAATTTTAGCATAAAAATATGAGAAACTAGTGGCCCAATTACACCAAGATTGACTCTAAGCTTGACTTGATAAAAGGTTCTTGTCCAGTTTGATTTTTGTAGTATCAGACTTATAATAAAACCTCTGTAACCATTTGGAAAACTGAAGTCCATAATTATTGATAAAGGGCCAGACAACTCTGTTCTTGAAATTACTGACAAAAATGCAGTTGTGTTGACTCAAAGTTTGAGTAAGAATGACTATGGTCAACCGACTATATTTTCTCTGATTCCTAATATATACCACCAGCTATTCAGCATAGCTTTTCATTTCTCACAGGCTTCAGCCACTCTAGAGATTACATCAATGCAGCTTCACTGTGTGCTTTTCATGGACTGCCGAGCTTAGTTCTCCCAAATTCAGGTAATTCTTCCATGTCTATGGTTACTTACTAAATATTCACAGAGCATAAGTAAAATTAGCAAAAAAAAAAACAAACCTGTTTATGCTGTAGACTGTGTATTTATTTCTGTCAGTAGCTGTATTTCTATCAGTACCCCAGATGATCCAAAGTATTTGAGGTCTAATAACTACTTCACATTTACTGAGTCATATTAGAAGATAGGCTTGTCAAAAGAAAGCTAGGTCATTTGACACATGGAATGATTGATTTTTCTAACACTTTTTTTCAGTCCCTTATACCCTCAGTAGAAGAACAAGATTTCTGTCCAAAATTAAGTGCAGAAGATTTTATAAATTGCCTGTGCATCCAAAGGGATGGAAACTATCTATGGTAATTGGACTGGAATTTCCTCTCCCAGTCTCCAAACATTTTTCCTTCTATCTAGTGGCTGTAGAGGAAAGGAAGGACCTGGGTTGGTGGAGTCCTCTCCACCACAGATAAATTTACCACAGGCAAGTAGTTATAACAAGACAGAACTAAACTTCGGCTGTGAGTTAGAAGAGTGATTCCTCATAAAGATAATTCCTGAAGCTGCGCACAGTGAGTGGAGCGACTGACGCTATCTCAATATGCTTGTAGTCCGTCTGAGCCAAGCTGGGGAGCCCCAATCCACACTGAAGTAAAGTCTCACTTACTGCAGATCAATGGTGAGAAAAATTTTGTAAGTTTGGATAAACAAACCCAAACATATGTATCCAGTGTCTACGTGCTTTCAAATTTAGTAAGTGCTTATACTGACATTTAAACTTCACAAGTACCAAGTTTCTGCTTTCACAGACAAATGTGACCCCTCTCTAAACCAGACATAGTCTCTTGCAATTATTAAGCAATTATTTTTTTCTCATTTTTTTGGCTTCTACTTCCTTAGTTAAGGAGTAAAATAAAAAGTATACCTTGGGAGTTTAGGAAGTTATTAAGAAGAGAAACTTAGTCAGGAAAGGAACTTCTTGTTTCTCATGGAAGCCAGACTCAGACAGAAGATGTCTTTTTGTCTTCTCCCCAACCCCCCCCTCCCCTTCCCACATTATATTTCTTTACAGGAATCATAACTGAACATTGCCCTTTTGTTTATCTTCTTCAAAGAAGGTCCTGTGTCTCAATACACAATCTTTTCCAGACAGATGTTTTTATTTTACAGTTTCAACCTCTACAGTTTCACCTGGCCAGCTCCACCTCAGAATTTCATCATTGTCACAAGTGGAGATAATTTGCTATGACTTCATGTTTATAATTCTTTTTGCAAATGAGATAAACCATTATAAGCTGAGGACAAACTATTTTCTCTCTACTAGCAGTGAGTCAGTAACCTGTTATAATGCATGTGATCATCTACTGCATGGATTTTCATTAAACTATACAGGGTGTTAGCTTGTTTTCTGTGCATTATCTATGTTTTATAGAAGTAGTGAATTCAGAGAGTCCTTCTGGGTTGAAAAATACTATGACTTGATGGTAGAGAAACTCATCTGCAGAAGTTTTTTCCTTCTTATTCTTTCTACTTTCCTTCAAGATTGACGTGCAAACTTTCAAACTAAGAGCATTCATCTGAAACCATGGACTTACATATTTTACAGATTGACCCTTAAATAGTGATTTTGAGTCTGTTTTAATTAGTACAGTTATTGACCAGATGAGAGATAGAAACACAGGGTATTGACATCAGCATTGATAAAGTACTGCAAAGCAGCAGAGGCCATAGACGTGTTTTCAGGAGAGCCTTTAGACTGTAACATACTTAAAGGGAAAAAAAAACCTGGTGGAATTCTGTCAATGGATTTGGGGAAACAAAGGCTGCTTCATATCACTCATGTAATAAAGCAAAGAGGTCATCTGCCTTAATTTTTTTACTATTAACTGAAGAAAGAATGAAGAAAATTTATTTAGCCCATACTTTCTGAAGTATGCTAATATTTTGAAAAGTTGTGGTGTCTGACACAAATGAATTTCTTACACCTGCCATGGTATTTGTAGCTAATTAACATCAGTATTATACGGCACATAAAGCCCTTGAACCACACTTCCATAAGACTCCACTATGCCTTTGACAAATGGTAGAGCATGCTGGCAGCAGTGGGAGGCTAGAGAGAAAGAATAGAGAGTGGAGAAGGAGTTTTGGTTGTAAGGACAGCTGTGGTAAGGCATGGAGGGGATCCCCAAAAAACCACCTGTTGATTATACTGTGCAGATGTTATGTTGCAAAAATTAAAAAAATTAACAAAGGGAAAAAAAAGAGGAGGAATGACATTTCCTGCTATCATATGAAATAGAACAAGCAGAGTCATTTAGGCCATGAATTAATCTTAAGAAAGGGTGGGAACAGAATTACCTGCGTTGACTGCTGATCACTGTAGTTAAAGAGCTGAAAGACAAAGAAGTGTTTGCAGTAACAGGTCACAGCCAGTGCCTGCATTCAGCTGTCAGTGGGCATTGCCAGGTGCTTCACTGAAAGTCTCAGGCTGGCTTGCACAGTGAAATGGTAAACTTCAGTTTCTACTAGTTTTCTCTTTAACTACCCATTGTATTATACCTCAGGTTCGCTTCTGAGATATGAAAGAAAACAGAGGAATTGGAAAGAATTTTCTTAAGTTTGAGGGTTTTGGGGGTATGTTATGGGGGGCAATAAAGTCAACTCTTATGGAGAGGTTGTCATTGATGAAAATTTAGAAACATCTGTAAATAACTTATTCTCTTTTTTTTTTTTTTAATTTTATTAACTTTTTAATTCTATTTCCCCAAAAGACACTGTGTACTTATGTCTCTTGGATACATTTGTAAAGCTTGTTGTCTTTTGATATCAGTTCCCATTCTTTGTATTTCCCCTTCAGGAATGAAAACTTCTCTTCAAATGAAGAGTCAGTTTTAAAACAACAGAAAAAAAAAGAAGCAGGTGGACTACATGTTTTAGATAAAAAGCATTATTCTTGAAAGTAATTTGGGTTGTCTGTTTCTGTTGGTCATGTCAAGACCTATTTACTTTACCTGCAGGAGCAATCTGACTGCAACTATTTCCACACTTTGGGCTGAAGCTCTATCAAAAGACAAAAGCACAGATGTGTCTATTGTAACTTGCACCTCAAACTTTGTAAAAGGCTCAACAAAGCCCTGTATCGATGTGTTCAGCTTTCAGAGAGCAAATTTCTATCTAACAAATGCTTCAAATATTAAGAATATAATTACAAAATAGCTAAAACAAAGCACACTGATAAGCTTCCTCTTAAAGGTCATAATTGAGTAGTACTATTCTGGAAGATTGTAAAGATGTGATTGTAATTTCTTGGTTCTTACTCCCAAGAATTTTGTTTTTTTTCTTTTGCCTTCAGTAGAAAAATTCTCCTTTAATGTAAAATACACACAGTTACTTTCTCATTCCAATAGCTAAAACGGTGCCCTGATCAATGAGTTGTTTCAAATAATAATTGTGTCATTGAGAAACACATTGCTGGGATGTTTTCTTTAGTAGCGCTAGAACTTCCTCTCTTCACAGAGTCTCTTGCTTCTCATCAGTCTGGAGACTGCAGACAAATTATCTGCCTTTCATCTTTCTGCTAGAGGGTGGAAAAAAGAATACTTGAGGGGAAAAAAGAGGCTTATTAAGAGTTTTTATGTAAGAGAGTTAGAATCTGAGAGAGAGACAAATAACAATTAAAGGAAGACTTTTAAAAAAGCAGAATGGAAAAGGAAGATGAGAAGATAGGTTTTGCATTATTTACATTTACCTTTAAAGTTTCTACTTTACTTTATAAAATTCTTTTGTTTTTATTAATAAAAATACTATTTATTAAATGTACTTTTGTTAGTAATAACCTTCTGGTCGATGATCAAGTCTCAAGGAAGAATTGTAATTTAGCTGGAGAAGAAGGAAAGGAACATATTAATCTGCTTTTCCTTTCTTTTGAAGTAAATTAGAGAAGTGTGAAATTATGGCATAGGATCTGGTTCCTCTTCCTCAATATAAGCAGGACTAGCCTTCTTATCATTTCATAATAAGGTAGAGCAGGATTTGTCTGAATGATGGTGAAAAGAAGATTGGATAACTTTAATTTTAATTCCTCCATTTCAGGGACTTCCAGATTTTGAATATGAAATTTGTAGATTAAAAGTTTCAGAATTGTCAGATCTTCCCCCCTCTGACCAGCATTTCCAGAATTTGAGAACATTTGCTCACAGTGGTTGTCCTGGAAAGAGCTACCTTATCAAAGTCTTGCAGGAAAATCTGAGAAGTATGATATGCAGTTAAGTCTGATGAAGGTTGATATTGCCATAGGAAGTGGGTAATACTGGATTCTTCAAACTGGAGAGAACTGAACCTGGTTTATCACTCCCCTCCTCATTTGGACAGGGAGAAAATAGGGTGGAAAGAACTCATGGGTCAAGATAAGAGCAATTTAATAAAGCAAAAGCAAAGGTTTTTTAATAAAGCAAAAGCATGCAGAAGCACAGGAAACAAAAATATTTTATTCTCTGCTTCCCATCAGAAGTGGATGTCTTGCCACTTCCCAGGAAGTAGGGCTCCAGTACATGTAGTAGCTGCTCCAGAATAAAAATTATGTAAATAAAAGATCACTCTTGATCCCACCCTCCCACCCCCCTCCTTTTTTCTTTTAGCTTCTATTGCTAAGAACACACGTGGTATGGAATTTTACTTGGTCAGTTTAGGTCAGCTATCCTGGTCATATTATCTCCCAAGATCTTGCCCATGACCAACCTGCTGGTGAGGGGAGAATGTTGGACAGAGCTGATGTTGTGCAAGCTCTTCCCAGTATTAGTGCAAACACTGGTGTGTTATCAACACCTTTCCAGCTGTCAGTGCAGAGCACAGCACTGCGGGGGCTGCTATGGGAAAATTAACTCCATCCCAGCCATCTAAGAGACACAACTAAAACGCCACGTATGTGTTTATATTAAATCATGCTGATGTATGAATTCATATCAGATCATCACTGAAAAAATCAAAACCATTCCTGAAAGCAGGGACCACAACCCCAACCTTTTGCTGAAGTTGCATCTGAAATAAGCATATGAATTAAAATGAGTTCTATTCACTGTTGCATTCTCAACAACTGTGTTATTTGAAATCTTAAAGAAAAGCATATGCAAAAGGATGTAGACATATGTCAATATGCATTGAGACAAGTATGAATAGAAAAGTAGTAATTTTCTTACCAGAATCATCTGCTAAATTGTTAAGTCTTCAATGGTAAAAAGGAGGAAACAGTCTAATTGCTCTGTGCTTTATATCTTCTTTAACTGCTCCAAGTTTTTTTGAGAAAACACTAGCCAGAAACCTGTGGTTTCCTTATGTCTCAGAATTATATTGCTACTTACCTGTATAATTTGGTGAGGTTTCATTTTGATTGTCAGATTGTAGCACTTCTGTGATTAATTTTTACTAAAAGAAATCACCGATTTCCCTCCCTTTAAGATCACTTTCATGGATGATTAAGAAATGCAGTTCCACACTATCACAGGACTTCCTGAATTCTCTTTCTTCAAATACTATATCCTGAAGTTCCTTTAATGTTATTCCCAGAAAGTGACTCATGATTCTTTATTAATTATAGAATAAGTTACCTCCATGAATGCACTGGAAATGTGTTTTTCTGTTCTCACCATAGCTTGAAGGAAATATAATTGTGAAGGCATTATCTCTAACTGATCTCGTCCTACTAGTGTAAATGTAACTTTTTATGATTGATTCTTTAAGACTTAGCCAAATTAAAAAAAAAAAAAAAGTTTATGTAGACCTGATTTAATTTCTCTGAGCAGCACCTTTAATTGTGTGAATAACTGTAGACATTTAAGGCTAAACACTGATTTCATGAAAAATGAGGACAAAAGCTTTCCTACTGTAGCTTGGCCACTATTTTGCTCTGTTCATGCATAAGTTTATTCCTGATACAGCACATTGCCTCTATATTATTATAGGGTTTTTGCCCTGTAATAATCTGAATGATACTATGCAGGAAGTAACCCACTTTTGTGAGTTAGATGGATGGTTTATCCCAGTGTCAGGAAATAAATGGGAATATTCCAGTGTTAGCTTCAGATACATTCTCTGGTATCATCAAGAGCATGTTTGGAGAAAAACCTTGTGTTTGTATAGAGATGGTAAGTGGAGCAGTTCATATTCTTAGTTATGTTGTGCCCTCTGGCAAGCCTGCCAGGAGAGTGCTGTGCTTGTTTTCTGAAGACAAACCCCCTCCACATTCCAGCTTGAGCGTATCTATTGTTTTCAGACATAAACAGATGTCTTCCTTACCTAAGGGAAGCTCTCATAAAACTGGAAGTAGAACAGAAGAAACTGATGTGAAACCACAACAGTATTTGACCTGTCTGCATGCATTAATAATCTCAACTTTAGCTGAAGGCAGAGTTTTGTTGCATTCAGTTTTATTTATTTGCTTGGTTTCTGCCCTGCAGTATGAAAGAATATTAAAGGATATTAGCATTAATTTAATTTTTAAAATTTCAATTATGATTTTGTTAATTTCATGCTTACTATGTCATTCAGAGTCTTTAAAAGCAAGATAATTCAAGGTTGTTTAAGAAGATCTGGGAAAAGGAGGGTAAACATATCCTTCATTCTGCAAAACTGCCCTCTATTTCACAGGCCAAAAATCTCGAAATTTGTGACGAGATCAAACTACAGATCAAACTGGATCAAACTACAGATCCGGAGCAGAGCTTTTTTTAATAATTCTGATAGGGTGAATGAATTTTATCTGTATGAATTTTGTCTGACTGCTAACAAAATGTGTATATTTGGGGGGGTTTAAGTCTATACATTTATCTTCTGTGACAGGCTGATCTGTCTTTTCCAGCCTTATACAAACGTCTGTAGGACATTCAGACGTGTTGGAGTTTAGCTGCCTGTGGGAGGTAAGATGATGACCCCAAGTAGGTCAGGTTTCCAGCTCCTTCATGGAGACAAGACATACCAAACTCACTCTATGCTTGAGACTCATCTCCTTCAGTGCCTTGTCTCTCCTCACCCATCTATGCCATGGTTACAACACAGACTGTGTGATGACTGTATGATTAAAACAATGCTAATATTGAGTGACTAATAGGAGTATTGAGAAAAACTGCTGTGTGTTCAAGGACAGCAGGAGAAGCATATTGGTGAAGGGGACGAAAGGGAAATGTTGAACACAGTGCAAGAACAAAGGAAGCGGAGAACTTTGTGAGTGAGGTGCAATGCCCCCAGCAGAGCCCTGTACTGGAGCCAGCCCTACAGCTGCTGGGAAAGCCACATGTCCCAGCACAGCAAAGGTTGATCCAGCACCTCTCCAGCAAACCACACTGCAGTGACACTGGGGCTGTTTTTGCTGCTTGTGCCATAGTACAGAGTAGGCACAGCCGGGTTAGACCTGGGTCAGACATCTCCCTGCAAGGTTACATCCATTTGCAGAAGTAACAGCTGGGATGCAACAAACCTTATGTAAAAGTAAAGATGCACAGAAATTAGAATTTTTTAATTATTATTTTTTAATTCAGAGGCACCTGATGGTCAGAATAGAATCAGGTCATGACTCCTCAGTCCTGGAATAATGAAACTGTAGTTCTGCAAGAAGGAAAGCATTATAATCTAGAGCGTGGTATAGCAAAAAACAAAGTGATGGAAGGATTTGAGAAATGAAAATCAATTCTACTTTTAATTCTTGTAAAATTTAAGTGCAAGCAGCCTCTCATACCCATAAAACTTAGTGAGACATAATTTAAAACAAGAGACTAAATACAAACTAAAATTATTCAGAGAATTTGAATCTGTGTCATTCATAAGCAAACTATAGAATTTGATTTGTTCATAAAGCAAGCAAGGTTTCCAGTAGAAATTCTTAAGAATTATAGTTACCACAATAGACTACTATCTTTGATTTTATTTGTTATTTCTGAATGTACATCGTCTTGGTTTCCATGCTCTGGTAGTGTGATTCATATCTTGTGGTTAGGAAGACTGACTTTTTGTTTTCAAAATTTCTGCTGTGGGAAAACATCTGCTGAAATGTAGATAGTTTGTGATGTGTGGATGAAATATGTATTCTTTATAACTTCCTCCAGAAAGAACAGACTCATCACAAGACAAGTAACAACACTATTCTCACAGTTGCACTCTTGGCACATTATCCCCTAATAATATGATCTAATATTTTTTCTATTTAAAAAGAAAGGTGTCATGTGATATTTATAAGTATGTGATTTGCATAATTTCCAGGTTGTAGATGCATACATTATTCTTACTGCAGGGAAGACTGTTTCTATAATTTAACATTTTATATCAAAATTGATATTCCATAAAATCTAATAATTTCTATTACATAGAGCAAATCGTCCTTACACTACCAAGAAATACTTGTTCAACTAAAAATTCAGTTTTAAGTCCTAAGAGCAGAGAGGTTTCCTTATCCAGCTGCAGTTTATCAGGCTGAAGTGGGAGCTGTCTGTCATGTTACAACCTGAGTGCTCATTGACAGGAGCTCCCTACTGCTGGTGGCATTTCTCAAGATTCTAAATAGAGTTCATATATTTAAACTGGAAATCCACACTTTTGCATCCCTATGCTTCTCTGCTCCCTTTCTCAACTGGGGACAACTCCCAGAAGGAGTGGCCTCCTTCAAACCCTTCATGAGATCAAGCTTGTGTGAATTCTCAGAAATAAATAAGTGGTGTGCTAGTTCCTAGCACATTATAAATGTTTCTGTGTATAACTACTGATCATCAGACACTAAGGCCAGAATTTCATCTGCTTTGTTAGGTAGCCCAAGCAACTCCACTGCAATAATCAAAACCAGAGGGATAATGCTTCAATATTTGCCACATACATCAGTCTAGATAAATAAGTACTCATACAGTCAACTTACATAGGTAATTTCATACTCAGCCTTCTCTTTTTCCTATTTCTTCAGCCTCACACACTTAACAGAAATTTTTCAGGTCTTCACAATCCCTCCCACCCTGAATGTTTCAGATGTACAAGTTCTCCATGATAAAAATATATCATATGAAACACAACTGAAAATAAATTTTCCCCAATATCGTGATAATGTTTTGCAACATGGGAAAAAGTTACACTTCTTTAACAAGGAGAGAAAAATGGAATGTCTGAAAATAGTCCTTTACTCATTTAAGTAAATTTTAAAAATCAATGTTACATATAATATCCTCACTATAGAAGAACTCAGCCTCATTTCTTACTTATTAAAATTAAACTGCATTCTAGATTTTAGAGAATATGGCCTATTAAAATGTGCACATATACCCTGGCTGGTTCTTCAAAATATGTGAAAGTGTATTCCCACAGCTAAGTAGTTAATGTAACAGATGTTTTATCTCCTTCTAGACTGATTTTTTTTTCCTTTGGCTGCTTCCTACTATGAAAAGCAGAAATATGCATTATGTTTGATAAGCAACATGGTATTCAAAGACTGAAGTATTCAGCTGTGATTCTAAGAAACACTATTTTATCATTGGTTATAACTTTTCTCAGTGGTGTTGTACCATGATGTTCTCTAACTACTATTCTTTGGGTTTCTTTCTTTTTTCACCGTTAGAAATGGAGCTCAGTTTTGCACAGCTCATGGGCGTATCCTATATGTTTTCTTGCTACTAGCCAGCACTAAAAGAATGCTTTTGATTTGAGATGCTTGAAGAAAGCAGTCATAGAGTGAAAGTGGGTGTTCCCCTGTTCTCTGAGATTTTAATAAGCTGAGCTAAGCTTGACAATCATATATTCCTCTTACCTCAATGGGATTGCTCTTTCATGGAAGTGATCAGATGCTCTTAAGAGGGAGGATCCCTTGGAGAGGGAACTGACAGTCTGATCAGTACAGCATACACTGTGTCTACATGCAACTGTGACATGATTCAAAGCCCTTTATGGAACTTATGGCACTGGTGACATTTTGAGAAGTCTTGTTTCTTTGTTTGCTTCTCATTTTTGTACAAACTAGTCCTGGTTTCAGCTGGGATAGAGTTAATTTTTTTCCCAGTAACTGGTACTGCTTTTTTAACTCAGTGTAAGGGTAATGTAGATAACACACTCATATTTAGTTGTTTCTAAATAGTGCTTGCTCTTAGTCAAGGCCTTTCAGTGTCTCATATTCTACTGTTAAGCAGGGGCACAAAAAGGTGGGAGGGACCATAGCCGTGACATCTGGCTTGAATCGGCCAAAGGGATGTTCTGTACCAGAGAACATCATCCCCAGTACATAAACTGGGGGGAGTTGGCTCAGGGGGGCTGATAGCTGCTCAGGAATTGGTCAGAAACAGGTGAGCAATTGTACTGTACATCCCTTATCTTTCTTGGGTTTTATTTCTCTCTCTCTAATTGTTATCTCCCTTTCCATTAGTATTATTACTATTGTATTATTATAATATTGTATTTTATTTCAATTATTAAGATGTTTTTATCTCAACCCACAGGTATTAGCTTTTTTCTGATTCTCCTTCCCATCCCACCACGTGTGGGGGGTGGTGAGAAAACAGCTGTGTGGTACTCAGTTGCTGGCAACATAATGGCTAACACTCCAGTTATTCCATTTTAAAATATTTTCCCTTTTTTTTTTCTTGGTAGGTATGGGGGTAGTTGTGAAGGAAAATGAATCATTAGTGTCTCTGTGTGAAGACAAAAAGCCTCTTAAACAGAGGACTCCAGAAAAATATAGTGGGAGGAGAAATTACACTGAAGATTTTGTCACCTTCAGAAAAAATTGATGTAGTTTCAGATCTGTATTTCACTATTTGGTTGTATCACTGAATACCTGGTATTAAAATAAAAGCATGACTCATCAGCTGTGGTTGGATTTCCGTCATTTTATCTGATTAACAAATATAGAAAGGTATTGTCTATCAAGTGGTTTAATATCTCTGTGGTATAAATGTCAAGAAATGGTAGAAATTTTCACTTCTGGGCTGAGTATTTAACTCTGACAAAAATGGTAAGGGAACAAGCCCTGTCTAAATTAGAGGGATGAGCAGAACACAAGAGTAACACTTAAAGCATTGCTAAGTTGCTTTGGTCTGAAATACATGCAGCCAAATTCACACTATGTAGTGGCAGGGGTGTATAAAAAGGAAAGGAGGGGGGGTGTGTCAGCCACACTTTTAGAGACATTTTAGAGCCTACCAAGAATGTCAAATTGAAGTGTCAACACCAAAACAAAAGTGCTTTGCTGCAATATAGCAGACCTCAGTGTCAACATGGTGTCACTGCAAATCTGCCTTAAAAGATTAACTATATCTGCTCACTATAGTGTACTTCCACTAAAGTATAAATTTTAAAGTAAAAGTAATAACCACCCTGCCCCCCAAAATTGTTTTTTTAAACATTGCTTTAAAGAAGGAAACTTTAGAAATAAATGCTATATTTATTTATTAGGTCTGCTACAACTGAGAGCAATAGGAGAGATGAAGGAAGAATTCCCTCAACACTTAGGTAGACTTCACATAAAGGGAGAGGTCTGACATTCCCCCTCAGAAAGCCAATGGAGTCCCCAGTGCAAGGAGCTTCCCTGGGAGCTGAGGCAGGTAAACAAGGTCTCTAGACTATGAAGGATTCTGACTGCAGGAAACATCTCCTGAACCTCAGTGAAGGGTAGTTTCTTTTCTCTGTGAGGTCTGAACAGCTTCTTACCTTTCACCAGGGACCACAGTGCCTTTTAACACAAACTAAACCTGACAACCTGAAAGTAGCAAAAAGCTCTGCTCTCTGAATCTTTTGACCTGGCCCTTTATACTGCAATGTCCCAAGGCAAAATTCCTTATTTCTTTGCCACTAGAAAATGTTTGCATTTCAGAGAGACCTTTGAGCTCCCTCAACCTGTACAGAAGCTGTGGATTTGGGAAATGACTGAACAAGACTATCCCCACATCATCATTCTGGTTTGATTTTTTTTGTTTCATGTATATGTGATGCCACTGACTTGTGACCTGAAAAAATAGAAATAACACCTTCTCTTTTTGGCAGACAGGTGGACTTCTGGGATGAGCATGAGCACCTGCAGTGCAAACATGCAGGGAGAGGTTGATGTGCTAATGCTCAGAGCCCACGGATTAGTGAAGCAGACATTTTCATGATGAGCTCAAGAAAATGGGTGATCATATGGTTAAAAGACTTACACTAAAATCAGAGGCTGAGCTGAAGAAAGATATAAAATGAGAGGGTGAAAAACTTGTTCCTGCCAAAGGAGCCTTGCAGTCATTTGGTAAGTGCATCACCTCTTAGAGTGTGGTGGAAGAAGGAACCCAAACCCAATGTGGCCACAGGACTTACAAAAGCCTATTGTGGCCCTAGTCACTTGCCTGAAGTCAAGGGTTCTCTAACAGAGATTTAAGAGCAATTACAAGCAGGCCAGGCTGTGCAAATTTTCATTGCCTGCAGCTGGGAAAATATAAAGTCATGTTTCCAATTTACAATTTGCTCCTGGCATTGCTGATGATACTTAAGTAATGGTTCTTAGAATAATTTACTCATCATGCTCAGATTTGGCTCAAGACTTTTCTTGTGTTTGTATATATTTAGAGTTGCCCATGTTTCGAGTTTGTTAATTACAGCTTTTGAATCTGTTCACCTTAGAATTGCAGACATCCTTTTATTTAAAATGTCAGTAGCAACATAATAAATGAAGAGAGGAAAATAAACATAACTGCCTTTAAGCTGATCCACATAATGTTATATTGGATATCCCATCAAAATTTAAAATGCTTAGAAAAGAGTGATTCTACTATGGCAGTGAAAGCCAAATGCTTTCAGCTTCTTATTGGAAAGAATAATCAAATTGCATCATGTTGCTGCCTTAATCCCATTAGGGCTTAAAGAATATTAGTTTATTCACAGCCTTCTTTCATCTAACACTAGACAAAGCCTTGTATTAAATCATTATTCAGAGCTGCTTTTTGATTTTAGATCCCACTTCCATGTTTCTCACTTGCACTGAAAATGGCCTGTTTTAAGAACTGACAGATCAATATTAGTATTTCTAGAAAATTAAAAAGAACATTTTTTTTTTACTTGTCATGTAATTAATTATATATTAATAATCTCAGTTGTTTTCACTTTTAAGAGAAACGTGCTTTTAGCTTATCTGCAAACTAAGATAAACAAAACTTATATATCCTAAGGTTTTGGAAAATTATACTTAGGGTTATATTCAGTTATATACACTTCAGTCACGTTACAAGTCATTGTACCATTGCCCATTTTGTGGTTCACTCTTCTCCAAGAAGCCTCATATTTTATCTTTTACATATTGTTATCAACACAGAATCTTTCTCAGTCCCCAGAAAGCTTTTTTTAAGCTACTTGTTTCCAGTTGCAGATCTTTTCCTACAATATCCTTCCATACTGTACAGAGCAGTACAGTATGGATTCATTCACCAGATGCCAGATGCATGAAGTACTCTTCAGCTGGCTCCTTTCCTCAAAATTATTGATTTCTATGCCAAACTAATTTCTAATTTTTGGACTTCATAGCTGCTAATTGTCCTGTTACCTCAAAGCAGTTGTTCCTGGAAACAGCCCAGGCATCAATGACTACTGTCACAAAACTTTCAAAAAATTCTCAATCCCTTTCTCAATCCCTTTCTCATGTATTTTTCCTGGAATTTCTAAGGCTGAGCAACCAAACCTTAGTAGCAGTAGGTAATTTTGGAAGCCAGAACTTGCTGCAGAGCTAGAGTGTGACTTTCATAATATTTGAAACCTACATTTCAACAGCTTCTTCTATATCCTAAGTAACGTTCTTTTATTATTTTTTCTCAGAAATTATTTAAACATGTATGATACTGTAGGTAAAGTTCATGGAAATTACTTTCCTGGCTACTCTATCAGGCCCTTTAACATTTTATCTCAGAGGATACAAAGTACAAAACTATAGCACAGTTTCAAATTTTCTCCATAGCCAAGGTATCTCACAGGTGACATCTTGAGGGCTGTCCTTCACATTATAAGTCATAGAATTGAAAAATATGAAGATTGGACTGCTTAGTGCAAAATGCTACACACTACTGAGTCTAGAGGACAAACTATAGTGCAGGAAAAGATATCAGTATTGTTTTGTTGCATTTGTATGTATCTATTACTCTGATGCCTTCAATTACATGATCATGGGTGATCTTATTCCATAGCACTCCATTTATTCTGATCTCTCAAAAATTACATAAGAAGGAAGATTTAGGGTTTCTCAAACAACTGTGAATGTTAGAATTTTTACTATCTTCTTCGCAGTAAGCTACAATTTATTATATTTTTGTATGTAATAGTGGTAGATATGACAGAAGTATCTTTGGTAGTTTACAAAACTGCATTCAAGTAGGATATTAATACTACTTATCATTTTTATAGGATTCATCTCCTTTATTCTTATTTAGGCCTTTAAAAAGCCTCTTTTTTCTAACTACTTCGTATCCTACAGCAGATGTTTTGCTGATCCTTTTCTCAGAAAAAGAAGAGAACACAAAAGCAGCTACTCCTCTGGAGCACAATCCGATCCCTTTAAGGGCTTATTTTAAGCCTCCCGTCTGAAGGATTTTGTGGGAAAGCACCTGAGGAGTGAATACTTCTGATTTGCAGGGAGCTGCTTTCTCTTGAGAAGCATTGATTAGAGCAAGATGCTGGGGAGCTGGCCATCCCTCCCATTGTTCCAGTCACAGGAACAACAGAGAAGGATGGAATAAAGGCCAAAATATAATATTTGACAGTGTTCATTTACTGAAAAGCCCATAAAGAAATCCCATAGGTGATGTACATGCACACCTGTGTTGGGTAAATCATTGAATAATCCTTAAAATAAGGATCAAGGCAGAGGTTGCCAAAACTACAATTGTTCATTTTCCTGTCTGCATTTCGATTCATTTTACAGGAGACTCTTCCTGGTGTAAATTTATTTAGAGTTAATATAGATATCTTATTTTTTATCTGATGCAATGCATTAACATAAAGTTGGATAATCTGATCTTTAACCAGACCTTTCTGTTTCTAAATAAAATGATCAAATAAAGTTCCTTTAATTTATTTCCTGACTCTTCTGCTTTAGAGTCCAGCTTCCTCAGTGCTAACAGGATGGTTACAGGTGTTCAGTCTTCTCCATGCCAGCCCTGCAGGTCAGCTGCATCCAACTGTTTTAGACACAGATGAGAAGAAGAGAATTTACCTGCTAGTTGTACTGTTTCTTATGAAAATACAGAATATTCTTGGGTGGTGGCTAAAAAAGTAATGTCTTCTGTTTTACATGTTACCAGGCCTGACAGATAAGATAAATTACATGCTCATTGAGACATTTCATCTGCTGGAGAAACTCCTGAGAGTATTTTGAAATACTTCCCCATCTAGGAATGTAGGTCCACATGTTGGGATATTGGGCTTTTTTACAATGCTTCTTTTTTTCTTTCCTCAGAGGTCAGTGTCTGTATAATCAGAATGAAGCTACTGTTTTATTTCACAACTTTAGAAAGATCTCCTGCAAAGATAAAAGGTTAATTATTTAGATTCTTAAATCTATAATAAAGATTAATAAATACAAACAGGCCTTAGCCAAAAAGCTCACCAGGAGTTTTGATGTGAGTTCTTAGGTCTGAGCCAGTATACACACTGATGTTTTCATGTCTGGATTTGAATGTGTGCAGATCCTGAGAGTGTTTGAATCTCAGGTTTGGACCTTAATTTTCCATCTTTGCCCATCTTTCTAAATAGCTTTTTTATCTTGCTGCATCAATTTTTTATTTTTTTTTTTTAATAAATGGCCTTCATGAACCATTTGTGAAGCAATAGTACAGATCTTTTCAAAGTTAAGAAAAAACTGTAGCTATAATTTAAAAGTGCACTGAAGTGCACTGTCAATTTTTCGTTTTTTTACACACTAAATATTGTTTCAATTTCTTGGGAAGCTAATAGACTGCAACATCTTTGCTATTCTTGTTTCCATTTTTATTATGTTTAAGGGAAAAGGGAAGTAAACTGGAACTGAGTGGACTTGTCAGCGCTGTGTTTCTGAGTAGATTCTGTTTGAAAAAGATGTAGAAACTCTGAGAATAAAAAAGTCTGACAAAATCCAGGAAACACTTTACCTCACTATTCTTCCTCTTTTCAATTTTTTTCCTCAAATCTTTCTTTGATTTCCCTTGTTTTGGTAAAAATGATTGAATGTGTCAAGTTGAATAGAGGAATGCCTATTTATAGTCCCATTTTTATAAAAAAAAATTCCACTCTTTGCTGAGTAAAACAGTTAAGAAAACTGAAGTCTTAGAATAATCAGAAGCATTTTTCAGACATGGAAATCTATGTACATGAAATACAGGGGTATTACCATGACTACTGAAGTGGGACAGTGCCTCTTTGAGGAAGAGGCAATTTTGCATTATGGTGAAAGCCTTTGCTTCTTTTACCTTAATCCGCAAGAGAGCTGACACCTTTTTGCATGACTTTATCTTTACACCCTTACAGTGGTCTTAGGACTGTATTTTAGTTCATGCCTTCATTCAGTACCTCCCCAAGTGTATAAAGCAAAGAGGGATCCATTTCTCTGCTTCTCTCCCTGGAAGCACCTTGATTCTCAGTATTTCCCCTGTATATTAGATGTAGTGTCCAATTGTTGCAAAAGAGGAAAGACAATTGGTGTCTTGCTTGAAGATGAGAAGATGATGAAGTTAGTCACACCACCTAGGCAAATCAAAATGTTTCCATAGGTTCCTTCTTTTGGGAGTTGTGGGAATCCACAAGTCTTCCCCAAAGCTGGAGACAGTATGAGCTGCAGGTATTTTTCAAATGTCAGCTCAGTAAGTTCCATAGCCATGACAAACATACAAATGGGTTTCACATTTCTGCAAAATAATTCACACACACACAAAATTTTAAGAATACATCATGGCAACAAGTCCTGAAATGCTGAGGTCTATTCAGAACTCTGATATTTTCTCTTGTACAGGACAAAGAAAGCAAGGGTTTTTTTGTTTCTTTGGAGTTTTTTTGGGTTTTTTATTTCATTTTGAAGGCATTTTATGATTTTAAAAAGTCAACGGCAAATACCAGAGGGTGAACTTGAATATATATTGTACCTTTCTTTCTAATAATCCAAATATTATGTCACACTTAGCATAAGAAGCAATATTAAAATTGATATTTTAAAGAGTTCTGCCAGAACTGATGTTTTATAGTAGTTGAGGAGAGGGACTTCCGATTTAAGGAAAAGAAATTTGGATATGAAAGATATTATGAATTCATCTTAATAATAATATCTGTTCTCCAAAATAAATACCTAATTTAATAATATAATATCAATTCAAATATTGATCCTTATGGTTAAACAAAACTTATGGTTAAAAAATCAAAACTGTATTTTATATAAAATATTTTTTCTATATTTTAAATAAAAAGTTGGCTGCCTTTCCATAGGAGATTTGTCTATATACTCAGAAGTCACCTCAGGTTTAAAAAAATATAAAGAGACCTATCCATACTTTGTCTTTTTATATGCCACATACCAGCTACAGACACAGCCTTCAGCATTACGATAAAAAGAGTGAGATATGAGGTGTCTTCCTTTCCCCACCTTGCTCCTAGAAAGCATTATTACTCAGAAAATCTCACAGCTGGAAAGAGTGTAAGGAAATATTTGAGGGCAATTATTTTCAAGTAGTTGATAACTCATTTTAATCAAAATATTTCTGAAACTGCATCTGAGCATTTTGTGTGTGTAGAGTGCAGGGCATACTCTGCTATGATGTGGAGTCTTGCAAAACGAAAAAAAAGAGCATCCATGCTTTGTAAATACATTTTTAGTGGCTGGAAAATTCTCTCACACAAATAGTTTTGTGTTGTGCCAGGTGCTGACACCTCTGAAGTCTCTCTGGCATAGTTTATGGCTTTGTCTAAACTGGGATGGTTGCACATGATGGTTTATACAATGACGACTGCTCTTCGCATTTACAGGACTCTGTACAGTGGTTAGGTTTAGCACTGCTATATAAAGCATTAAGCTTATTACGCCCAGAAGAATTAAATTATACTGAGGCAATTTGATTACTTGTGTCCAAAGGAGGACACAATTGCAATGAGGTAAAAGCTTGAAGCGAATGTTGTTAACAGTAATATTTTGCAATTAAAGAAAAGTATTTTCTTGAGCATTTTCATTAAACCTGTTTTCCCTTTTATTCAGTTCTTTTGCTGTCCCTGTAAAAATGTCTTTTGACTTCCACATTTTTCAAAGTATGAAAGCTGATTGAGCTTTTTAACCTTTTTTCAATGTTTATACACACTACACAAAATATTGCATTCACAATTTGTATCAGAAATTCTGGATCTGTTGGATTTCTTTCAAAATGTTAAATGATAGGCATCTTAGTTTAAATTTTTCTTCAAACATCCAGGTCTGCATATGAATTGTGATACGAAAAATACAATAGCACTTACTAATTTCAGTCTGCCAAAATCAGACCTGACGTGAATGGAAGCTGGTTGATATTTCATTAGGTTTACTTTTAGTTGAAGCAAATGTAAAACATAAATGCCTCATTGTGGTCTGCTAAATGCTGGAAAAGAGAGAAGACTGCTGAATTAATGAAGCAACACTGGGCAAATCAACTGATTCCTGCAGAAGCAGGTTATTCAAAATCAACCCCTTGCCCTCAGAAGCAAGTAGTGATGCAGTGACAGCACTGCTGTCTCTTGGGCAGCCTTCACATCACAGCTATTTTCAGCCATATATAATTTGATAATCATTTTCATCTCAGCGCAGTTTAGCATATTTATTCCTCCGTAAGTTTTAATTCCGCTTAAGAGGAATGATCCTATCAACATAAAGAGGTCATAAGGATTGCTGCATGATCAGATTAACCTCTCTTCGACTTCATTGTCTCCAAGCTTTAGATCAGTTCTCCTTGGTTTTAGAAACTGTTGTGTGCTGTTTCCAGGCTACTTTTTTCAAATTTATTGACATTATACTATATTTATTTAATATTATACTATATTTATTTAATAATATAAATTGTTTTATTAATAATTAATAATTAATATAAATATGAATAAATAATATCCACAGGCTCATTCTCACCATATAGCCTGATTCCATGAGGATAACATTACCTAGACAATGTGTTTTAGGGCTTTTCTCTCTCTTCATTTTTGTAGCTTTTTATTTTGTAGCTAGTTGGTTGTACCATACATAAAAAGAATTCACATTGACATTAATAATGATCTCTTTCCTTCTTCACAAACTGAGATGAGCAAACAGCTGTTACTAACAATTCTGCTTGCAGAATCAGAGCCATTGGAGCTTCCCTTAAGGCCAAAGGATATGGATTTGTGAATCTCAGCTTACCGTCAGAGAAGTTTTTAAATGCTTGCTATGGTGCTTGAAACAATAGATGTGAATTTCCTGTTGTGGTTGCTTACAACAACCCTATAACCTCATTCATTCTCGTTGCCTCTGTTGAGCTTGAAACACCTGATTCCTGGAGGCTTTATTCGGAGAGCTGAGAGAGAATGTTGACGTTATTTCCACCCAGGATAAAAATATGGAATGAAAGAAAACAGGCATGACTTAGAGTTTTGCCTAACCAGGGTTTTTGCAGCATGCTTATGCTTCAGGACCTGCTTAATAGTTTCTTTAATTAGTGCTGTTGTTATCCATATGCTTGCTTGAGACATAAATGTGTAAGAGCAATGATTCCTTAACAACACTTCCCTGGGATCTCTTCTGTTTTGTATTGTTTTCCAGACACTAACAACAGCTCTTCAGAAAAAAATTTGGTAACTAAGTATCAATATGTTGCTACTGGGTTTTGATACTGTTATTACCTGTATTGTTGTTAATTGTGTTTGTAGCTGAAATATGATATATAAAAGAATGTACAGTATTCTATGTTAGATTTCAGGCAGGATATTCAATTTAATTCTGACCTTTTAAGGCCTAGGTTCTTAGCATAATTCAAATCTGTTTATTAATTACTATGCAGAATATAAACTGATGTCTGTTTATTTAATCAGAAGAGCTTCAAGTGGAATAAATAACACATGGGAAATGTGCCTGAGATTCCATTCATACTTTGAGCCTGAACTGTGTTATAATCATTGTGCATGGTACTGCATAAACCCATGGCAAAAAGCAAATTTATAACCATTTTGAGTAGAGCTGGATCCAAGAAGTTTATTTATGTATGAGATTCACTTATTTCAGAAAATCCACTGAGCGCTAATCCTGACTTTGTTTCAGCTGACATTGAAAAAAAGAAAAAAAAAGATTGCAGTGCTTTTTAAAGTGTTTACTCCTAAGGCTGGAAACCTTAACCCATGCTCAACTGAAGGTATTTTCTTAATTTAGAATAGAATTTCAATTTTATTCATTTAGAATTAACTTGGAGATGTGGAAGTGTTCATTTTTTCTACCAAGTCTGAATTATTGCTGGTTTTGTTCAAGCCAAATAAATAATTTTTCTTATTCTCTCCCACTTTTCTCCTTCACCTCTTGAAAAACAAGAGTCTATATTTAAGAACAGGTCTCAACTTACACACTGAACCTGCAATTTTCCATTGCGTTTATGAGTCAGAATGATTTATATGTACTAATTTCAACCTCTGTGTTTGTCTACTAACACAGTAAGTGTCACAGTAGGTAAAAGTGCATGAAAATATTTTCAGAAGAAGTATTAAAAAAAAGTACTTGTTTCAATTACATCTCATATCACTTCCCAAGTATTTTGGACAGGGTTTATACATCCTGAGTATTTTCTTGAAGAATACAATTTAATTTCAGTATGAAAGAAATTAAAGAGGATATTTCTAGTTCTGGATTTTTTGCTTGTTTTTCTCTTGTTTTTTCCCCATGCCTTCAAAATAATCAAAGTTGTGTGAGATTTCATGAATGTGTCTTTGTGTAAGATACAGCTGCAGAAGAAACAAAACAGATTCTGATGAAGGATGAGGGAGGTACTTTCAATGACTAATGTGTTTGGCTTTGTATAGTTGCCTGTCTGCTCAACAGCAGGGCATTAGATAAAAGAAAGCAATAAAGGAAGACTTTAAAAAGTGAGATACAAAGGTACAATAATGATACTGGTACAAATTCCTTCTACCTCTTCAAAGCCATAGAGAAAAGTGTTTGAATATTGGGTAGATTGGGATAAGGGTGCTTGGCAGGAATAAAGCATAGATAAGTCAGTAATCCCTGATCATGGGAAACCACAAATATCAAAAATCCTGAAAATAGCTGGAAGTTTGAAAAGAAAGAAGAAGCTATCAAAAATGTACCATTGATATCAGCTCAAAACAACATGGTGATTTTTTGCTTGCTTTCTTTTCAGTGGAGGGATTTGCTTCCAAAGAGGATTTATTTATTTATTACTTTTCCTACAGGCTTTTTACCTTGCAAAAAGTAATATAAATTACTTTGTTTCTAAAACCCTGTGTCAGCACAAACACGCTGGGACAAGTTCCCCCAAGGAAAGTCCTGTAGGGTCCAAATCCCAGCAGAAATTCCTGAGTGAGCCATGCTGAATGTTTGCTACCTGACTGCTGGTCGGAGTGACTAGATGCAGAATACTGACTTGAAAGGTAGAAAAGCCTGAGGATCTGTACATCTGGCAGTACAGGTGGCTGCTCATCAAACCAAGGAGCACCATCGGAAATTTATTTTGAATCCTATCACTCCTTACAAAAGTATGATGAAATTGGAAAAGTAACCTTCTCTGATTATCTTCTATTGAATTTATATTCATTAATATCTCTTCCTGGAGTGCATTTAGACTTACAATCTTGAGCAGTTTGTAACTGATCCTGCAGGTCAGCTGCCTCATGCACAGCGCACACCGACTTTCCTCCCTACTGATGTTTTGTCTTCCAGTGTAAACTGGAGCACAGGAAATAAAGATAGAGGAAGAGAGAAAATTATATTAATTTCAGCTCACCTTATTCCACCACGGAATGCAGCCACCACCTGCAGCCAAGCTCAGGGTCTACCAGCATCTGAAGTTTGGATGTAATTCCAACAGAAACATCATGACACCCAGAGTTGAGTAGGACAGCCACTTCTTTTGAACTGGAGTGATTTCTGGGAATGACATAGGTTGGATATTAGATAACCAACACGAAATCCATAGTTTTCTAAGAAGTAATACTATTTTTCTTCCAATATCACCGCTGCAATAGTTTCAGTTACAAAGAACACAAGGCACAGTGTCACCAGATCTCTGTCCTGATTATTTTCCTGAGCATCAAGCTTGAAAAAGATTGAGTTGTTTCCATCTGTGTGCCTCAGTACATCTGTTAAGCTAAATAGATTGAAGGGATTGGAAAATACTATCAGACAAAACACTGATTTCTGTGCTTTTTATAGATGGAAATGACCTAGCTACTCAAAGTAATGTTTTATTTCGTAAAGAAAACACAGGTGACTTAAAATTCTGAATACTATCCAAAGCTTATTCTGTTATTATCCAAATTAAATTACCAAATTTTATTTCAGAAAACACATGTCTGCTGTTTGGATACATGCAAATATATTATCAGTGTGAAAGAATCTCAAATAAATTAATATATCAAATATTACCAATACTGGATGTTCTCACACCAAGTGAACACCAAAAATCTCTATGAGAAGGCTAGTCTTAATAATGTTAACTTAACAACAGAAAGGATATCATACTATTACTTTTCCCTTCCCTCCTCCATGATACGCTGTGGCTTAAATCAGAAGCATTTATTAATTTATGTAAAATTCTGCTCTGGTTTTGCATATAACTTGGTGTAAGAAATGGTTATTTTATCTGACTGTATGTTAGGCATATATAAATCATTGTAGGACAGCTTGATGCATATATATATATATAAAAGATGCAGCTGTAATAAGCTTGCAGAGGATCACAGGAAGTGGTTCTAGCCACCACAAGCCTAAACAATCTAGAGCATCATCTTCATATTAAATGTCATTCATCATTTTGTGTGAATTATGTTAGGGCAGCAACTGTTTAGCTGTTTGTGGATAGAATGTACGTAGGTGTTAAAGGAACAAACTCACTGAAGTCAGAGCATCAATAACCACAACAAGAGTAAAATGGCACAAACATATCTGAAATTCTTGTTATTTTAATTTTATGAAAGCAGTTCTAATGACCTCCAGCCATGATTTCAAGGTAACCATATTTCATATCATCATATAATAACCATATCATAATCATCATATAATCATATAATCATCATATCATAACCATATCATCAGGAACTATATTATTTTAGGCTTAAAATCCTTAACTGGCAGTTTTCTTTATTCTGCTCTGCCTGCAATAGAAAAATTTGTGATGAAGGGCAAAAAAACCCACTGAGCTGTGTTTCTTCCATCTGCATAGTTACAAAGGGAAGGAAAACAAGAGGAAAACACACATAGGTGTCTACCAGGTTCTGTCCTGATCAAGATAATTGCCTCATTGAGTCTATTATAAATGTTGTCATGACTTTGGTTCAAATTTTGGCCTGAAACAATGGAGACCACAAAAGATATATTTTCTACTTATGGAGAATGTTATGGGAATAACATAAATATTTTGTACGAGGGTAACAATATGTCTTTAACAAATACTATATAGCCATAACATTCTGACACATGGATTGCTGAAACAATTGTCACTGGGGAGAGGTTCTGACAGGAAGACTAATATCCCAAAGTAAAATTGGTTTCAGGTCTCCTTTTAGAAAGACTTTATTTTTTCAGTTTACTGCAGAAGGATCGTGTGATGGGGGAGGTGGAGGTTTCCCTGCGTGTGCCTTTCCCTGAGGGTTTCACTGAAGAAGAATTATTGTAAATTCACAATATGCTCTTCAGAGCCAAAAGACACAAGAAAATTCTATGGGGGCAAGCTGAAGGTTATTCCCATATCATGCCCTCTGTCCATTTTTTGGACTGGCTAATTCTAGAACATGACTGTGAAAAGCAACATACCTAGGAAATTAAATAGAGTTTAGATGTCAGCAGTGACCCAGATACTGCTGCTCAGATACATGTACTCTGTTAAATTTGTAGAATTCCTTGTATTGCTCTCTGCCACTGTAACTACTGGCATTAAAGCTCTGAGAAATTTCTTTTTAATGTAACAACATATTGATCACTAGCTCTTACAGTGACTTTTCTAAATGAGCTATTACAAGATGTCAGCTTCCACACTTCTATGAGCTACTAGTGGAACTCAATCATTTTCTCTTTTGTCTCTTTTTTCAGATTTTTTTTAATGTCTTCTTTTTGGTTTCAAGCTGCTCCATATCCATTGTTAGTTTTCAATACCCACCTCTTTTAACTATTGGCTTATTGTTATTTCTGGATTTCCTTATTTGCTGTGCTTGTTCTCTTTGCTTTTTATCAGTTTTATCTTCCTGTTCTATTCTGATTGTATTTTTAGAAAAGTACTATAGGAACCCACTTTTAGAAAGTAGGACTTAAACATTTCTGTGACTCTGATAAATTGTCCCAAGACTTTTTGTTATGAAACATCTCAAAATTGTATAGAGATGCTTAATTACTTCTATCAGATAAGGAATGAATAACTGCACCGTGAATAACACAGTGTTATCTTATTATTTAGCAGGCAAAACACCATGCCAGATATCCTCTTCTGATAGAATTAGGGAATGGAATGCAACATAGACTCAATTCACTTCATATTATTGTAACTATTTATATTTTAGTAGATATAGTAGGAATTTTTACCAGGAAACAAGCAAACAAAACAGAAAATACAAAATTTGACAGAGTTGTTGCATTTCATTCAACCAGATAACTGAAGTAACCTTCAGTTGCAACTCCTGATTCTTTTAGGCTTGATGTAGAAACAAATACAGGAATTCTTTCATCTTTGGAAACTCAGTTAAAACATATCACACTGGCCTTGAGACATTATGCAGACCACAGGCCACTTTAAGGCAAGCCTGAAGGCCAGCTGAAAGGTTCAGATAGACCAACATGCAGCTGCTTGTCTTTTTTAACATAGATGAGATCATCTCACCCAATTTCTGTGCTTATTGTTTGGTTTCTTTTCAAATCCTACTCCAAAATACTGTCCTATGTTCCTTGAAAGGACTATCAACTGCTTTTGAAGGATCATCTATCATTCTGCACATTACTAGGGAAACCTCACCCTTAACTTTGTAAACTGAAAGCTCAGATTCAAAATTCAGGGAATTTCTATAAAAGGAATCCTGGATGAAAAAGTAATGTTTGCTGGAGTTTTGCTGCCTCTAGGACATCCCTTTTGGTAAGTCTTCCTTATGAAAGAAGCTGTGAACTGGCTATGACATACACCCTCAGAAATAAGCAGTATTTTATACCTCTGAAATTAGCAACTTTTAATCTCTGGCAGATAGTTTAGATAATAGATCCATTGACTATTTAGGGAAAATTAGGGTGAACTTCTAAAGCTTCATGGTATCTTGCTGATGCAATCTGTTGTAGAGCCAGGATAATAAGAATATTTGTGCAAAATACTGAAGAAACAGTTCTGACACTATTGTGCTGAGATGATCAGAATTGCTAAGAAAACTGACATAAAAAACTGGTAATGTGCAGGTTTCAAAGCTGGCTTAATCTAGTGCTTTTAGAAGATTAAAGACATAGACTAAAAACAACCACTTCTTTTAAGACCTTTTATTGCAAAGAGTGCCCATGACATTTCTTATTGACTCCAGTATTTTATTTGTCCTTTATTTACAATGTTATATGTATATAATCCAAAATACAAATTATAAATGAGGCAGCATTCCTTAGGAGAAACACAACAGCTTTTTTTTTCACTGGACAGATAGTTTTCTTATTCAGCATCTCCATTATTCAGTATCTTTATTATTGTAAACAGAAAAATATTTAAAGGATGTTCTGAACTGAAAAGAGCACGCTAGACATTGGTCTGTGGTTCTTTTGTATGTGTATTAAAAAAAAAAAATTTAAGAGACAGCTTCTGCATAGCTGAGATTGTTAAAATCTTACTTTTCAGACAACACCTGAGGCTCTACTCTGAAGCTGATGCTTGCTGGCTAGTTGGGAAAATGAACATGCAGGTCACTCTAACTGAGGAGCTAAACATTTATCTTGCATACAAGGTACATTGATTAGAAGACTTTGAGAAGACTCATTACAAGCAAGTGTTAAATACTAAAAGTTAGTCTGTGAGCCAGACAGAATTCAGAGAACCAGAGATAATGAGACAATAAAGATGATATGTAGCTAGCAACAGTTGTGGCTTGCTTAGGAATACATGTAAACACAGTCTGGTTAGGACACTTAACAGGATAAATGTGGAAAAAAATGTGGAAAAAAAAGATAAAGCAAACAATATATAAAATGGTTTGTGGGCAGTTTTCAGTACATGCATGTTCTCTATGAATGCTAAGAAGAAATAACAAGCCATGACTGCTATTTTCAGAATAAAAGCATTCAAGTTTTTCCCACTGAAAAGATACCTGCTCCTGTTACCCTTTCTCCAGTGTTCTATTTTATCCTATGTAATGTGGTAGCTCTCAGGATCCATCCTGGCTTTAATTCTTCAAAGGCAGTTGTTCCCCTGCTTTCCTACCCTAACAGATGCATTGTCTTCTCTCCTCTCTTCACTTCCTCAGGTGGCTCAGTCGGAGATGAAATATATATATATATATATATAGTTGGAATGACAGAAAATTGTAGTCACTCTGGATGGGAATGTTAGATATCTAAATTAAAAAGTCTATAAAAATACAAGTGCTCAATGAGAAAAAGTCTCTAGGAGTAAGCTCTGAGCATGTTGCCTGGGGAGGTGCTCCTTGTGACAGAAGGCAGTAAATGATGGGTAGGGCAATTAGTAGTTAGGGGCGACACAGATTCAGCTCACTATGCTTTAGAGAACTATGGACACAAGGAATGACTGCATTTTGTATCATGTCAATGAAAATAAAACTAACACAGACCACAATTTTGTTCTCAAGCAGGCTATTCCCTGAGCAGGTATTAAAATCACTGTGTTTGGACTTGTTTGCTCTTCTCTATTATTAATTATATATTATGTTTGTGGAAATCTCTCTGTGTAATTATACAGATCTCATATTAGTTTTACATTTGGTCTTTGGCATTTAGATATCTGTGTATCTATTTACTATTTTTGTTATATTCCTCTCTTTATATACTCACTTGATTCAATAGGAAGTCCCAGAAGAATAAGAAATAATACAATTGCCTGTAGCTCATCTTAGTCATGGTAAGGTTTCATAAAGTTAAATTAAAATGCATGACACCTAAATTTATTTATTAAAATTAGCTCAAGTTTCTTTTCACAGAAATTAAACTCTGGCATGGAAACAGCATTGTCATGTCTAATTTAGATTTCTTTTTAGTAACTAGTCTTGCTTTATATATACCCTTTCCTCTTGATGAGAGCAGAAAGAATTTGCAGCCTACTGAGTCAGCCATCATAATTGTGAGCTTGTTTCAGGACTTCTCAAACCACAGGTTTTGTTAAAATTATAAGCCAATTTAGCAACAAAGCCCTGTTAATAAATAGAGTGCAGTAGTGTTTTTAAAGCAGAAGTAAAATGATCAGCTCTCTATGTATTTGCTGTGTGTGTAAGAGGACAGAAGGTCTCAGTGCAACAAGATTGTATTTGTGGTGCAGCTGGATCATATGCTGCCCACATTTGCTGATTGTCATGGTGATTTATTGTTGTGACCAAAACTTTCCTGCTTCTGCATCTTAGTGATTGCAGGCTATTTGGAACATTTATCGCCAAAAGCATCGCAAATGTTTTCCGAGGTTAAATCTGTATTAGTAAATTTAACAAGTGCCGTGGAACTTCCAGGCTGTTAAAAGAACCACTGGTAGATGTAAATTGTTAAAGTCATCCTTTAGACAGCTTCAGCATGTTCCCATGTGATTCCCAGGGGCAGTTCGGGGGCTAGCACAGGCCAGTGGCTGTTTGCAGTTTGCATGCAATCACCTTAATTTGGAAACTAAGGAAATATAATGGTCAGGGTCTGATTCATTTTGTGCCAAGGAGCCTCAGGGGCAGGGAAGGATCCTGGGAACATAATGTATTGATCCTGGAGGCTTGACTGCAGGAAACATCATACAATATATGCAAAACCAGTATTTTTCTCTTGCTAGAGTTGTAGCTGCAGACCTATATTTGTATATTCATGTAACAAACATAAATTTATTCATCAACAAGGAAGGAGGGGAGAAGGAAGGAATGGCTCTCTGTCATACTGCTGCCTAACTGCTGGTGTCCTGGTTAAGAGATTCTCTTGGGTCATCCTCACTTGCCTTGGGAAGAGATGACTTGTTATCACTGATTGCTTTATGTCTTCCAGTACTTGATTGGGAGTGGATTATGTTGGATTAAAATGAATGGCTCTCTACTTTTCAGGACAAAACCAAAGATCTTTGGACATAATAATGGAAGTCTATTTTAGCTATAATATAAAATTTACTTTCAGTGGTTGTAGGAAAAAGAGGATTGGTGAATGTTTTAGGCAGGAAACTTTCATTTAAATTTCTTGATATATCTGTATAGATATGTACAGAATGTTTTCGTTTCAGATTAAAAAAGGGCTCTTTTGAATAAAGAGGCAGTTTCTGTATAAATTTTTTCTCTTCTACTTGTTTCTGCATATGAGAAAAAACCTGAGAATACTAAGCAATGTACTGACTTTTATACCTTATAATAATATTGTTCCTTTATCCCTGTACTTAGAGGTGCAATATGCTTTTTGGTTTATATATCATAGGATCTGAGCAAAATCATGATTCTGCCTTACAGATTCTTACTATTTTCCCAAACTTTTTCCAAGTCAAAAAAATCTTGAACACAGTCTTTAAATGTGTTTTTCATCTACTCAAGAATTTTTGGGGGCTCTGCTGGAACAGTTAAGACTATAGATTACATTGGATTAGTGAAAGTCAATGAATTTAAAAATAATTGAAACACCATTATTACCAAGACTTATCAGCAGGACCAACTATGTGAGGATTGTATTCTACCTGTCCAAATACTAATTATACTTCATTTTTTCATCCTTGATATGGCTTTTCAACTTCTGGAAATGCTCCCCAAGTTAAATATTCAATAGAAACTGTGTGTGATTTTAAACACTAATACATCAGAAGCACCTGCAAGGGCAGAGGGAGTGGGGAGGCAGGTGTCTGGATGGGAGAAAATAAAAAGAATGTGGTGGTTCTGTCCTATGTTGTACAAAAATATATAAAACAAAAGTATGTACAAAAATATAAATAGCAGGCTGGGGGAGGGGGGAGTTTAATGTCAATCCCATTTTCCCATTAAAACTGTAGACAGGTCGTTTGGTAACTGCAAATGAGGCTTCTGTAATATTAGTCCCATTACTGACTTTCTTTGTTCTCTATATAATTACCTCTCTTTAAGTTTTAAAAAGTGAGGTAGAATCTCCCTCAACAATCCTTTTTTCTCACAGTTTGTATGATCCTGCCAGTCACCAAAGAATCCATACACAGGTGATTCACTAACTCTCATTCATCTTTTACAGATGATTACTTCCCTGAAATGAGTAGGAAGAGACTCATCTGAGATGCCACAGTTATTCCTTCTTAGCAGAACACAGAAAATAACAGTAAAATCAGCAATAGTTCTGTATATCCATAAAACCCGAGATGCATAAATCAGAGTTTTAAATCTCAATCTACTTTCCATGTCTCCAGGGAAGGAGAAATCACAGATAACCAGCCTAGATTTCTTCTGTGTTATTTGCACTGCAAACAGCCAGAACAAGTCAGCACACAGAATTAAGCTGACGGAAGTAAAATTTTGGCAATGGACAGAAAGAGTAGGATAAAAGCTAGAAATGAGTCAGAGATGACCCTAAGATAACAAGCAGTGTTTATAATTCTTATAAATTCCTCTCAAATGACAAGATTTTTGTTGGTCTCATAGTGACCTTGTGAATCTCCAGCTCTCTTAGGAATTTCTGTCTGTTTAGTAGAAGTCCCATCTTCCAAATAGCCCCTACATTATGAGATGAGTGAGGGGCCAGGAGACAGAGCTTAGGAGGGAACTGTTCAGGGCAGGAGATGCAGAAATCAGGCAGAATGTGGAACTGTGTGGAACAAAATTATACAGCTCATTTTGGAGTTAGGGCAACAGGTGTGACTGCTGAGAAATGAGAGCTCTGGAAGTTTCAGAGGATGATAACTGCAAGGCATACTGGATACTGGACCTCACACATGCTGGGGATGGGGAAAGGCACAGTTCATTAGATGCACAAACATATTTTTCTTAAAAATATCATCACTGATTGGCATCACAGTTCATATATATAAGTGCAAAAATGCTGGATTTGAGTATGAGGAGAAAAGTGATTGCCAGTGGTTTGAGAGAATTTATTCCAGGAAGATGTGTTCTTTAATTCAGACCTGGTAAAACACCCGGGTAGCAGCCTAAAGATAAAATGAGAAGAGATGAGAGTACTATATGCATGAAAGTGATCTCCATAGGAATTAAACCTTTTTAAATCATCCACATGACATTAACCACAGTCATCCTTTGCAAGACCAAACATGCTGTTAAACATGACAAAACATTAGTTCAAAAAAGAAAAATTATAAAAAGTCCAGCAAAAAAACATATTTTGTGAAGGGGATTTTAAGGTTGCTGAATCATGGTTGTATAGTTTTTCTTGTTTTACACTCTATATGAGGCAACATCTCTACTGCACCCAAATGATCAATAAGAAAAAATACTGAGACAGTGCATTAGACAAAGAGACTGTAAGAACATCGGATGAGAACTTTTTTGCAAAAGTTGTGGGTAAGTTTTAGAATTTTTTAGTTAACTGCCTAAAAGGCCCCAGTGACATATAAGGTATTCTCCATGCATTCTGCAATTCTCTGTGTGCTGAACATCTGAAATGTCATATTTGCTGTTAAACAGATGTCTGCCCATTGGAGTGGATTTCTAACAACAGGCAGTGGACTGGATTGCAAATGTACAGAAGATGCAACTTCTGCCTAGCAGCATAAACTCACCTTACTCTCTATTTCCAAATTAGGGAGCTAACAGTAACCACAGTACCTCACTAGTGCTGTGCAATTCCCATGGCCTCAGAAGGGAATTGGGAGATGAAGTCCATCATGGGAGGCTTCTTCCTTCTTCATGTAAGCCCCCGTAGATTTGGAGCTAGCAAATAAGACAGCATAAGTATGGGTGGTCTCTGCTACCCAGGTAACTCAAGAGTTGTGATCTTGAGGCCAGTGGAGAATAACAAGTCTTTGTTCAATCTCAAAGTGAATAAATAAAAGACTGGAAGAAATTAAATTAAAAATTAGAAGAAGAGGAGCCATGAACAATGACTGCAACCTTTCAGCATGAAGATAATGTAAGTGAAGAACGAAAGCAGAGCAGCAATTTATGTTGTATGGAGTGATCACAGCCCACTTGTGTTGACAGAGAAAGAAACCAGTGAAAGGGACTGAGAAGTTTAGGCTGGAAGAAACTCAGTGCTTCCATAGATGGATACATTTGGAGGGAAGAAAGTGCATGAATTTCCAGTTTCAGTTCTAAAATCAAAAGAAGAAAGGGGCTGGAAAAGAGGAGGAAGACATGCACAGTATTATCCACTTGTTTTTTTCTAGGATGCTGGTATGATCTTGTGAAGAGAGAAGAGAGTGAAGAGGAAAGGAAGAGGAAAGAAGCTACCAAAGAGTTGGCATCCTCTGCAAAAATGTTAGGTCAGAAAGTCGGGAGGACTGTAGACTACAAGGCATTACCTTCATAAGGCATAAAGTCCTCTTACTATATTTTTCCAAAACATCACTTGACAAATCCCTGGCATTTGACAAGCCCGCTAGCATCTTTAAGGTTTAGTCAATTTTATCTGCCTATTGTGGCTTCAGTGTACCTTGCCCCTGGCGTAGGGTAGCAGGGAACCAAACCCTAGGAATTAAGCTGATAACCAAGCGCGTGTTATGCTGCCTAATGCCCGCCGCCAGCGCCCGCGGAAGACCCGGCCCGGCCCGGCCCGGCGGGACCCGCGGGACCGAAAGGACCGCCCCGGGGGAAGCCTCTGGGCCGCGGGGCGGGCGCCGCGCTCAGCCCTAAGTTTTTGCCGTGCGGTAACTCCGGGACCACCGCTATCTCCTCCGCCGGGAGAGCGGAGCAGAAACGCCCGTGTAACCCGTAAGCAGCGACGGAAGGGGCGAGCCTCCCGCCGCGGGTGCGATGCTGACAGCCCGGCCAGCCCCCGCGGAAGGGCAGCGGGGGCAGCACCACGGACACTGCCTCGGCCTCCCGGCCGCGCCGCGGGGCCGGGGCCGAGCCTGCAGCGGCGGCCGCGCCCCGGCGGCGGGGCAGGGCCGTCCCCACGGGACGCGGGTGCGTCGGAAAGCGAGAAAAGGGGGCTCTTCCCGACTCTCGTCTCAGCCGTGACCCCGAACAACCTGTGTTTACACAGGGCGACTCCCGGGCTCCCAAGTTTAGCGCTCAGACAAAATTTATTGCGGCTGTTCCAGGGAGGGAAGAGCTCTGATGCTTGCGGCAGCGGCGGCGAAAGGGACCGGAGGGAGAGGACAGGCGGGAGAAGCGAGCGGCACCGCGGCTGTCATCGGATGGTTTTACTAGCCGACAGTTTGGCAGAAACTTTCCCACGCCGCTCCTTTCATTTGAAACAAGCGTTTAGCCGAAAATAGCGTAATATCTCAGGGATTCATCACCTAATGAGACATGAGCCGCGTCCTCGGTCACAGAGACCTGTCAGTCCTCCCGGTGCTTGGCGAGCAACAACCTTGGCCCCAGTGATGCTCTTTCTGTCCCCAGGTGTCCTGCTGTCCTTGTCCTCGGTGGAGCGCGGTGTCTTTCCGCTTCTCTCCCGACAACCCCCTATTTTGGGCGTTCGCATATTATTTTGGGTTTCTCTGCTAGGGCGACCTGCGGCTGTGACGATGTCAGCCCGGCGGAGAGGGGAAGGGGGGGGCGAACGGTTGAGTGGGAGTGACAGACACGGACCTCACGGTGCCACTGAGCTGGTGTCATATGCCTTTCAACCTGAAGGCTGTGATTTATTCCCATCCACCCACCCCCCCCCCCCCCCCCTTCTTTTCTGATATTGGGGCTACATGAGTGCTCGGAGCTGACCTTCCTTCTCACCGGCTGCGGGAGCCCCGCTCGCACGGCTCGCCGGCCACCAGAGGCTCGGGGTCTTTCCCTCTCCCCATCCCCATGCCCATCCTGGAGCGCTCCCGCCGCGCTCCCCCCGCCGCCGCTCCGGTCCTCCCTCTCCTCGCTTGACCTTCTCAACATGGCGGCTCGGCCGCCCCTGCTCCCTCCGCCCGCCGCCGCCGCGAGGGGCCTCCCCGGCGAGGGGGCGGTGGCGGCTGTCAGCCGGGCGGGGCGGGACCCGGCCGGGAGCGGGCGAGGGGCCGGGCCGGGCGCTGCGGGGCGGTCCCGGCGCCGCGCACTCTGACAGGCGCTCGGCCAGCAGACGGCGGCCGCGCCGGGGTGCAGAGCCCGCCGCGCACCCTCCCACCGCCGCAGAGGAGCCGACAGGGAGACGGCGTCGCCTCGGCGGGGAGACGCGGCGCGAGCGGCGCTGGAAAGCCCCGGCCGCCCCCGTACCTGTGCCCTCCGGGGGCGGCGAGTGGGTGTAGCCGCCGCCGATCACCTGGGAACCCGCCCCGCAGCGCCTCCGCCTCCCGTCCTCGCCCGCCCGGGGAAGGCGCCGCCGCCGCTGCGAGCGAGCGAGCTCCGGGCGGCCCCGGTCCGGCTGCCCGCGGGCGGAGCGAGGCGAGGGCTGCGGCGCCGGTGGGGCGCGCCCGCCCCCCGCAGCGGGGGCGAGGCGGGCAGGAGGGGCGGCGGCCCCCGGCCGGCGGCGCCCGCGGCGCGGGGAGCTAGAGCCGCGGCAGGATGAACCCCAATGTCACCTACGCCAGTCGCAAGCGGCGGAAACCTGTGCAGAAAATGTAAGCGGCCCCGCGGACGGGCGAGGCAAGGAGGGGAGAGCGAGCGGCGGGCTTCCCGGGGGCGCGCCGTCCTGCCGCGCAGCGCGCCGCGGGGGCCCGGCGGGGGCGGTGCGGTGCAGGGGCGCCGCGAGTGCCGCCGCTTCGGGGTACCGGCAGCGTTCCTACTGCTTCTAGGGTTTCCCCCCATCCCGGAAAAAAAAGAAGAAGGGAGTGTCGGGGCGCGGAGGGTCGGTGGAAGGAGGGAGCGGTGCCGGCAGCGCGGCGCAGCCGGCTGACCTAGATTGGGAGGCATCTGAGGTGACGGCTCCGAGCGGCGGCTGCGCTCGCCCCGCCGGGGTGGGTGCCGCTCCCCCTGCGCACCCGCCGGCCCGCTCAGGTGCCTCTGCGGGGAATCGGGAAAGGCTTGGCCGGGTCCCACCGTGTAGGGCCTGCCTGGGAGGGCTGAACCCCCGGCTTGAACCCTCCGGTACCGCATAAGATGCATTTATTTGTGCAGAGCCAAAGAAACCCAAGTGCTGTAGACCAGTCTAAAGAGGAAAAAAACCCGAAAAACAAAAAAAACCCCTGGCTATATGGTGGCTTTCTTTTTTTAAATTTATGTATTTGAAACTGTGGGACCTGCTGGAGTAATTTTGTATGGTGCACCTGCTTTAGGTTTGCATCCTGGGTTTTATATGCTTCACTAAAGCGGTAGTCTCATGAGAGGGGAAGTTTTTTTAGGCTAGAGGAGATGCTTAACTTGCACTTTCAACTGAAAGTCAAGAATCTATAGGTCATAAAAAGTAGCAAAGGTAAACTACTGAGTAGTAAGAAAAATAAGCATAGCTCAAAAAATCCCAGTGCATTTCTGTGGGCTACTTCTGTATATGCAAAATAACTACAAGGGCTACAAAAGCATTAAAGGAGAGAATGAAAAATATTTGATGTAATCATACTGTGAATTATATGTTTTTAGATTCACAGCAGACAACTTGGTCTTGGAGTTAAGGGATTAGCTTGAGTGCTTGTTTCTTTATGGTTGGAGCTGTTAGAATGAATGCATGTACATAGATTGGGGTATTTTACCCCACAAATTAAGAAAAAAGTCTAAAAATGAATATATATTTTATTTAATTCCCCTGCTAGAAAATACATTAATTATGAAAATTAATTTTTAACCACTTTTTTGACCATTCATTTTCAAATACAAATGTAGAGGTACCTAATTAAATTCACACTGTAGATTTGTCTTTTTAAGAATGAAATCAGTGTTCATTCATGAGGAAATGAAATGTATTGGTGGCATTTGTAGCCTACTATATCTAAAGGCAGGTGGTTCTGATTGTGAAAGGGTGAGGTGTTTCTGCCTTGCTGGTAAGATCGCTTAATGTCTAGCTTCTTATTAAATTTTGGTTAGCCTTGGCTAGAGGATGTGAAACCTTTTTGTTTTACCTTACTGTAGTGTCTATGTAAGTAATCCTTTTCTCTGTAGCTTCTTGTTACGTAAGTTGGCTGAACTGCTGTGATTAGCTGAACTTGAAGCTTTATTACTAGTGGGAACTATTTATCTATTGAGGGACTTTGCCTTAGGATCAGAGAGAGAAGTTTCTTCTCAAAATAGAAGTATTCATGTTAAAACGGTTTGTTCACCTGTAATTGAAATAGAGGCTGATTATTAACCCACCTTGCTTAGGTTACTGGAAATTATCTTTATGCAAGACAATTATCTTGCTTTTAACACATTTATCATGTTCATGTGGCTTTTTGCTTTTTTTTTCTCAAAATACCTTATGCTTTTTGGTTGATGCTTGTGTTGGGCCAGTCTTGGAGAACATTGCTAGTGGGTCACAGGGCTCTGATTTCTCACTTTTAACTACTTACAGACCACACCTTTAGGCCAAAAACCAGTGAGAGAGGCAATAAGCCTTTTTTAACTGATTGCAGGAGAGAGGATGGAGTTACTTGTTGCTGGCTAATAAAGGTTTGACACTACTGTCGTTTTAATCTGTTTGAATTCAATTTTTCCTCCCCTCAGTAGAATTCACAGTTATTCAGAAAAAAAAAAAAGAAAAAGAAAGAAGAAAAAGGTAGAGGTGATACATTATTTAGACTAGTATCTTTAGATAATCTTTAGAAGAGGTATGTGTTGATAGTTCTAATGTTTTGTTTGCCATATATGTGCCTCTTAATGGAGCATAATAATCAGTAATCTGTGTAGACAGCTTACAGAAATGGAAGGAGGTCTAAATATAATGCTATAGTTGCCATGGGAAAAAAAATTAAACAGAAGAAATACTCTTGTTTCAGGTACAAATAACTCATGAAAGCCATGGTCGTAACACTATAACAATTTAAGAAACTTCCTCCTTACAATTCCCAGTTTTTACTATGTGCCCTGTAGGGAACTGAATCTGAGAGGGAATCACAGGCTGTTGTCTGACTGTGCCAAGTGCTGTAATGTGCTTTTTTGATACCATTGGGAATTACAGTATTGCAGCTGAAAAATAAAAGCAATTGCGGGGAAACGTAATAGGCAATTGTTCCTGCAATTAATCTTGTTATCTTGTCATGTAAGGGAAGAGAAAAAAAAAGATGCTAACCATGTGCACTGCAATTGCTTGTAATATGCTACAGAAATCACTTTCCCAGTACCTTGGAGTCTTTCAATGTCCTCCCTCTTTAAGGTTTAAACCCTGCGAGTCCCCCTGGTGGCAGCAGGGCTGGGGGATGTTTCACTCCCCACTGAGGCTTGGGGAGCAATGTGTGCCCCCTGCTTTCTGTTTTTGTCTTTTTTTCCAAGTCTTCCAACTTCTTTTATCTAGTGACTATTAAGTGAACTAATATAGTAGCATTGAAGCTGCAGGGAAAGAAATGCAAGTTTTATGGAAGTGAGGTTTACTGCAGATAGATTCTAACATGAGATGAAAGGTCTTATATAAGTACAGCTCCAGCTTGCAGTTTTTATGTCTTTCTGCCAAATAGCTCTGATTTGGTTTTTCTTTTTTTCAGTGTTTGGATAGGAATTGTTTTGTATAACTGGGTAATTTGTATAACTGGTAATAGACAAGGAATGGGGTGGGGAGTTCTAAATGCTTCATGCTATGCAAAAAACATAATGATTTGTTTATATAGTAGACTAAATTATAAGAATTATTATAGGGTTTTCTTCTTTGTTATCTTAAATGTATTTGTGACATTAAGTACTCCAGAGTTTTGACTGATTGATCTTTAGTGGTGAGTAATCCTACTAATGTTAGAAAGCAGAGCAGAGACATTTTAATTAAAAAAAATTGGAACTATTTATATGTTCATTCAAGCAAACAAACAAGAAGTCCCAGAATAAGCTTTCAAAAAGGAAGTTCATCAGAAAAGAAAAATAGTCATTGAAATATTCCTTTGTGTAAAGCAGTATCTGCTACAAAGCAGTTTGCACCTCTTATTTGAAATGGAGGCAGTGTAAGACTGTTGTCTTACATAGAATAAACTTCTTATATATATTTGTCAGTCTTGGCATAGCAGTATGTAGACTGCTACTTAAAAGTAATTTGTTTTAATGTTCGTGGGGTGTTTTTGATTGGTTGGTTTTGGTTAATGTTTCTTGCAAAAGAATACATTTAGAGAGAGAATCTGCAGCAACTTTACATATAAAAATAGAATGGTCAGTAGACAGGACCATAATTTTTTGTTGCTTTTTTCCAATAAACGTTGGCTTCTTATCTTAGAAAGTTGTGAAATATGTTAAAACTGAGTGTCAGACTTGCATCCTTGATTGGTGTTCTGCATGTTCCTATGGCTCTGGTTGAATCCGTCATGCACCAAACCAACTTGAGCTATTTACTACTGGATGACAAACAGTAGCCCAGCATCAGATGAGTAGCATGTCACTGATTGAGGTTTTTTTTTAGTTAAACAACTTTACCCCTTCAGCAGTTTGAATCTTGACTAGTTTCTGGTAGAAACTCTGTCTCTACTGAAAGAGACACTAGAGACATTGGAAAGGGTCTCTGCCCCTTCAAGATTGGTTGGCAATAGCTTTAAGAGGTTGATAGACTACAATTCTTATCTCTTGTTTCCAAAGAAATATCAGCTGAATTTTCAGTACCCGTAAATTCAGTGTGGGAAATAAGTGTAAATGCTCAGAAGTATTTTTCAGCTGCTAAATTAAATACAGATTTATTTTTTTTTTTTTTTAGGATTCTATTGCTTGCTTAGAGTAACTGGTTTTTTTATACCTGGCCTCCACTGAGTGAAATCCTATGTATTAGGAAAAGATATGTTATTGCATGTGCTATTAAATATGAGATAAAAAATATTCAAAGCTGAGAAGATTAAATCCATTATTAGTTAGGTGACTTGTATGTTTTTCTTTATGTCCCTCTTTCCTAAGCAATAAAATAGTTCTGATGAACTAATAATTAAGGGTTTTTAACAAATTAGGTTTTTAAAACAGATCTCTATCTCTAGTGTTCTTCTTGCACGTTCTTTTATTCTCCAATTTCATTTCACACTTCAGCCTTGTTATTAAGGTATCATGATTTTCAGTTCGTGGTTGCTGGATTTTCTACTTTTTCCCCAGTGTTTTACATTCTGTTTTACGAAAAACTTACTCTCTCTTTGCATTTTCTTATAAACTGCTAAAATTTCCCTTTAAAATAATACAAATGAGCATGTAAATATTGAAACTTAATTTGGCTTTTTGATAATAATTAAGACTCAGGTAATTGTGCACTTTTAAAAATTTAGGGTTAATGTCTATGAAGGTGCATGTGATGAGCATGTGTAGTGAAAACTTCTGATTAAGTATGCTGCAGCAGATCTGTGAAAACAGCTGTCAGCTGGTGTTGTGATGGCAAAACCTTTAAAATCGTTACATCAAAAATTAAGTGTTCTTGCTGGTCTTGTAGCTGTTGGGTAACAAGGGTTGTAGGTAAGTCCAGAGACCTCTGGCCTTTGATTAGAGAATTCAGATTTCCTATGAAAGGTAGAAGATTAAGAATGGGAAGATCAGCTTAAATACATTCCCTCTTTTAGTCTTTTATTTATTTATTTATTTATTATTTTAAATAAAGCACTTCAATGGATTTAATCTTGACATAGCACAAAATTAGCCTTGAAGATAATTTTTTGCATTGAAGCTGGTCTGTCTTTAGCATTGAGGGTTTATGTAAGTGGGTGAAAAATGTTTAAGTGGCTGCTTATGCCCCTGGCACGTCTGCCCTTCATCACAGAAGGATCCATTTTTATATAATGACTTTAGTTTGGTGACAAAGGGGAAAATTAGGGATAATTGTTGTTTGATTTGGGGGAGAGAATATGGCAAGATTCATGATGCAAATACTGGTAACTTAGTATTCAGAGATGCCTTGAGCTAGTTAAAAGTAAGAGAAATTTTTAGAAAGTAAATGTAAAGTAGAAAAATAATCACATCTAACTGAAAATCTGATGAGATGACTGCAAATTGAACATAGTTTCAACTAATTGGTCAATTTGCAAGTTTAAAGCGAAGCTGGGACAGTTGTTAAGATAGAAAAGCCTGTTACTTACTGCTGATCTATTTTGTAGAGTTTGTGTGTGTTAAATGGTTTTTGTGGGGTCCTCTGCTTTTCAGAAGCAGACCACTTTGATTTGATAGTAGTTAGCATGTAACTGTTACATGCTTAATGTTTGAAACTCATTATTTTGTTTCTACATTTAGAAACAGTCTAATACATTAAAAATATTTAAGAAATACCCTTTAATGTTGCTGCTAATGTTTGATGATTTTTAACTTTATTTTTTTAGGGCTATATTTAAGTTTTGCTAATGATATGGCTTATACAAGTTAATTTTCTGCCAGCATAAGAGAATATGAAGAAAACCTTGCTAAATTATTTAAAGTTTAATGTTGAGTTCCCCCACTTGGGAATGTGGTGAACTGCTGGAGCCAAAGTCATCATTTGTGTCCCAAACACACATCTAATCAAATAGTTAGTTATCCATTTCTGTTAATGATGAACCTATGTTTTTTTTCAAGAGAAAGAATTTTCCTAATTCTTGATTCAACTGTTTTGCCCACTTTCCAAATGTTTTTAGGCTAAAGCACTACTAATTTACAATATTTACTCTGCAGCAAGTTTAACTTTGTCCATCTGGGAAGTAATTTCTGCTGATATATTGTATTTCTGTCTGTTATCGACATTTTGCATTATGGCATCTTTGCATTTCCAGGCTCCACATAAGGCTCCTTTATTGTGGAAAAGGGCAGTTGTAGTGGTGAGGAGCAGGCAGCCAGGCTTAAGTGCAAGTTTTTGACAAGTGACAATTGAATAAACAATGGCTGTAAAAAGAAGGGCTTGAATTTAAACTAACAAGAGTTGTAATTGAAACATAAAGTAAAACCAAGCTAAAAATAAGAATGTCCACTCAATCAGTACTCATTTGACTGAAAATACGAGATGAAATTACTTTTCTGTATGGATTGCTTTAAGCAGTGGCAGAAATAACTGTTGGAGCTTTTGCAATTGCTCATCATATAATGATATAAGGATGACAGTTGGGAGCAGGCTAAATGAAATATTGAAGAAATTAGCTGCTGAATGTCTCTGCTTAGTATTTTTGAGTGATGCATCTTGCAGAACCAACTTTTCTGTGAGAGTAGCACAAATTGATAACTGCTGTACATCTCACGTAGAACTGCAGTACTGGAAAAGTGACAATGAGTCGCTCTTTAATTAGAAAACTGTTTAATAAAGAACATAAAATGTACGATGGCTTAGGCAGATAAATTATTTGGTTTCAGTATTGGCTTATAATGACAAGCCAGTTGTAATTTAAATGAGTAGGGGTTTAAACCTTTTCCCAGACTTCTGTGTATGTGGGAAGGGATGAATATCCAAGTATCTGGAACTGGAGCTCAGGGTGGATATGAATGGAAAATAGCAAGTTTACGAAAACTTCATTATTTAATTCATAACACAAAGCTTTTAAAATTCTTCTTTGTACTGTACAAAGGCATGCTTTTGCCATGCTATATTCTAATGAAATGCCTTCAGCTGAGAGATGACTTAAAGGATGAGCTCCCAGTGTTTCCTGCAAAGATTTTACATGCTGGCTGAGCTATATCTCATGTTTTGGTTGCCTAGCAAGTTACTAAAACTTGTGTTGTACTTAATTAATACTAGCCTGTTCCAAACTGATAAAAATTAAGGACATCTGTGAGGAATTGTTATTGAAGTAAAAAAGGGTACTGTCAAATTTATTTGTACGCAAATATTCCTAAAACTTATTGGTAGATTTAGAATACTAACATTTGGAAGAATTCAAGTGACATTTAACTGAAAATATAGGAAGCTTTTTATGAAAATTGCTGAATCTCAAAGGTTTCAAATGTTCATTCAAAAGTTCAAATAGACATTGTAGCTGAAGCTGTTTCGTTTAATAGCATGTGTGTTGGAGGGGAGATGAAGCCATTTTTTGGGGGTTTTTTTGTTGTTTTTTTTTCAATTCTTTCAATTTTTTTTTCCAATGGGAAACAAAGTCACTTGGGAAAACATTTTGGTTATTAGAGATTGAGACAATATGTAATGCTAGGCTTGGCAAATATTTGCCTTCAGTTTGGAAAGGGAACTGGCATTTATATTATGCTTGTTTTTCTGCCACAGCGTAAAGCCGTCCCCGGCTGAAGGAGTCAAGTCCAATCCATCCAAGAGACACAGGGACCGCTTGAATGCGGAGCTGGACCGCTTGGCGAGCCTGCTGCCTTTCCCTCAAGATGTTATCGCCAAATTGGATAAGCTGTCTGTGCTCAGGCTTAGCGTCAGTTACCTGAGAGCTAAAAGTTTTTTTGACGGTAAGCACTGGGAATTTATTTGGGTTTGAACTGCTTGTAAAACTTGGTTTATGCCGAATGTTGATTTCAGCCGTTTAAGTACTTAAAACTGTTAGATTTATCTGTATTTTAATGGAACCTCCTGTTGTGTGAATGTATACAATGTAACTGTATAAAGTAAGCTTTCCACTTTCTTGAAACCAAATGTAACTACTTATATTTCACTTAGGTCACCAGTCATTCAAAGCTTTGCATTTGGAAGTAATATTGCCCTTAATGAGTCCTTCAATCCTTTTCATCAGACTGTCAAAGATACCCAAGAGACTTCTCTTTTCCCTCTGAAAATTGCCTTAGTAAAACTATTACCATTTCAAAATATGTCATATGACTTCCCATCCAGCTGTATTTTGCTTAATGATGCATCAAAAATGACTTTGCTTTGATATAAAGTAATTGATAGTGCCCCTTCCTACAGTTTAGTGCAAAGGTGACTTGTAAAGAATAGAGACAAAATCTTTCCTATGTCCAAGCCCTGGTTAATACAGGACATGAGGCATTAAAACGACAGCTAAGGTTCTCCAGTTATGTGGGCAGGTGTGCTCTGACCCCAGTCCTGGCAAGAGTAATAAAGCAGCACTCAGGCCTGTCATGGGGTCAGAAATGTGTGTCCTTGGTCACCTCTGAGCTGGCCAAGGTATCCTGCTCCTCTCTCTCCTTCGCTACCCGAGCTGCTCTGTAGGGTGTGATGTACTGGTTGGCTTTGTGCCAGTTCCTTCAAAGGCAGAAACAGTCTGATCCTATTCATTGTAGGGTTAAAGCAAGGAGCTTGTATTCAGTTAATTTTCCTGTTCTTTTAACAGTCACTGAGATTTTACAGTTATTATGTTGAAGAAGAAATCTTACTGATCAGATGTAGCTAAAGAATCTTGATTGCAATGGAGTGGATATTAAGTTTCAAGTTGTTTTTAAACTTTCTTTGATATTAAAAAAACCTCTGTCCTCGTTGGTTTAAGATTGTTTCAGCCTCCAAAACATGGATGAAAGGATTCAAGAAACCTGTCTAAAATAGTTCCACTTTTTCCTCCAGGAATACAGAATGTTTATTTTAATTTATTGTGTCAACTGGCTTCAGTTTATTACTGCTTATGAATCTATATTCTGTTTTATTTCTTGAAGAATATATCCAAGTGTCTTGATTTCTGTGCTTGTTCAGGGCAATTCTTAGTATGAAGTCTAAGCTCTAAGCCTAGAGCTGGCCAAATATTTCTAGTGTTGCTTTTTTTAAATGCAGATATATTCTCCTATCGAATCAGAATTCTCTTGGCGCCTCAGTTTCATGAAAATCTTTGCTACATGTTATCTCAGGTAGACTGCTATAAAAGAAATTATTTTGCTTGTCTGTGTTCTCTTGGTGAATTGAAGAAGTTCTAGTCTCAATGAAATGTTTTTTGTTGTGGTTGTTTCAATTGTGTTTTCTGAAATAATTCCAAGACTGTAAGTTTTTTCTTATTTGGGATGAAGTGAAAATAGCAAATCTTAATTTCTTATCTCAATTTCTCATGCAATGGAACTGCTTGATTTTTATTCTTCCTGCTTACTCCCCCACTGTTTGAAGGTCCTGGAATAAAGTTTAAGGCTATGATTTCTCTACAGGGAAAAAAAGAATTGATACGCTCAGCAGAAGTTGTCTTAATGGGTTTTGTTAGCAGAAAAGGTCTTTTTGCCACTTTTTTTCAGGCCTTTATGCTTGTAGGACTACAGGTTAGTATCAGTCTCCATCTGAGGGCATTTGAAGATGAACATTGATGACTTAAGTGAAGATAAACAAAAGTAACCAATTTATGACTACCAGACGGAAGAGTGAAAATTAGATCTTTATACTATTTTCGTTATCTTAAATCACATGGCATGTATTTCAGTAAAATTCACCTTCCAAAAGAAAAATTAGTCCTTGGAAGAACTGAATTAGCAAAAAACCTCTGAAAAGCCCTAGGTTTGATTTTTGTACTCTCCCGGTGCAATGCTTCTCAGAATGGCTTTTTTGCAAGAGTGTTTGGTGTATGCGGAAAACCCTGTAGAGAATAAATCTGACAAATGCAAGAGGGAGCACTGATTGTCACCTTGAGTGCTTAGACTGAGCCAGAGCTCCACTTCATTAACGCAGCATGCTGAAGTAAAGGGAAACGCTAAATGAATAACAGGATGCAAATGGGGGGTGTGTAAATTCCTGCGGAAAGTAAAATATAAACGCGTAATCATATGATCTTGCTTGAAAGGAAGCCTAAGTTTTTGCTGTAACAATAGATATTTTTTTCAAAGAAAACACTTGCATTTTTCCAAGTTTAAATAATCTAGAGTGAATGTCTGTTTTCTGAAGGCGGAAGTCTGGGGGGAGAAAAAGAACTGTTTCATGGAAGACATCTCAAAAAGTTACATCAGTTGAATAAATGTGCCTCACTTAAATGTCTACAAGGTTTTTTTGGTGTTACTTAAAAGCTAAGTGTGTGCATATATATATATAAAATATATAAAATAAGAGAACACCACTAAAGAACACTTTCACTTGACCCTAGTTGTTAAGATGGTAGAATGGTACAGAATGTTCTTTGCAGCTAGAGTTTTTCTATAGTGTCTACTGAAATGGTAGACCTCTGCATGCTTGCCATATTAATATTGCCATATTTTAGGTTGTAGGAAATAGCTATATGGTGTAAATGGGTGTATGCATTTTACTCTTCCACAACCTCAAAATATCTTAGTGTTGGTGGTTGTATTTTGTTAAGCAGTTGCTTTTGATTGTTGTGTTTTGTTAATGAAGTTATTGCACTGCTAAGCGACCCTTTACATACACTATAGTTCAGTGTGATCAGGGTAGTCTCAAATCCACATGATGTCAGCAAGCTTTCTTTATGTCCATGTCAGACACCCTGTCATGCTTTTATATGTACAAATTTGACCTTGACTCAAGAAGGAAATTGTAGTAGTGGATTAAAATAGTGAGTCTAAAGTCTGTTTCTTAATAAAGTTTTGTGTGGAAAGTCAAAGCTAAAAAGTGTTTTAGGGCGGTGTCACTTTTCAGCCATGCACTTCTACCTGCTGTACTGAAGTGGATTAACAGTCCTCAAAGTCAAGCAGGTTAGCTTAAATCACTGCTGGAGTGTTTATTTTGTGCATGTAAGATACTTTCTGAAAGTGGCTTAAGGCAAGCTTTTTATTTTTAAGAGACTGTGATGAAACAGGCTGCTGACAATCAGTAAAGACTTCGTGTGTTTTCCTGGTATTATTTCTGTTCATTTTGCTATTAAGTGGCCATGCATGTGTGCATTCAGCAGTGATAAATATAAAGTAGAATGTGGGACAACAGCTCTTTGTGTGAATGCAGGTTAGTGAGAGCTCAGCATCTGGAGCACAACTGGACAATCATTTAGGCATAGCCTATATCTCCCATGCATACTAAAAGAAAAAGCTCTTTTGCCTCTAGCTTTGGTCCTTATATGATGAATTGATAACCACTTAAATACTTTAGTGTGGTAAAGAAAAGCATTTATAATTTTTCTTCTTGGAATTTTGGTGAAACAGATTAAAGGATTAGAAGTAGAGTTTGTATGACTGATCACCTTTTTCATGTTAGGGGCATGATTTTTCTTTTTAAAGGTGTACAGAGAATAAAGGAGAGGCTTGCAGAATCTAAAATGAGGTAGCTGTGCTATGTGTGCATATCAATACATTAGAAACAAAATTTAACATGTTGCTTATTAATTGTCCTTTCATCCATTTCACTAAGAATTCATGTGGTTTAAAGTATGTGGGGTTTTTTTCCCTTCTTGCTTATTGGGCAGTATTCTGAATTTATAGAAGAAAGTTTCCGCTCAAAATTAGTTTAGAATTGGTTTCTTATGTGGGATGCTAGTGATTCTGGCAAGCACAGCAATAACAAAATAATTAAGATTTTTTTTTTTTCCACTAAGTTTGCACTGCCTTTTTTCTTTAACTTTGTAATATAATTAACACACATTCCTTGGCATTGTATGGCTTAAATTTGCAGTGCAGCCATTGTCATTGCATAAAATATATTTTTTGATAATGTGTTTCTCATGCCCATTGTTCTATCATGGTGTATGCTGGAGACAACAGACTGCATGAGGTTCCTGTTCTTGAGAGTATGGCTAAGATGTAGAAATGGGAAGGACTGGCAAAGTGAGAGAAGATGTATTTATTCTATCACACTGAGAAGGGCAGAAACATATTTCCAGTCTAGCAGATAAAGATAGCCTTTCTGCCAAGCGTCAGGTGGCAATCTGGAACAGAAACCTGAAAGTGTGAAAGTTATTAAGACACAGCCCAGTAGGACCAGGATAATACAGTAGCTCTGTCCTGACTTTTATTTTAGACAGTTACCATCTTTGCCAGCTGTGTCTGTTTCATACAGTTTTCCTCATGTATTTTTGAAAGTGTGACTTCCCTTTCATGTTACCTCCTTTCCCTGCTCCTGTTGCTGCATACGTAGATACTTGACCTCCACACTGGGAAAAGCTGAAGTCCTGTAGAGCAGCAGAGTTAGGCTGCGCTTACTGCTTTGGAGTGTTTATGTGCATGCTGCATAGGAATTTGCTGCTGCCAGCAGCTTCTAGTGGGTCTGGCTAGGATTACTTGATTCATGACTGTCTTGTGCTGTTTTTCTGCACCCAAGGTAGAAAATACTCCATAGCTTGGTTGTTCTCTAATTACCTTTTCTGTGTCTGTGCATACCATGCACATGAATTAATTTTCACAGTTTTGAATGAAATTCTTTGAATCTTGTCTGAGAGTTGGAGGAAAAAAATATTTGGGAAAAGAAACCCTAACCCAAACAAACCAACTCTTTCCTTTTGTACTGTCTTACCCCCCGCCCAAATCCAAAATTAATACAAAATGCGAACCTTGGAACCGTATAGTTATTTCAGTATCAGACCATTCAAGTTATTTCCTAATCCATGCTTGTTCTTTCACTGCTTGTCTCTTTTTTTTTTTTTTTTTTTTTTTTTTTCACCAAAGCTCCCCCCTTGCCCCCAATGCCCTGAGATTCACACTGACCATTTGGGACTGTCTGCTACAGACTATTTTAGCCTGTATTTTACGTAACAGAAGATAAGTAGGGATTTAAGCCTTGAAGTCCTAAATTCTGATCTTCAAAAATGATGATTAGAGCCGTGTAGCTGTGACATCACTCTAAATCTCAAAATGTGTATGTTTTCACAATCTTAGCTTTTATTTTTAGGAGTGCTGTGTCACTAACCATCTGATGCGTCTGGGCAGCTCTATACCCCCATGGATTGATGGAATTTAATATAACCCTAACTGAACATACAAAATTGAAAGTTCTGTTTATATAACAAAGTAAGGGCTTAAAATGTTAATATATTTGTAGTATAAGAGAAGAAACCAGGTCAGACACTAGCAGTTTTGTGTTTTTTGGATTTTCTTTTCCTGTTACATTCTGGTATTTCAATGGTTGATGTTAACCATTGTTAGAACTCCCTTTGCAAGGAAGAGAAATGTAAGGTTATCTCTTCTGTGCCCTATGTGTATTATTTAATCAAAGGCATATGAAAAGTCAGTGTAGGAGCCTCTTCTGTTTCATAAAGCTGTTGTAAAATTTCTTGAAAACCCTGTCCCAGTATGCAGAGCATTTTTTTTTTTTTTCTCTCCGTAGGCCTTGTTAATAGGGAGATTAGTTTTAAACATTCTCTTCTGGGCTTTGCTCTGGATTCCTGACTCTTGTTTGCAAGATCAGAGTCTAAAATATAATTTATCCTGTTCTAACATCAGTGTTCTGGAGACTGACACTGTTGTATGACATTCAAACCTAGAAGAGGTAGCAAGATAAAAAGCCTTTTTATCCTTTCCTCAGGAAAGTACCACTGCTTCTCTGGCCTTGTGTATTCCAGGTTTTGTGATCTTTGCTAACATTATTGCTGTACTACAGCACCTAAAGATAATGAGATTTGGAGCTTTTTGGGTTTGTTATACAAATCGCCACTAAATACTCCCTCCTCCAATGACGGTTTGAGTGGAGAATTATAACTAGAGGTTGTACTGGGCTCTCAACATCTGTCTTCCATGGGCTTCATGATTCATCCAGCTGAATTTGTAAAGTATGGTTTGCTTGACTGTGACCTTAGAAATATGTCCTAGTTATTTAAGGCTTCAGTATGAATACACATTAAAAATGTGTACAGATAATCTACTAATACTGGAATAGTTTTTGTTGCTCTCTGTGCTGTTTGTGACTCAGCAGTTTTCCTCCTGTGTGCGCTTGCCAATGGGAGAAATGCCCTAGTTTTGCCTTATCAGAATACAGATAAAGTCAAACAGGAAATAAGACATGTATGACTGAGCTCTGTAGATGTTTACAGTTCTAGCCAGTTATAACACTGTTTGTTTTTCCTGAGTAAACAAAAACTTCACTTCTGTTAGCACAGTTTCTTCTGTTCATGCGTATGCTGTTCATGCTGTTCTGCTGTTTATGAAAACTTACATGCTTTCATGAACTACTTACTTAAAGAATGATTGCTTTGTGAATTGTTTTGGAGATCCAGCTAGATAACTAGGAGCTAATTCTATTTACTAGAGCTTGGTCATTGTAATTGTTTAATTTATTAGTTACCTCTTTTTAAAGAGGTAAAAAATAATGAGTTTCAAATGTACTCCCCAAAATTTCAGGTAATGTATTGATAAATGTTTCCTGGGAAAAGTCTCTTGGGAGCTCCTGCTCATCAGTGCTGTATCCACTCTGTATGTTTAACAAGGTATTATATTAATGATGAAATTTAACCATACTTATTCTAGAAACTTAAATTAACTAAACTGTAAGAACTAGAATGGTTATCTGAGCTGCCTTAAGAAAATAAATAAGAAGAAAATAACTTTGCTGCCTGCCAGCTGTGAACATTAAAGGGGACCTACAAAAAGGAATTAGTTGCCCTTAGTGATGCATGCTAAACTGTTTTTAATTGAACAAAGAGATGCTCATTTTTTTCCACTGAATAATTGCCTCTTGAAATTCAACCCATGTGCCTTTTGAATTTCACAGTACTGCACACTTTATGCATGGCATTGTATAACATCTAATGAGCTGAAATATATACATACTTGGCCCCTCAAGACAAATTCTAACTGATTGCATAATGTAGGGATTACTGGAGTAAGTCCACTGCCTGGCTGGTCAAATAGTCTGACTTCCCCATCAAACTCTTTTGTCACATCTTCAGCAGTACAATTCCTGTGGGTCACCAGATGACACTAGCTTTGTGAGTGAATTCCCTTTTTCCTCTTGGTGTCTCCATCTGAGCCACAAACTGAAGTATGATGTCTTTCCTTTATTGATTCTTTTCTTTATGCCGCATTTTTAAATAGGTTGTATTTCACTTATTTGGAGGAAAAAATAAGAGTAGCCTCCAGTCTCCTCCTTGCTTATACCATTTGTTGTTTGGTTTACTTTTACCAGACAGTGATAAGAGACATGCCTAGGACAAAACAAAGAGTCTTTCTTGCTTGTCCTCCCAGCTGCTCTGAATTTTGCTTTGATGCTGTCATGCTCTATATGGTGCTATGTGTAATATCTTACCAGAGACCAGACTGTCAATTTGATCACATTAAAGGATGCTGAAATACATCTGGTCTCATACAACACATTGATACTAAAGGCTTTTGTTAATATGCTTTCTTGACCTAGTTAATGGGAACTTTGTAGACAGGTGAAGTCTATTAATAGGTCTGTTGATCAGTTACCTAATTGTGTGGTTTGTAGCTGATCCTTCAGAAGGAGAGCAATGCCAATATGAATTCCTGGTCAGTATGTCATCAGGTGGCATAAGTGCTAATGAGCTATACCTAGTGATGTAGAAGGGAAAAAACATTTCCCCCTCTTCATGCACCCCATCATCATTTGAAGGTAGAACTCGAGACTTAATGAACTCCTGCAGGAAGGGTTTGAGCACCATGACTAAGAGTTTTTAGGAATGAATTAGCCTATGTGTTTCTAAAGTGTCCCCCTTCCTTCTGTTTGTCTTGATCTATATTAGCTGACTGTGAGCCCTGTGCAGGAACCCTTGCAATTCATTACCTTCAGCATTAGGAGCATCAGCTACAGTGCTTGTAACATGGCTGCACTGACGTGAACAAGCTACTGCCTTAGTTAAGTGAAGAAATTCTTCCTCAGCTTTTATCTGGTGATAATATTTGTCTCTATAGACTAGGGGTAAATCATGCCTGACAAACAGACTGCCTTTTTTGAAGGGCACCTGGTTTTGTAGACAGCAGGAGAGCAGTTAATACTGTTTCCCTTGACTTTTACAGGGTCTTCAATGTTGTTTTTGTATCACCAAGCTGGTGAGTTAACATCTCTCCAGAGAGTCTTGCCAGTTTTGTCCCAAATGATCCATCCCACGTCCCCCTGTGTCCCACCAAGGTCTCACTGTCAATCTCAATGGCAACCTGGGAAGTTCAGGGAGTGACTAGAAGTTGATTCTTCTGATTCAAATTTGATTCTTCTGATCAAATTCTGATTTGTAGGAACTAGAAGTTCCTGCAAAAAACAAGGAAGGAATCATCTTTCAGACCGAGGACATGCATGTGGCTTTTAACAAGATAAGCCCATGGGCTCTGGCAGTGCAATAAGCTGAGAGTAACTCCCATATCCCAAGCAGAGAAAAAACAGTCTTGGTCTGGAAAGGAAGCAGTCCTCCAAAAGCCCACTTGATTCCTTTGCTATAATTCAGTCATTTCAGAAAGCCTTCTGCTAAATTGCTGAGAAGTTACAAATTGATACAAAAGTATAACTTCATTTCTTTTGGTGAAATACATGTTTCCCTCCCTCAATTTAAATAAGAGCTATATCTGTTAGAAAGTGCTCATTGATTAATATTTTTATATAGGAAGGGTTAGAATTGAAGGGTCTTGTAAAGAAACTTTCCAAACCACTTCCATACCCTTTTAATGCAGTAGTTTGAAAACTCAACATTGCCTTTTACTAGTATATAATAAATATAGTATAGAATAAACTGTCCTCTTTCATGTATGGAATATAATTGACTGTTTCTTCAGTTAAAATGGTAGAGAAATTCCCTAGGCAAAAATCCTATGAAGTTGCTGTTGAGCCGTCAGTTCAGTGAAGATAAAGTTAAGGCATTGTTTCAGTAAAAAAAAGAGAAGATAATTTGAGATAATGTTTGCGTACCACGTCCAAGTTTGTGTGAGGTGAGTTCCCTAATGAAACTGATGGATAAGAAAACAGCTGGGAACTGCAAAGGGAATTTAAAATACACTTTCAGTTCCTAGGCTTTATAATAAAGATTAATACAGATGTATAAAAAGGAACTGTTGTTTCAATATGATTTTTTTTCTTAAGCAAAGAGTTTAACCATTTCTGAATTAATGATTCATTGAAAAAAAAAATTTAAAAAAATCTATGGTATTTGCTGTCATTTTTCTAGTTGCTATTAACTTGTCATCTTTTCTACAAACCAAAAGCCTAACAAATAACAGTTTAAACAATATGTAATATTTTATTAGCTTTTACTTTGTTATAACATATTGGAAAATTGTTGTAGGAAGAGAAAGCTCTGATTTTAGGAACCAAAGGCTCAGAAGTAGGAAACTGTTAATCTAGGTTCAACTTCCCATAGATCTCATTCCACAAGGAATTACTTCACTTTCTTCTTTGATTTTTAATGCCTCACCTCAAAAAAAATTAGGAAGCCCTTTTTCCTTCCCTTTTTGTGGCTAAAGCAGTATCACATTAATAGGTCTGATAATAAGTTAAAATTTACCAGCAGGCATCTCTTGCTAACCTTTTTTTCTGAAGAAGCAAATACCAGGAGAAGCAACTGAATGGGAAGTTGCTCAGAAGAAATGTGTATATGCTAGGATATGGTTTTGGTGATTCAGCAGGTGACTGTTGTCTCTGTGATATTAGGGGACAAGACTTCATTGCCTCTAAGTCTTGAAACCACAAGCCGTATACAGTTTGCTATGTGGTTGTTAAACTTAAGAGACCAAGTCAGAGATTACAAATTTGAACAACTGTATGTTTTCTGAAATTTACTTTTCTGTTTTAAGTACAAGGTGAAAGCAAACGTGAAGTTTTATTCCTTATGTGTGTTTAAAAATAAATAAATCTGAACTAAAATTTTACCAGGTGAATAGGTGCAACTGGCTAGCCATAAAAGCACTGCATACTAATTGCTGTTCTGCTGCATTATATATATATCATATGCAGTCATTCTTGAGGCTTGTTTTTTTCTCAACTCTGCTTTAAGTTGAGGAGAACTACCATTGATGCATTAGAAGCTTAGAAATTCCCACCCAACTTTATCCCTCTCTGACAAAGACATAATAGTTTATTCCTGTTCCTACACTTACAAGATCCTGTAACCTCCTGCCCACTTCTTGCTCTCAAAAATGGCAAACTGCCTTTCAGCTCCCATATAAATCTTATTTTGCCTTCGACATTCTCTGAATCTCGGAGCCTGTTTGGGGGTGTTTTGAGCAAGATGCACAGGCATGCTTTTAGGCTTTAAGGGAATGAGCATTTATTGCATAGTGGTTGCAACTCCTTATGACTCCATTTTTATTTTTCTATTCTTTTTTATTTCATCTTCATTCTCACACCCAAATCAGGAGCAGTGGCTCCTAATGCATGGCATGGTTTGGAACCATCTGCTATAGGAAGTGCAACTGTTTGTGTGAGCAAAGACTTGATTCTTCCAAGTGCAGCGACTGAACTCTCATTTTTGTAGGCTCATGCATGTTGACTTAGTGTGGTGTTTCTGGGCTGATTAATTTCATGCTGTGAAATAAGTTCAGTTATCAGTCACTTCAGGAAAAAAAATACACAACTTGGTTGTTGGTTTTACCTTCTACTTAAGAAAGCAGGGTTGTTGTGTTAAGTACTGCTTTGTAGCAACTGAGGATATGTCCCCCATTTAAGGGTGACTACTGCATAAACACTTAACATTCCACATTTAATAATGCTGTTAAATCTTTCTTTACAAAACAACATTAAAAAGGCTAAAAACATATAAAAACCTGAGTTCAGCTACCTACGTAGCAGAGATTGGGTTGGTTTTAATCAGTGTTGTGAGCAATTCAGAGGTGTATAATGTTTTTTCAGATTTTTAACAGCAGATAGTTTATTTATTTTAATCTTTTAATGGTCTTGGGAGAAACACCAATCTAGGTCAACAAGCAGTTTAGGGCTTGCTGAGCTAAGTTTTGGGAATGGCTCAAAAGAAAGTATACTGTGAAAGTTGAGGAAAACCATCCCATAAACAATCTGGTTAAACTTCAAATTCTTGGGTTAGGTGAATGTTTTAAGACAGAGTACGGTACATATGTTATGCAAACCTAGTAAAATCTAATGTCTTCGTTCTGTAAGATGTTTCTAAAACCAGTAAGTGTATTGCTTAAATGTAATTAATTCAGGCAAATTTAAGAATGTCATAGCTACTGTTAATACTTTTAAAAGAAACATGTTCTACATGGGTGTGATATGGTTGAGAAAAGGGTTCAGTTACTGTACTGTACAACTAATATTTTGCAAAGCATTTTGCTCCAAGCATGCAGCAGGCATTTTTTTATTAATTACTTTTATTCATAATTTTTCTGTAGTTCATAATGCAAAGTTACTGTTTGTTAGTAGTAAATTTTATAGACAGTAGGGACTGTGAGTTAAGGAGTGAGATTTAGCCAACATTTTGTACATTCGTCTGGGTGGAAGGAAAAAAGGACATTAAGAGCTCAGGCATTAAACTACTGATGTTCATCTAGCTTTCCATTTTAGTGTGTCTAGCACTAGAATGTGATCTTTCAGACATGACACTTATAGTATCTCAAAAGTCAAGAGATCTTCAAGAATTTTTTTTTTGAGGATAAACTGCTGATGTTACAAGATTTGCATGTTTGAGCTGAATTAGGAGTAGTTCAGAGAACATTGTCAATGATATTTACAGTTCCATTTAGTCTGATTTGTATATTTTTAAAACATTTTAAAACCAGTGCTTGCATATTCAACTCACTTCAGAATCCAGGAGCAAAACAGACATTTGCTTCTCTGAAACTCTATTGGAAGAAAAGGTTGCTAAGCAGTTTCAGTTCAAGATAATTTTGGATGCTTCTGTTGCTGGCTTAATTTTTGCATTAATTTTACATTAATTTAATTTTTGCAGTAGTGATACAGAAAAGAATATGGGTTGAGAAAATGTTTTTAAAAATAGGTGGTTAATTGTCTGGACTTTTGAGTATTATGATGTGCTAGGTGGTTTCCTTCTCAGACACAACTGCTTACTTATGTAAAAGTGCTTGCTGTAATGAGAATAGGCTTAAAAAAGAGCTGGTTTTGCTGGGCAGGCCAAGTAATTAACTTTTGAAAAAAATAAAAAGGCTTGATTGTAACAAAAAAAAAATAAAATCTGAGTGGGGCTGTGTGTGCAAACAGATCACCCTTCAACAAATGATTCTGAACTGCCTACTCATCATTGTGTCATTTAGGATATGTTAGAAATCAAAAGTTGTGGCAAACTTTCAAGAAGTCATTAATGCATGATATGGATTAGTTGTATTTTTGGCTTCTTCCTCAATTGTTTTCCCAATAAAATATAGAGTGTAAAAAAAATGGAATCATATGCAAGACTGGATGAAAATAGAGAACACTTACAAAATCATTAGGATACATATCAGAGAATTAAATAAGACAGACATCTCATAAAAGAGAGAGAGAAAGCTGTAAAATCACTACACAAATGAGAAGCTGAAAAACAGTTAAAATAACAAAGAAGAACATTTTACATTAAATAATAAGGAAGCTTGGAAAATGGTGGAATATTGAAATAAATGTTATAAGCTATATAGGAAAAAATAGTTCAGGCAAACAATTGGATTACTAACAATGAAAAAAATGTAGTGGGTCTTACAGTGCCTCTTGTAACTAAAGAGAAGAAAGCATTAGAGATTCTAATGACAGAATTAGGTTCCACCTCTCATGTGCAAGAATGCTGATTCAATCTTACAAGCTTGCTTCTTGGAGGATTTGAATCCATCTGCATTAGACAAAACAGAAGAATGCAACAAAAAACTTGTGCAAAATCAAGAAACCATGGCTGTGTTTGAGAGGAACCTTAGCAAGTGTCTTCATTCCATGCCTTGCAACTTCACATTACTTTGCCATCATTTTACATCACCTGCAACATCCATACAGTCCATGTTTATATGCTGCAAAGGAGATGTGTTTCATGTGCACATACTTACTCGCATTCCCATTCATTGGATCAAGCTAGTGCTGTGAAGTGCATCTCCTCTCTGCAATACTACGGCTCAAGTGAGCCACTACCTCTATGTACAACGGCATGGTTTGGGAAGGGCTCCCACTCTTGCACTTCAAATAGTGTCTTTCTCCATTAAGAGGCAGTAAACTATCTGCTGTCCTTTTGTGCCTTCCTCTAACTGAGGACACCTGTTAGTGTTATGTTAGTGGACTAAGCTGGTCAGACTAACCTAAATAGCTGAGACTGTCCTTCAGTTATAACCCTTCACCTCATTTTCTCAATTTAAGCTCCTAAGTGGCCTAGAAAAGAATGTAGCTATGTTCATTTTTACCTCTTCTCTCCCAGGGAACCCGTATGTAAGTTATTTCATAATCTCTTTGAGAGGATTTGTCTGATTCTGGAGCATAAATGAATGGGGAGGGAAGGTAGTATCAAGTGGAAGGGGATAGATTCAGATGATACACTATTAGATGGTTAGAACTATTCAAAAAAGACTACTGCTCTAAACCCATCTGGGAGAAAATGGGTGCAGACTGTTTCAGTGCTGTTCAAAGCCATGTGCTGTTTAAAACTCTTGTCTGGGTGAAATCATACAGGAAAAGATCTGTCTCCCTTTGCATTTGGTAATGGTCCCCAAGCCTACAGTTGCTCCTGTTGATAAAGTGGGTCTTGTTTTCATTCAAGATGAAAATAAAACACAGGTATTTACAATGTATGTAAATATTTTCATACTTGAGGTATCTTTCAAGTATCCTGAAGATTCTTAGTCTGCATTAGCTAACCCCACTCTGTAACCGTATTAAAGAAGATGTCAAAGTAGAGACACATTAAATTAAATGGAAGAGATTTTTGGAGAAATTGCATCAATTTTTAATTTTTTTTTTTTAAGGAAGGTACAGCAATGAGATTACACTTACATTTCAGACTTTTTCAGATATTCTGACTCTGGGTTTCATGATGGCACTGTCTGCTCAGCTACATGATTCTTACGGGGTCCCTCTAGGACTCCCTGATGGGAATTCCTACCTTTATAGAGGTGTTTACTGACTTTTATATGTCATAACCAAATTCTCTCCTTTCTGGTTGCCTTCTCTGATGAAAGAACCTAGTAGATGCTATTAAGAACCTTCTTCTCATAAAAATTTGAACTTAAAAATTTGAAGCTTTCAAGGAACTTTTAAAATGTGAAACATACTGTTTAATGTGCACAGATATACTTCAGGCTTACAGGTGCATGGAAGGTTCTCTGGAAGATATATAGCTGAGATTATTGCTTTCCAAGATATGACACTAGATGATTTAATCTCCCCTAATTAGAAACTTAATACTTAACAGGATGTAGCTCATGTGGCAACATCTGAGAGATGCTCTGGGAATCAGTTCTGTATTTCAATAGCTTTATGGTTTTCCTTCTGATTTTGATCATTGTAATCAGCAGGAGCCAAAGCACTAGCAAGTTTCCCAAAATGCCACTTTTGTAAAAATAACCTAGGAAATAATAATTAAAAAAAAAAATCCATCTGATGGGATTTCTTCTTCATTTAGATTATATTAAAGCCACTGAACTATCTTCCTCTTAAGACATTGATAACAGCCTTAAGCAATTTACATTTAAATGATAATTGTGTTATTTTTAGTAAATCAAAAATTAATCTCAGCCTGGTAAATTGTTATCTGATGCAGTAAGTTCAACTATAACATTGTTGCAACATCACCTTTTCTATGTACATCTCTGAAAATAAATGTTGCTGTCTGCTTTTTTGAATGTGATCATGGACTACGTGTTACTACAATTTGAAGATTCTGTATAAGAAAGTTACTTGCATAAGATAAATGGAACTAAGAGATGCAAATAATAAATCATTTTATAAAAGCTGATTATTTTTGTATTTTTATGCCATGCAACAGTGAAAGTTGCAATCAGTTCTTATTCTTTTGTTTATTTTATGAGCAGGATGAATTGCTTATAGCAGAAGCTTTTGCTGTTTTACTTGCAGAGTGAGTTGATTCCAGATTGGATGTAAAGTATTTGTTACTTGAATTTATTCTGCAAGGCTGGCAGCTATATATTTATGTAAGCAAAGTGTAATACTGCTAAATGTTTGGAACGAAATAGTAGATTTTTGTTGGCACTAGGATCTAAGGATGGAAATGCCATTTGGTACATAAAAGCGAAAAACTGTAAATTACTACAGTACTAACTAGACTAAACATCCATAGTTCCTTTCATGAGAAATACATTGCTGAATTACATACAGTTTATTTTTAATTCACCCCCAAATTATGTCAGTTACGTTTGAGGAGAGAGACAAGTATCAATCAAGTATCAAACCTGCATGAAGAGCAAAAAAATAAATCTGATACATTAGATACTACTTTTTTTAATAACTTCTTCTGTTGCTAGAGCTAGAAGTAGACTAGGAAAGCTCATAGAGCTATTAACTTTTTATCTTCCCTGCGAACCCAAGCTGTCCTGAGAAAGGAATGCCTGGCAATTTTGTGTCTGTGATTTTGTGAGACTGAACAAGATCAGTTAAATCTGAGAAGTTGTGTATATCCTTTGTGCAAAACCAACAACAACGTAGATACCACCTGTTACTTTGTCTTTGTACAGCTCAGTACCTTCCTCTGCTGTACATTAGTATAGTCACCACCAGTCATGTGTCTTTTTAATTTCCTTTTACCTTGAACTTTTCAGTTTAAACATACATGAGAAACCAGTTATGCTCTTAGCAGGGTGAATTTTATTTTGCTGAGTAGTTTATACATATGTACGACAAAGTTGAAATTGTAGAAATTGTATAGACTCATTTCACTTCTCCTAAACTGGTAAAGTAACATAAATCATGAACTTTTCCAATAACCTTGCACAGCCTTGTTGTTTTAGTTGAATGTTTGGGTCAGAGAGAGTTAAGAACTGGTTATGGAATATTAAAACTTGTAGTGAAAAGATAGTAATGGTAGTTTTCTACTCTTTGTTAAATGTAATGTTGGATCCAGTGACATCTAATAATTGGCCATCAGATTTGCAAATATTTGATGTATGCAAAGGAGGCTTATAAAATTGTGAGGTTGCACCTGTATGTGTTACTGTATATGTTCTGCTAAGCTTTATTTGTGCTCCAGGCTTGCATTAGCTTTTGAGCTCTGCAGCCCTGGCTGAAGCTGAGTGGTAGTGAATGTTGGACTGTGGTGATTTACTACTCACTCTGTTGAAGAAGTATCATTGGGTTTGTTTTACTTGAATGCTGTGAGCTGATGCAACTTAAAGCCAAATATGTTCCCTGGTAAAACTATCCAAGCTGTGGAACAAACCATGTCCACTCTTGGGTTGGAAAGCAAGCTGGGGGAGTATTTGAGGGCTGTTTCACCTTTCTAAATCAAACTCTTGCCATCTTATTACTTGTGTTTTACTACAAGAATGAGGATCATTCAACTTTATATTCATTTGGAATGCAGATACCTGAAGCTGAACCATGGAATCAATAAACTAAATCCAGAATGTGTTTGTATGTAGGCTCTTCTCCAACAGAGATGAAAACTGCTTGGAGATGGAAACATAATTCTATCATTTTTATAAATGAATGTGATGTATTAAATGTAATGGTAAAATTAAATCCTTAAATTCTGATTTGCAGTAGTGTTACAAAAATGGTGATGTGCAAGGCAGTAAGGGGGATGTGTATAGCTTTTGCCAAAAATTCTCATATTGCTCTTCCTTCTTTTGTACTGTATTGTAAGGTCAGGGAGATTAGTATGAAGTTGTGCCTGGAGTCAATCTGAACTTATTTCTACAAAACAATTCATAGCAACGGTATATTTTAAAAAAAAGTTATCAGAATTATCAGAATATGCCATAATTTATAAAACTAATTAAAACACTCTTGGTGAGTTCAGCATCCTCCTGCACAAAGGGCTGGGATGCAGGAAGGAAGTGGGGTTCCTCTCACTAACAGTCACCATCTGAATCCTGCAGAGAGCTCCCTGTCATCTTTTCATCTGTCCCGTATGCATCTCCCTCACTAACATATTAAAACTAATAATAAATTCTCATTCTGGTTTATCAAAGCTAATCTTTAATTTGATGGATTAATTTTAGAACTAAAGCAAATGTCTTAAATATGGAAGCAAAACTTAGTTTCTATTAAAAGATTAAATAAATATGGTGAATAGTTGCAACTGGATTATTTTATATAACAATATATCTTGTCATTAATGACAGTTGTCAAAGGAACATGTAAGTGTTATTAATAATTTAAATGGCTTAGTAAAGCAGATGGAGTCAATTGAGTGAAATTGTCACTAGAGTATTTCGAGTATTTCTGCACTATTTTAGCTTACATTTTAAATTAAGCTAAATGCATATTTTTTGTAACTGTCTGTTGTGTTTTTTTTTGATGAGCATAGTGAAAGAAATAGCTAATGTAAGTCTTTTTACCTAAGAATCAACTGCACAAGGATAACTTGAGGTGTATTTTGGTGAGGAAATGCTCAACGATGAGAAGTGATTTTGCTTTTCTTCTTGGCTAAATCCCAAATATCCTAAGCATATGGAACAATTTAGCAGAAAATACGTAATTATCAAACAGATCTGTCTTTGCCACCTTGAAAATTATTTCTTGTGGCAGGGTAAATGAAACCTCATGTTTAGATTTTATTTCATTTGATCTTTCACTGCTTTGGCAGCAGAATACAAAAAAATGTGACAGATGGCACCATTAAAACATGAGTTGATTTGTGCTTACTCTAATATGAATCTGAAAATGCTTGATAAAGGCATGGCACAAACTTCTAACTGAAATTTTGAAGCAAAGTACATTTATCTTGGTAACAACATGAACAATCTGTGTAACTGTAAAAATAAATTTAATATCATGCAGGTGTTCACAAGAAAATATGTGCACATTATTCCTTTTATTATAAATAAAACTGCAATCAAGTTTTGGCTCTAAGCTTGTTTCTGTTTCTCTTTATGCAGAGGCCAGTATCAGTGATTGCTAATTCTCTATTGCAGTGTCCACTCTGTGGGCAGATATCGTTACTGATGTTGTAACCTTACCTATAAAAAACATTTTTTACAACATAAAAAGTGTTCTGTCAATATTATTTCAGTATGCTCTCTTTTATGTGACTTCTGTTTTTTCTTTACTACCTTAATAGATCTAAAGTATTTTGAAAACTGAATTTTCTGGGCTAGATTATGTGTTTCCCATGAAACACTCATCCCATAACAGAGTGGTCCCTTTTCAATGAGGAACGGGTCAGGGGCTGATCTTGTCTTTTTTGTTCAGTGTCTCAGATGGAACATGCTTTCTGATTTGGTCTTTCAGACTTGAGAAACCTTTTATTATTCTTTTCTGTATGGTAGATGATTTTCAACAGGAAGAGTAGGTATTACCTGTACCCCCAGCTTTCAGACCTCTTCTGCAGTGGAAGAGGAAGGAATGGGAACTGCCTGTAGCAGAGGAGTGAATAAAACCTGGGTTTATGTCCTGATACTGCAAAAAAGAGCTACATCATTTTCTTCAGCCCTGTGAAAGAATCAGTGGCTACCAGCTGTCAGAAGAACCTGGATTTATGCCATATGGGGGAAGAGCCAGGAGAAATACAGTTTCTGCTCCATGTTTAGGGTCAGGGTGAAGTGTGTGCCAAGCCATTCTTACCCATCCAGATGGAGGTACGGCAGCTGTGCATGGTGGGGCTTACAGTGGGACTTAGGAAACGTATGGTATTTAAATTGGGAGTTTTCTAAATTGTATGTTGGGTATAGAACCCCAAATTTCATGTATCAGGTCCTTTGTATGGATCTGGCTTTGTGGAGTTGTACAGTACTCTGGCCTGTAGCCATATCCATCTCTACTCCAATTGTCCAAGTTAAAACAATGTTTCCTGTTACGTAGCTGTTTTCAGAAGTCTGGGAGCCCGACAATAGCTGTCTAAACTAAAATGTTAAGAATGTTTTTCACTTCAGTAGCTACAGTTAATAAATACTGATAAGTATTTTTGTAAAGTTGTAGGCATTCTCATTTCAGCTTTTTTGATGGGACTAAAACAAGTGATGTGGAAGACTTTTATTAAGTTGGACTTTAGCTGTCTTTTGGTTCTCCCTTCTGAAAATTTTGGTAGATTCTCTTGTAGCAGTCTTGGAGGAAGTACTGAAGGGTACATTTCTGTAGAGTAGGGTTACTCCATTTATCAAACAGTTTAAAACAACTGAGATTCTCCAGAAGATCTGAGAGATGTCATTCAGTTTGTCAGACCAAGTTAGGGTCTTACAAATATCACAGGAACAAAGAAGCTCTAGAGAGTACATATTACAGGAGATGACTGCATTGGTCCTGTTTAGCATGGCAGAATGCAGGCTAGGGGTTATGATTGCTGTCTGTGAACGTACCAAGCAGGGAAATACGAAAAAGGGAGAAGAGCTGTTGAAGTTAATGGTAAGTGTTATTGCAGGAGGACATAAACTGGACGTGATGAAATCGTCACTGGCGATTTGAGGATTTCTAGTAAGATAAGCAAAACAAGCCTTACTAGAATGTCAGTGAGGGGAGAAAACAAAAGAAAAAAAAAAGAGGAAGAACTAAGTATAATTGAAATTTAACTAAATATTTACTGTGGTGATGTGCCTAATTGTCTGAGAATGTTGCTTTTTCCCCTTTAAGACATTGCATCTTCCAACTTGGTTTTTTAATGACATTTCAGGTGCAGTGAAATTTGAACATGCTTCAAAAAGCATTTTGAGAGGAAATGGTAATTACTTCTGTACAGCCTTTCCAATGTTGTAGTTTCTTTAGAAATAAGAATTTATGGAATTCCCAAACAAGAAAGGAATGTGTGTGAAATGAAGAGTCAGTGAAAGGAGCCATTCTTTCTGAGCATCTAGCAAAGTCTCATGTTTACTGTAAGTCTGTTGAACCAAGTTATGTGGAAGCAGATGGAAATCCCTTTTAAATTGTGCTGCAGTATTGTCGACTTCAGAGATACAAGATACTGCAACAGCACACCACGGGTACCTATGAGCTCCATGGCCAGGTAGTGTCACAAATCCAGAGGGATCCCTTTTGCTGTCAGGTTCTCAGAACAATCTTTCTACTTTCTACAGTTTCAAACCAAACAAAATTTCACAACAGCAGAAGCAGAAAACAAAACAAACCCTCAACGCCCCCAAGCCCTCCCCTCCCCAACCAAAAAAATTCTGCCAGTCCACACAAGCCACATAGTTCTTCTAAAATATGAAACTACAACAAGAAACTGAAATCTTGATCCTATCACTCATCTTTCTTTGTGTGTGTGGTTGCCCTCCGGGGCAATCTCATCAAGGCAGGAGCTTTCTGTGTTTTAGGTGTATCTGTGGGTCAATTAAGTGGTGATGAATAGCATTTAAGTATCTGTCTTGATTGCTGAAGCAATTTATTAAAAGTAGAATGGAAACATTAAAAACATTAAGAAAACTTTGTGTGCCTTTTGGTTTACTGAGAAGCTTATGCTATGAAAGGGACATATTATTTCTGTATTTAGAATTATTGGGAATAGAACCTTAATTGGAGTTAACTAATTTAAATAATAAGTAAAATTTTATATATTAATTTTAGAATCTTAAAAACATAAAATATGTTAAAATATTTTATGGTATTGAAGAAAAGGTTCTGATTATGAGAACTGGTAGACATACCTGGTAACACATTAATGAAAATACTGTTTTGCTTTAGGTTTACTGTTCATACACATCTGACTCAATTCAGCAGTTGTTTCTGAAAGATGAATAAATTACTTGTTCCAGTAGTAAGTTTTTGTTAATACTTGTTGTGTCTAGGGTGTGTTTTAATATTTAAAGTTTTAAATGTTTAAAAGTATTCATTATATAAAATCCTCTTATGCTAGAATTATTGGAATGAGCCTTGCAAACTTACACCCATGGTTTGTCTGTGGTTTTATCAGATTGCTTCTATCAGGTTTACTTATGGACAGACTAGAACAGGCCCTCTGTGAAATGAATCCTTGTGGGGGAGAGCAGATGGCAGAGGCAGAGGTTCCTGTTACCCCAGGTCCTCCTCTTCCAGAGTTTGTCTGTGTGCTCCAGTTCCCCTTCTTTAAAGCATTTCTTGCCTTTCCCTCCTCCTTGGGGTTGTAATGAATAAAATATAGTTTTCCTTTGCGTCACAGCCTCACCCTTAGCAACATAAGTTATATAACGCTTGCTGTTGCTAATTCTGCTTTCTGATGCTAGATCAGAAATACAGACCTCTGTCCTGTGCGACCTCCTAAGCACAGTCTTCAATAAAAGCGTCTGGGATAAAATCCAGTCTGACCTTTTTTCCTCTTTTCTTCTTTCTATATAGGAAGCCTCTGAAATTTTTCCCTTGTTTGTTATATGGAGACTATAACCATTCCTAGGTCTTTAATTCATAAACTTTATAGTTCAACATAGCAAATCTAAATTGTTGGGGAAGAGGATATTGAAATACTGTGCGATTATAACCTTTAAGCTTTGTGTAATCTAATGTGATTATCATATGGAGCACTAAAATCTCTCCCAATTAGAGAATTTGAACAAATCTTTACTGCATTTATCCTTTCAGTGCTGGTGGAGCTGAAGTGCCTCTGTTCTGGTTTAATGGTTAAGGAAATGAAGTGTACAATGCCTGTATGATTTCTACCACAACGCACAGGAAGACAATGTCAGAACCACAAAACCATCCCTCCTCTCAACTTTTAGGCATGTTTTCTATAACTTCCTCATTGTCTTCAACCTCTCAGTCTTTCTTGCCTTCCTACCACCCAGCCTGCCCCACTTATATGTTGTAGTGTCTCTTATAATCCTATATTTACTTCAAAAGTATAATGGTGGCTGTTACTGTGTAAAAAATATAGCTAAGGCACAGATTCTGAGCTATTTATTGCCTTCCTCATTTTTGGATGCAGGGGTCTGCTGTCTTAAAGTGCTGCCATGACTGAAGCCGTGGGGAAAGACAGCTGCACTTTTGCAGGCTGTTACAGTTAAAGCATTGTTCTTTTAGGATATTTAACTATGAAGTTTTGGATATTTCTCCAAAATAACAGTGGAGACCCAGTATCTTGTCCAAATTCTGGCTCAGGAAGTTGCTATACATTTAGCCCATCATAAACTCATTAGGTAAGATCTAATTCCTGTCCTGTTTACCTGCTGTTACCTGTTCAGCTTTCCATAGGAGACTGAGGTTAGGGTTCATTTCTTCTAAGAGGCTTTCAGTGTCATAAAAATAATGCCAGGTAGAGTTAGAGATGTTTCATACAGGCTTTTCCATGTTTCATGTACTAGAAAGAAAGAACTTATGTTTCTCTTCATCATATTTAGTATTTACACATGTAGTCATGTATTTAGTAGAATAACTTTTCAGTACAACCAGCTATTAAAATATATCTCCTTGTTTTATTATAAATGAGTTTTAGGATTTAAATTGTGTTCCACTAAACACACAACTTGGAAAACAAATAAGTTACCAACTTGCTAGTTCACCTTTTGTAACTTCAAGGTATTTTGAAAAGTAGGTGATATGGGCTTGTATTTTTTTTCTACATATGTAATTTAATAATTATTTAAATGAAAAACATTGTAAATTTAAATGAAAATCTTGTTCTTTAGAAGATACATATTCAAATAGTATGTTCAAGTATAAAATATCATAAAGTAAGGGGAATTAAAATACTACACTACAGTATTTCTAGGATATGGTGGTTTATCAACAAAGCCATAGGGTTTAGAAACTTTTTGAAAGTTTTTTTTTCTGCTTCTGTTTGTTGTTAGTGTTGGTAATTTTATTAAGCAGCAAAATTAGATTTAGAGAAAAGATTATTTCTTTTTTCCCCCCAGTAGAACAAATGAGTGTACACATTTACTATCTTATAAGTAATCTTGTGATTCAGAAATGTAATTTCTGGCAAATTTGTGGCTCCCTTTGAGTCTTGGCCAATGAAATTTGATTGAAGTTTAGGTAGAAAAAAAGGTGATACTACAGCCAAGTTTTTGTCAGTTTTATGATTTATAACTCTGAGCATTGGAAATGTATCCTTGCCATAGACCTGGAAACCAAGTACAACTGATCTGAACTCCAGACATGTCAATTTTGAAAGGGCAAGCAACAGACTTCCTTATGCCAAAAATAGCTTTCATGCTAAATTATTTAAGCGTATTATTTGATCACAGATATATTAAAAATAGTATTTTCCACTCTGGACCTTTTTTGTGTAGTAGGGGAAACACAAGGTCACTTTAAATCTAGATGGGCTTTGTTAGGTGAATCTGAAATATCACATGTACAAAAATCATGGTGCTTGGTACTGAGGAAAATGTTGTGTGCTGCTTTTATTCCTCACATATATTCGTTATATATTGATTGCAATCAAGAGACTGTTTTAGATTCCTGCAGTAGTTCAAGTAATGTGTACCACTTCTGTGCTTTTCTCTTGAGTGTAAAATATGTATGAAGACATGTCTGAAGTGTAAGTACAGCAGGGCCCTTGGGAAGTTCTGGAGCTGTACCTTGAGTAATTTCAGTCTAATGCTGACAGAATATTTAGTGGTTTATTTTTGGTTTGTAGGTCTGTTTTAATCCGCGGTCTCTGAAATGTTCAAGTAGGATTCTTAATAGAACCTTAATATTGAAATTTGTTTATCTTGGTTACTCCAACAGTATAAATATTTCTCCACAGTCTAGCAAATACATATGGTTATATTGTAGTAGGTGCTTTGGTGGCAGCCACTATTGGTTCCCAACAGTTTCTATTGAAACATTTTGTATTAAGGCACATTTAACCTTTGGAATAATCTGCTTTGGAGATGAAAATTTCCTTTTCCTGTTCTTAACCTATTTTTGGGCAAGTCCTATATTTCTTCCTCCCTCAAATAATATTTGGTTTATACTTAAACATCCTTGCAGATGGGTAGACTTGTGCTCTCTCTGCTGTGTCTGATTGTATAGCTGATGAGTACGCACTTTATTTGGTTTGAATTTGGACTACAAAGAAAGTACTGGATGACTGGAAATGGAGGGGTGCACATGCACAGAACTTGTAGTACATCCAGTGCAGGCCTGTGGTGCTGCTGGGCTCTGGTTGCAGTCACAAAATCTGCACACCTGCAAATATTTGATTTCTAGAGATTTGTAGCATCATTAAGCAATCTGTATCTGTACAGCAGTCAAGTTACTGACAAAAGCCCAGGAAATGCCCAGAACCTGACCACTTACCCTCATTCTGTTCTCCTTTTTAAAAAAAGGGACATAATTTTTCAGGCTTTTTTTTTTCCCCTCTCTTTTTAAAACTTACTCTGGTAAAAGTATTATTTCCCCTCAGTACCTTTTTTTTCTTCTTTCACCAACTGTAATCTACTAACATTTCTTCGAAAGTATTCATGGTGGTATGATTTATTCTTTTGTGATAGCTGCTTCATGGCATTTTCTCTCTCTTGAACCATGAATCATTTTTTGAGGCCAAATCAAGAAATAACTGTCTTCTGTGGCTTATAGGTTCTTTCAGTAACTTTTCCTAAATATGTAGACATATTTATATGTTTCTGCATTAGCTGAAAATATATTTATGGATCAATGTACCATGTCTTCTGAGGCTGAAAGTTGGTTGTTACTAATTTTTAAACTGTATTTGGCTTTTTTTTTTGAAAGTAAAGGCTCCTGTGTATGTTTTATTGGTAATTTTTTTGCTTTAAAATATATTTTTTGAAAGCTGTTCCAGCACTGTCATAATTGGGTGCATTCATTGATGCTTAATGGAGAAAAATATATCCTTTTTTACTAGTCACTACCAAATATACAATTTCATCCTCATTTTCCTTATATTTACAAAATCTGGTTATTCAACTTCCATGACTACTTTTGTAAGGTGTTTTCTTCTGATAGTGCTCTGATGTTGCTCTGCTCATCAGAAAAGTGATGTATTTTTTACATTTTTATTAATGTATTTACATTTTGGAGTTGCAGTAGAACACGTTGTTATACATTGCTCCATCCATGTAGTTTACTGTAATTTCAAAGCTGTACTGAAGTTTACCAGGAAGACTGCTCTTAAATTATTTCATCTTCAGACGTGTAAGGAAGATCTGCTGTAAATCTATCTTGACAATTATTCAGAATAATAAGTGAAAAAGTAAGAAATTAAAAACATAAGGATATCACATACAGTGAAAACTTTTCCCCACCTATATGTAACGTGTTTTGCTTGTAAGTGCAGCCTACACAGAAGTCAATCTTGCCTTATGTAACATAACCATAACTTTAGAACTAGTTATGATAATTCTAAATTTTATTTTCTCTTGTATCTCTGAATACAGAGCAATCCTTCGCAAGTTTTATTACTAAAATGTAGTTTTTGCTATCTAGAAGTGTAGCTATTTACAAAATATGAATTCAATGCCTCTTTTATCTTCCTAGAAAAAGAATTAATTGCATTTTTTCCTTGTGTTACTTAATTCCATAAACATTTTTGCCTTGACAATGTTAGAGATCACAGGTGCAAAATGTTTTATATAATCTTGAGTAATGGAAATAGATAAAGTTGCATGTAGATACATAGGTGTGTATATATAATACTTTCTCCCACTTAAAATGGATCTTTCACCAGTATAAACAGTTTAGCTTAAGTTAATGATTTAGGCAAGAGTTTAATATTAAACTACTGTTTCCTCAGTAGTGCCCTCCTTGTCTTGTGTTAGCTGGTGACCTTTGTGTTGAAGCTTAGCGTTTCTTGCTGGAGCAAGACCACCCGCTCAAGAGAACGGTTGTTTTTGTACAGTAATCTAGAACAGAGAAGTAGAATTTATAAATCTACTGAAAAGGTTATGAAATGGTCTCAATTGTCTCTGACTGCAAACTTTGACCTGTTTGGCCGGATTTTGGAAACCGTGCCAAGATTTGATTTAAAGCAGTTCTGGGAAGCTCTTTAAGATTAAATTCCAGGACTGCATGACTGATGTGCTAGTGATACACTTGTGATATTAGACAAACGTTACTTCAATACAGTTTTAGGCTTGAACAGATCATTCATCTAAAAGTATTTTCTGATTCAAATAATTTAATTGCATCTCAATATGATTTTAAAAGGTCTGTTTAAAATTTGGCATTGTAATATTCTGTTCCCTACACCTCTTGGTAGTGAGCTACCCTGACTCCACTAAAAAAATTTGCTACGCTTTTTCTTTGGGGAAGAAGAGGTAGGAACAGGAAAAGGTTCTAAACACATCGTACTTTGGTGTGGTTTCCATGAAGCTTTTCAGCCAGCAGTTGCTGAAATGGTTTTATTCAGCACTGTAATAACATGTGGCTATATTAGGTGAATTTTGAGATGGAAACCTTAATAATATATTTTTTCACTCCTTTGATAGTAAGAGACATTTGGTGTGCAAATGCTCGGGTTTCAGTGGAGAAAAATCTCTCCAGAATTCACAGCTGAGCACCAGCAAATGTGCATTTAGGTCAGAAAAGCTTCTTTATTCACTCAACACATAAAAAAACCCCCTTTTATTTATTTTTCTCATTTACTATGTTCTTTCTGATGACTTGAAAATAAAATTTACTTTCTTCCAAATTTAGTAGTTTCTAGATTTGAGGAAAACAGTATAATAAACTTGGTTTGGGTGAGTTGAGTACTGACAGTGTCCTGATGCCCACTGATGGATGCTACTCTGTTGTTCTGTGGTCAGACAATTGATTATTACATAAGATATTAGTCACATTGAGGTTAAAGGTATTATTATTAGATTTGTTGTTACTGATATTTCTTTGGAATATTTGTATAAGTGTTTTAGTGTGTCACTTTGTCACTTCTTTCATGAACAGGGCAAGTGGAACAGTTTTTGAATGCCTTTGTCTTGAAGTAATTTAACTATATATTTTATCCTTAAAGTGATAGTAAATTCAGCAGTTCAAGTATGTATGTGTTAAATCAGGCTTCTGCATGAATGCTCATCAGAAACTTGGCTAGGTACATATGTACCTTATTATGAATTCTCTCCACTTTATTAACTTTGCAACAATTAGTACAGGTAGAGCCCTTTTCAAGTACATCTGAGTGCATTTGCTCTTGTTCTGTGACGTTTTTGTGATTCTCTGCTGTTGTAACTTCTGGCAAAGAGAATAAGGAATCATCATTCACAGGACTGCTGTTGAAGGTGCTCTGGTAGCTACAGATGGCTGCCTGGTCATCGATTTTGTGAGCAGAAGTGGATGAAATAGTGGAGCTGGGACTTCAGGGCAGCTGCCTGTCAAGTGAGGAAGTCATGGCAGAGTTTCTTATTGAGAACAGGAGTGACAGCCTGGAAGGAAGAGGACGCTGGTTGTGGGTTGAAGCTTGAGGGGAGGATACCTACCAAGTATAAACCTTAGAGATCAGGTGTTTGAAGGTGAAAAAAATGTTTTTCATCTTGGACTAGAGTCTCACTTGAGGGACAGCATTTATATTAAATGAGATGGTAGATAGACTTGTTTTTTCAATAATTTTCCTCAGCTTACCTCCTGAATATCTCAGCAGGTAACTAATGAAATTAATCTATTATGAATTATTAGTTGATTCAGCAAGCTGCTTATAACTCATGCAGTTTCTTATACTGATTGTTGGTTGGAAATAAGGAAGATCACCTAATACCTCTTGTCCTTATGTATTGAAAATAATTTTTTAATGAATACTTACATGGTTTTAAAATGAAAGGTGGCTTTTGGCAATAGTTAGAACTCAATTGCTAGAACTCTGTTTCAGACTTGAAGTAGTATGTCAAACACTTTTTTCCCCCCTACTCTGTATTGTATCTCTTATCACCTGAATGTAACAGTTAAGGTTAGAGATAAGAAGCTGGTAAATACTGATGTAAGCATTGTTACTTAATTTATCATTGTAGATGTAATGTAAAAGCAACTGTCTTCTATATTTGCTGGCTTGGGTGTTAAAGAATTTCACAACCATAAAACAAATGTATCAGAATATATATATATATATATATATTTATGTCTAGAAAAATCTATTAAATGTCACTATCTAGTTGTCTTTGAGATTCAGCTTGGACTTCAAATGAGGGAAGTCTAGGCAATGGAAATTATGCTTATTGTTGGATTTAGGATTGAATGACAATCATTAACCCACTTGGAAAGCAGGTACTTACAATCCAACCTTCCTACTAAAATTGTGTAACAGATGTTTTTTGGTTTGGGGTTTTTTGTTTGTTTGCTCATTTGATTTGGGTTTTTTTTTTTACAAGTATAAGCAAATTTGCTTCATTTTTGATGCTTTACAATTATTAATGGGAAATTCTGAGAAGTCATTTGATCGTGAGTATATTCTAGAATATGTGTACAAATTTTTTCTCTTTACCTGTGTGAGCATTCATGTTTTAATTTCCTGTGTAGGAAAATTAAGAGGGGATAGCTCACAACAAATTCTGTTTAATTCAGATATTCAAAAGCTGTAGAATAATGAACTATTGAGATTATTTTGTCTGATGACATGAGTAAAATGGACTATGAGAACTAGCAGAACACACATGGTTGATTTTAAACCAGGTGGTGTTGACTGTAATATTACTTTTGGATGAGTTATGCTTTTTAAGATTTAATTCTCCTTTCCATTAGCTATTATTATATCTCTAGCTGATATTTCTGAGGCCACATTATTGTGTGGCTAAGTCTGTTCAGAACTGCTGCTTAGCAAGGTGGTCCTCCCATGCTGTAAGGCTCTGTGTTTCTGGTAGCCTTCAATTTGACAGTATAAAAGCACACATTACAAGTGTGCATCCTGGTATCTGGGTTGTTTAGTGCCAGGGACTTGGGTGGCTTGTAGCATGCACTAATATACCTGTGATTTTTCTGTCAGAACAAGGTAAATTTGGATTTATTCCCTTTTTTTTTTTTTTTTTTTTTAGGAATTATATACCAAATTATGGATATACAGCTCTAATTTCCACTGTATCTTCTGTTTTCACTAATCCAGATTGTTGGCAATTTTCCATGTGCCTTACTTGTAAACAGCTTCCATCCACATTCTGATTTCTGCAAAAGCTGTAGATTCCAATTCAGGAAAATGTTTAACTTCACATGTACCTATTGTGCACCTTGAAAGTTAGGAGGAATACAGCCACCAATGCATTGGCTACATTTGAGCTCTGAAGCTCTGGTAGATTTTATCTCTCAGACAATATTCTATCCTATTAGACATTATAAAAGAAAAAACATATTTGTATTTAATGGCTTATAGTATTTTGCAGAATGGCAAGGGTGATTAGGCATCTTTACTTGCAGCTTTCACAGCTGAATGTGGACTTTCTCAATAATCATGCAATATAAATTTCAAAACGTTTTCTTCTACTACCTGTTGGCTTCAGGGGTGTTTAGTGAATATTCTATATATCCTTTTGAAATAATGCTAGGAAAAAAGTTGGCTATGTAACCTTTTTACATGAATTTGTCACTGTGCCTCTGTGTGGCCTTTTGCAGGACATTTTGGGCACCTTGTAGGAAGAACACCAGCATTAGGGTTTTTATCTCAAAGCAGACCTTTAGATACGTTCTGATCTGATTAATCAGGTAATATCTCTTTAGAACACATTTTTCCTCTGTGGTGTCTTTGAGGTATATTTTAATGAAAACTGTCTGGCTTTGAATGTTCTCAGCTGCCATGATAGCTTAAAAAACCAGGAAATGCATAATTTGTCTTTCGGTTAATATATATAGTGTAAAATATCATTTAATGTAATTTAAAAGTGAGTGAACAGAAGTTCTTCAGGATTCTTGACTAAAGTTCTAAACAATGGAAAAAATGAAAGTTTTCAGCAGGTTGAAAACTCATTTAAAATTTAGGCTGACTATCCCATCATTGTGAGAAACTTGTATTTTATAGAAGTGCAGTTGTTTTTATAGGTTTTATCCTATTATATTTCATAAATCACAAAAATATTTTTTATATTGTATTCTATTTGTACTAATATAGAAATCCCTTGCTTTGCAGCACAGAAATTTTGGGGTTGAGAGTTGTTGGCCTTTAGTTTTATGGTAAAGGTTTAACGTACAATTGCTCAAGTAATTCTAAGCGGTTTAGACACTACAGACCTACTCAGATTAATTTCTGATTTGAAGACTTCTTTTTTTTTTCCCCCTCATTTTTAGAGCAGTGAAAAGTAGGTAAATTCTGAGTTATGGGTGATCTTTGAGTATGTAGTTTTATTTGACAGCATCTTGTTTATTAGAAGGATGCAGAGATGGGAATGGCTTATGGGAGCTTCTTAGCAATACGGTATGATTCTTCATTTCTTAGTCACTGGGTAATTTTTTCTCTCAATTACATATATTTATGATCTGAATAATGATGATTCATTGTTACAGTATTTTATCTGTAGTTGCAAAGAGTGCCTAGCTGTTTAAAAAGTTAAAATTTAACTATGACAGAAAATACCCACACCTTTTTATTTGAAGTACCTTTCTTTGTTTTGTTGGGATCTTTTATTATATAGCATGCATTTAGGGTTCATGATTCTTTCCTTCCTTTCCCTGAAGGGAGCTTTAGGTCTTGAGCAGGCTTACCTGTCTGATGAACCATAGTTTGACATCTGAAATTAGGTGGGATAAGAATAAGTGTAGGTGTTTTCCTGCCTTAACACAGCATTGCTATCGTTAGAGGAAGATAGCCTATGGAAACAAAGGGGCCTTTCTTTGTCACAAGAGTGACAAAATAGAAGTGGGACTTATTGTGAAGAGAAGGAAGAAGGTATAAAATAATGAGACTTGGGTTGATTGCAATAATAATGATTTTTGTTGTGAAATTATTATATATAGAAAAGAGAAGGATGACAAAATAGAGGGGTGCACTCTAAAGGTAAGGAAAGGGTTTGACATGGAAACAAAAATATTTCATTAGATTGAATTTATAATATATATAAAATATATATATTTAAATCCATTTTTTTCTTACACAAAATAGCAGATCATTACCTAAATTTCTAACGAGCCTTTCAAAGATTGCTTAATTTCATTTTTCTTTTCTTTGTTCTAGTTGCATTAAAATCATCTAGCTCTACCAGACCAGAAAGAAATGGCATTCAGGAAACCTCTAGAACAGGAAAGTGTGGAGAAGGGATGCAGATCCTGGAAGGTGAACTCCTGTTGCAGGTATGTTTTGCAATAGACATATTGTACAAAGATTTAAAAAATAAAACCCAAACACCTATATATAACATACAAGATGCTCAGTGATGAGATAGAAAACGTTTTCGTATTGTGAAATTCCTTTCTCATTTTCTTTAGGGCAATATTAAACAGCTCTTGGATTTTCTTTGGTATTTGGGACTTAAGAGTGGATGTTAGAATGTTTCTAAGTAATTTATTAGGGGGACCCCATCTCTGTATCTGTTTTTAATAAAGATGTTAATATAGAAGAACAGTTTTTATAAGGACCAGATAAATTTGGTGACTAGTTGTTGGAAAGAAACAATTTCTCCTTCAAACACCTTGGGCTTGCTGAAATATCTTTTTTTCTCAGTGGTTTGAAAGAACTCAGCATGCATGTAGATTCAGGAGAAATTTTAAAATACTTTGAATAACTTTTATATGAACTAATGGAAAATATTAATTGAAGTGTGGGCTTTGTTTTTTTTTTTAAATTGTCTAGCCTGTTTTAATGTCCTAGAGTGTCAAAGCATATGGGTAAATATATACTACCAAGTCCAGATTAAACTCAAGAAATTAAAAATACAGGTATTGCAATTTTCTAACTAGTTTCACAAAATAGATTTTATGGAGACGTGCAGCTCCATTTGAAGTGTGTTGGTAGTCTGTCTTCTACACAGGTTGCACTCTGATGTATCTATCAAAAGTGGCAAATCATTCAGTCAGAGTCAATTGTTTGCTTAGAACAAAATGAATTTCAGTGTTCAAAGATTAGAAATTAAAATAGGTTCTAAGAATCCCACAAAACAATTATTTTAAGTTGATGCTAATTGAAAATTGTTTTCTAACCAACTAAAAAAAACTAGGACATGTATTTTATTTTCTAAACTTAATAAAGTATGACAAAGAACTGTTGTGTAGTTGCTGCCAGTGAACAGCTTTCTTTTAAAAAGAAAAAAGCCTAAAAAGCAGAAATATATGGTTTATATTGAAAGCATCTAATTCATCTGAAATACAGGGGATTTTTAATTACTTCTGAGTGGAAGTTACATGAGGGAACTTTTTTCCAGTATGAAAATTAAGTGGGTGATATATTTATTGCTGAAAATTCTACCCCTCTTGGGAAGTAAATTAACTGCACTTCTTCAATGAATTTGTTTTGTAAACATTTTATATATTGGAAAAAATTTATGAGAATGAATACACAGATGGAATTTTCCTAGGCTGTGAGAGTCACGAGGTTATAAGTCATGAGTGTGATGAAATTAGGAATTTTTTATGACATAGTGGGAATCAGTAAGTTGTAAATACTGATAAAAGTCCTTCCCTTACACTACTGCTCAGAAGTCTTTTGCATTATGCAGGTGAATAAATTATAACTGATGATGAACGTTTTCCTTTTATTATCTCCCTACCTTTTTTCATTTTGCTAAGGTGATATTTGCTTTTATTTGTCAGTTGCTTTTGCTTGCTTGCTAACAAACAGAAAATTGTCTTTAATTTCCAACACAGAAACTGTCTTGCCAATCCAATCTATTGTGGAAGCAGAGATCAAATACATAAATGTGCCTTCCTTAAAAGCAAGCTAAATTTCCTTTAAAAATATTTAAAATATTTTAAATTCCTATTTAAAATACAAAATCTATTACAGCCCAAACAAGTTTATGATAAAAAGTGCAAGACAAATGATGACCTCTAAGACATTTTTAAGACCTAATTCTCAACAGTAATGAACAAATTTGAAACTACCTTTTTTATTAGGAGCATTGAGAGTAATTTTTAGAGCACAAATATAATTTTCAGTTCTCCAGAATAATAAACTCACTGAGAAATTTCATTATGTGTTTTTGGATAATTATTTTTGGATTGCATTTTGCAAAACTCTCCATCAGAACTCATCTCCCACTTATTGATATATCCAGATATATGCATGTTACAGAATTTGTGGCTTAAATAATGCATATGGCTATCTCAGTAACAATCCTGGTTTGAGATGAGCTGTGTACCAGGGCCAGTGCAAAATGTGATTGAATTCCAGGTACAGAAGGTGTAGGTAGCTCTGTATGAAATGGACCAGAATAACCAATTTTAACATTTGAGACAAAGTTAGAGGCTGTGCAGCTTGCAGATTTTTCATGTCAACCAGCTGAGGTGAAATGCCCTGCAGAACAGGTCAGCAGAGGACACTGCGGCATTCTTCTCCCATGAAATTACTGCAAGCTTCATTAAAACCAAAGATTCTGTGTAAGATTTCTTGGATTGACTATGCTATTAAAATTCAGATTATTATTGATTTTTTTAGCTCATTCTTTATTCACATAAAATTTACTAAACTTATAAGGATCTTTTATAGAGCTAACAGCTGTTTATGAGAGTAGATTAAGTAATATCTACACATTAAATTGGAGTGGTTCACAGCATTTAAAGATCAGCCATTTAATCAGATATTTCATTTATGTATTAGTACTTTGTTGCAGCAAGATATAGGATATCCTTCACTTACTTTACATTTTCTGTGTATAATAATTCTGCATCAATAAAAAGATTTTTTAAAAAAAGTGTTTTGAGTATGCTGGCCAAATTTGCCTTTGAATGCAGCTGAGGAAATTAAGTGGTAGAATATACTCAGTCCAGCCCCTGGAGACTGCCTTTTGTTAAATCTTGACTGAAATCCATAGAAGTAAATCGGCACCTTTCAGATGAGCTGCCAAGTCACAAATGTACTGTTTGCTATCACAACAATTGCCATGGACCATATTGATTGGGAGCTCAGATAAATGCCCTTTGCGTGACTTTGAGTGTGGAGCCGCCTGGTCTGCTGCTCCACGGAGGGGGAAATCTCTTCAAAAACATTGTTTACTTGCAACAGTCCGCTTTTGCAGAGTTTTTCTATTTTAAGTAAACTATAAAATGTTTTCTTGGACTTTATAGGGGATCTTAATAGCTTGATTTCCTGTCCACAGTGGCCTGACTGCATTATGTATAGATTGGATTTTGGGACTGGGTTTGTGACATGGCTGTCATTTGTGCAGTGGGCAGCTGGGGATATCCAAGGCTTGAGCCAAACAAGCATTGTGAACTGTGGTTAATATTAAATAAACTTACAGTTCTTCATACTACTTTCCCTCGTCTTGTACAATCAAGAGTTTTTAAAAATCATCAACACAGTTTGGCTTCTCCGCTGAATAAAACAACAAAGTTTGTTTGTTTTTGTTAGATCCAGTTTTCTTCATTTTAACACCTATGCTGCAGAGAGATGCTATGAGGAATCCTTCTGTTTGTGCTGTTAGATAATGGTGTGCTTCTCCATGCTTCACATTTTATTGGTGGACTACAGTATAGGTAGACCTAGAGCAACAATAATTATGTGAAATTCTATCTCTGGAGCTGACAGGTTGCTGTGTTTCTTCCCCAGGCATTAAATGGATTTGTGTTAGTTGTTACAGCAGATGCTCTGGTTTTTTACGTCTCTTCTACTATCCAAGACTACTTGGGATTCCAACAAGTAAGTTTGTTTATTCAATTTTTTTCAGAAGTTTTGCCTAATTTCAGGGAATGTCAGTGTTCATATTTAGGGTCTTACATTTTTTTTTGTAATAAAAATCGGTGGTACTTTAGTTGAATTACTTTGAAACCATATTGCTTTTCTACCAGCTTTCATAGCCAGGATGTCAGGCCAAGCACAACACGAATATAATTTCCAAAGTTGACTTAAGCAAGATAGGAAATTTTCACACTTAATTATTCTTTACTGGAATGTTTGAAATTTATACTGTGGTGTTACCCAGTTTATGATGCTGAGTGAGGCATAATTCAATGGGAAGGTAATTATTTTAATAGAAACCTTTCATGAAAAACTATTTCCATATGCCTTGAGATTTATAAGTATCAAGTGATTGATTTTGGTATTTTTAGAATTTGTTCTCTTGCTCATGTATATTTATTTAATTATGAATTTCAAAACAAGCATTTGTTTTTTACTGTTTATGGTGCAGATCACACATGGCTGACTTCACTGGGCTTGAAAACCAGGTGCCAAAGTACTAAAGGCTGAGGCATAGCAGGCAAATTCTGTCTTTGTTAAAAACTCCTGGGATTACTTTATGTGAAGATGATAGAATGAAGATGATAGTTATAGTTCTCAATGTATATCCATGGATACTGCATACTGACAGATTCAGCTGCTGTCTGAAAAATAGTGAAAAACCTTGCTTGGTTTGCAGTTTCAGGTAACTGATAAGAAATTGGGGAAAATTTGTGTAAAAGAAAATATTTCAAAAAGCCCCCACTCTTATTGCTAGGGTTACATATTCCTTCAGTGTTGGGGAATGAAAAAGAAAAAAGCTTGGGAAACAAATTGGACATAACATTCATGAAGTAATGCCAGTAAATCGAGTGCATGGTATAGAAGTAAAGTTTTAAAGTTACAAAAATTAGCATTTCTGGCAATTTATTCTGGAAAATACTGATTGTTTTATGATATTCATCATAGCAAAATTTGATGCAGGCTTTGCTAGTTGATCTCAATTGTGTTAGATCTATGTTTTATTTAAATATTTTCTGTTAATATAATGGTTGGGTTTTTGAAACATGCTGAAAACGGGGATCTTAACTCTTCTCAGTCAGCTGAGTATTTTCTTTAATATTTTGAGTGTTTTTTGCCCCTTAAATTCCTCTAAGCACTGATCCTTGCTCTTGAGCCTTTGCCATTTAGATCACATTCCTAACCACACAATTGGTAGTGGAATAAAGGCTTAATAATGACATGTTTTAGCACATCCTTAAGTGACAAAGCAAATCCACTGTTTATAATCTGCTTGGTTTATTTTTGGCAGTTTGGTTCAGGGTCTTTAGCTTCTTTTGTATTCCTGTAGCACCTATAGTAGGACAAGTACTAGCTGGCAAGTACTTTATTTACCAGTATATAAAACTAAATAATTTAAACAGTACCTAAGCATGGTATTTCCAGGCCTTCTTAGGTAAAAGCAGGTAAAGAAAGAGTTGACATAATGTAACCTTTTTTTCTAAGGCAATATTTTTGTTGTTTTCCGTGTTTACAGTCATATGTGTAACTGAGCTGTTCTCCCTGCTGCTAAAAATCTTTTCATGAAGCTTTCCCACCTGCACATGATTGTATTGTCTATCCCTGAGCAAAATGGATTTTGCTGTATCCACAACATCTTTGTCAATCAGACAACTTGTATCACATTGTCGTATAATTTTCTTATTGTTCTTCTTTCTCACCTTTCTCCTTTTGTTCCTAGTCGGATATTATACATCAGAGTGTATTTGAATTGATTCACACAGAAGACAGACCTGAGTTTCAACGACAGCTACATTGGGCATTAAATCCTGCCCAGTCAGATGATTCTGGACCAAGTGTACAAGGTGAGAACAGAATTTACTGTTTGCCTATTGGATTTCTTTTGTTGTTTTTTGTTTGTTTGTTTTGTTTTTTGGGCTTTTTTAATTTGTCTATGTAAAAAAACTGAGATAATTTTAGCTGAATAAAGGAAGAAATACTATATTTCAAATTGACTTGAATTTTACAGACATATTTAGCCAACAGTGAGAATTACTATTTTTTGCACTTTAAATAAGTGCTTTTATTCATAGCACAGCATCATTAAAATACTAATTATACTTCAAATTATAAGACTTTAATTTGGAGTCTAAGTGACAATGTTTCTTAGACTGATCAATCTAAGAATGTGCTAGTTAGTGTTACTATAGGGAATAGTGCATTCATTGCCACATAGACTGGTACTTCTCTTGGAGATAAAAGGGAAAGAGAAATAAAAGATCAAATAGATGAGCCTTTAAGATCAAGTAGTATGCATGCTAGAGCAGAGTTGTCACATGTTACTGGCTGATGCTTAAGTTACCTGCTATATTGAGAAACAACTAAGGAGAATCACACTGCACGTGTATCAGAGCAAAGATGTGTGGGTACAGGTAGCTGTGTGTCATACAGGAAACATGCCTGCATCATACTGACAACAAAGCCATCGAGACAAGTGCTCCATTTTAATGCTCCCTTTGCAGAACAGTTGTTTAAACATGTAGGTAAAATCTTCTGTTACTGTGACTTGATTATAGGGAATTTATTAATCATAAAAAGTCCATTCTTTTTAATAAACTTTAAAGTAACTTAATTTTTTTTAAAAAATAGAGTATGGAAATGCCATGATTTGATAGAGAAAATTTACTGTGTTTGTAACACACTTCAGTATATTTGAGTTTTTCATTTAGCATCAACATTATATCATCTCTAGATCAGTCTCCACAGGCCTGCTGCACAGATAGTTAATAGTAGAGGTCAGTACAGCAAAGAGTATGGTTCTCACAAACCAGGTTTTCATCCTGTTTGCTTTAGAGTGAAGTTGTGGCCTATGGAACTTAAGCAAGTGCATATGAATTTAGAAAACGTTGTTTGAAAAGTATGACACTAGGTTGGATTTGCCTCAGATTTAACTGAATGACAAGAAGAGCTGAGCAGGATTACAAACAATTCTTTATTTTATATCTTGTATTTCTGTCTTGCAAAACCTGCTAATTGTGCCCCATTCCTGAAAGCATTCAGGGATGCTAGGTGGATGGGACTTTCAGGAACTTGGTCTAGTGAAAAGTGTCCCTGTCCATGGCAGGGGGGGTTGCAATTAGGTGATCTCCAAGGTCCCTTCTATCCCAAACCATTCTATGATCCGATGATGTCTTTTGAGCCTCAAGTAGCATCAAATGTTTGGATGTTGAGGATTTTTGAACTGAATTCAGGTATATAGCAAAGGATAATGCTATGACTGTAAGGATCCCCTCCATTTTTGCTAATTTAATCCATTAATGTTTTAATACATTCAGCTATCATTATGCAGACATTTATAGATATACTATAATTTTTCTCAGGCACAGATTCCATCCTGGGTCTGGGAACTGATTCTGCTTCAGTTAGCCTGGACTGGTTATTTCTCACTCAGTACTCTGGTATGCTGCTAAAACCACTGGTTTCCTCAGCTGTTACTGTGCTTCCCAGACATGCCTGGTCCTTGTCTTGTTCCCAGAGAAGTTTGCAAAATTCTGATTTTTCAGTCCAAAATATCTGCTTTGGGGCATTAAGTCTGGATAATCTTTTGAACTTTGCATGTTGCACAACCATATGGTCTTGAGTTTAAAGACAAGCACTTAATGCACTGCATGCTCTGCACATTGCTACATGGTATTGATGAGATCCAGTGTGATCTTCATGAGGGATATGGACTCTGACTCCTGGAGTGTTAACTGCTAGTTTTGCTCTAGGGATTGTAGATGCTCTGTAAGAGTCTTTGCCTTCTTACAGTGAGTCATTTCAAGATCCTGGCAGTAAAACCTCCCTGCCTTCTGTCTGCCTGGAAAAGTACAGCAGTGTTGCTTTCACAAGTGTAGGAGGCTCAGTTTGGAAGCCCATTACCTCCTGTTTTGAGTTCTGTTCCCCTCCTGTCGGGAGCCACTTCTTTCACCACAGCTTTACTCGCTCTTGGGAGCTGCATTTTACTATGAAACTTGACAAACTCCACAGGATCCATCTGGACTTGCTGAACCTTCAAATTTCAGCTCTGTACTTAACAAAAGAACAACACTGAGTTTCTCCTGTGGCAGAAATGCTGAAGGACACACCTACCAGTGCCAAGGATGTCAGCAGAAACCCTGGCACTGATTATTGGGTACTAGATCTGCACCCAGTCAGAGCTGGCATTTTTGAAATATTATTTAGGATTTGCAAGCTGTTTCTTTGATGCTCTTTCTTCATAATCATTGCTTCTTCAGAGAGCTTCGAGAAGCGCCATCTCAGAAATGTTGAAAAATCTCACCATCAATTAAGCAATTTATAATAAAAAAAATATGCAGCAGTAGCAAGTGAGGAAGTTTGCTTTGTCTGTTGAGAACCATCCATGTGACGAGTGTGGGAATTTCTTATTTTCTGATTTCAAAGTTATATGGTAACTGTCTTGGACTACAAATACCTGAGTTTGTCTGCGGGATCTGCTCATTATGGTGACTGGCCAATACAGTTCTTCAGATGGCTCTAATTTTAGATTATCCCTTTTCATCACACTATTAGCTAGGACAGAAAATGGTTTCTTTTTCTCCACACCTTGAATTTTGTTCAGAAAAAATTGACCTAGCATAGCAGTTTTTTTAGGGAAAAAAGGTATCTCCTGATTTTATCTGAAAAGTTGGATAACTCAGCATGCTTGTAGGATTTGGATAGCCTTAGGTTGCAAGGCATTTTGGTAAGACATCAACAATCTCATTTAGCTCCAATTCAGGCCCTTGTATTCATAGGAGATTAAATTGAACTGGCTTTTGGTAATGATTTGTTTACCTTTGTGTTTGTTTTGCCAGTGTTCTAACCTCTGAGCCTATCTGTAAGTTTTTCCAGCTGTTCACGAGACATAATTATATTTGAGAAAATATGATGTGGTGTGTTAAGTGACATGCTCTCCCTGACCTCATCTCCATGTCTGGAAGGTCAATATGGGTTCTTAAAATCTGTGTTATTATTTTGTCCATACTTGATAATAGGTTCTCTAAGAGTACATGGACTGTTTTTTAAATTAAAGGGTATTTATAATAAAATGTCTTTCTAAGCTGGATATTTCTCAATTTTCTGCATGTATGAATTCCTAGAGAATGACTGTTTTTTTAATCTGTATTGCAAACAAGATTGCTGTGCTAAATTTGCTGTGAGTAGTAATTCTCTGGTATCTCTGTATATGTAGTCTCATGTAGAACATATGTATTCTATCAGAAGTTTATTGGTTTACCTTCTGGTTTTACTTTCCAAATGTTTAAGTCTGTTTTGTAAATACCACTTAGCAGCAAATGCTTGTCCTGACAAGGTGGAAGGATACCATGTTATTATTCTAGTTAACAATCATGGTTTTGAGTTTTTTTAAAACAAATAACCCTCCAAACACAAGTACTCCAGGTATACCTGGAGAAGTAACTATGGTGTTTTGATTGGCAGAGCCCAGAAATATTTTCACTATTTAGTAGGGTGATTTTGCCATCTTTGGAGAAAAATGCTGATTTTTTGTGGTTGTTTCCTAAAGTTGCTGATTTTTATTTATTGCTACTGCTTTCATCTGTCTGTCTGGAAAGCAAGTTTCACAGTTTGATATCATTACTGTTGTTTTTAAATACTCAGTTCCTGTAGTTGCTTTGACTTTTTTGTCATTGTAGGAACATGAGTGTGTTCTCTGCTGAGAACTCTGCTCTTTGCAACTGGTCCAGAGACTAGGCTGTTGACAAACATAATGAATAAATTAAAAACCCAAACAAACAAAAGCCCCAAAGAAAAAAAACCAAAAAAAGCGCTTAAAAATAAATTACATTCAGTTTTCAAATACCATTGCCTGTAAAACATAATCCCATCAGAAGAATTGATGCTTAACCTCAGTGTTACAATCATTATATGTTCTGAGGATGTTTCCAGTTTACGTTGTTCTTGCTCAGGTCATGACCTAACGCTTTGTTTATGAGACGGAAGATCTTTGTTATAGATAGCCTTCACTAGGTGTTCTTCTAAAAATAATCCATATAAATAATCCTTTCCTGCAGGAGATAATGGCTTTTCACAGCCAGCAACCTATTATAACCCAGACCAACTTCCTCCGGAGAATTCTTCCTTTATGGAAAGGAATTTCATCTGCAGGTTACGATGTCTCCTGGATAATTCATCTGGATTCCTGGTGAGTAGAGTTACATAAATCTTCCAGATATGCTTAAAAGTTGGAAATCTGCATTATCTTAACAAGAGGTGCAGCAACTTAATCTATTTTTTTAAGTCTCCAAAGATATCTGAGCTGCTTGAACCACAAAGTTTCAGTTAATGACACTGAATGTGTCCCCCTTAAGATGTTGTCACAACCAGGTGCAAGTTCTCTCATTTCTCATGGCCCGGATTCCTTAGTGAAATGTAAATAAGCAACTGCTTTTGTAAAGCGCTGTGTGATTTGTAGGTCAAAAAGCATTACAAGAGTATTTTCTTGTATCAAGTTGAGTATCTTGAGGTGCAATAAGTTATAGTAATTAAGAGTACCATTGTTTTTACTTTTTGGAAAAGTTTGTGCTTGCCCTTTTTAATGCATGTTTTGTTAGTCAATTATTTTGATTTTAAAACAAGTATGGATGGGTTTATCACCCTCTTTGTGATATCTTACAAAATAGAATTCTTTCAAATTGCAAAACTGAACATACAAATTTGCAAGAGAAATAATGCTGTAATTGTATGCATGTATGTTCATTAGAATATTAGAAGCCACAGCTGATATTTGATCCTATGTGTTTGGTTTTTTGTTGTTTTTTTTTACAGATTAATCTTCCCATTAATTAATTTTTCAGTAAGTAGATATTGAAGTGAAACATTCAGGGGTATAACAACAGTGTTCTGTACTTGTTAGCTAACTTTTATGTATGCCATCCTGTAAAGCTTGAGTCTCATGGATCTTCAAAAGAATGAAAAATACATGTTTTACATCATAACAAAAATATCTTCCTTTTAAATATCTCCAGCATATAACAATTACTTTTTTCCTCATCCTAAGGCTATGAATTTTCAAGGACGATTGAAGTTTCTCCACGGACAAAACAAGAAAGGGAAGGATGGTGCTGCTTTGTCTCCTCAGCTTGCACTGTTTGCAGTAGCTACTCCCCTGCAGCCACCATCTATCCTTGAGATACGGACCAAGAACTTCATCTTCAGAACTAAACACAAGCTGGATTTCACACCTACTGGCTGTGATGCAAAGTAGGTGTAAATTATTCTGTGTAATTGTCTAATGCTGACGAAATAGGTTTCAAGTATGTATTTGAAATATAAAGCAGGCTACTCTTTTGGTATGTAAACTGTTTCAGTGATGGTTGTTAGAAGCTGTTAAGGTTTTTCTCTCCAGACCTGCTATCAAGCAAGGAGAAATGGATTTGCCACAGTCTATTTCCTTGAAATGGCATACTGCTCTCTGACTCTCAGTTAGAAAAGCAAAGCAAAAACCCGCAAAACCGACCCAAAATAGAAAAAACAAAAGACAGCATACTAATGTATTAGGGAAGAAGAAAAGTTTCATGCTAAATCTGGTTTGAAATTTGGTTTTAGAACTGATAGAACAAGTGTTTTATTTCATTCTACATTTCTCCTTCAGTTCAAATAGGTGTAAAATGCAATAGATTTTTTTTTTCTTAAAAATAAATTAAATACTTTTTATACTATGACTTTTACCTATTTTCAAATCCATTTCCAAATTATTTTCCATATGTAAAATTTGGAAACACTACTGCAACACAAGATCAAATTAATGTTACTATGCTTCAACATGGCAAGAAGCACATTAGGATGCTTTTTTATCAAAATAAAAATTTCTGGCCTCCCTGCTTCTCCTCTTCCTCCTATTTTTGACTGACGATGCTTTCATTTTCATTCAAGTCTCTCATCTGGGTTTCCACACCTGCTTACAGATTAGAATTGAATTACTTGGTATTTTGTCTACTGAGAGACCAAAATGGTTTATTTCTCTAAGCTGATACAAGTAAAAATTTACAAAATGTTAACACAAGTGTTTCTTTCCTCTTTTATATATTTTTATTCACTTGAAACGTTCAGTTTTTGTCATATTTTACAGTTTTATGTATATTGTTCCCCATCCCTTCTTTCCCTCTTTTTTTACCTTTAGTCTTTGAATCTCCATTTCTTTGTTTCAAATCCTGTTTAGTTCTCTTTTTGGCTATGTTGTTTTATCATGTATCACATAGAGATCACATGAATTGTGTTAAGTGTTTCATCTCCCCAGCCCCTAGTAAAGTACTCTAATTTTAGCTGCCAGGGTCAAACATGACTCCTGCTAGTGGTCCTCCTCTGAGTCATATCTTGTTTAAATGCAAACACAGGGGTCCCAAACCACTCAAAAGGGATGTAGTTCTGAACTACATCTGCATTCAAACTTTAAACTAGTAAAAATTCTAATTTAGGTAAGAAGTTTTAGATCACTGAATTTAAACCCCTACTTAACTCTACACACAAGCACCTAAGAAACAGGGCTAAGAAAACTGTGTCTTTCTTTGGAAGTAATGGGAGCCACCTGCTAGGAGTGAATATGTTGAGTAGTATGGAACTGAGAGTCCAGCTGTAGGCATCCACTTTTCTTTTATGATCTAATGGTTTTGTGAACCCAGTCCTAGTCACTGAAGGGAACCTGGCAGACTAATTAAAATTTTATGACTTGTTGACTATTTTTTATTAGCTGATCTGCTTCCACATACAATTGATATAGCAACAAAATGTAGTTAGCACTTGCATCTGAAATGTTCTAGCCATAATGAACTTGCTTGACATTCATTCTGTGAGTTGGTTCACCAGCAGGGTTGCAATTTTTTGGTTTTACCTTCCAGAGGAAAGATTGTCCTGGGATACACCGAAGCAGAGCTGTGTATGAGAGGAACAGGATACCAGTTTATTCATGCAGCTGATATGCTTTATTGTGCTGAAAACCACATACGAAGTAAGTTTCATTCCCTAAGAAAGCTTGAAAAATCAAAGCATGGAGTATTTTTTAGTATGAATGCAATGTGAACTATAGAAAAAAAGGAGGTTGTTAACAAAAAGAACACTCATTCATATTGATTTCATAATGTTCTGTCTGTCCTTCAAAAACTTACACTGGTTAAAGAAATGTTTAATATTCCTATTTAAACCCTTTTAGGATGAATAGTCCAGTCTCTGACACATCTTGCTCTTACCGCTTCTCTGCTCAACCTAACTTCTGCTATTTCAACAACTTTCTTTGGGCAAGGGGTCTATCAAAGACAGCCTTCCTGTTAGCAAGTTAAATAAAGCATTTTCTTTTGATATTGGTGTAAGATTTTTACCAGAAATTAATCTCTGATTTAACATGCTGGCATCCAAACATTTCTGGGTTTGATTCTTGGCAGCTTGAGTTAGTTTAAGTAACAATTATGGAGGGAAGTTTCAGAATATTATGGAACTTCTTTTCTAATGACTTCTCTTAAAAAGTTGTTTGTTTTTTTTTCTTTTATCCCCTCATAGACAATTGGATAATGCCTCTCAGAAGGTTATTCTCAACCTATTTAAGCATATTTTCTGTTTCAGGTGTAGCTCAGTCACTGCTGCTTATCAGTGGATTTGTTTTTCATAAAGAAAAACAAAGAATGGTTCCAGAGTAGATTAAGATAAAGAAAAGAAGTTTTGTAGCAAATATTTTTGGTTAGATTCTTAGACTTTCCTAATACATTTTATTTAATTTTTTTTGTCTAGAAATGCAGGGATTTTGAGCAATTGTATTCCTCCCACCTCTCACCTCTGTGAATCACATATTTAAGAATTATCTTTAAAATCCACATTCATCACACAACCTTCACCTAGAACAACAAAACCAGCCAGAAATAAAATAAAGCTCCCCACACAAAAACCAAGATAACTTTATCACAACACAAAACAAAATTTGACAATTTACACAAAGTCCACTGGCTGTCCCTTCACCACAATTTACAACAAAACTTTCCCATGATAGGTCTACTCTCTGACATTGTTCAGTACTCATTTTGCCTCTTACCTCTACTAGTTACTATCCTTATCTCAAAATCCTCACAATCCTGGGTTTTGGCACCAAAATGACTGTAGTGGGTTCACCCTGGCTGCATTGTAGGTACCCACCAAAGCCTCTCTATCTCTGCCCTCCACAACTGGACAAGGGAGAAAAGATATACTGAAGGGTTCATGGGTTGAGATGAGGACCAGGAGAGATCAATCACCAAATACTGTCACAGGCAAAACAGACTTCATCTGGGCATATTAATTGAATTGATTATTAATAAAACCAAAGCAGGATAATGAGAAATAAAGGCCTTAAAAACACCTTCCATGAGAAAACCCGCTCCAGCATGGGCTCCTCTCTCCATGGGTCTGCCAGGAGCCTGTTCCAGCACTGGCCTCCCATGGGTTCACAGCCTCCTCTAAGGCATACGCCTGCTCCAGCATGGGTCTCCTCCATGGACTGCAAGTAGATCTCTGCATCCCCATGGTTCTGCTTGGGCAGATCCATTCACCATGGTCTGCACCACGGGCTGCAGGGGATTCTCAGCTCTGGCACCTCCTGCCCTTCCTTCCTCACTGACCTTGGTGTCTGCAGAGTTGTTCCTCTCACATATTCTCAACTCACTCTTCTCTTGCCACAATTATATCTGCACAATAATTATTTTTTTTTCCTTAAATGTTATGACAGAGGCATTACCATAATTTCTAATTGTCCCAGTCTTGCCCAGCAGCATGTCCACCTTGGAGATGCCAGGGATTTGTTCTACTGGAAATGGAGGAAGCTTCTAGCAGTTTCTCACAGAAGCCACCCCTGTAGCCCTCCCTGCCACTACCAAAACCTGGCCATAAGAACCCAGTACAGAAATATACCATAAAAAATTGAGTATGTTTATCAAGCATTGTTAGTGGTAGTTGGAATGAAACGTAAAATTTTTAAGTATCTCTGCATAAACCAGTCAAAATGTGAAAGAATTGGATTCAGAACTAATATGTTTCTAATTGTTAAAGTGATAGTCACTTTTTGAAGGTAAGAGAGACTTGGGCTTTTGTCATTTACATATTCTAGTATTTATTAATTTCTGTTACTGAAAAAATAATGGACAAAGCCCCATATAGAATGCTGTCAATCTATAGCAGATATCTTGCAGTTTTGACTTCCATAAATTAAATTAGACATCTTGAAGTGATCAGTCATCCTGATGCACTGGGAATGCATTAGTGCCACATTGAATTGGGTAATTGAGGACATAAGATTTGTAAAATTTCTCTACAAAGGGATTCCTTTCATAGCATACAGATTTTCATGCTTTTGTTTGCTGGACAGTAAACAGTATGCTTATTCTTTAGTGATGAAGACAGGTGAGAGTGGAATGACTGTATTTAGGCTTCTAACCAAAGAAAATCGATGGGCCTGGGTACAGGCAAATGCACGTCTTGTCTACAAAAATGGAAGACCAGATTACATCATTGCCACACAGAGACCTCTTACGTAAGTCATCATTTCATAAAGTAGCGTGCTTCAAAAACTGAAAACTAGCCCAAAGCTGTTTATATTCACAAAGGAATTTCTGTTTTTTAAGTATTACTCTTTATATTCCAGATTCCCAAAAGTCTTTCAGTTTGCTAACAAACATGTAAAGAATTCTGATCTTTCAGAACTTGTGGCATAGTCCTTTTGTATAAAACTTTAGATATATTGATTTCTTAGAAAGAACAAGATCAGCAGCAGAAGCATGAGGTTATTCCATCCACTGTATTCAATCCCAATGAGCAAAAACTGAGAAATCCAACTGCAGTTGTGTAGAAAGAATAACAAAGAAATTCAGTCCTGAATTTTAGTGCTGAACTAAGTTCTGCATAATATGGAATTCAGCCTTGTTAAATACGTTAAGTAATTTTTGCTAAGGACTCTGTAAAATGGAGAAGAAGAGATCCTTCAAATATTGATTTACTTGCTAAACCAAGAAAAGCTTAATGCATGGAACAAAGCCCACTTATTTTCATTTCAGTCCATAATGCACAGAAAATAGTGTATGCTATCTAGATTTAATTACAAATGTAATATGTAAATGTGGCATTACAGTCATAAGCTCCTTATTTCATAATCTGCCTCTTGGTTTAACTCAGCCAAGTTGAGCTAGAATAGGTAGGAATTTGAAAAATGCCTACAAATAGAAGAGTTTATTTTTTATGTTAATTCCAGGGGACAAAAAGATTAGAGTAACTGTTTAGTAGTGCAGTGCCATGCTATATATCTGATTTATTTTCAGAGATGAAGAAGGGGCAGAACATCTACGGAAGCGTAACATGAAGTTGCCCTTCATGTTTGCCACTGGTGAGGCTGTGTTGTATGAGGTGTCTTTGCCTATGTCGAGCCTTATGGACCCCTCTCAACCGAAGAGTAAAAGCACAGTGGGAAAAGGAGCCAAAGCAACGCTACACGATGATTCTGTGGATCCAAACTCCCTCCTAGGTGTCATGTTAAGGCAAGATGAGTCTGTTTATCTCTGCCCTCCAGCATCACATAAACTTTCTTTTGAGCGGAACTTCTTTGCAGACAGTAGGGATGAACTGGGTGGTGTTGTTAGCAGTGGCTGGACAGACAATCTCCTGCCTGCTGGAAATCACAACATTCTCAAACGGGAGCTGATGGAGTGTTCCCAGGACAGTGTTCCACTTCCTGAAGACAGTGCAGCACTCTTTCAGGATAACAAAACCAGTGACCTGTACAGCATCATGAAAAATCTGGGTATTGACTTTGAAGATCTTAAGTGTATTCAGCAGGATGAGGAGTTTTTTAAAACTGAATTATCCGATGTGGATGATATTGGGGACATCAACATAACTGATGAAATCCTGACTTATGTTCAGGATTCCTTAAATAAATCTGACTTCTTATATTCAGACTGTAATCAGCAGCAGCCCTTGGTCCAGAATGAAGGTTGCATGGTACAGCAGGACTTAGACCCACATCAACTTCATCAGCACCAGAAACAGCTTGTGGAACAGCAACAACAGCAGCAGCAACAGCAGCTCTGTCAAAAGATGAAACATATGCAAGTCAATGGGATGTTCACAAACTGGAGCTCTGGCATGCCTCTTAGCTGCTCACAGCAGCAGCCCCAGCAATACGTGTTCCCTGGCATGCATGCCAGCACATCTGAGTTCTCTTACAAATCAGAAGTTAACACTTCCCCTTATGAGTGTAGGCAAGACTTTGTTCCTTACAAGCAACCCACAGCAATGATGCCACAGCTTTCTAATTTTGCCCAAATGGATTTTCCTGCAGCGGGTTTTGATGGATCGACCTATTCTGCTTCTTCCAACTTCGAGGATTTTCTCAGCTGTTTGCAGCAAGTCCCTGAGAACCTTGAGTGTGGGATAAACTCTGAGTCGGTTCTGCTCACTCCTCAAACTTGCTATGCAGGCGCTGTTTCTATGTACCCGTGCACACAGGAGGCACAGCCCAGCTGCGTGGATCAAATGCAGTATGATCCCATGATGACGAATCAACAACAACAAACATTGGGGAACAAGGTATGGTAAACAGCACTGCTGCACTGCTTGCATTTTGAATTGAGTTTATATTGTTTTGGGTGACTGCTGTGGGGCAGTTTGTCATGAATGAATTGCTGAGTTTGAGATGGATGGGTTAGCAGTGTGTGGATGTCTTTGCTTTATTTGTTCATTAGAGTGAAGAGAGTTGGACTTGATCAGGTTTACATATACTGTACCTGCAGTCTGATAGCTCTCTTTGGCAGTCTTAATCTAGACTGAATGAAGTAGTCTGTGGTACTATACCAGCAATTTTCCTAATAGGAGCAGGAGAAAAGTAGATTGGTCTAAGTCTTGGAATTTGCTAATAGACCCTTTAGAGAGGAGTTGAGTGTGCTTGGCACACTCATTTTCATTAAATATGTTGTAAGGATAAAAAAAAAATGTTTTTGAAGTGTGAGTATTGTCTAGCTACTCAGATTCCTCAATGATTTTAGGATTAGTTGTTACTGAAAAAAAAAATTATATTTTGCTATAAGTGAAAGACAGCTTGTTGCTCAAGCTGCTGTCTGAATTAATTGCTGAAGGAAAAAGGATTGGAAAAAGTTATAATCACAGGAAGCTAAGCTGGTCCTTTTTCACCAAGGAGAGTGCTCAATAAATGCCATAGAAGAGATGATCCTGGCTGTAGCACAGACTGCAGTTGTAAACACTGTTCTTCATTGGTAAAATCAACTTAGAAATAAAATTAAATTACTAGTTCCTGATTCTGAATAACCTTTGCTGAAGTACTTTCTGTTGTACCTTTTATTTCTGTTAACGCTGCTAAAGTACAGAGCCACAATTTTTTTGTTTTGTTTTATCTCAATGAGTTAATGTTCTGAAGTACTGATCCTGCAAATGCTTATGCACATGCATAAGCATTTGCAGAATTCAAGTATTAATTGGCATTTAACCTATGCAAGACAAAGGTAAGGAATGCAGTTAGAGCATATCCATTTTTTCACATGCTTAATACAAGTACGAAACATTCCCTTTTTAAAACTGCTTCACTGCTGAAAAGAATGCAATTGCAGAATTGCAGAAATTTACCTAAAATATAGCACAGTTCAGCAAGATGAATGGCTTCTTTCTGAGTGCCCAGGGTTGAAATTGCATGAAGTGACTTTGAGAAACTGCACTGTGCAAACCTGAGCATGGCTTGGCTGTGCCTTGCCTGGCTGTGCTCAGTGCTCAGTCTTTCAGAGTGCTTCTTAATAGGGTGGCAGAGCAGCTCCAGGGCCATCCAAGTTTGTCTTTATAGTAACAAAGAATTACTATTTTCACAAAAGCTGTACTAATATGATGCATCAGTTTTGAACAGCCATTGCATTTGCAACTCCATTTCTTTATTTTTAATCCTAGTTTCAATTGCATTTATTTTGCAGATTATTTTGTTTTTACACCTCCTTAAACATTTTTGTTATGACCCTTATTTTTTAATTTTTTCCTTGCATTTTCTTCACCTCTGTTTATAAAAAGCTTAATGACCAAAACAGCACCTCTGAAAAAATTTTGTCTATTGCTTCATATTTACTACAAGGCTGAGCTGCAATAATAATTAGACAGTTTGTTGTTGTAAAAAAAAATGAACAAAGGCTACTTTGTGAAAAATTGTCCTTACTTAATTTGTTCAGAGGCAAATTCAGCCCCTCTTGTTAGGGTGTTCCTGTGCTACATGGGGCTAAGTAGCACTGCATAAGCAGAAGCCTTGTGTGACTAAGCAGATAGGTTAGAGCTGTCTGAGCCCACATTCACACAGCCAAACCAAAGTAGGGCAGTCTTGGTGGCTGGGTTTAGCACACTGACATCCCTGACAGTGGTTAGAGTCCAGAGACAGGACAGATGTGGCTATACAAGCCATGACTGGTATCTTTTCAGACTTCCAACTCTCATTGATTTCTATGTGAAAAGACTACAGAATTAGAAAGTCAGAAGGGTCTATTGTGGTCACATGCCTTGACTTTCTGCCTATCTTGTAATTGTGGTAGGAGCATAGCCAGTGTCGTCTAAAATCACTTTCAGTGATGGAGAAGGACAGAAAGGCCTGTGAACATCTAGCTGCTTGTTTAGGATCCGTATTCCTTTATTAAGCAGAAGAAACCTTCCTAAGTACTTGATTCTATGTTGAGAGCGTTCTTAAAAAATTTAATGTGTGGTCATCTTATTAATGAAGAATATTGAAATCACCTGCTTCTGTAAGAAATAATCCTTGTGTCTGCTCTTAAAAGTGTGTCAGGTTTGATTAAAAACATAATTCACATGGTTTTGTTGTTAAGAAGTTAGAAGAATTGTGCACATTTAGTCAAATTTCAATGTTTGCTTAAATGGAAAAAAGAAAAACTAATACCCAGCATAATTTGATAGATGAATGGATGAATGAATGTATAAGACATGTTCTTAAAGACAAACCTTGAAGGAATGAGTACTTAGGATATAAGCTACTCCTAAAGAGATGATGGAAATGTTTAAAATACTTTATTGCATTTTCTTTGCATGACTGAATGGAGTATTTTGTAGATAAAGTCCATAGCATGACAGGAAGCATTACATTAGGTGATTAAAATAATCCTATGAACAATTATGTTAAGACTGATGAATGCCATTCATTGCTTTTACTTGGCATTGTCAATATAAGGACTGCTACAAAGCCCACCCTGCAACATTTCAGCCAGTGGATTGCATACAGTATACTTCAGCTTATGGATAGGGCTGCTTGTGCATTCCTGGAGGAGCTGTTATGTCTGGATCCCACTGCAGGCATGGAAAGATGTAAATAGGTTGCTTTTAAAATGTAACAGCTGGATGTGGCAAACATGCCTTCTCTCAGACTGTACTTTCTAGAAATGGAAAACTCTATTGCATTTTAGATAACAGAATTATTTCTTCACTTAGCCAGAAGTAGGGTTCCCATTGACTTCAATATGGGTAAGATTTAGTGATGATTCAGTCCCTATTTTAAAGCAAATTAAATTCTCATTAATCATAATTTAAAAACCTATCAAAGCTAATGGATTTTAAGATTTTTAAGTATTTTAAGATTATTTCATCCAACGTGTCTTTAGGAGGATTTTTAAATACTTATAAATTAATTGGTTTCCTATACTAACTATTTATATTCTCTTTCTTTCCTGCCAGTTCCAAAATGGTTTCAATGGAGGAAATGTAAATGAATCATATCCCTCTCAGTTAGATGTGATCAGTAATGCACAGACTGCCACACATCTTCAGCCTCTTCATCATCCAAAAGAACCCAGATCCTTCTCAGATTTGGCATCTAGTGGATTTATGTGATTCAGATCTAGAGCTCCATCTGTGATTTTGTCTGGGCGTCAGGTTGCTCTGAGGAAAAGCTTGATAAGTCTCTCTTTGAGCGTTAGACTTTACCAGCTAAATTACATTTTGAGAATATGAGGTTGGTTGCACTATATATGGGTGGATATGTAATTCAAGACCTGGCTTTTTGGAATGACAGGTGGAATTAAATCTTCCAATTGAAAGTAAGCATGTGCTGTTTTCCATCAGGCTGACTGTGTCCTTGCAGTATGGATTGCGTACATACTACAGACTATGTCATGCTATACAACATAAGATAAGGCAAATGGTTTTGTTGTTTAGAAAATTGGGCACTTTACAAATAGCACTGATGGCACAAGGAAGGTGATTTCACACGTGGATTATTTCCAGACTTTATTTTTTAAAAACTATTAAAAAGCTCTAAATTCATGAGAATCAAAAGCACTTAATTTTAATGCATACTGAGCTCTGTAATCACTTATTTTATATTTGAATCCTTTTGTTTTAAGTCTCCATTTCTAGCACTTTAATAGAAGGCTTAGTACAAGGATATGATATGCAACTTCAGGTTTTCTATGAAACAGACCCCTTGCATTCCTCCTTTTCATGTCAACCTTAAGTGCCTCACAATTTAGCTACCTTGTTTCTGATGGGAGCTTATTTTAGAAAAAACTCACAGTAAATGTCATCTCTAGTATGTGAACTTTTAGCTAACATCAACAGTGCTACTGGCTGTCTTTTTTTCTTTCCCTTTAACAATTATTTGTTTAGAGAGTGACTTAATTCATCTGTGGATTTGTTACACTATTATCAGGAGTCGTTAATGTTCTGAATTTAGTTCAGCTAAAGAATTTGAGTTTATACTGCTTTTCTGCTTTCTTCAGGTAATACAGGGTATATTAAAAAAGCAGATTTTGCTGAGGGGGAGGAGCAGATCCTCAGGATTAGTTTAGATTATTAATGCTGAAAAACATGTGCCTTATCTTGTGTTAAAACGCTCATAATGTTCTTTAGAAATAATACAAGGCTGCTCTATGCAAATATTTTCATTAAAATGGATATTGAAAAGGATTGCATTTTCACTAAAGGGGGTAAAAGAGTTTCAATAGTGATTGGCATTGACATTATTTTGGCTGCAATTTTCAATGTTAATAGTGGAGAAAGGGTCAGTTTGGTTTTAGTTTTATCCCTGGCAAATTGCACTGCACAGTACAGAAAGATCATTCTTCTTGTGTACATTGGGCAATTTGGAAAGCTTAGCGCAAAATGCTAAATTGGGGAAAGAAAAATCATTAGAGAAGTTCTATTTGCAATAGGTTTTATTTTCAGGAAAAAACCCAAACTAAACATATCCACTAAACATTCTGGGGTTTTCTTTTGCTTTTATGTGAGGACTGTAAAATTGAAGACACCAGTGTTTGGTGCAAAATAATAATCTACATGAAAAATACAGAAATGTGTATATGTTCAAAATATTTCATGCTCTTGTGTGTTGTCTAGTTCATATATAATAAAATGTCTTTGTAAAATATTTTAAACAGTTAATTTTAAAGTATTACATCGTTATACATTAAGAACTATTTTATTACATTTGTTATATATAATGTAAAATGGCAATTTAGCCAGTTTGTTTGAAACAGGCAAAAGTAAATTGGCTCCCTCCAGATAGTTGTTTATATTGTTTAATAAAGGACAATCACTTAAAATTGGAATCCTTTCATAGCTGAAACATGCTTTCTTTGAAGAAGAGTGTATTTTCTTCCGTTGTGTGTGATGTGATACATTAGGCCAAACTTCTAACTCAGTTACAACTTTTCAGATTGATAAGTTCAGCAGTTCTTTTAAGTGAAATTAGTATACATGAAAGGGACATTAAGGAAGTTATTAATTAGGAAAAGCCCATAAAGACATTGTGGGCTTTATTATAAGGTCGGGGTTTTTTTGTTTTTTTTTTCCCATGGTTCAGATTTTGTTTTCAGCACAAGGCAGTAGTAACAAATTCACTTATTATAATTTGAATTAATCCTTGTTTCTGTCTTTTTTTTATTGAAGATGGTGTTCTAAGCCAATATCCGAAATGTCTTCCATATCTAGCTAGTGTGTCATGTTTGCATTTGAACTGGAAAATTAGAAAAAATGCTGTAAAACCAGAAGGTTGAAAGGGATAATGTATGTGTTCCATCTTACAAACCATTATATATCCTGTTTATGAATTTAGTTAAACCAAATACATGTTGTCCTATCACTAAGTGCCAAGGATGCAGTACTACAACAGTGCTGCCCTACTTAATGTAAACAAGTTAGTTGTTTATATGCATATCAGCGTATTTTGTGCATTATCTTATGCGTACAACGTTGACTGTATTAGTGCACTCTTGATCTGCACCAAACTGTACCTACAGTGCACAGGTGTTTCTGAATTGGATCTCTATTAGCCCTTCAGGTCTGTTATAAGTAAGATTATAACCCAGTGTTAGTCAGTATTACTGTCCATTTTTGTACAAGTTTTCTTACCTTGTTTTCCTTTCCAGTTCTCTCTCCTTGGCTATGCCTGCACATACCATGCAATACACCTCTTGCGTTAAGGTATGGTTCTGTAGCGCTCTTGCTCATCTCCACTAAAGTTTGTAAGACATAATACATGGTAATAAAATATTCACTTGAATGTAGCTGAAATGTATGTTCTTTTACTACAAAAAATGTTTGATTTCAGCAGTATACAAAAAAATACGTTATCATATGGTTACTAATATCTTTTGAGAGCTTGTCATCTAAAATAGTTTACAAAACTTGTTATTTACGTCACTGTGGACTTTGCACTTCTCTGAATATTAGATGCAAATACAATGTATATAATTTAGAGTGGTGAACAAATGTGTATTTGTCCATGGAATTAGTATTTTATACTTGCATGAAAATGAGTTTATAAATAAAGTTTGTAAATAGCAAGCCACAATTAGTAGTTGGAAGGCTCTTATATTCATTGCTTAGTTACAGTAAATTCACAGTCGAACAGTACTGAGGCAGAAACAGGTTTCTGTGTTGGTGCTGCTGAAAAGAAGCATGTTCTCTTTTGTGATCTGTAGCTGGCCATTGGTACTTACATTACATTGGTATTTGCTGTTTATTACTAGTTCGTAGAGACGTTCAGTTAAGAAAACAGTTTCTTTCTAATATTTGCTAATATTACTGTTTCCTGTGTACTCTGTTGGCTTTGCATGATAATCTTTTAAATTGTTTGTAATGCTAAGTCAAATGTTTCACTGTAATTCCCTATGCAGTTTACCAAATTTACAATACTTGTTTAGTGCCATGATGGACAATAATTTAATTGGCTGGAACTACACAATTGTCCTGTAAAATGTATTAAGACAAATGTCTTATCCGGAATCAATACTAGGCTATGAACTCTGTATGTCAGTCCTATTGTTTACTCTCCTTGCACTGCATGAAAGACATGCTAAGGTACGAGTATAATTCAACAAGACTGCAAATCTCTAAGATAACATCTGGAAATAATCAAGCAATAATATAAGCAACACTGGCTATCCTTTTCTTTGTAGTCTGTTGCATTTGTTAAAAGTACACTTTCAAGCCACATATCAATCTGTCTCCAGATGCATAGGACCTTACTGTCCAGATTTATTTGAAGGAAGGAGATACTTTCTTCTGGAAAATGACATTTTCTTTTTAATTTATGAATTTTTTTCTTCTTTGTCCTAATTCAACGTGCAAGTTAACAACCAGAGTGATGCAAAACCAGTGGTAGGGCACTGCATCAAAAGCTCAGGCAATTTGTTGGTAGAAGTCATCTTACTCAAGGCTCTGTCAGAGGGAAGCTTTTCCAAATAGCTATTTTGGAGATCTTCTAGTGAGGAGCCATGTCTTCCACTCATTTAAACTGAGAGCTGTTTTATTCTCAGGTGATTTTGTTTTTCTGAGAACTGGCTTTTTAAGAAGTTATTTCTCCTATCTAGAGTAAGAGCCTCATTCTACTTCTAATATTTTTATTCTGTCATTGATTAATTTAGCAAATTATCTTCCTGCCTTCATTCCTCTCTGCCCAGGCATCCTTCCTTACTAGCTGATGCTTGTACTTCTCACTAAGTAGACAAGACAAAAACATCTTTAGATGTCCAAAATATAAGTTGACATCTAAAACTAAAAGTGAAAGTCCCCCCATTGTATACTTTGCAATATAAAAAACTATACAATCTAAACATGTCATTTCCAGCATGGGGCACTCTTCAGTTTCACCCATTTCATTCCTGTTCCCTCCAGACAGCACTGCTCGCTTTGATTGCTTATCAATGAATCTGAGCCAGGTCTGCAGAGGTCTTTCACTCTAGCAAGTTCTGCTGCATTGATTTTTCTGATGAACCCACATTCTATAAATCCTCTTATCTCTTGAAGTTTGTCTTCCTGACAAGTGAAGAGCTGTAGTATTAAGGCATCAGTATCGAAGTGAAAAAATGTCAAAGATTCAACCAAATATGTGAAATCAAGGATGCAATCAATCTTATGAGATAATAAGTTTTCTTCTTAATAACCTGAATTTTCTATTCAATGTCCAACACATAATGTTACTATTATTAAATAAAGCTATATACACTTAATTTCCAAAGTAGGCAGTCTTTGAGAAAAGGAGAGGTCCCTCAGCCTTAAACTTTATGATTTATGCTGAAGCTAACAGGCTCTTATCTTCTCCTGAATCTGGCCTGGATAAAAATAAAAGTATAAGCAACACTGCTTATAACTTTTATTATTTACTAAATTAACTTCAAAATTAATAACTTCAACAGATATTTTAACACATTTTGAAGGCTGTATATGATCATAATCATCTGGATGTCTGAAATCTATAAAAGTAAGTCTGAGAAGATTCATTATTAAAAAAATAAATTATAAAAACAGTAGAGAATGCCTGAGGGATGTTTGGACTAATTGGAATCCTTCATGCTGCATAATAGAAATAATAATAATAATAATAAATGTAAAAGTTCCTCTTCTTCTTACAGAATGTAAATTTTTGATCAATTTTTCTACTTTTTGCTGGTTATGGACAGTCAGACTTCCCACATCTGAGTAGTGGGCATCTCTGTTCATGGTATGAACCAGAAGGACTCAACTCCTTGTTAGTAAGAGCTAAATTAGAAGAAACAATGAAATTAATTTGTGACACCCATCAGTGAAGTTTTGAGGGGGTGGTGTAGGCAGAGAAAGGATGGTGTCACTGTCAGTGGACTTGAAAGATGTTTGAAGGTATTTGTATACTTTTCTAATTTCTAAATCATAATCCATGCTTTTTTTAAAGAGCAAAATTTAAATCATCAGAGTCCTTACTTTTCTGCCTTGATTATTCTATAACTGCTCAGGTCCTGGCAATACTAAGCTACTTGGCTACTAGACCCTCGAAGATGTTGTCAGGTGTTTTCTGCCTCTCTGTGGGGCCCAAACCAGTAAATGTTTTCAGAACATACAAAGAAAATTTGTCCAACAGAAAGTGTGTCAAAAGGAGATAATGTGCAAGCAAGACAAGTTATCTCAGTCCTCTACCTTGTTGGAGTTTGTGAAAGAAATGGTCTCCATAGTGGTTCATAGGATATCCTGAAATGAAAAAGTCTCTCCTTTTAGATCATTCCACTTGGAACAAATAGTTCATCAGGGAGAGCAAGATCCTTTGTTCTAGGATCTAGGATATACACTTAAGACAATTGGATTCTTTAGGAGGAGGCACTAAGTCCTCAAGATAGTCTATGGCCCAGCAATTAGGACATCATTCAGCTCTTCATCACATCTTTTTCTTTTTCTTGAAGGGAGAAACGTAATCAATTTTGGATGGAGGTTTAGGCATAAAAGCTAGCAAACAAATTAAAAAACCTCACGACCTTCATACTTGGTTTTACATTTGCAGTAGATGAAGGATCTCTGCAGCTAAATATGTTACAGGTGGCTTCATTGGAGAGTTTATTCTCTTTGATTTTATCTGTCCACACTGACATACATGTTTTTTAAAGCATAAATATTGAAAGTTCTCATCAACATTATGATCTCATAACTGTGTCTCAGACATTTTTCTACAGAAGGTGCAAGTTGCTCTTCATAAATGGAACAGTAGTGTAAATGCAGAATGGCTTTCTGCCAGTGGAGCTCCAAATACAATGCCAAGAGCTGATCAGAACTTTACAGTGCTGCCAATCGCTATAAAAAAATGGAACAGTCCTTTGTCTGCAGAAGTACCTAAAATTACTGAACAAAATGGTGTAGAATTTGTGAGTCCCTGGTGGGTGGTGGTAGCAGTGCTGTGTAACGTGCACATGCACGCACACAGAAGCAGCCTGTGATCATGAAGGCACATGATCATGTGCCAAAGAATGTTTTAATTATACTGGCATCTAATCAAAACTTGAAAGGCTAATAAGAGCCTGTGACACCTCGTTCAGTGTAAAGAAGGGTCTGCATTAAACTTCAGACCTAGACTTATAATCAGTACATAAACTTTTATGAACTTAGCTTTATGGCTCAAATCTACTTTCAGTCCCTCAATAGTTCTTAATAAAATAAATAAAAGGAAGTTCTCAGGCAAAGAAAAGCTTTGCTAACTTTGCATTTCAATGTTAATATTGCAAAGTAAAATAACAATCATAGACCCTTCAGAGCAAGAATATTATTATTATTATTAAGCAGCAAAAATGTAGAAATGATCAGTTTAAAGAATGTAGATAAACCTCATCAAATGCCTTTAAGCTCTGGCTTTTTCCCTCAAATATAACTGTGTGAACTGACTTTGTCAAGTTTGTTCCGTTCCTTCCTTTTTTTGCAGATACCTAAAACCAGCATTTAAAATGTCTCTGGCTACAGATGGGAAAAATACCAGTTTTCTGACTCAGCTGTGACTTCAAAACTTGTGGAAGTTCAAAGTGCTCTGAAGTCAGCATATGCCCATTGCTAGGATCTGGACAAAAGATCCAGATCTGAGTGGATGCATCACTGGAATATTTTTCTTTGTTTTTATTTATTTTTAGAACTAGAGTATTTTTGTATTAATGTACTCACCTACCCTGGTGTCATATAAATTTTACAGAACCTGCTCCAATAGATACAAGTAGAATGAGACCAATTTGAGCTTATTTTTTAGATATTATCAGTGTAGTATTTATTCTCTGCTGCCTCTGAATGAGGACAACTGTGTAGCTTCTGCAGTAAGGGCTGAACCACACTGTGAGAATGTCTTGAAATCACTTTGACAGATGGCAAAGGCAGGTGAAGAATTTAGCCTGTGGGAGTCTGTAGAGCAAGAACAGTTGCTTCATGGCTGGAGCAGTTGCCTGTTTTGTCGGGGAACAAGGTATCCAAACTCCTGCAGCAGCACTGCACAGTAGCTGAAGTCACTAATAGGATATACAAAGGACAAATATGGCTCAGAATTGCTGCCAAGACTCTTAACTCCTGTACAGGCACTGCAGGGAGATTCGCAGTGCTAAGTGCTCTTCACACCACAGGGCCCAGAGCCAACTGTAAGCTCCTAGACCAGACTTGTCTGACTGGTGACTCCCTCTTATGCAACAGCCTTGTGGTTCTAGGACAAGCCTTCTGCCAGGCAGCAGGAAGGACTGCATTCAAATGTGGATTGTCGCAACAAATACATCGGCGGAGCTTCCACCCAGGAACTTGGAGTAACTGATCTGAATTATTCGATGTTCCGAATGAGCTGGCTCCCATGCTTGCAGACCCAGATCACCTAGCATTTGTTATTTAAGGGGGAAGGGGGAGGAGGGTGAGAAAGAAAATTCCAATAAGTAGGTTAAACAGGATGATTTATAACACTTAATGCCTAAAGCAAATACCACACTATTTTAGAATCTGTTTTCCTCTGATGTGGCAATTGCCAGGACAACTCTCGTCCACTTTGAGACGCCACTTGAGCAGCAGCCCTCGATTGATACAATCTATTGGGTAACATGACCCAATTTGAACAGCTGCTAAGTTGCTTATCTGCTTTTTGTAGCTCTTCCAAACTTTGCTACCATTCTTTGCAACTTCTCATTGCTCTCCTTTCCTTGCTCTGGCAGCTGCTGTCTTTACCCATGGCATGTTGGTGAGTGGTTCCTGCTACAGCAGCTCAGAGCACTGAAAATAACACACATAATTAACATACATGTTTATGTGTGTTGCCTGAAACAGCTTTTCCTCCTTTGCAGCATAAAGAAAATTGTTGCATTTCAGCTGTCTATGCTGCTTTAGAGGAGAGATTGATTTTTAAATTTTTTTTTAGGCTTTAACCATCAGTCATACAGCAGACTTGGCAAGTAGAATACCTGTCTTGGGATTGTCCCTTGTCATCACTCTTCCTCTTCTGCCCCCTGTATACTGAGAACATGGCAATAGTTCTGCTCTCTTTTCCAGTTGCTTCTGAGTCATGTCTTCCCTCAAAGCAATCTTTCTCAACATTTTGGGCTGTCAGTCTTCATGCAGCCCTGAGTCAGTTCTTCTGCCCACGAGAAATCAAGCCACTGCCAGCAGTGAGGTAGGTAGCAAATCTCTGGCTAAGATAAACATACCCAGCCAGGTATTTCAGCCCACTCATGTTCCCTTGTCACTCCCCACATTAGAGGAGTAAAACTTGTACATACTTCTTCCACCCATTACATCTTTGGAGCCTTTTATAACTTCCTAGTTGTAACCTTAAACTTGAGAAGCGCTTCTTTAAAAATTACATGCAATAAATGATGAAGGACCCTCCTTCCATCCCTCAAGAGCTAGTATTTGACCTTTCATTTACCATACTATATTTTTAGTGGTATAATTTCAGATACAATTATCTACACTCAGGTTCCTAAATCATGCATGAAATGCTTTTTCAGTACCACATTAACAACTAGCTGCTCAGCTTGCTGGAATTAGAAACCAGATATGTTGTTCTATTTACAATAAAAATTCAGACTGTGGTTTTGGTGTAGATTGCTATAATAAAGACAAAAGGTCCCTTTGGTGTTCTTTAATTTATGACACACTGTAAAATGTCCAGGCACATTTTGCCTAGTAGCAGAAGGAGAAAAAATAGTAACTCTTGGCTGGAGATTAAAAAGGTCCCACACACCATTAATGTATTTTGAGATCCTGCACATTTGGGAGCAAATCAGCTACTTATCTGCTTCTGGGATCGTACTCATTTGTAACCACAGTGCAGGCTCTGTGGCTTTCAAGATTTTTTTTGTTAGTCTGCCTAAATAAAATCATTCACATCAGATGAAATGTCGGTACAGTGCCATTAAGATCACATTAAAGAGATCTTTAGGCTAACATTTTTGGCCTTGCAGGATAAATTGCATCCTGTTCTGATTTTTTGGACTCTTAGTGTCTCAAAGCCTGCTTTTTATGCACTAGAAACTAAAAATAGTCAAGTGCTGTGAATTACAGCTATATTGTGCTCTTTACCCTGCCCATGAAAAATCTTGTCATTGTTCTGCTGAGTATTTCCTGGGGAGCTGCATAACCAACTATGACCTATAGCTTTCTATAGCTTGTCATCAAACTGTTCAATCTCTGCTTCTCAGTCAGGAACCCTCAAAATGGCTACTTCACTGCAGAGCTTGTAGTAGAAGTACATCATCTGATTAACTTCAATCAACTGCATCAGTAAACAGAAACATTACTAATGGATCACAGAATGATGCAAAGATCTCATACCATATCTCCTTGCACTGACAGAACAGGATTCCTCATTGTAGAAAAGCTTCATCTGTCTGACTAGGGTGATCGTGGTGCCTCCTATTCTTGCAGGAACCCAGCAGGCCTGTAAAAGCTCTCCCTGTGGGAAGGATTTCCCTTCATTTGCCCTATATTTTTCTCCTCTTCATTTCTTCCTTCTAGTCTCTACATAGTTATCTCAAGAAACTTCTTTCCAGAGAGGCACACAATGATGTATTTCTTGATGATCACCCTCAGTTAATTTGAACAGTATGTATTCAGGGAATGGTATTTCCATACAGCATGCTATAAATAATTTGTATGAAGAGAAAAGTAAAAAGAAATAGAATGATCCAGCAGAAATGGCAGGTAACCTGCTATTATTTTTTTCTTGACAAGATAATTCTTCAATAAAAACCTCCCCTTGTAACACAAGCCCATTGTTTTTATTGTGTTTTGAAATCCTTTTCTTTCAACAAGCTGGGTTTTTAGAGGGTTGGGGTTTTTAGGAGTTTGGGGTTTTTGGTTTTGGTTTTTTTTGTTAGTTTTTTGTTAGTTTTTTGTTTGTTTTTTGTTTTTTTATTTCCTCAAAGTGAATGTAGTCCATTACATCAGCGCTGGACTAAGAGACATTAGTTGAATTGATCATGTTATTAGAGGCATACGTATATGGGAAAATCTCTTGCCTCCTTCTTTATAGGAGGTAATTCCTTATGCATGCCAGATTTATATTGGTTTGATTTTGCTAAACATTATGTTGAAAACTCATGTCAAATGCCTGTCCAATGTCTCTTTCTCCACCACTAAGAATTCCTTGTTTTCTTCGTACTTTGGAAGAGCTTACAAGTCTGCATTTCCCAAAAACAATTGAGATAAAAAGGTAAGGGAGATCTGTTCTGCATGAAGAGGATGCAACAGGGAGCTGCTAGATAAAACTGTGGAAGAAAGACCAAAATATTAAGGAAGCTTGGGAAGTAATAGGACATCCAGTGATGGTCCCTTGGGGGTTAGTCAGAGGTGCCATTGTGTCGGACACTCAGACCTGGACTGAGCTAGCTGGTACTCTGCAAACAATTAATATGACTTACTGGATTTCTCCCTTCTTTTATTCGTGACTCTGCTTGGTCCATGACTGGGGCCTTTCATTCTGTGGGAAAAATATGTGTGCACAGCTCAAGAGGAGATGCTTGCTTGTGTGCTTTTAGGGCTCATAGCTGCCTGCCAAATAGCTTTTTCATTTCATGTGTTTCAAAATTCATAAAAAAACTTTGGAAATGACTCACAGAAACATTTCAAAATCCATCCAGAAGAATTGGAAATGGAAGGTGTTTACTCCCTAGCTGATAGCCTTTGTGTGTCATATCTCAGCCTGCAGCAGGTGTTCTCAGCTATCATCAAGATGCTTTCACAGCAGCTGAACATACATATTCCTTTGCTTAGGATATTCTTTTACCTTATGGAACTTGTCAAATTGCAGCATAAGTTATCTGAGCTTCTTTGCAAAAAACTTCGGGGAAATCCTGTATTTGCCACTTCTAAATATTTCTGACAATGTTTTTCGGAATTCTTTTGGCCTGTGGGAGAAACAAACAAAAAGATAAGTATAGATTTACCCACTCACTTTCTGTCTTACCCTCTATCCTTGTCAGTGTCTGTACCCTGACTATTCTTCCTCACCTGGAGGCCCAGTCACAATGGATTTAGTTCAGTCTGCAAAGTAAGAAAATTACCTTGTTTAAAGTTGACAGGTGAGTTTAGAAGTGGCCTACCTTACTTAGGAACTCTGTGCCTTAGGAAAGAGATCACTTCTGCCTGTTCATGTAGAAAAATACAGAACATATTTGCAAAAATAACTGTACAGTCCATATACACCTAAAATAATTCTGTCAGTCTCAATATCACCTCTGGATCTCCTAACACTTTCCCATCCCAGTAGGAATGGTTACTGCCTCTGAAGCTGGAGATGATTGTCATTCATGCAAAACAGAGTAAATCTCTTATACCTATAGCTTGGAAAACACTGACTGTGAGGTTTTTTTAGCCTTTGTTTTCTGGCCTGTGGTAAAACTATTCTGGCATCAAAGAAGGGAAGGTGGGAAATAATGACAATAGACCAAAACCACAGATCTTTCCACATTTTGGTCCTGCCACTAATTGGCAGATGTTTTTCATAAATGATGATATACAGTTTGAAGAGGTTGAGGCAATAGAGCAAAAATGTGCTTTATTTTCTAAACACCTATGGAAGATTATCTTTTCTATAGGTGGAGAAATCAACTTTTGTGTTTCTTTTTTTGTTTTGCCTCCTTTATATTGTATTTTTCCTCAGCCACTCAGCCTCTCCTCAGCATCTGTGTAATTTTAAAGAATGTAATCCTTGCCCTTCACTGAGAAATTGAAACCTTTGTAATCTACTGACACAGCAATTAGCAATCTACTGACACAGTCTTACTGGTATGCATCTTTTTCTCCTAGCTCAGCGATAATGTCGTCATCTATTTTGCTCCTAACTCAGAGTAATGAAAACTGACTATTTGAAATACTTCACTGTTGGAAATGGAACAGATCTGTTACCAGATGTAATGCTAGATGTAGCTTTATTCTGTGTTTTCCAGAATATCAAAAGCATGACTAAGGTATAAGATCAAGATCAGCCATTTAATTATTCTGGGTATACACAGCTAGCGGTTACACAAATAAATCTTGAAATTCTGAACTCTCAAATTCAATCTCCTACGCACACTGATAAATGACACATTGGAAGATATTCAAGGGCAGAAACACAAACATCTAGTGCCATTTTAGCTATAGGCTATCCAAAATATCTACATAAGCAATTCCACAACTTTTACAGAAGCAGCTGGTAGACCATGGGAGATTGGTGCCTATTCCAGGTATAGGAATGACCATCACATTGGGGAATCTGCATGTTGTTGAGAAGCACTTAAGAGGAAAAAAGTTAATAAATAATTACATTCCTTTTACATTCTGGCATGATCAGCATGTGGATTTGTTTAACATATTAATAGGCAATCAGTTTGATTTACATACCGTCTCACAGACATGGAAATCAGGAAGGCAAAACTGAATTTAGCAATTTCTTTTCTTTCTAATACACCCCCAGGACACAGTCCTTTTGTGTTCATAACTGGTCAATGCTGTTGCAATAAAACTTTTTAAAATTGGAAAGACTTAATTGTATCATCCCAGCATCTGGAATGCAGAAGCAACTTATATTTTTATGTTCAAGAAACTGCCAATCTCCTCTCACTAAGGAAAATGCAGAACTTATGTCCAAATGTGACCCCGTGACAGCATGTCTGTTCTGGCCTCTGGTGCTCAGCCTTCAATATAAACTCATTCTATCAATTATCCAACACATTCAGCTAGGTTGCATCCTGCCTGTAAGTATTCTGTGAGCAGAAGTCCTTGGGAATCATCCATTTGTCACTGCCAGTGGCATCTTGCCTGTTGCCCTCTCTGTGACAGGGGATCTGAAAGTCCACCAGAAGGCTTTTACAGTGACAGGGATGCCGGCTGTCTGCCAGTACCAGTGGGTGTTACAGCAATCAGTGCAGGCTGCCTTAGGCAGGCATGAAAGCCAGATACTGCGATCCCAGCACTTGAGCCCCGCTGGAACTGCTGGCACTCAGCTTAGTTTTCTGTGCTTACTCTTTTTCTTCAGATCTCAGGCCTGGTGAGGAGGAAGAACGTTTTTTAAGAGCTATTTTAAAGCTGACTGTGATCCCTTAAGAATATGTCTTGCATGTTTCTGGGTAGCATCAGCTAGCTAGGACAGTGCTGGATATTTTTCATAGATGATGCATCCACTTCTCCAATAAAAGCTCTGCCATAACTGTTCCACTCTTATCTCCTATTTCTCATTCTGAAGAGACTTTCTGTTTGCAGATGAGGTAATTGGCTAAAGACAAGCTTGCTGACCAGGCCAAAACTTCTGTGGACGATTCTTCACAGTTTTACAAACTAACTGATCTATGACTCAAAATATTCCGAGAACTATGTGAAAAGACTCACCTGGGACATGTGCAGAATGCAAACTCTCATATAAGCTGTTGCAAGTGATTAAATCATTCAGACTATCTATCCAAGAGGAGACTTTACTCTAAATAAAGCTAAAATATCAGCAGAGAGGTTTCAAAGAGTGTACTGAGAATCTCTGCTGTGAAGTGAATAAGGCCAAGAACTGTCTTTTACCGAGGTCTGGGCTGATAGGAGAGGGAATCAGGCAGTTTTAGATAGATAGATAGATAGATAGATAGATAGATAGATAGATAGATAGATAGATAGATAGATAGATTCATACATACATGCAAACATACATACACAAATACATAGATATGTAGGAAACAAATTACCACTGAAATCACCTTGGTAGAATAGTTGCAGTAAGAAACAACAACAACAACAAAAAAATTTGTATGTTATAGAGTTCTAATCTTTAGAAAATTGTCCTATCACTTCTTCCAATAAATCTGCTCTTTTATAGATTTCCTCCTGGCCAAATGACTGTATTGTCAATAAAAGAGGTATTTTATTTTTAAAACACATGCAATTTACTTGATGCTTTAAATTGCCTTTGAAAAAGTTAGTCTTCAAAGAAGCACATTACAATTATCCCACACCCATGAGGTGAATAATAACTTCACTTTCTCTGAAAAGCAGTGGTACAGCATTTTTCTTTGGCTTTTTGCCAAATGCAGAGGCATTCATTAAGGTTTTACTGCATTTTTCTTTATAAACACTGTCTGATTTACCTGAAATATCAACTGATCTTTTCCAAAAAGGTCATTTACTTGAGGGGCTTTTTTCTGTACAACATACTTTGCTTGGAGATGGCTGTCATTTGAAGTCATAGAGACACTGACCACTTGTGCCAGACTCTAAACATTGCAGAACATTGTAAATATGTTCTGACATCTGGTTCCCAACAGATGCCAGGTATGGTCAGGTCTTCAGACTCCTTTTTTTTATTTAGTGCAATTATAGCGTAATATTTTGCTTTATACTTACCTCTATGTTTATCATTATTCACTACGTTTAATTGGATTCTGCTCTATGCTTAGAGCCACTGAATTACATCGAGGAAAAAAAGAATATTCACAATGTCACATTAGACAAAGTGTTAGCATGATTTCATTTAGTTTCATAGTCTTCTTTTAGGTACCAAAAAGGGAACTAGACTGTATGGTCACTTCCTCTGCTTGCTGCAGTGGAAGAAGGGTACTTTGTCCACAAACAGGAAAAATGGAGGCTTAGTGTATAACATGATCCTTGTGGGCCCCATCCAAATTGAGATAGTCTATGGTTCTATGATTCCCTGCATCCAAATAATTTTCAGTCCCAGGGCAAAATAAAATGTAAAGTAATAAATATAAATGTAAACTAGTTTGTGGTCCCATTACCTGTATTGCATTTTTTGCTATACATTTCCTGTTTTTTCTGTCTTTATAAATATGTCAAAATAGCATCAAAGAAATGTAACTTCTTTGATGTACTCACAGAAGAGCTCCAGTCCATTCTTCCCTGACGCAGTCAGGCACAGTCATAGAAGCTGCTAGAGATGGACCTTTCTGATTTGAGCATGGAGAATGAGTGGGCTCCCATGGAAAAGGTTACTTTTTCCTCTTTGTGTTTTCTTTTATTGCCTTTGCAGTGGCAGATTTTGTTCCAAAGTGATCCATTCACTTCCTCCCATAAGTATGGCTAGATCTTGATGGAAATGGAGGACCTGCACTCTTGGTTGCTCAGTTGTGAAGCACTGAGTCATGTAATGGGGCTGGCCCAGAGCAGGGGAGATTACCCCAGTGATAAAATGTAACTCCTCACTAGATTCCCTGCTTAAATATGTGTCCCTTTCACTTAATTAGAGTTAAGAAAAAAAGTCTTCATATTCTATTTATGCAGACCTCAGCATATGAGACTACTTTACTGAGCACTTAAAACTTCTTTTGATTTACAGATTCATGGATGAATCAGAATGATCTGTGCCAGCTAGTCTGCATGACCATTATTTAGTTCTGTCTTGACTCACACAACTGAAAAAGTTCAACAGAAACAACAGCAGAGTGAAAGAGTGTGGAGTCAGCACCAGCCTAATTTTAGAATCTGCTTGTGAGCCTGATGTCAGTACTTCAATTAGTATTATTATTATTATCAGCAAAAATCTCAACCTACGGTCAAGTGAAGTCTGGAGAGTGATTCAGACACTGGAGTCTGGTCTCATGTAAACAGAAATGCTCTTTGATATCAGCTGAGCAGGACTTCTGGGTCACCAGCACTAGATCTCTTGGTGGTAAAGGAATATGGCCATATCATCCCATGCGCAAAGTTATCAGGCACCACTGCATTTTTCTGATAGAACAAATTTTCTAATTAGTGGCCTAACTGTGGCTGGGCAATGATCATGTCTCCTCCAAAGCAGGGGAATCTAGATCTCACAGTGATGGAACAACAAGACCTAAGGGCCTTCGCCTCACACCATGCAGTCCCATAATCCCAGATCAGTTCTGTTTTGGCTTCTACTGATGTTTCAGGCTCTTACCTGACATTTCTTCTGGATGAGTTCCTGCTGTAGAACTATTGCCTGGCCCTGCACGGAGCAAGCATACAATCTTCATCAAAACAGTGGAAAACCACACTGTTGACTTGTATTTACTTTCACCTCATTGCTTCATCCTTTGAACCTTCTTTGTGCTGGCTGGTGACCATAATGACCATGTCACCGTCTACACTTTATGCTGTAGATAATGGTTGCACAGTTATATAACTTGTGTAACATTATGATCATCATCACATCTATGCTGCTTTTCTGACAGCTCCAGATAGTTAGATTTACTTCTGTGTAAAAAAAAGTTACTGACTTCTTTTGGAAAACACTTGTGAACACCATGCTTTTTTGCTTGTTTTGGGGTTTTTAATTTTGTTATGGAAGTCCCATTCCAGAAATCAACCTGACAACTTTTTCTAAACACAGCTATTTGTAAACCCTAGAAAAGTTTTCTGTCTTAATTTATTCTTGAAAATCTGAAGTTCTGTAAATTTTTTCCTTAGTGTTTTAACTAATGACTTTCTTGTGAGGAAAAAACCCACAGAACACATCCAGCACTTTTCATGTTGCAGAAGATAAATATATCTTCCAAACATAATAACTCTTTTACTATTTTAGTATCTCTAAAGCAGGAATAAAGTGAAAGTTTTGAATCGATCTTTTCAGTTACAGCTGAAGATGGCCAGCTGTCAAAATGGACACTAAAATAAAGGGAACATGACCAAGACTGTTCTGAAACATTCTTTAAATGTGCATTTTTGCAGTTATTCTGTTTCATTCTCTTTGTGTTTTCATACCTTGAAATATTATACAGGTTGTTATATTCTTAAAGAAGATATCTGAAGAATGGTTCACAGTCCATTTGTTGTTATTCTGTACAGAGATGTGATGAAATCTATGTACTCTGCACCGCAGGTATAATGTAAAGCAGATGGTTTTTCCTCAAGCAATGAGTACATTAAAATCAAAACTATAATACAATGTATATAGTGCTTCTAGATTAAAGCTCTTACATGCCAGATTTGTAGCTTTGATTCTTCCTGATTTTAGTGCTTAGTAGGATTTATCCCAGTGATTCTGCCCTTGGGCCAAAGTGAATCAGCTTTTATCTAGGATGATCATATATAAAGCCTTGTAGCTTTTATTTTAATAAACATGTAACTTTAACCTACCATTACATGTACATATAACATTACAATTCAAGCTTGCACACAACACTATGGAAAACCAGACTCCATTAGAGTTCAAAATGTGGTTCATTTGCAGCAAGAATAGTTCTAATTTGTGTCTTTTTAGTTTTTCTGATTGCCTTTTACTCAGTTTTCTTATAATCAAATTCATGCTTGCCCAAGGTTAAGCTTATTGTGGGCACAATAAAAAAGCATCTTCAGCATCTTAACTTTGGAGCTTCACCCCACTCCCCCTTGGTCATCAGGGCACATGGTGTGACACAGACAAAAGCAAAAGGGCAAGCTGAAGTCTGCTCTAGAACATTCTGATTTTCTCAGCACATGGGAAAATCTTGCAGGGTCATACTCAGACTGAAGTTGGAGGGCAGAAGGTCATAATCAGTCCTTTCCACAAGTGATGTTTTTCAGTAATTCTTTGAAAGCATCCTGAGATCTGTGGGAATACAGGCTTGTTTTGTTTGGGAAGATATCTACAGAAACTGAAGCTAGAAGAGAATGAGTATCAGACATGCAGTCCCAAAATTTAACTGATTAGTTCCAGAACAATTAGAAAATAATTCCCTCCCTCTCCGAACTGATTATATATATATATATATTTTTGTCTAGACTACTCAAATAGTCAGGCTGCGTCTGACCTGCACTCTCTCTGTGGCATATGCATTAGTTTCACAGATTTAACTCATTAGCTCAGCTGCTCCCTGAGCAGTCCCACAAAGAAGCTCTCAGTAGGAAGAATAAAATCTACATGGTCCTGGGCAATTCAAGATCTGGTGGAAAAATTGTTTCAGTCAGTCAATCCACCATGCTGAAGACTATATTTTACTGAGGCAGGAGTCCTGTATCTGTTTGCACAGGGATGTGCACTGCTCCTGCCCTTCAGCCATTCCTCTCTTTGCCACCAGCTTTATAGATCTGCTTAGATTCACTACAGAGTCATTTCCAAAACTGAAACATCAGTTCCTCAAGGAGACTACCTCAAAACATTGTGCAAAACAGATATGCTTTCATTCATACAAACAAATTAGAAGGTGTTTCCCTCCTGCCTTTTTCTCCTGCATGCAAAGCAGAGGCCTATTTATCATTTCCTGTAAGTCTGGCAGCTCTTGACTCAGAGCAAAATAATTTACATTAATAAAGAAACAAAACGGGGTTTCCTCTCTAAATATAGCGTGGATTTTTTCCTGACTGGTCCAAATTCAGACAGAAGCAGTATAAGGCTGTCACTGAGTGTTAATACAACTCTTACAAAAGACCAGCCAACAAAAAGAGTGAAGAAGGTGCAGAGAAAGCAGTTTTCCTACGCTTTGCAGTTTGATGTTAAGATCATGCAGCATGTGACTTAGAGTAAGCACATTTCCTGCACCCTCTGAAGATGCTCAGCAGGTCTGCAGCAGGTTTGTAGCAAGTGTCAACTCGTCAAATAAAAAAAGGTACAAGTATTTGAAGCTATTTGTATATTTCACATGTTAATTTAGCTTGGGTGACTTTAATACTGTTTGTTCCTTCAGACATTCCCACAGCAAGCTCTCCCAACCTGTCCTTCAGGTGAATATTCCCAGGTGTGAGATCTAAATTCACAGTCCCGAATGCTGAATTCCTGCCGATGTTTTGAGACAGCCCACAAAGCCCCTGATAAAGAGTGGGACCTGAACATGGCAGTGAATCTGCTGCTTCATTTCACCAAGAAAACAGACCAGTAGATCTTTATTCAGGACAATAAAACCTTTGGGTTACTACTGATCTGTCCTGCCTCCAGCCAGCAACAAAAAGACGAAAGATGCTGTCTTGCAGTACTTATCTACTGAAACCTTCCAGCTCTGGATTTAAATATGATTGGTTTTAATCACCACATTGTTAGAACTTGTTTACCCCAACACAATTAATGCAATGAGAATGCCTCTGCACAGCAAATTGTTTGATCATTATTTCATTTTAAATGGGGGATATAAAATTACTGCAGTGCAGGTACTCCCTTTTTTTTTATTGAAGAGCTTATTGTTCTCCATGAGATTAACTATGACACTCCCATACTTTGTCAACATTTTCTTCTCCAGTTGGAAAGTGGTGTTTTCTGTGACTGCTAAGAATTCCATTAATCTGCATTGGGCATTTAGTTTCAAAAGAATAATAACAGCTAGGGTAAATAACTGATATCTGCCTGCATTAATAAATCCCATGTCTGAAGTTATTTTAGCCAAAAGGTATTATCTTTCTAATGTATGGAGTTCACACAGAAATTTCCCCTAAATTTTAAAATTGAAGATAAAATGTGAGATTTTCTATTTTGATCTTGTTTGGAGGGTTTTTTTTTTTTGTGCCATGTACAGTTTCTTTACAAACAATTCAGAAATATGAATTTTGGACATAATTATCTGCTTATTTAAAAACTATACTGCATAATAAATATTTTTCTACTTTTGAAAATTTCAACAACTGTTGAAATTAGCTGTCATACTTCCTACATGAGAATAATTTTTGAAAGAAAAAATCAAAACAGATATAAATACAAAGTCAAGTTCTCAATATAAGAAAAAAAAATGGAAAACATGCTTGTTATAGAGGTTACAGTTGAGACTATGATGGTCTGATTGTAAGTGTTAGGTATGCCTTTTCTCATTCAGACTGATATAAATCAAAGGTAATCACTGTGTAAACAAGGATATTCTAGAGAGGAATAAAGTTCAAATTATATTAGCCATTTTTATGTTATACATATATATCTATATATATGTCTATAAATATATCTATATAGTTGCTGCTGTCATTTTACTGAAAAACATTAATGGAGGTTATTTTCATTTTATCCCACCACATGGGCCCTGTAATGGTTCTGTGGGTTTTCATTTGGAAATATGCTGTGGTTTAGTGCTGAGCTCACTTACTTTTTGTTTAAATTCCCTTTTCATTTTTTCACTATGTAGTTATACATATATTTGAATTATAGAACAGTTTCATTATGGTGGCTTCTATACTCAGGGAAAACAAGGATAAATAAAGCTCTAAATAAAATACCATATGCCAAGTATGAATGCTTTGAACCTTTGCAACAACTGAGGAAGTGAAATGTGAATTCTTTCCTGTGAAAACATTTGGGGAAAGCATGAAATCTGGGAACTGGATGGGTCCTTCACCCTGTTTGTTTACCAGAGCAAGCACATAATTGCAACAGGGTATGCAATGCACTGTTGTGTGTTACCTATGGGCCCCTTAACAGGGAAGACTTTCAGGAAAGAAGTAATAAAGAAAAAAAAAATATAAATCTAGAGTTCACACATAAAATCATCATTTTCTTATGGAAACTGAAGTTTTCCCCACGGTTTTGGTGAAGAGCAGCTGTTGTCACCGAGACTGGAAGATCACGGAAAGATCCTGACTGAAGTCCTAGAGAAAACTGGGACATGTTTGGGGAATAATCTGAGGCAGACCAGCCACAGGTGTGGTGCCTGGCCAGAGCCAGGAAAGGCCCTAGAGATGGAAACTGAGATAAAAACCTGGGTTTGGACAAGTGCTCACAGGACAGATTGGGACCTGTCAGGATAGGACCAGACCTGCAGGTCAAAAAAGGAAGGTTGGTTTAGGGGCCAGGTGAAAGGTTGGAGTCAACAAGAGGTGAAACAAAGGAAGATAAACAGAGAGAGAAGAAAGATCCATTTTAGAAAGAGCAGGGATTACTCTGTGTGCCAGTTAATGTATCCCAAGTGTGGCAGATCCAGACCCTGGATTCACACTGGGGGTCTCAAGCAGAATTTGAGTGGTGAATGCAGCACTGAGGCACCAAATATGAGCACACAGCTGCTGCAGAAGTCTGCAGACACATAAACACCAGAGATGCTTTCCTCTTTTGCCACATTTCCCTGGGGCCAGGGTTCACATCTCAGCACATCACCAGAATGGGCCCATTTCTGACAAGGCTGAGCAGCTGGGAGCTGGGGATACAGGCGCTCCTCTTCCTAAATCCCAGACGGGCCACGGTTAGAGAGGCATTTGCAAAGCATGCTGAATGCACTGGCGACTGACACGTCCCTTTGAACACTGCCACAGCAGAGGGGCTCCTTAGCAGCACTCTCTTGCTCACTGATGGGGCTAAAGCACTTACCCAAGCTGCAGAAAAGCACTTCTGTTTCCCCAGCAGTTATCTTCAGGATCTGGGAACCCAGCCTAGACCTACACTTATCCTTTCTAGTCAAGCCAGCAGGAAAACCGTGTTTCCTGGAAAAGGTGCTGGGAATAAATTTGAATCCAGTTTGTAGGAGTATGTGAGCCCAGCAATTGTAGAAGTAAGTGGTGGACTCACCTGGACCAGAGTCACAGAATCACAGAATCACTAGGTTGGAAGTGACCTCCAAGATCATCTGGTCCAACCCAGCCCTAACACCTCAACTAAACCATGGCACCGAGTGCTACATCCAGTATTTTTTTTAACACATCCAGAGATGGTGACTCCACCATCACCCTATGGAAACCATTCCAATACTTTATCACCCTTTCGGTAAAAAACTTTTTCCTAATATCCAACCTATATTTCCCTTGGTGCAGCTTAAGACTGTACTCTCATTCTGTCAGTTGCTACCTGGAGAAAGACACCAACCCTGCCTGACTGCAAACACCTTTCAGGAGCCGTAGAGTGTGATAAGGACAGCCAGTGTGTGGTGTAGATCTGGATGTCTACACCATGGTGGAGACAAGGAGGAGGATGCTCTTGTGAAATAGAGGATGAACCAGCCTGGTAGCATAGCCTGCAAGCACTGCTGCAGGTCATCTCTGCAGTCTGCCAGGGTTCTGCTGGCCCCCATGCACAGCCCAGGCCCTCCCACCCTGGTGCAGGTGCCAGGGGGCTGGAAGATAGATTAATATAAAAAAGGAGGCCTTTGGTAAGTCAGAGCATAGTTGTGTTGGCAGGGGCAGACCTTGGCACAGAAAGCAAGGGTGTGGTTGTGTGCCCTACCTGCTATTGTGTCCCATGCAGGCCAGTTCCTACTGTTATGTATTTTTGCAGTAAAAGCACCAGGTAAATCTGACTGGCACTTTGCACAGGGTTGATTTGTAGCTTCAGCCTTTAAGACTAATTTGCTTTTTTATCTCTTTTATATTGATTTTACTCCCTTCAGTGGCATGCCATAAATGAGAGCATCCTATTATTTATTATGCCCCCATATCTTTGTTATACATCAATGCATGGCTACAGGTAAGAGAAGGCATTAAAAAAGGAATAGTGTGAGAACCATTGTGTGTAGAAACACTGCAATAGCTGCTTGATTATGTTATAAAGTGTATGCTTTACACTTCACCACATATAAACGCAGTCTGTACTTCACCATGCCTTGTGGTCTTTAAAAACCTGTATCCTCATGCTGATTCCTCCATCTCTGAATCTCTGTACATGTCTTGGATCAGGCTTTTTCCTCATGGCCAGACTTCTCTCCATGTGCCACATGCCTGCAGATGTGGCCCCAGGCATACCTGGATCCCATAATCTGGGATCTACCCCAGCGTGCTTGGGGTTGAACAGTGCCAGGCATAGCCAGGCAAGGTGCCTGGGAGACGTGGCTGTGGTGGGGGGAGGCTGGCACCTGGGCACCACTCAGCCCCTGCTCACTGTCATGACTGTCTTGGAGATAGTATTTTTCCACTAGAAATATATTTCTCTGATTCCTCTCAGCTCACATATTGGACCATACAAAACGGAAGATCTTCTCTTTGACAAGCACTTTAATAAGTTAGTTATTTATTTCCTTGTACTTCTATCAGCCTTTCTGTCCTGAGATAAAAGTGAACAGAAAAAGATTTTTTTTATCCCTTTTAAAACCTGTTAATTATGTTCAAGCTACTTTTCCCCTGATAGTGATTACAAGTGGGAGGTAAAAAGGATGAAAAAGACACTGAGATGGACTTAAACAGTAGTTTGCCATTTTATTCACAAAAGGGAGAAAACACAGAAATCTCTGTGAAACTTTCCTCAAACTAAATTTATGTATTTCTATTAGGAATTACCACTGGGACCATGCTGTGAAATCAGGAGATCTGGCCACGGACACCTGACAGGGTTTGCATCTCTGCTGCAACCTTTGGACAGAAACATTTTATTTTTGCCCTAATAATCCTTGAAATCTTGCCACACTTGGCTTCATTTTCAGCAAAATAAAAGAATCTACCCATTGCCACCCAGCACAGTGGCTGCAGGAACAATCCTGATTTAAAGATGAGAAGTAATTACAACACAACTGTAAGAGCTGAAAGTACTGGTGAGAACAATGTATACAATCCATCAACACTCCAGTGGCAGCCTCAGGCCAGCTCTCAGGTCTCCAGGTAAAGCAGAACTCTGGTACAACTCTGTCGGCCCCAGTGTCCTTATGTGAAAAGCTACTCAATAGACTTCTCAATTTCAATTAAAAGTTAAACACCACCTTCATCCTGATACTCATATTTCTCTGTACATTCAGTATCCTCAAAAAATAGTCTAAGCCATAAACATTGTGATCCTTCTCAATATAAAACCTAATTCTGTTGTTGCTATTTCAACCCCACAGATTCAACACCCATCACACACTCCTGACATCATTTCCTGTCTAATTCCTTTTCTTTATTCACCTATATCTCCATTTACTACTTCTGTATGTGTCTTGGCATTAGACAGTACACACAATAGAAAGAAAAGACTCTGGAATTCCATTCTCTTGTATTTATTCAATAAGTTCAAGAAAGAGAAATACTTCTATAAGTAAGAAACCTTGCTTAAGGAAAGGTAAAATGAATAAAGATTCAGTTAGCAAGTAAAAAATCAAAACCTGCCACAATAATCCATAAAAACCAACAACTTCTGGGGCGGTGTAATACATTTTTATTGTATTTACTATGGTATAACACATAACTCTTTTAATACCATAGGAATGACTCAAACTAAACTGAATGGAGAGTCCACCTACACTTTCTAAGGGTCTTTAAAAAGGTACATAAAAGTCTATCTGTATGAGATGTCTGTAATCCATTGATGAAACAAAAATACAGTGAAAGTGTGTGCCTGTGAGAAACACTGTATACGCTCTGCAAGCAGCTTCCAAACCACAATATCTTAGCAGCTTTCAGTTTCCAAAACAAAAAGCAATAAACTATATAATACACTGTTACACTGCCAAAATAGTTTTAACCATGGTTTATGGTTAGATAAGCACAAATGCAGCCAAAATCAATAAGGTTTGAGACTTTTTCTGTGTGTGTATATACTTTAGAACAACCATATGCATTTTTGTCTTATCCAGGAGGAATTACTGGTGTACTCTAGTGCACCATGAGTAGGGTTTACAGCCAAAAACATAGTCCATTAAGTATTGCAACTAAACTAGTTCTGTTTTGGCTATTAGGTTTTGTTTTGTGGGGTTTTTTTTCATCTCAAGAAAAATAATAGGGCTAGCCAGTTTCTCATTTGAGGCATGTCAAAGATTTATTACTTGGTTTGAAAGTAAATGGAAAGAGAGAGGTGTCAGTTCAATTTGAAACATAATCTGAAGGGAGAGTGTGTATGTTAACCATTCTGGGGGTTGCCAAGTGTGATCTAAATGTGTGTCTAAAACACTGGTTGTGCCTATTTGTTCTTTCAATCCATAACACAGACCAGACCAGATCATAAGGTGCTACTGCTAGCAGATCCTTGTCATCTGGACCAGAGCTCCAAGTTAATGCTCTATAATTATTAGTTACAGCTAAAAATAGTCCCTTTTCATGAGAGAGTGTGGGCTGAATAGTACCATAAGTTTACATATGACATCCTAGTGAACCTAAGCACTAAATTTAATACAGTAAGCAATGCATTGCACAGCTTGCCCACCTCAAAAATTTTTATACTAAATGGCAGTGGGAAGACTCATCTCACACTCCTGCCTCCAATCACCAAATTTATTCTCCCATGGAAGTAATTTTCCCTCTCTACTTCAGATCCTCATATTTAACTGAAATGTTGCCTGACCTTGAACTTGCCTAAGCAATGTCTCTTCTTGGCTATCCAGGATTCAGAGGAGCAGTTGGAAGAGCACCTTTGTTCTTTAGTCTTGTCCATCCACATTCATTGCTAGCAATCATCAGGTTCCCGACCTTGCATCTCTGCCCACTGCCCTGGCCAGCACAGTTTAGGAGAACAGTGTTTTAGCTCTTTAATGGCACCACAAACTGGTGTGCAGAAGACTGTTGCAGTAACATGCCAGATAGAAACACTGCAGACTGATTTTCTAAAATTGGCTAAAATTGATGTTAAGAAACACATTCTTTTTTAAGTACCAGGACATAGGATTGCACAGTGCCATGTTTTCAGCTGAAAGCAACACTTCAAGGGGAAGCTTGAGGATTCACAAGGTCATGTCAAGTGAAAAAGGAAAATTGAAGGCCTTTCTATTATACACTCCTTCAGGTTTAAACTACTTATTCTCTCATTTTCATCTCATCCCAAGGTTTTGTTGGGGCCGTTCTTGGTAGATGGGAGAAATATCACTAACATGTTCTAAGAACTGATACTATTACAGTATTACTGAGGCGGCAGAAGCTGACATGTTCACCCACTGACCATTACCTTGAGGTTTCATCTTTGCTGTCCTCGTTATGCTCATATCCACGATTTATTAAGGCAGCATATGTGAAAGAAGGAGATTTTCCCTGACACAGGAAATTTCTTCACGTTGCCATGCCTGGAATTTCTGTTAATGGGTGGTGGCTGGAGGTCCAGAAAGTCAGTGCTACATGCAGGTCACACACTTCTCATATTCTTGCCTACAACAGAGGTCTCAGGTCAAAACTTAACCAATAGTTAGCACTACAATCTGTAAGGAGGTAACTCTGTAACAAAACATCTTTTAGTCATAATATAAATAAGCTTTAGGAGCTTTAGGTGTCTACATTCCACTGCAAGCTGGGTCTTTAATTCCCTTAAGTTCTTCAAAAATCCTAGGCTTTGTTCATGCAATAATCAACATCATCGCTGTCCTTCAAAAATTTGCAACCAACTAAGCTACTTAATTCTGGAATTTGCTCTCAAAAATGCAAATGAAGACAGTAGAAAACCTGATCAAATTTAAATCTGGGCCATGTGATAAATTCACAAATGATCTTTAATTGTTTATCAAAAGACTGCTCCTGGATTTCTTAGAAATGGTATCCAGTTATTAGCAGTAAGCATAAATTTCCCACAAAAATTATCTGAGTTTAAAAGCCAAAATGTTGGTTTTTAAGAACAAGCACAATGTGGTTCCAATAAATTTTACGTTCTTTAAAATTGCTTGATCTCAGACTTGGTATTACAAGTCCTAGAAATAACTACACATTTGAATCTCTTTCTTTAACTATTAAAGCATGGGAAAATTCAAACACTTATACATTTTTATTTATTTAATCCTTCTTTTTCTTAAGAATAATAAATGGTATTTATGGGTCCAAGGAAATCAGTACCTATTGGGTACCTACATTAAAGTTCTCTGAATTAAGATGTTATAAATTCCTAATGCAGACAAAAAGGTGTAAATATTGACATTCACCAGCTGGACAAGCTTGGACCTAGCCCTCCTTTATTTTACAGTAAAACCTGTATGCATACACTCACAATGTGGAGCCCCATGCAGAATTACAGAAAGTAATATTTTACACAGCCTAGCAATCCAGTTCACTTCTTCCAGGCAAATCCATAACTTCCTTTGGAAAACACATGGAAAATTGTCCAGAACTAGTTACCAATTGCATTTGTAATGGAGTTCTGAATTCTGTAGAATGGAAATATTTGTAGCCTTTTGCTCAGTCACAGGGTTTTGGTGTGTGACAGCTTTTGCATTGTCTACCTACCACGTGTCAATTGCTTGATCGATACGAAAAAACAAAATTTCTCATATCTTTGACAAACTAGGCAGATTTTGTTATTCTGGAACTGCTGATGTAAGAGAAATATTATAAATTCAAAGGATGGAGTGTAGTTGACATAAAAAATGGGGAAATTTAGGGAAAAAAAATCTGCTTTTTGTACAGACTTCCATATGGGGACACTTCAAAGAAAAAGGACAAACCAGTTAGTGAGCACAACAGGTTTAGTATTGCCTTTTATGGCCTGGAAGTGGGTGATGCTGATCTGCTGAAGGGGTTTGACTCCCTGAACGTGAAGAGAATTCCAAATTTCTGGATGACTTTCCACAGATAGCTATGAACACCATATTGTATGCAAATAAAAACCAAATAGACATAAAGATCTTGAAAATTATGCAAACAAATATAGACAGAATATTCTTGTTCCAAAGTTTATCCTAGGGCTCCAGATGACAAAAACATTGAAACATTTGTTTCAAAAGGATTAAAATTATCATGAATTCTGCTCAAGCATCAACATGCACCATGTTGCTATTGTTTTTTCTATCAATTCCTGCAAAAAGTCAGGGAGAGGTCACAGTCACTGCTTATTTATCTACTTGTATATTTTTGGAGGTAAGGAAGAGGATGGGAAAGGGATTGTGAAAAAAATGGCAAAGAATGATACAGACAAATGGAGCAAAGGGGTAGCTAATTTGCCATTGAAAGAACAAGAGTATGAGTTTAGAGAAAGGCTGTAAAGACACCACGGGCAAGAGGAATTCTGAGGTTCCTGAAATTTGTGGGATTTTTTTGTTCTGCCTCTTCACATGGATTGCTATCAGTTTTCTGCAATTAGCTGAAATTCGTTCCTCTTCACATCTGATATAGTTTCTAACTCCTGACTCAAAAGTGTTAATGTTTTAGCCTGTCTGGTGGATCAGGACTGAATTTCTGCTGCATCCCACCTAAATAAGTTAGATTTCAGAAAGTCCACAGGGTCTCATGAAGTGCAGCTGAGGCAAGGAGATGAACAGATGGGCAGCAGACAACAAGGAAGAGTTTGTTGCATAGATCAAAGTACTCAGAGTGGCAGCTAACTCCAAGTTATTATGACCCTTTGGTATGAAAGAGGGAAGTTTTAACAAGTGTTTGAGGCACCACTTGCAAAGAGTTTAAGTGTGTTTAACTTACAATGCTGAAGTCACACTAGAATCAACAACATTTAAGTGTATCTCTTTGCATATGCAATATGTGTTGTGAATATTTTGAAAACACTGATGTTCCTGTGCCTATAAAAAATCTAGCATGGGAAACAATATATCCCAACTATACTGAGTAAGGTTATCCTTGAAAGTTTCTTTTTTGAGATTTACTTTCATGGGAAGAAACATCAAATACATAATCAAACATAGCTAAGAGAACACATAATAAAACTTTGTGTGAATGGAAATGAAACATGATTTCTCATAAATATCTGTGCTTTTGAAAAAAGTCTCTATACCACATGAATTTTTATATTCCTACAAATCTTCATTTCCTACAGGCAGTCATTGATTGATGATCCATAGAGAAGAGGGTTTTTTTCTTGTTTTCAGAGAGATGAAACATTTTCCCTGAGGAAACTTCTGGGCACCATAATGTCTTCAGGGAAGTCTTAAAAGATTAATTTCCACTTGGTGGCAAATATACCATGAAGGCTCTGTGACCAGCTAACAAGTGATGCTGCCATTGCTGGAGAGGAACAGGTGGACAACACACAGTTGATTTGATGAATTTAAATAAGCATGCTGCAGACAAGCATTCCTCTGCAAAAGAATCATAGGCCAGCTATACCAGATAGGCCTGAGGTGATGTGAGTATTCTTCAAGCCAAACTTAAGTTCCTACTTCACATCTGCACTACTGATGTGTCTCTCACCTCCTCAATTTCTGCCTACTCCCCATCCCAAGTCCGCCTTCCTAAAACCATTTTAGTCATATACCATCTCTAAACTCTTTATACACCTGTGACATAATTTTATTTTTTTTCTGTCCAATCATGATCTTCAAGCCCGTCTTGAGGTTCAAAACAGCAAATACAGACTCAAAACTGTTTCTGTGGGCAGGCTATGGCAGAAGAATTTACTAGGAGGAGGACTGAATGAGGCAGACTAAATAATCCAGGAGCGCTCAAACACGAGACCTATGCAGCCATTTAAACTGCTTGAGCTTTAGCCCTGCTTTTTGTCAGCATTTCAGTTTTCTCACAGAACAGATGCTTATTTTTTGTTGTATCTTCCATATTCTCTCAGTTTTGAGCATTTCACAATTAACTCCATCCATGACAAAAAAGCCCTGACAGAATTCAGAGCATGGGAGACAGATGTAAATGAGCAGCATTGCTTTGACCAGCTGTATCTGGCTGAACCTCAGCAGCAAGCTGCCTGTCAAACTCTGCCATTAAAAGACAAAACCCTCACATCTTGTGAGCTGGTGTGTGTGTTTGTGTGTGCTGCAGAGGCCTGAGCTGGAATAGAGATCATGCTAAATGGGGAAGAATTGAGCCTGTGGTGGAGCAGCTGCTGCAACTCAGCACAGCTTCATTTAGATTTTTCCCCCTCCCACAGCAAATGCTAAATCTACCCTGCTAAAGAGGAGTTCAGACCATGAAGATATTCTGCACAGAAGAGGATTACAAAGCCCTGTGATGAGCCTGGAATGAAATTAAATATAGCTTGTGAAATGAATGTACTTTTCTTACTCTGCTCTGGGAGGTACCATGAAGGAGATTTTGCCTCTCAAAGCAGCAAGTGTAATCTCTCATGGATAGATCCCAAAATGTCCACTAAATGTGTGACAAATTTAGATGACTGTTAAAAAGGAATGTGCTTGCCTTGTCTGGGGTCTTTTTTTGTGTTTTTGGGGTAAGGGGAATGTGTGTGTGCATGTGAATGTATGTGTAGGAAAAGGAGGGCTCAGCCAGTCGATCAGATTTCATTAGGTTTCTAACTGCCAGCTTTAGGCTAGTGGTTTTGGAATATTACTTGGGATCATTTCAAGTATTTTCAGCTTTGAAAAGCAAGTTGTTGTAGTTTCTAATTAAAAGAGAGGAAAAAAAGGCCCCTTTGTCAGTTAATAAATAATGGTCATTGACACTTCAGTTCAAAAAAACAGGAAACTCTGGAGCTTTCCTTTCTCCCATCTCAGCTAAGGGCTCTTGGCAAGAGACAGTGTCCCCAGCAGAGGACCACCTGCAGCTCAGGAGCAGCCAAGATCTCAAGCTGAGATAGAGGAATTTTTTACATGACCATGATGTCCATTTCCACTCCAGGCCATCTTGAGACCAGATGCATCCAGCTACAGAAGTGGAGGGTGCCAGATTTACAGTATAAAACACCTTCTTTTAGCATTACTCAGTCTAAGGGATCCCTGGCTGCTTATTTTATCCCTCATAATATTAGAAAAGAATATGGATCCTGCCAAGTTTAGTAGTTTCATGTAAAGCAATGACAAATAACCTTAAATGGTAAATTCTCTAGGAGCTCTCTTATGTCTGCAAAGTACCATGAACACTCCTGCTGAAATGTACATATTTTTATACATGTATATAGCATCATCTCAAGGATAGGGAAAAGGTATACTTAGCATTTCTTCTCGCCTCATTCATTCACTTTTTTCACCCTGTTGTGATAATTCTTATCCTTGCCATAAACCATCAAAATTATTTCATGCAGTTGTTTTAGTATCCTCAGAAACTTTGGAAAATATTTTGATATCTTCTCCAAATACATGGAGTTTGAGATCATACCCATTTAGTGCTCAATTGAAGCTTCAGATAAGACTCTTCCTGGGATTAGTCAAGGGAATAGGATGTTGATAGGACTTAGGTATCTGTTACGCTAGTGCTACACATTGTCCTAGAAATCATTCTATGCAGATGACTGGAAGTTTTATGTGTAGAGATCTTCAGACAAAATAGCTCCAAAATTAATCATGGCTAAAGAACACCACACTCACTGCTATTTCTGTGCCTTATGTGAGTGTAAGGATGGCCAAGAACAGCTAAGCTGAACCTTGTACCTCAATATGAGAAAGGTGGGTTGGTAAAAATTCCTCTGGCCTCTCAGAAACTTTTGTTCTTGATTCTGTTTCTGTGATATTGATCCAAAAATTTTTGGAAGGGTCCCTTCACAGAAGTTTTACACGACATCAGCCTTCCCTGTGACCAGCTCAAAAAACAACTGTAAGAGTTATATATGGAAACAATAAAGACCTACTGTTTTTATGGAAGTGTAATGCCATCCAAATAAAATCCACCATCTATGGAAACTTCCATTAAAAACATAACTCTTAAAGACTCACTACTAGTAATCCAAAAGAAAGAACCCTTGTCTTCTAATGTAAGTGAGAGTCCTCTAATTCAAGTTTATCAGAGAAAAAAAAAGATCTATTCACAAACTCATCAGAGAGAAATCTGCATGTGAAGATAATGAAGGACAGATGTTATCTCATCTGAGATAAAGATGAGATGCTGAGCTTAGGATTTTGTGCAATAGATTCTCAAGAATAAGTGTTTTATGCATCATATGCCATTGAAAGTTATATTTTTTTTTCATTATATTTGGTATTATGCCTGCACTTTACAGGGGACACAGAACTCCTTGGGCAAGATCAAGCTTTCCATCAGATGATAACGATGTGATAAACTGTCCTCACTCTATTTTTCTCTGTTTGAACGTCTTTCAGTTCCCTGTGCCCAATCCTCTGCCAGTCCCAGAGAACATACCCCTGTGTGAAGAAATACTGATGTAACTTAGTCCCAGCTCTAAAGCGTTACAAATGTTGTAGAAGAGGCTCTGACAACTCCTAGGACAGCAGAAAAGTGATTTTACATGAGTCTGATCCCTCATGCATGCCTCATGTCTGTCCACTGTATTTAAACTACTCTTTTAAATCTTCAACACATGGAAAATTAAGCCAAATTTATCAGACATATCTCAGTATATGTATAAAAATATGATTGCTGAATGATTGCTTTTTCTCAGGTGGCTGTGAAAAATCTTGGAATAGCTTATCAATAGCCAAGTACCCTTTGAGAAATATTTTAAAGGTAATGAGTTAATTCAACAAAGAAGCAACAGCATAAATGGTAAAGTTCTATCATGAGTAAGGATTTGGCTATAAAGCAAGAATAAATAGTCAGCTTTCAACATGTAAGGTGATTATTAATGACTATTTTTAATAAATTAAAAAACCCACTAGACTGTATAAAAAATGTGTCCCAGTGTAATTAATCTAGATCACAATTAAACTTTCCAACTGAGAATCAAAGATGGCTTGCATTCACTTTAAATTGCTAACTTGCTATTTTTTTAATGTTTTTAATTATTTTATTGAAGCAAATGTTTTTGTTTTAGTTTGATGGAGTAAATAGAATGTCCACTTGATTTTAGATCTCATAAACCATTATCTTTCATGCTTTTCAGTGCCCAGTCCTGCTAAAAACATGGCTCTGACATATCATCTGATGACATTATTTTTTACTTTTTTTATACTGGTGGGAAACCCTGTGAAAGGGTCTTTAAAACATTTAAGAGGGCTTTAGATAACTAAGTTACAGCATATGGCTATCATGTAAGCCTTCAGTACTTACATGATATGTACAGGGTGTTTGAAAGGTAATACTTTGTATCTGCTGTAATTGCTTGTTCTTGCAGATTGCAGAGTAATCCAAAAAGAATTCCATAGTCACTCTACATTAGCATAGAACAGGAGAGGTTGTAATGTGTACATTCCTTCTCTGATAACACAGGCATAACAAAAAATTAAGTAGGTGTGTTTATTTCCCACAATACAGGCTGGTTGTTTCAAAGCTGAGACATCAGACATACCAGTGGAATGCAACCCTGGAATAGCAAGTACAGCAAGTTCAGACAGGTACAGATAAAATAGCAAAATATATTTTCTGCATTTCAGGTGCAACAGCTGAATGTTGACACTACCCAGTTCTTTTCAAGTCTGTTACAGAACAGACCTGAAATATATTTTGGCTTGAACAAGGTATTGTCAATTTTAATAGTTTGGGGAAGCCAGAGTGGAGTGTGTATAATTTATCTGCATTTACTTTAACATATGATAATTTATGAGTTCATTTGTTTAATCTGTGTGTGGTATTTTATCAAAAACTAATCTTTTTTTTTCATAAATAACTTCTTAGTTCTTATTGTATAAGCAAAGTTCTTACATTTGCCTATGGAAGAGAAATAGGATTTATTTGAGGAGAATGAATTATTGTTAGCTTTGGTCACTGATGTTGTACATTTATCAACTTTAAAAGTTCCAAGTCAGATTCTCAGAAAGATTAGGTGTAACCTGCTATTGATTCTTAATTTATTAATTAGAAAATGTTAGTTTGATGTATCCCTTGGCAATAGTCTTCCTTGTGATATATTTACAGATCATAAAACAAACACAAACCAGGAAGCAAAATAATGAAATCATGTGTAATATAAGCATGGATGAAATCCCACCAGCAACTCAGCTGCAAAAAATAATTCAGTTAATTGCATGCTTACAATTTACTCCACCCCAAAACATTTTATGCTTTGAAGGATGACTAACAATCATATTCAGAGAAAGACTCTTCCTCAGCCACATTTGCAATATGCACACAGAACAAAACCTTCATGGACACAGGAGATGAGCTTGCAGGTGTGCCATGAACAGCACACTACCTTTGCCATCCCTTATTTTTCCAGTGATCACCATAGAAGATGCAAGACACACTGCCATAAACGATGGGTCATCAAATTGTTTTGAGAAGAACTCGATTGCACTGGTTCAAGTGTACTGCTGTCTTTCCTCTGTACTGTGGTGGGGAGCTTCCTTGGGGCAAGATACCAGAGACTTGTTATTCCTCTCACTCTTCAAATACAGGGAATGAGAAACAGCAAATGAAACGGGGACATAATATCCTAACAGAGTTTACCTGGGCTGAGTTGAAGGTTTCATATGGAATATTATTTAGGAGACCACAGTTTGTTATGGGAATGTGAAGGGATAGGAACAGGAGAGGAAACTGTGAATGATAGTTCTGAGGAATCCAAATTATTTTCACTAGATTTATCAAGTGCAAGAAATTATGGAAGTCTCACTTCATTTCTTAAAATCCAGCCTTCTAAAATGCGGATATTGCAAGTGTACCAATCTGATACTGGTTAACCATAACATTGCTAACAATTACCTCATACCTCAAATCTTTGCCAAGGGTTTCTATTTGCACAGAAAAAGGCTGGCAGTACCCACAGACCTCACTTCAGGCAAGGCCTCTCAAGGTTGTTTTCCATGTTTTTAATCTTTCTAAATGCAGTCCTTTTTATAAGGTTCCCTGGTTTCATTATTTCCATATGTTTTCTCCTTGGCTTTTTGCACAATTGCCCAAAGTTTCAGGGCTGTGTTCTGTGACAGGTGGACTGTGCCCACTCCCTGGCCTGGGCCCCATCAGATCTTTCCCTGTCTCTGCCCCACCAAGGAAGCAGTGTCACCCTTGCTGTCCCCACAACCTTCAAAGAGCCCCTAGAGCCATCACCCTCCCTCCTGTTTGGCCTGAGCACATATGGAAATGGATCCCAGTTGAACAAATGGGAAATTCTCAACAGCCAGATTAGTGCCAGGCAACTGATAGAGTGCATTTAAATATCTGAAGCCAGGAGGCTCAGAAAAAACCACCCAGATATATGTGAGGTAACTTAAGTTGGCCAGCAGGGAATTTCCAGGCAAGAGCAGGGTTTAGCTCCTCCTTAAAATGTAGTTCTTCAGATTTTTGAATAGAGGGGTAGAGGATTCTGTTAACATATATTTCACAGCTACAAATCAATTCCAGAAGTAGAGTAGATGCAAAAGTGATTTTAAAAAAAGCCAAAAGAGGAAGTCTGGTTTCCCAGCTGAATTCAAAGCAGTGAATCCTAAAATTCAAGTCCCCATTTGATTTCAAGTTTAAATTTGATTTAGAGCTTGGCCTTGCAATAAAATTGTTTTCCTCCAGAAGAGCTACTTAACGCTTAGAATAAGTTGAACAAATTTTTGTGTTTGTTGAAGGTGATCCACTTGACACACACATTAGTAGCCATGTGAGCAGAGATTGTGATCTAAATATAGTAATTTTCACACTCTAAGCAAAATGAATAATTAAGTATTTTTGCACAGTAGGACAAGAGAGACTGAGAGGATATCAGAACTGAATACCTCTAGCTTTGCTTTGCATTGGTAAGATGACCTAGGTTTAAATGCTATACACAGATCAGACAGAGGAAAGATCTATAGCTGGATATCCCACCCTGCCTAAGCCCTCCCAGCATTGATTTTTCAGTGGTGAATGACAGAAGACATGGACTTGAATCAGTGTGCTTTGTTTGAAAAGAACAACCTACAGTCCTAAAAGCAGTTGAGATGGAAGGCAAACCAAAACATTTCTGTAACATGCTAGAGCTTAGTCATGAGTTACACAGTAATCTTATGATATCAAGATTTAGACAGAAATATGCATAAACTTAGGTCCTGGAAATTGTGAATATCAAAGACAAGTCAGGGAGGAGTATGAGGTGAATGGACAGAAAGGTAAGTTTAATCAATATTTCCAAACTTTCCCAGATGGAATATGTAACAAAGAAAGACGTCTTCATTTACAGTCATGTTCTCTAGTGACAAGTTAACACTGAAACAACAACAAAAAAAAAAACTATGGCAAAGATTCTTGTACATTTCAATGAAGAGATAAATTCTCAACAGGTTAATAGAAAGGCTGTATCTGCTCATTTGAATTCTTTGGCTGCTCTATAGTAAAACTAAAACCACACAGCTTATCTTGAAAAACCACAATATTAAAAGCTAGATAATTCAGAAGTTAGAAAATAGACTTAAGGGCTACCTATATGACAACAATCCAGCTTTTTCATGCATATGCATCAAGATAGGATCCCAGACAGCCTTTGGCCCATCTTATGTTCAGGATAGATAGTAAGTAGGTTTATAAAAATTAGTTCCTTCTATGTGTTGAATGTGTGGTTCCCAGTGTTTTTACTCTAAACAGTTTAAATGCTAGTCAAGACAGAATTGATTTTTTTCCCCTTGTTTTTTCCTGTACTCCTTAGGACCACCATGCCTGTTTGGGACACTTCTGTATATTCCCCAGCTCAGAGGAAGCAGGAACACACAGGGGTTCTGTGCCTCTAAGTCTCAACTGACAGGATATTTGAGGATCTGGACTTCAGTAGAGCTGTTTCACTGCCATCCTGTACACTTGACAAATCATCAGGTCTTGGAAGCAATTAAATTAGTTAGTTAAAATCCCTATTGCCATATATACACAGTGGGGATGTGTGTGTTTTAAATTATTGTTTTTCATGATTCACTTGGCATCCTTAATAACATCACAGCTCAGTAATTTTCTAGCTTGCTTGTTTTTCAGGACAAAACTTTGAGACACAATAACCCCATGCAGCACTGCAGGCTGGAGGAACAGTGGTTGGAAAGTGGCTCGGTAGAGAAGGACGTGGGGGTGCTGGTAGAGAGAAGATGAACATAAGCCAGTGTGTGCCCAGGTGGCCAAGATGGCAAAATTCAACCTGACTTGTACCAGGAATAGTGTGGTCAGGAGGACTGGGAAAACGATTCTTCCTCTGTACTCGGCACTGGTGAGGCCACACCTCAAGTGCTGAGTCCAGTTCTGGGCCCTCTGTTCAGGAAGGACATTGATGTACTGAAGCATGTCCAGACAAGGGCAATGAAGCTGGGGAAAGTCTGAAGCACAGGACTGAGGATAAGCAGCTGAGGGAATTTGGGTTGTTTAGCCTGGAGAAAAGAAGGCTCAGGAGTGACCTTATCACTCTCTACAACTGCCTGAAAAGAGATGTAGCCAGCTGGGGGTTGGTCTATTCTCTCAGGTAAGCAGCAATAGGATGAGAGGACATTAAGTTGCACCAGAGGAGGTTTTGGTTGGATATTGGGAAGAATTTTTTCACAGAGTGACTGGACATTGGAGTGGGCTGCCCAAGGAGGTGGTGGAGTCACCATCCCTGAAGATGTTTAAGGAAAGACTGGATGTGGCACTCAGTGCTGTGGTCTAGTTGGCAAGGTGGTGTTCAGTCGTAGGTTGGGCTAGACAACCTTAGAGGTCTTTTCCATCCTAATTTATTCTGTGATTCTTTGATTATGTGTTATAGCAGATTCAAGATGATGCTTTCCTTTAGTTATTTGAGAGTCATTTTAGGACAATTTTCAACACCAAGGTCCCTCAAAAAGAAGGGTCTCTATGTTTTCCTTTGGGTAATACTGCTTTTACCATTGGCTATTCCATGGGGCTGACTATGGCAATGGGGACAGACTGTTTGATTCACAGAATCATAGAATGGTTTGATTTGGAGGGGCACCTTGAAATCATCAAGTTCAGCTCTTCTGATGTGAGCAGGGACACCTTCAACCAGACCAGGTTTCTCAAAGCCCATCCGACCTGGCCTTGAACACTTCCAGGGATGGGGCATCCACAATTTCTCTAGTCAACCTGTTCATTCGCCTCACCACAATCACAGTGAAGAATTTTTCCTAATAACCAATCTAAACTTACTCTTTGTACATGAAAAGCCCAATTTTTTTTCTCTGTCTTTATGAAGGTATTTGGGTTTACAGATTAAAAAAAAAATAGCTGGATTGTGTGGTGCATCTCATTTAAAAACAGAAGTTTGTTCATGCTTCTTTAGAGTTCTCTCAATAAAAAGCACAAAAAGACTTGTTTCCTCAGAGCCAAAGAACTCAGAATACAGCTGGAGTAGCATTGTGGGTCTTTATATCTCCTCTGTTCCTGTTTTTAATACATGATCAAAATTAGGACAAAAGCACAGTAAATACTCCTTGGCAAATTATTTTAGCTTGTGGAGTGACAGTGCGGTCTGAAGAAGGGATGACAGTGTGGCTTAACCAGAGATGGTTTCTCGTTATATTTCTCTCTGTCTTCTGGCCTGAACTCAGGAATCACAGAGTGTGTAGGAGTTATTGGGATAGGTTTGGAAGATTTCAGTGTTATTTTCTTCAGGTTAATGAGTTTGCCTATTAACTCAACTTTTCCTGTGGAAAATCTTGTGCCAGTGATTTACAGAATAGACAGTAAGTGAAGGGACAGATTAAAAGAAATATATTAACTCTTTGTTATGCACCTGTGCTATCCTTTCCCACTATAATTAATGCTTTCATAATGGAAACGATGGCCAGACTCACATAGGAGAAGATCAGTCCCCTGCTTTCATGTAAGGAGAAGGTCAGGTGCACACAGGTTTCAAGAACTGCCTGTTGCCAGCCTCAAGTCTCAGCTCTGTACTGGCAGATTTGTTGGCACAAAATTTGGTTTCCATTTATTATGAATTCTGTCTTCTGTCCTACAGAGTATCAGATGGATCAGCCTAAAGCACTGACAACTGCAACCAGTTGGTTTCTGCATCTGACTGAAGTCACTCTGAGGGCTGAGTTCTTTCTTCCTTTTCTCCACCAAAGCCCTGAACACTTGGAAGTGGTTTACCATCCTTACAGGTGTTTTCCTGTAAGGAAAATACGGGAAAGAACATTTCATGGGAAAGATGGGAAAAAACATTTGAGGGTCTTGGCCTACAAGCCCTGTTGATTATCTGTGTTCAGTAAAAATCACTCCTTAGTGCTGCAAATTGATGACAACTAAAGCTAGAGTGCTGTGTATTCTTACCTCTTGCTATTTATATCTAATGAAAATTCAAGCCATGTTTCCTTGCAAATGGACAGAGAATACAAAACTGAGTCAGCGCGTGAGACTGCAACAATTGTGGGTTACAAAAGTTCTGGGAAGCTGGTCTTAATCTGTAATTTTCCTCATAGTAATTCAAATTATTTTTCTAAGTAAATTCAGTGACCTTTCTGTGGCAACACTTGTGTTGCTATGGCAAGGCTTATATTAATATTAAAAGGTGCTCTCAGACCGCATGCCTCCACTGAGACATACAAACTTGAATTTAGGAAATCTGCCAAGATATTCCTTCTACACAGTTAGGAAGAGGAATGTGTGGTTAATCATTGTTTTACTCAGAAGCAAGCAAGGAGAGATACATTTGTATCTTATGTATGCACCATTCCTCAACATCAGAGGGAAGTAAGGCCCAAAAATTCATAGAGTTGTTTGCAAATATTACAAAAACATTTGAATAGACAAACGGTTTGACAGGAATTTTTCATAATCATGGTTGTCTATGTTTACTCTCAAAAGAGGAAATCATGACCTAGCTCAAAAATATGTATTTTCAATATCAGTTATAACTGAGAAACTCAGGTGACCTCACTGGGCTTGCAGAACTTCTGGAGGTATGTCAAAAAGCCTATGAAAGCAGAAGATTAAAAAAAAAAACTCATAACATTTTTATAATAAGTTATAGAAGACTCTTTGCAGTATTTCAGGATCAAATGCTGGTTTTTTAACCCTTTCTGTCTTTCCACATATAGGAAGAAACATTTTTTCAGCACTACAGCTCTTAATCTGAACATTTTCTACATTCTGGTTTCTTTAGTTTGCATGAATGTCAGTCAGTACATGCGATTTTGTTCATCTGAAAACACATTTCATTTAAGATATGAATAAAGGGTTAAAAAAAAATACCTGTTTCAGTTAATTGTTTTTGAGAGCCACAAAACCTGGTTTTGAGTTTGGCCTGTAGACATATCTCTGAGTACTGCCCAGACCAGTGGTGTGATGGATGGCAAACACTTCTGTATTTACTGTGGCACAGTGCCCAGACTTTATACTGTCTGCTTCCTCCTCTTTGCAGCCCATGAGGTCTTCAGTTATTTTTCAGAATGCAGTCTTCAAATAATACCAGAATTCCAGACTATAGCTGAGACATACATGTCTCCAGCATACCCTCTTTTTTTTTATGAAAAATGTCAGTCTCTGCCTAATGAGCCCAAGAAAGCTATAATTAGCAGAAAGCCTCTTTATACCACTAATAACAGAATGGTCAATTGTAAATCAGTAGATGAGGTCATTATTTTCAATCAGACTCTTCCATCAAACACCAAAATTTCATAGCTAAGAAAGCAGAGACTTCTTACAAACCACTAATCCCCATTCATTTCATAAGTAGCTTAGCAGAGTTCATATGAACATATGAATCACTCTGTTTATCTTTTTTCATTAATTTATTTTATAACTGTTCCAAAGAAAACTCTTTCATAAGAACAATTTATAGTGTAGTAAGTTTCCCAGCATAGGTTCGTGCTGTTGCAAAATTAAGATTTCTGTTTTCTTCTTTTCTTCTTCTTGTTTGTGAGGTAGTGAATATTTGGATTGTGAATATTTCAGTCCCATTGATAATAAAGTTCAGAACCACTTAGGCTAATTCAATGAACAATCCAGCAATTTTATGAACCAGAAGTTTCTGCAGACGTATGTTTGAGTGGAGACAGATGCAGATAAAGGGAACAAACCTATTTGGTGTTTAGGTGTTTAGCCAGTTCTAATATGGAGAGAGGATTTTTTCTTAACTCTTACATTATTGGGTGAGATGGATTTTCCTCAAGAGTTCACTCAAAATGTCTGTCATCTATAGCACACTGAGGAGTGAAACTCTTTTTAAAAGACAGAGCAGAAGCAACAGAGCCAGTGATTAGTGTGATCCAGCTGTGATTTATGGAGACCAAACAGGTCTGTGATAATAGTGCTGTTCCCACATTTACCCCATCCTCGAGATTTCAAATAGAAAGGCCTACTGGCATCATCTGCTGCATTGGTTTCTGTTATACCTTGATAAGAATTGAAGTGAAATAGAAGAAACAAAGGTTTAAAAGTTAGTGAGAGACAGTATCAATGAAAGAGAAAGGAGGGTGAAATCTGCTGAAGGTTTTATGCCTAGAGAGTGCATGTCAGCACACAAAATATCCCTGTAACAGCATTACCATCAGAGTTTAAGCCACTTCTGAAACAATTATTTTTGGTTACCTAAAGATTGTGAGGAGTACAAATGCTTTTTATAACTTACAAGGAGATTCAGTGTGAGATAATTACTTCTAATTTGTGTGTGGGGTGCAGTTTTGCAGCAGGATTTTGCATTGATGATTAATAATAGTGTTATTAAAAAAAAAGAATTAAAATTATTCTTGCTGTCTGGTAAACGCTATTGGACTTAAATGAATTTCATTGTACTTTTCTATTGCTGTAATGGTGGAGGAAGCAAACTTACAAAATTTGTTTTAAATAAGAACAAAAATAAAAGTAATATGCAGCAGCTCTAAACTTTCACTTAAGAGCTATTTTTAAATTATATACAAAACATCTGTTATAGATATTAAAATATCTGTGACTGTCTTCCAGATGTGAAATAATGTTTATCAAAGGATGGAACAAAAAGCAGTTATCACTGAAGTAGGTCAAGAGGGAGGTCTCTGGATTGCACAGTTCTACCAGAGCTTCACAATAGGCAACGGGTTATGAAACAAACACGCGGTCATAGTCAACATAACTTTATTTGCCTTATGAATAGGGTACTTAACAGGACACATCACTGACTGAGACAAGCTGCAACTCAGAGAAGTACACTGTAAATAACAAGCAGCCTTATCCATACAATTTGTGTTATGAGTATGTTTAACTTAAAGAGTATCTGTCATGTTAAGACAGAGATTAATTGTTGTGCTTAGGCACAGCTCCATCTCGAGTTACACCTTCCCTGAAGGAGTTTGGAGAGATTAAAATGCTTCCCAAGAATCCAGAGCTTATAGTGTGAACTTGGAGAGTGCACCAGCTGCCAGAATGTTATTTTTCCCTCTTAATGGGCTGGTTCCTTCTCAGTGACACCACCAACACCTTCTCTGAGCAGAAACCAGTAGACCCCAGGACTGAGCACAGCTCATTCTTTATAGCCACGCTAACCTATGTCACCCTTTCTACAAAGGTTTTCTCTTATAATTTGGGCTTCCAGCCATGTCTTTAAACTGCCTATGTATCCTGTCCTCTAGAATTGACTCTTGCCCTTTATTTCCTGATTTACTGATGCATCCGTTTCTTCTGTGCTGCTTTTGTGAACTTTCAAGTTACACGGTATATATAGTTTTCTCATACTGTGTGTGCAGACATTTATTTTACTACCATTATTACAGAGTTTATTTCTCTCAATAAGTGGATGTCAGAAGTTTGAGAGGCCCACTGCATCGGAGACATTTTGGTATCCTGAGATCATCCCTATTCGATCTTTTCCTGTTCATAAGACAGTGCAGACTTGGGTCATCAACTGACCATTAAGCTCACAAACCTCTCATAATGTATTGGGGGTCCCAAAAGTCACGTGAAGCTGTAAAAATGTCATGGTTTCAATGTAACCTTTGCTGATCTTGAAATCAAATGTGAAAGCTAAATGAAAATATCAGGAGTGATGAGGTAAAGGCTCCCTTTGCCAAAGTTAAAGAAAGAGCTTGTGGCATTGAGAGGGAAACTTCTGACCATGCATTGCTTAGTAGTGTGCCACAATAATGAAGAATATTAGAATGTTGCATTCCAATCAAAACCACTTTGATCTTTGCTTGCAAGCAGAGATATTATGTGTCCAGACACATAAATTTGAGGTTGTTCTAGAATTCCAGTTATACTCCTCCAAAATTTCTCAGTCTGCATTGCAAGTATTTAAATTCAAGAGTCAGCCTCCTGGGATTGCTCACTATTTGACAGTTTCACATAAATTGAATATTCAAATGCCTCTTTGCAGTAAGGTAGTTTATAATGAAACGTCTAAGTGATATAAATAAAAAAGATGAGAGAAAAATAGTTATAAACTGTCCGTCTGATGGATTAATAGATAATGTGCTCATTTTTCCTGTCTGAGGTTTCAAGCTTTACTACTTCCAGCTGTGTTGCCAGGGCTTTTGATTTGAATGAATTTCATTACAACGTGGTATCTTTAGTCCTACTTCCCACTCCATGATTTGGCAGAGCAGGATGGTTAGGTATTGTTGGTATATTGAAGCAGCAAGTAGAGCTGGTTTTGATGTCTGAACAAGTCTGCTCTGGCAGAAGGCCAGAAAAAAAGGGAAGGAAACAAACTCATGACCTCCAGGCAATTGCTGGCAGCACTTTGGTGAGGCTGCTGGATCATGATAGCAAAAAAAAAGTAATCACTGTAGATTGTGGCGTCTTGACTCTGAGAAAAAAATATATTTTCCATTTATTAAATTGTTTCATATATAACAAGAATGCAGTTATACTTCAAAATAGACTTATAAAACAAGCCTTGATACATAAAGCAGATATCATCTATATGCCAATACTTCCCATGCAGTGATCTTTTGATCCAGAGATCTGAATAGTACTACAGGGTATTGCTTCAAATCAAAATGCATGCTGCTTTCTCTTATACAAATATTGACCTTTTAAAGATGACTGCTGGACTGCGAAAATACATTCTTGCAAAACAGAATCTCTGTACCTTTGCATATAATTAGATAAGCCAAACTCCTATTTGCCCAAGGAGAAAAAAAATCAATTCCCTAAAATGCCCTCCCTCCCTGGTTCAAATGAGTCATATGATTTCTAGCAACATCCTGGTTTTATTCAATGTTCCATCTGTGTTGACTGAGGTACCAAGAGGTCAAGTGACTTCAAGGGTGGCTTTCTCATAAAGGCAGATCCAGCAGCTGTCTAATGGAGAAAACATAAAAGCAGTATAATATTGGTTGACACTGGAGCATTTAAATAACTGCGGGCTGGGAGGAGATGGCATTTTCCCATGTCCCTGGAGCAGCCAAGGCTTTACAGAAGTTGCTAGTGAGACGACTACAAGCAGTGGGCTTTTCACTGAGCTGGCAGCAGGGGTTTTGCATTCCCTAGCACTGATCTGTGATCTCTAGGCAATGCAGTTATGTCCGTAAATATTTACCTGGCCTTGACCTACCCTTCTGATGACAAAATCACTTTAAAATCAGTTTAAAGAAGAGTATAAGCTCATCACTCCTTATAAAGTGCACATAAAATGTGCATAAAACAAGACTGTGTTACAAACTTTCATTTAGACTTATTTTCTCTTTGATTCTGAAGAGCAGGGCTAGGCACGAAAAGTCAGGTATTTGCCAACAGCCACAATGGCAGAGTGTGGGGTAAAACATAATCACTTTAGTCTGAACAGAGGCAAAATCTCTGTGTGAGTGGTAACCTACAGAAGGAGTTGAATCAGTTCTAAGCGCTTAAGTCCTGGTTGGAGGGCCCAGGCTCCTGGCAGGTACAGAGAGGCACTGGCAGTGCTGCTCACATTGAAACTGCCCTTCTGCCTTCCCAAATGGCTTTTTGTTGAAACAGATTCCAATGTAGTGCAGTGCTTTCATCAACACCACTCATCTAGTTACCACCTGAGAGCTGGGAAAAACTCTTTCTCATGTATCTTGGCCTGATTATGCTTTTTTATTATGTCTGCCAGTGGTGGGACACATTCTGTTGTGCAGCCAAGAGGCAGCTGGGAAGCACAGCACATCCTGGGTAGGGACAGGATCTTGGTGCAAAGGTATCTCAAGTGTCCCCAGCAATAAATCTGGCCTTGTCAGCCAAAATGTCTGATGCTATCCTGAGTTATGCAACCAGTTTGGACAAAGTAGGGAAGGATGAAATCAACTGCTGGTCTCACAGAGTGGGCTGGTACTGTCATGCAAGCTGTCCCCTTCCTCCTCTTGCAGACGAGACATCACACCAGAGTTTAGCACAGCTCCCACTGTTCCCTGGCTGAACCAGCTGCACTTCTGTCAACTCTGCAAAAGCAAAACTTCATAAACTGTTTTAATTCCAATGGATTTCTAGAGGGACCAGGGTGGGGTTTTTTTCTTTTTATTTTTGTTATTGTTTTTCTTTTTATTTTGGCCTTCAGTGCACTCCATGCCCAGGCCTCTGTCCAGCACCAATATCCGAGGCAGCAGCATGAAGCAAGCAAGAACTCAGATACCGATGAAAGAAATTTCCCCTTGTAAAACAAAGATAATGATGTCAATTTATTCAATGGCAACAATACTTAGAAATTCACATTAATTCCTGCAATTACTGACAATATACATAGGCATTAGTCCAAGACTAATACTTTTGTTCTGGACAGTTTCACATTTAAGGGTCAAGAAGGAAAAAAAGTATTAAGCAGGACGAAGTAGATCTTTGAAGCAACATATGAGAAAGAAACTGCATTATATTTCTTGGCTTTTCTAACACTTGTTCTCTGGCTGTCCTGTTCTGAGCCCGTTTATATAATTAAGATAAAGAACAACTTTAAATAAAGGCAATTCCTTTGCTGAAAATATGTCCTTTTACAGTTATTGCCATAGGAAGAAAGTTTTCTTGGGTCAACGGACTCCTCTAATGATATGGAGGGAATAAAGACAGGGAAGAGAGAGTCCAAAAATATCTTAGGGAGTTTTATAGTTGAGGAGGATTGTGTATTAGAAGAAAAGTACTTACATTTTTACAGTACATATAGAAAGAGTTTCAGGATCTGTACCCAAAATTGCAACCTAAAAATTTCCAGATAAACTTGCTCTAAACCCACAACTCCTTTACTCTTCTGTACTAACATTTTCAGGGACCCAAAATCCAACTTTCTCTGCTTTGAAGAGTATTTTGTCTAATTAATCCCCAAAATAATTAGAGAGATTTTTAATTTTAAGGTTCCTGAGAGTAATAAATTCTCAGACCTCCTCTAGCAAGACAAGACTTCACTTCAAAAATAGTGGTGATGTTGCCTAATACTAGTTTAGAATGTTTCCCTAAGAAATGGAATGAAAGGCTTAAATTTTTCCTCAGTTTGAGGCATGCTAAATCTGTATCTTCTACCTCTTATAAAAAGACTGCATAGCGACTGCAGAACTTTTTAGGCAAATATGTTAAGGAAAGGTGAAGTGATCATTTGTTTACACTAATGCTAGACCAAAAAGTAACATTTTTAGTGCATATGGTCAAATATTCTAGTGAAGTGCATTGGAAGGAAATATTAATTTTTGATTCCAGTGTTTATAATATTTGGTTCAGAGATACTCATTCCTGAAACATAATCCTGGAAACAAAAGTGATGTATACACATTGAATATTTCACCTTAGAAAATGCAGGTACACTGGATCCAAAGTTAAGATTCAGTACTTTAAAGCTTTTGCTCTTCTTCTCTCCACATAAAACTGCAATTATTTCCTGACATTACCAGAGCATAAAACCAGGAAGTTCCCTCACCCAGAATATCCCATATCTGGTTGCAAAGTTGCTCTCCTGATATGTGGTTTTGAAATCTTTCATCCAGATGAAAGACCTGATTTACTTCGGCTCTTAGTTTCTGTTTGTATGCTTTAGATATGGGGTCATTTAACAGGTCATACAGACCCATTTGTCTTTCAAAGAGCACTTTCACTGCCACATTTTTTTGGTGTCTGCACCTTTATTAGAGCTAACACAGAATTTTTAACGCGTAAGTCAACTACTGTTGATACAACTTTCCGTCTGCCATTTCCTTTACCCTCTCCAAGAGAGCTTTCTTGCTCTGTCTGTTAACTAGTTCTGCTTAAAATAGATCCATTAGGCTGTGCCAGACAGATGTTTACAATGTGAGGTATTCTGAGCAAGAACTATATGAAAGCTCTGATTTTCACTAAATAGTTCCAATTTAATTCATTTTATATCTGCTAAATTAATAAAAAAATCTGGTAAGCAATACTGGAATATTTAAATGAGCATCTAAAATAGTCTAGAACACTGGAGTTAAACTCTTAAAATAGTCATGGACATGTTTTATGATATCACACATACACAGAAAGTGTGGACATTGAGAATGAGTTTTACTAATTCCCTCCTGCATTCTGCTGCTGTTTGCATCTGCAGAGGATGTTTCCCCTCATTTACAGTTTACTATATGTGAGACTGACATACCATAACCAAGTATTATATAAATACACACATTTGGGGAGCTGGGGTAGGTTTGTCAATTCAGAATTTTCTTGAAGATTTTTGTGATTATTTTTTCTTTTGGTTTGGCTTGAGTTTTTGACTGAAATCACTGAATAAGGGATATTCAGCGAGTAAAATGTCATAATTCCATGACCATTCTTCCTTATTCCGAATGCATATGTTTCTCAGAAGTTATACAAATTAAACTTTCTTTAATTTTTAGTGACTTCTGAAATGGTCCTATATCAAAATACTGGTAAGCTCAAATACTGATGAACAGATGTGGTATTAATAGTTGTGATTGTTACAAAACATGCAGTGTGGTCAGTCATCAGGAAAAAGGTTAAATGACATTCAAAATCAAAGTTTTATTGGCTTCTCCTGTGGTTTATTCACCGTAAATGCCTACATTTAACAGCATCACAAGACAATGAGCTCTGAGTATCAGCTGGTGTCTGCACTTCACCTTCCATATGATGGAAACACACCCCAGAAAACATTTTAGGCCATTCTGTATATGGAGAGCCAGAAGTGACATGGGGTTTCAATTATAGTAAAATGAACCATATGTCTAATTAAATATATATGTTTTCTATTGATCTCCACACTAATTGCTGAAAACAGATGCACATGTTTCATCTAAACAGCAATTAGCTAAGGGTAGCTATAATCTGTGATTCTCCCCCTACATCTTTTTCTCACCTGCTGCTCATCTTACCCACAGTGGAAATATTTTTTTTAGGCTATAGGTTTCTTTAAACTTGGAATATGCATGAGTTCTCATGCTTGTTCATATGTCACATATAATTAGCTTTCCCTGAAAGAAATAAGCAAATATTTTAGAAAGTAGTGATATATTTCTCCAGCTTTGTGTGAGACATCTTAAAAGATTTCCTGAGGGTGGTGCTAAGCACATTATGAAAATCACCCCTGCAAGAACTGCCAAATTAGGAATATGCAGAAATGCTGCAGATGTTTGAATGGAATTAATTTTCTTGGTTATTTCTTGATGAGAAAGATTTCTATAAAATTATTTCCCTTAAGCTGCACAGAAGTAGGAGCAATAAAAGTTTTCAATGTGTTTCTAGTTTTAGCAAAACATACATAAAATTATCTTCTAAATAAATTGTCCTTTTTTCAAGAAAAGTGAAAACAGAGCAGCAATTCTTTTCAATATACTAATCTAGAAAAAGCTATATCTCATTGTTAGACACAAAGTCCATAAAAAAACCTGTTCAGAAAGAAATTCCTGAAGGATGCAATTTACAAAATTTTTATGAAGCTTAGATGAAGACTGAAATCATCCTGCCCATCTGCAGTCTTAAATACATTCAGTTCTGCAAAGAGGACTTTAGCAACAAAGTAAATTGCATTCTGAATAGCATAACATCTGTAGCTGCAGAACTCTAGCTTGAAGCAAAGATAACTCAGAGTTTTTCTGCTTTTAAACATGACAGCACATTAATGATTTGTCACATAAAGTTTTTCCCCAGAATTTTAGAAGTAATCCTTGTAGGCATTATGCTGTTGAACATGCTCATTCTCTGAACACATTTGAAAAGATATACAACATAAATAAGTAAATTCCTTTGAAAGTTTTCCATTAAATTTTCAGTGAGGTCTTTTTATGAGAAAAAAATGCTGCTTGGAAAAGTTGTCACAATGAAAGAATTCTCTTTCAGTGGACCATGAGAGAGATTTGTCAATTCTTAATGGTGTATTTTTCCAAAGGGATTGCTCTGCATCTTTTTTACACTGGTTGTTTACCAAAAAAACTAGTATTTTCATAGCAAATGAGCTTTGTCTCATTTTAGGTGTGCAGCTTACGTGTGTTTTGGCAAACTGAGATTTTCTTCTCCTTTATAGTTACAAGGGAGAAGGGTGAAAGCTTTCAAAGGGCAGGGAGAGGAAAAGGGGGAGGATGAGGAGTGTTAGGTGTCGACACCTGTTAGGTGTCTGAAATGGTTTAATCACTGACTGTTCAACATGATGTCAACTGCAAATATCCCAAGTAGGCAATACAAAAAGTGAAACACAGATTGAAAGCAAATTTAAGCTTATTATGAACATATTGTGCTCAAAAAATAACAGTTTATGAAAGCCTGTAAATTTGCAGGTGGCAGGTTGAGAAGGTTCCTGATATTTCAGAAGATATCAGAATGTCTGGGAACAATTCACAAAGAGAGTAATGACTTCACTTGATGAATAACCTATCTGAATGGGTGTTGGTTGGCTGTTAGTTTTCCTTGTCTCTCTTTCAAAGTCCACAAATTGTTTTGCCAGTCTAGGCAGGGGTGAGCCACACTGGTTTAGCCCTGCTTTGAATGCAACTCTTCATGCAGTTCAGCTGCTCTTGTGTTTCTGGACTTTGAGTTAGTCTGTTTTTTGGGAATTAACATATTCATAAAACCTCTGTCACTATTGCTGAAAAAAAAAAAAGCCTCCAAAAGATAATTTATTCCACCTCACACAGCCATTTCCCATCAATAATCAGAATTATTTTGGGAATTTTCAAAGAAGGAATGAAATCTATATGCATCATTATCAGGAAATGTAGTCATATACGTTTCATCTGCTTTCACACAGAAAGACATTTGTAAAATGAGTAGCGAGTAGTCATTAATTTGCTAAGTTGGATTCTTTAAAATTACCTTTTTAATAGAATAAACTATTTCATTTGGTAATACATATTAATTTCACCAGAAGAGTCTTTTTTACAGACCTGAGAGATAGAATTTGGGAAGGTTTGTTGCACTTACCCTTATAGAAAAGACTTGATTTAAATGCTGCACTCCAATTCACTTTTTTTTTTCCTGGAAAATTAGTTTCCTGCTTTACATAATGTAATGAATTAGGACATGTATTTCAGAACCATTTCAGTCTATTTTGCCTAACTTTCAAAGTGGAATTTCCAAACTGAAAATAGATCAGATCACTTCGTCACCGTACTCTGATGAAGACTTCCTTTTCTGAAGCAATCAACCCCCTTTTGTTCTGTTTATATTCATGGGTCATGTTGAGTAATGCCATCTGCTGACAGAAATATGGATGAGTGAGTCACACAGTGCAAAAGCTAAGGCAGGAGATATGAAATACTCATGTTAAAGAAAGACTAACGGCAAAAGAACTTCCCTCTGTCAAGTTCTGAAGCTGATATATATGAAAAGGATGCAAGAAAACTGTACGAATATATGTCTCATGTATCTGCAAATTGTCTGTCTTCAAGACACTTAATATGCTTAATAGTTCTTGATGGATTTTTCTTTCAAAATTCTTCTGTAAAATAAATCTTTCCAATTTAACTAAATCTGGTAGCAATTTAGGATTCTGTACTGAGTGCATCTCATCTTACTGAGTACCACACTGTAATCATATGTGTAAAAAATAGTGTCTTTAGCTGGTTTTACATCTATTATCTTCGAGTGTCCCCACCCCATCCCTTCTTATGAAAAACTGTTAGTAATTTATTGCAGAATCATTCATGAATTTCAAGAACATATGTAAAACTTTTCACCAAATAGAATTTGTACTCATACTTAGGAAAATCTCCCAGGTCCTTCCGAAGAATAGTAACTATAAAGACTACAAATTCACTACTGATCAAAACTGCCCTTCTTCCAACTTATGCTAAATGAAAATCCTACTCACTTCTCTGCTATTGGTAGCCTGCTCAAAATGCAACAGCAATTGTGTGAGAAGGATGAGATAAAAAGAAAGTTCAGTAAAATTGAAGATTTTTATTTTCCCACGTCTTTATGAAAATTCTTCATCACATATGCAGAGTTCTTTTAGCAGTGGTTGCCTTATCTCTAACTAGATGTGCAGTCTTGCATAAGTAAAGCAGCAGAGTTTGGTTGATAACATCTGACCTTAAAAGAGTGGTTGGGTTTTTTATTGATTTTTCTGCCAAGACTGCATTTACAGTTGGGATGATTAATTAATGAATTTCTACTTTCAGAGAGATTATTGCTACTTAAACTGATTAGCTAGCACAGAAGTATTTTATGGCTTTCCAGCAATTAATCTTTATAGCTAAACTGACGTAGGAGTATCTTTTTCACTGTAGCATTCCTAGTTTGTACAGAAAACAGTACAGAAACAGTAGTTGACTGTTACTCGTATCAGCAAAACAAAAATACAATTAAAACAAAAATGCTGTGTAAGAATGTCACGGGACAAGTACATCATTTAGTAACAGGAAAGCATATTAAAGGTACTATGAGTTAAATATGGGCCTCTTTGTCATATCCCATACAGATACAACTCTGTGCATAGTGTGGTGTGGAGAGGATGGTCACTTGCTGCCACAAGGTACTCATTTAGACAGCAACATAGCACTTAACTGGGCTCAAATACAGTCTCCTCAGGGTTGAGAAAAATTCCATTGATTGCTGGTAGTAGCAGAGAAAAAGAATATCTTCAAGAAAAATAAGTTATTTGGGTCTTGAGAAATAAGAGAAAAAAGGAAAATGGGAAAAATAAATTGGCATTGAAATGTCGCCAGGTTTAGTTTGAATAATCATGACTTGCTGCAGTGCTGTGTTATATATACAAATTAAATGTACATTACACAACATTGTTTGTAGGAACCATGCTGTATTGGATAACATCTCCGCATTTAAGAAAGAACAAAAAATTCTAAAAGGCTCTGCCCTTGGGAAACTGCCTCACACTGACCTAATTACTTTATTAAGCTTGGATTGAATGGTTGATCCCAAAGTAGATAAAGCTGGAAGCAGGAAAACAAAAAATTTTCCCTCTCTCCCTCTGTCTCTCTCCCTCTGGGAAGAAATGTCATTAGGATGATGCTTTGAATCATGAAAAAATTCCTGTTGTGTGTCTCTGTACAGGAAATTAGCCTAGGTAGAAATGAATTACACTGTGTGGAGCTGCAATAATTCACAAAAAAAAAAAAAAAAAAAAAAAAAAAAGAAATTGCCATAATCTTCACTTTGGAGAAGGTGCTGCAAACAGGAAGAAGGTTTGTGTTTTGTGGGGTGTTTTGTTCTCCAAGTACAAAGGAAAACATATAGAAAAGGGGAGAGTTGAAACAGGAGAAAGAGAAGGTGGGTGGAAGAGTTTGGGCAATCAAAAAATGTGTAAACATGGACAATGAGTGAGGGAACATGGAGCTTTCAAGAGAAAAAACACTAAAATTTTAATTTCATCATAAATGACATAGAAAACAGTGAACAAATCTGATAAGAAAAATAAAACAAACCCCTCCTTTAGGGACAAAAGTTGAAGAGGAAAGCAAGGGAAGAGCACAATATTTCCGCTATCACTAACTATAGTGCAAGCCAGTCCCTGGTGGAAACAAATTCTTTCTGTGAGCACTCCAGTATCCCAGAGGGATCTGCAATCCCTTGACAATTTGGATTAACAGAATAGCAAAGGCTGTCCTTGGCTTTTCTCAGGGTGCCTGCAAAGTACCCAGGGTACTTTGGGTATAGCATGAGGATGCACAAAGAGGGTGCAGAATGTCTTTCAAGACAATTTCCAAATTTCTTTTAAAACAAAACAAAATTGTGCCAGTGAAATAACTCATCCTAACTACAAGTTTCTTCACCTTATCTTTGAATTGTTCATTCTTCTTGCAGCCATGTGACCTTGATAAGCTTTCATCAGCTGTACTGGAGATCCCCTTCGTGTAAAAAACCTGATTTTCGCAAATATATGCAACTAAATGAACTGTTAACCTCTGCTTTGAACGAAATCAATAGATTGCTATGATTATGGTTCTCACAAGAAGCACTTTACTGAACTCTGTCTCCCAAGATATATAAATACAAGGGTTTATAGCACTGCAGTCCTAATTTTACTAACACCACAGCAACTTGAGATTCTTTTGTCCTCATATCTTTGTCTCCTCCTTACCTACAGTGTTGGAGTGAAAGTCGACATGCAGCTGTCTTTTTTTCATGTCTCCTAGAACATCACGTCAAAGTTTGGCATTTTTATGTCATGAGAAACTTTGATGTTTCCACAATCATTGTTCAAAAATTGAAGTATCATGAGAAAATACCAAAAATAAGTTTTCACAAGGGTTATTTCAGAATAAAGATTCTTTTCAGAACCTCCAAACTTGATCTCAAAGACTATTTTTGTTTCTGTAATGAGAGAAATATTTTAATTTCACCCCATATCATACCATGTATCTTACAGTCATGGCTCACCACCTGTAATACCGAGATGTTAAAGACACAATGTAATAGTTGAAATAGTTTATTCTGTCTTTAAAACCATTAAAGACATCTGTTAATCAGTGCTGATTGAAACATCTTATATCCTTTTATAGATCAAAGCGTGTACACAGTACATGACATAGTGTGGCATTTGGATATTTAAGTAGATGGTCTATAAATGTTCCCTTTGGATCTCAGATTTAAATTCCACTGGGAAGAAAATCACACAATTTTGAGCTTTTTGAGTTTGCAACTAATGGTAGGACTCCTTTCAGATGATAGGACCTTCCAGGGGTGAAATATTTTAATGTAAGGGCTTCCAAGGACACAAAATAAAATTTTAGTGGTAGCTGGAAAACTCAGTGAAATAATAGCTTGCACACATCCCTGTAGAAAGCTCTCAGCTGTGGAATAAAAATGGACAGTAAAATAAAAATAGGCTGTATCAGTGGCAGAATTTGCATGTAGAGGACTTTCAAATATAAGCCTCAGGCTGGACAAAGCTGCCTTGACCGAATTTCCCCCAAAAGGGTGGTACTTCCTAAAGACCCAGGAAAGTTAAAAATAATTAAGTTCTACGTGTGGAGAATAAGCTTCAGTTTTGCTTCCAAATAGAATTAACATTTGAAACACAGGCTGCATTTAGAAAAGTTAAAATGGAGTTAAAAATTGAAGGAATATCAAAATACCTTCAAAGCATTGCTGTGCTAGGCAACTTTTTACTACACTTAATATACCTACTAAGGACACAGATAACTCAAGGTTAAATGGACTCTAAATTACATTACTTACATCTGAGATAGAAGTGAAAATGAATAATACTGTATTCTAATCTTTTTATTCAGGAGTTTGCTCAGGGATCTGGTTAAGAATAACCAGTCACCAGACTCCAGCCTGGCTGGGCATAATATTATTGTAAAGGGCTGATGGCTGCAAATGCTCCGGAAGAATGTGAGTAAACAACCATATTAATTCAACTTGTATAACTGTATATTCAGGATCCAGATGCTTGAGAGTGAACTATTAATGGCCGACTTGGCTTGTATATTCAATTGTGTGTTGGATGTTTCATCCTCTGTACTCTGCTATCCATTTGGACTTGAGGCACAAACAAAAATGGGATAGTTATTTTAATGTAATAAATGGAGACAATGAATAACAAACATACTACAGTCTCCTGCTTCCCCACTGTTTTCCAAGAACAGGAGCCCCTGAGAGTAGGACACTTTTCCCTAATTTTCTAATCAGCCACATTTGTGGTCAGTTGAACCATTTCCATTTGCTACCATTTATTTGTATTATTTTTGTCCCCCCACACAAGAGAGAAATTCTGGGGACAGGAGGGTGGGGAGAGAAAGAGAGAGTGTTATGGGGGAGATGCAGATAGACAAAAAAGTAGACAATATCATATTGCAGAAATCCTGTCATCCTAATATCACAGCTTAAGTTCCAAACTAGTGCCATATCCTGAAAACAGACCTTTTTTATTGTGTGAGTAGAGTAAGGAATTTAGCTCAGTCAACAAATAAAAAGCTTTCCACTGTGGCAAGGATTAATACTTCTTTGAAGTATGCCCACTCTGTCCAATGTTATTTCATAAGATAAAGACAGTGTCATCACCACAAGATTTTGTGTTTCAAAAGTCAAAGAGACACTCTGAAGTCTGTTAAAAAATATGCTTTGCAAGATTTAGCCACAATAAGAATATCTAATTGAAAAACACATTAGTCAATGTGCTGTCCAGTACTGTGTGTAGACATTTGCAATTCCATAACATCCCATTTACTCTTGTAGAATTGACTACATTTTGGATGACCCTTGTATAACTACTTTAGCATTATGTAGGCAGCAAACATCATAAATAGATAGCTGTGGAAAATTGGTTAGGTATAGGCTGCAATGGAGTAATTTTTTACTGAAAGTCACTTTACATTAATTTCCTCTAAAACTATATGTTCATTTTATCTGCAAGGTTATTTTTGGGATGAGAAGCTGTCATGATTACATGCTTGCAGAAGTTCTCATGCCAGAGGTATGCAGCAGTTGTTAGAAACACTTCAGAGGGTTTGGGAGCCGCCCAGCAGGGACAAATAGGTAACTCAAAAAGAGAAATAGATACATTTGCTGAGTCAATTGCATGCTAAGAATAGTTCTCCCTGCTCTAGGAGTTTATCCCTTGCTTTGCACCTATTGCTGGTTAGGCTTGGATAACACATAAAAACAAATTTCATGATCCATGTATATTATGATATTATCTGAGAAGATACTATCATAACGAATTTCTAGTTAAGGATCAGCATCCAAATTACCTAGGAATCACTGACAAAAAAATAGGTACATACATAAATAGCTTGTTGATGGTTTGACTGATTGGACACAGTTATGTCCATGTTCCCAGAAGAAATTCACACAAACACCCACTGCATATACATACAAATACCACACAAGTCTGAACATGAGTTCTTTGAGGCAGAAAACCCATTTGAGGTGGTAAAAAAGAGAGATGCATAACCTGGAGGAGCTTGGGAAGGCAAGAGTAATGACAAATTCATAATTTGTTCTCAAGAAACATCAGACACAATTGATATAACTGAAATAGTGCAATCTCATGTTATAAGAAACACAATACTCATCTTTGTATACAAAGCATGCAATTCTGCCATGTTGCAAAAAAAAAATCTAGGAGTATGAATGCAGATCTAAAGAATATTTAATACAGCTTTTACACCTAAGGAGTATTGCACTGAAGCAAAGGTTGATGGGGCATAGGGTTGTGAGACAAATGTTTAGCTGATTACTGTTATTACATCATTACTGTTTTCATTCCAGCTGCTACTATGCAGACAATTACACAGAGTTTATTAAACAGGTTAATCCAAATGTATTAGGATAAATGCTTTCATTTGCATTCTCTTAGCTTTAATATGGTTCAAAGCAAAACTTTGTGATCTGAAAAAAGCAACAGTTCTCAAAGACTGTCAGAAATTCAATTGTGGACATCTAGAGTGAGCAGTGGTACTCAATAATGGTTTATCTTTTTTTCTTTTTCAGATGGTAGTACGGGAATCGTGAAAGCTCTACCCTTGAAATGAAACTAAGACAGTATTTCATGCCTTCTTGCTTTTTTAAAAACATATTATTGTCAAACTTCTTTGACAGTCCCACTGTCCCTCCATGCATAGCAAAGATTGCAGTGTATCAAAACACTATCAGAATTCCAGATGGAACTTGAAGAGATCTTCTATTTAACCCTGTGCACATCACTTCAAATCACTGATTTCTTTCTTCATGATTGAATTTAGACTGAAGGCACTGAGACAGAAGCTGTTAAATCATGAGGTCCTGCTTTCTACTGGAACTCCAGGAATTACAGCACCCTATAAAGTCTCTGCACAAAGCACAACTTAGATGATAAAAAAGACCTTTTTCTGTACAGAAAGGCAAATTCGGTTTATATATATTTATATTTTCATAATGTGTATTTGAAGAAATACATTACATGTAGTGCTCATGTCAGCTATTGCTCTGCCATTTTCTAAAGACATGATAAGGAGGTTGCTATGTTTTGTAAGCATGGCTTTTTCTGTACACATCTTAGTCTCTTCAGACAAGTGCTGGGAGAACATGAAGTTTTAAACCCTCCACACTTGTTGGCATTTTCATAGGTAATAAGATCACAAGGAAACATTTGTGTCATCTAAAATGTCTGATAATACAAGCCCCCAGTTTTTATTCAATAATTGTTCCAAATATTGTACTTCTGTATCTCTATTGTCTGTGTCAAACTGTATTTGATAAAATATTTATTTCATTGTTTGAAGTATGTAAAATCCTTTAACAGATATACACTATTGTCTTGAAGAAAGAAAACTGTGGCTATTTTATGATACTTTATGTTATGACAGTCAGACAGGGGAAGGGAGAGGCTCTTTTTTAAATTCAGGTTGGTCTCCTATGTGTTTCCATTTCTATCTGATGGTGCAACAGCTTTCCTAAGGTACCTAAGTGACAATGGAAATATCTGAACTACATTTTATTCTTAAGCACAGGCATAATCCCTTCTAGTGTGTTCTAGCCTAGCTGTCTAATGTAGTTTTTGTAAGGTACTGTTACTCATTATTCATTTATCTGTGCTTCTTTTACATGAAATTCTTCAGCAAAACTCAGAATTCTGCATCCTAAACGTACTCTTATATCTGACTAAAATGCAAGCCACTCTTTCTGTAAAAGTTGCAAATCTGTGTTTTTTCTGTGTGAGTTCAAGTAACATTAGAGTCTTGTAAGGGACTCATTGACTGTCACCATTAGGAAATAGCACAGACTGATAGGAGTGGCTCTGATACCTGCTGAATAACTGATCCCCTCATCTGGTGACAAGGACCTGATGTTAACCCATATTAAATCTTTTTAAACCTTTTGTTTCAGGCTATATCTATAGTCTGTTTCAGTGGACTTAATACCCAGTGATGGCTGAACCACATCAGCTCTGCTCCTGGGGTACATCATTATTTCGTTTCATCCAAAAAGTGTCCAGTTTCAGAAGTCCTAGAAACACTGCTCACCAAAGCACAGCAAGAGGGGGCAATCAGGAGACTGGTTTCAATACTCTGAGTAAAAAAATTACCATGTAAGTATCATAGTTTTCTTGTACTGAGAAAGAAACCAAACACAAACCAAACCACCCTACCTTCTGAATGTTGAGAGAATTGCAATAAATCAACTCTCTATACTAAAGAAACAAAATAACCTTTTCCAACACCAGAAAATGCAGACAGCTTTCTGTGTCACTTACTTGTTAGCTTTGAAGAATAAATAAACAAAGCATTAAACCAGACTACCAGCTTCCCCAAAAGGTCATACCTGCCCGCAACATATCTTAAGGGGGGTGAATTTCACAGCAGATCATAAGCAAACCTGTGCTGTAAACATCAAAGTCCCTTCAGATGTTAAAACCAAAAATTGTGGATTTTGTGGAATTATGAACACCTAACAAGAAAGTGGATTTCATGCCTGGCAGGTTAACAGTGCATCATGTTAGTGAGTCCCAGTAATGCTGTTCTAATTGTGCTCTCTCTGGTGTACCCATGAAATTCCAAAGATTTTAAGCTAAGCCCACTCCGCCCTGGTCTGCAGCTGTTTGCTCAGGTTGCTTGAAAATACCCATACCACCTCTGCCTGTGATGCTCCCACATCAAGAAGCAGCATCTGGCAAGGCCATGCTCTCAAAAAAAAATGTAGGAGTGAGTAGATGGATTGGTGCTGGAGGCCTCAGACAGCAGGTAGGAAACCTGAATTCATCCTCTTCTGCCATAGCGGCTCATGGATCCAAAACATGAAAGACAAGATTTCTTTCATCTTCACACTGGACCCTTCTCTTCTTGAATAAAAGACCTCACCTGCATTATCATTCCCTGGTAGAAATATGAAAGAATAAAAGCTGTGCAAAATTAATTGTTGAGAATTATTGAGTAGCATTCCTCCCTAGGAGTTCCTTTGTATCTCTCTAGCTTGTCTTAGATAGTTGCTGTCTTTTTTCAGAGAAGATTTTAAGCTGTCAGTCTGTTAACTCTTGATTTTAGAAATGCAATGCATTTTTCTACAGAATAAGTGGTGTAATTTATTCATTTGGCTTATTTACATCTCAGCAGTGCTGCACCTACTGGTAGCTGAGTCATCACAAGACACCCCAGGCTCCTTGAAATGTTTGTAGAAATTCTCCTTACAGAGACTAAATGGGCAACAAGGAGCAAGACTAGAAAAGACATCTGAGTGTTTCAGAGTTTAGTGACATAGACAATATAAACCCATGAAAGGAAAGGATGTGTCAGTGGTCAAAATTCCGTTATCTGAACTACCTCTTTCTAAGCTAATATTAAAGATTTAATCTTGACCAGCAGCTAAATAGTTACTTTATAAAAAGGTCTAACTTCTGCTTTGGCTCAGAAAACTAGAACTTTGTTTATTTTCCATCCAAACTTCTCATAATAAGAAGCTAATGTAATTTACTTTCTTCAATCATGCAGAAGAAAATACTCAGACAGACAATTGCCACTTTTCTCAGTGTTTCGAGGATATGTGTAGCTTGCTCGGCACATGGTGAAAGAAGTTATGCAAAAAACTTATAAAGCTAGAAGCAGTAGCTTTCCTAATCAGTGTCTAACCAATAGCTGGTTTTCCTGGGATATTGTAATTAAGAGAAAAAAATAATGCTAGATTTAAAGCAGCCCTAGTGTCTTTGAAGGAGCTCTAGTTAGAACACAAACAGTACTGCTAAATTCCAGCAGTGGAAAGCACAAATGCAATAGCAGCATTGAACCTCTAATGTGGTTGGAACAGCGAAAGAAGTCCTTGCCTCCTACCAAGTTCTGAGGCTGACACATATGTCAAAAAAATGTAGAAAATCTTTCTCTCTTGGATATTCAATGAAACAAACACTTAATCTGAAGCCAACACCTACACCCCAAAGCCCATCATCTCCAAGACAGGCCTTTGTAGTTTTCTGAAGCTCCTTTCTTTATCTGCTCCTTTCTTTATCTACTCTGTTCTCCAACTGAGAAGCTTCTTTTCTGCACACACAGTTTAGTAAAACAATTTTAAGCCACATCTTTCCATGCAGACCGTCTGAATTTTATTTAGGTTTTTATTTGTGGAAGCACAGCCTTAGCTGTCTCTTTCAGCTATCACAAAAACAGGCAGAGCTCCTTAGTTATGGTGAAAGATAAATCTTGCACAGTTACATACTTTTGTTCCAGTAGTCCTAAATGGGACACACCTAAATCATCTATCCAAGCAAAAAGAAAGAGCAATAATTTGACAGACTATCAGTGCTATAAAAAAAACCCTCATGTGTATATATGAGTCTGTTTTGGGAGTGTTTTACTTTGTCAAAATTTGTTTCCTGTCCAAATCACTTTCTTGAGTGTGTTCCAAGCCCCATGGTACTTTTTCTTTCAGGTACCAAGGGCAGGCCACTCTCACACAGCCCTGATGAAACACTGCAGTTTCTGTAAAAAATGAAAACTGGAAGGTATTCTTTCCCTACCATTCACTATTTTATTATACTTTCTCTCTTTACTAGAAAATTCTGCACCAATATTTCCAATTTTCCATGGGGAAGAGGGGAAAAAAATATGAAGATGTCATATCCTACAAGATTCTTAAATTTGGTATTTTTTTTTCCTTTGGAGATTTTCCAGAAGGAAAAATTAGACAGATACTTTTAGCATATGCCCAGATGTAAATATTGGACTACACTTCATATAACACATGCCTGTTTTCTGTAGACTATCTAGGAAAAAAAAAGAGCATAACACTTAACAGCAGTAAAAACTATGATCATAGTTTATTTTTCCACTATTTAAGCAAAGCCTTGAAAATCCAGGATCCATAAAACCTCACAGTTTTCAGATCTGTGCTTAAATTTAACAGATGTGACAGTCTCTGCAGATTTCATTCACCAATTCCAATTCCGTAGCATTTTGGTATCTGAATGGATAAACAGCAGCCAATATTTGTATGTAGCTGCAGTGCAGTATGCCTCTTCTCAAAAATATTTTTGCAATATGACAGCTACATATACCAATAAAACTTAAAAGCACTGTTTATAGTCCCTCCTCCCCTAAACCATACTGTCTTTGGCAACACAAGTACTGCCCTTCCTGCACCTATAGCTCTAGAGGAACCTGTAGGCTTCAAACCCTATAGGTGTCACAGGGTTGGCAGGAGTTGGCAGGCACCCACATGATGGTCAAGTCCAGCTCATGGATGAATGGCCATTCAAGGACTGACCCCACAACTTTGGTGTTATCAGCATCATCCTCTAATTTAGGTAATCCAAATCCATATTTTTCCTTTTTGGAGGCAAGGTTTTATTTATCTAGAAAGAGTGAAATGTTTTAGAGCCATTCTATCAAAATTATCTATTTTCAACTTGTCATGTACCACAGCCAGCTGGTCTGTCTGACTGTTAGCTACTTTTGCCTCATTCCTTATAAACTTTCTTTAAGTCATGCTTCCCCCAGAAACCTTGAGATCCTGGTTGGATGCTGAACTTGATGGCAATTGCCTGAACCAAGAAATCTGCTAGGCTCACACTGTCCACGTAATTATATCAGTTTCTTTAAATTTATGTAGGAAAAAAATCCATTTCCAGATATAAGTGCTCTGTCAGATAATCTTAGATGCCATTCTGATTGCAGAGGTGATGGGACCAGTGATAGGTTGTAGCCAAATACAATCATCATACCGCAACTTGACAGTACTTAATTGAACACTGGCTTTATCATTCTGCGAGAGCAGCATGAAATACAAATCAAATCAGGTGTATCTAGGAGTATCCCTAGATCAGTTTGAATTTTCAAGGACATCTAAAGAAAACAGCTGCAAAAGCAAGGACATCTGTGAAGTAGATTAGCTGGCTTAGCATGGGGTGCCTAAACACAAACCTTCCTGACATCCATACCAGCCATCTGTTCCTCAGCCATTCTAGCCTGCTCCTGACTGTCACACACCAGGCTGGAGGGTAGCCAGCTCTATTTAATCATGCCTTATATCATAAACCTTCTGATCCAATCTTTTCCCATCTCTGCTAGTGCTTCATAACATGCCACCACTGCGCGTGTGCTGTGAGCATTTAGCAGTAAGCTCGGCAGAGAAAGTCCCACATTTCCATTTAATATAGATCCACCCAGCTCACCCAGAGTGCCCCAGGACATATTGGTGGAATCTCACTGTTAACAGGAATGGTCTTCATTAGTGGTAACTAACTTGTAAGTTTGTTCAGTAGCAAATATAAACCTTCTGATTCTAACCTGCCACACATGCACTCTGGCAAAAAAGCCATGCCAGGATTTTTGCATAGCCTACATTCATTCCTTTATGGTCCTCTCTCAATACTGGTGACAATGACTACAACAAATTAAAAGTCTGTCTCTACAAGACATATATTAAACCAGAAAGAAGACAAATGTTGCTTGAAATCACACCAAACCAGCTTTAGCAAGTCATAGAAGATACAAAATTGAACTTATACAGACACAGCAACCAGTTCCATTTCCTTTATTGAAGACTGCTTTAGTTACCAATGCACCATTACAGGAGCACAGGCTCTGGACGATGGTCTCAACTATCTTTGCAAGCTGTTTGATTGATCTTATCTCAGTTATAGCAGTACCATTAGACTAGTGGTGACTGGGAACAGGGAAGTATTAAAGCAGATAAAATGTTTATATTAATACAATGAAGTTCAATTGCAGTGAATGTAAATGTAACCCACTAGTTAGTCTGATTACTGGATACAATCTTTACTTGTGGCACCTCTAAATTCCTTTTATCTAGTAGGGATCTCAAAAAACAATTGTAATACAATTGTGCTTTCAGGTGCATTATTTAACAAGGATTTAGAAGTATCACACAAAGCCATTAGCAGTTAGTAAAGTACTAACAAGATAGCACAAGACAAATGTATTCAGATCTTGTATATTTGAAAACAGGAAAAAAAATGCATTCTGTCTCCTACATACCTGTTTCTGTGTACAACCTGAGGTGCCACAAGCCTGTCCCTGATTTCAGGGTAAGCCAAGAAACTGAACTGCCTGTGTAGGGCTGGCATGAAGATTTAATGTGCTTCCCAAATATATGGGTTATGATGCTAGAGCTGATATAAAGATGCATACCATCTGCACCCAGAGAAAGAGGGAAATAAAATCCAGAAAGATTTTACAAATTTACAAATCTCTGGGAAATAAATCTGTCCTCAAGGTAAGAGCCTCAGTTGATCTTTACAGTAATAATTTGGAGTTATCGTTTGATTTTAAAGGCAGCCAAGTTAAGTCTGTAAACAAAATTAATGTGCATTGTCAAGTGAGCCTTCTCCAATTCAGGAATGTCAAAAAAACATCCCAATATCATCATCTGTTACAATAACATTGAATCTTTTTGAAAATAGTCTGGAGAGATGTTTCAGAAGGAGGGATGCTTCAGAAGGTTGCAGATAGAATGCTATTTTCTGCCATTCACCTTTGCAGATCCATCCAGCCCTGCTGTACACATTTCCAAGCTGTGTGACAGCAGACACAATTGCTTCCCCTTCACAAGTGCCCCTCCTCACACACGGACCTTCCCTGACCCAGAAACACCAGCGATCCCACCAGTGATCCCACCAGTGATCCCACCAGTGACCCCACCAGTGATCCCACCAGTGATCCCACCAGCGATCCCACCAGCGATCCCACCAGTGATCCCAACAGCGATCCCACCAGTGATCCTACCAGTGATCCCACCAGCGATCCCACCAGTGATCCTACCAGTGATCCCACCAGCGATCCCACCAGCGATCCCACCAGTGATCCCACAGGTGATCCTATCAGTGATCCCACCAGTGATTTCTCCCTTCTCAATACTCTCAATGCTGCATTCCACCAAACATTTTTATTTCATTTTGTCCCTCTTCCATTCATTATACAATCATCATTCTGCAACTTGACAGTACTTAATTGAACACTGGCTTTATCACTCTGTGAGAGCAGCATGAAATGCAAATCAAATCAGGTGTAACTAGGAGTAGCCCTAGATCAGAATTTGAATTTTCAAACTCTTTTTCAAACACAAACAGAATACGTATTTATGGATTTTATTGCAAATGACTGCAACCCCACCTGAGCATTACAGGAACCTTTTCACATCATGTTGTCCTGAGAAAAAGAGGAAGATCTCTGATGAGTGGGTAACACCACTTTAAGAAGTGTCTTTATAAGTCTACCTTAAAGACACAGAGATGCAGTCAGACTGCTGATTAGACATTTGACAGACACTGAAAGAACATTTACTGCATTTACTAAGATTAGATAGGATGCTCTTTGTCAAGGTTTTTCTTTTTTGTATAAGTGGGTAGGATGAAAGACAGGAAGTTTCTCTAGTCTTATATTTTCATACCGTAGATTAGAGACGAGTTAGTTCCGAATTTCCACTTAAAATGGCTCTTGGAATGCATAGCTAATTTCCTGCAGACATGATTCACTGTCTTTTATGTAGAGTTCCCATAACTCTCTCAAAAATCTGTCCAAATAACTTTCAGGCATAGGTTTTTTTTCCTTCCTTTTCTTTTTTTGAAATATATTCTCTTTTTGAATATAGGCATCAAGGTAAATTCACAATGAGGAACTTACTGTGTTGTTCTAGATAATCACTTTTCACAGAGATTTTCTAATGAATGTTACACAAGGTAAAATGCAGTCAATAGAATGTAGAAGACCTCCATAAGAGCACCCATTAATACTGAATTTATGAGAAAGGTAGATGAGCTTACATACTAAACAACTGCATTAGGAGCTTGGGAAGGCTGTGGTTCTAGACACATTTATTTTGTCCTGGAAAACCATAATGGAACAGAGCTACAATGTGGAAGTCTCATGAACCATCTACACAGTTTCACTGTGTGAATCCCATGATAATGTTCTCATGGCATTCCCCAGACTGTATTCCTGTGAAACATTATGGTCAGTCCAATTGAGTTGAAATCACAATGAAAGGAGGGCATTTTCTGTGGTGTACACTTTGTTTCTCTCCAGCATTCAGAATTGTTGAAACCTCTCCCTGCTTTTCCTTTGGTGTCCACCTCCCTTTGAAGTTTGGATTGTCCTTTCACTGTAAAATTTTGTAAAGAACATTTCCCCTTTTGTTTAACTACTCTCCATAATTGTGTAAGCTTCTATCATATCTCACTGCACTCAACCTATCACGGCATTGCAGCATTCAGCTCTGCAGGGTGGAATCCCAGCTGGTTTAATCCCTCTGTAGAGGGCAGCTGCTGTATCCCCAGAGTGTTTTTAGTTGAAGTCAGCACCTTGACTGCACTGCCCCAGAGTACTGAAGATCAGAGCTGCACATAATAACCAAAAAACAAGGGTGTACGTTATTTTGTACAATGTAAAAACTACTTCTCCAGTTTATGTCGTTCCTCAACAAAACCTTCTTGCCTTCTTTGTCTGCCATTCTAAATGGAACAAAAATTGCTGAGGATTTTAAGTGTGAACATTTTGCATTTGCTGTTTCCTTCATTTGACAAGATATCCAATTCTTATACACAGAACTTTCTACCATGATATCCTTCTTGTCTTCCCTACTGAGGCCCTCAATGTTTAATAGGTTTTATTTTTGGATGAGTTTTATTTCCTCTTTAATTATGGCACATGTTTTACCTGGCCTCATGTAGAAACGTAGCCCTGCTATAAGCAGAGGTCCAGTAGAAGAGAAAGAAAGAGAAAGGGAAGAAGGAAAAACATTTAGAATGGTAATGTATTTCCTGCAATATTTCTATTCTATTTCTTTAAATAGAACTTATGTAGATGTCATTGGCAAATAAATAATGGCAACATATTTATTTCTCAGTTCACAAATCTAGAAGACAAAGGTGTCTTCATACAAAAAGAAAGTTAAAAAACAACAGTTCATATTGCAGGCATATTAAATTTGATTTATTTTCCTGCTAAGTTGTTGCCTACAATAAAACTAATTTTTTACAGGTTAAAGACAGTATCTTTCTGTTTTACTAGTAGTAACTCTCATAATAAATAAGATTGCAATACACAAATAGGAAAAATCGAGGAATTTGTTAGAAAAACAAAAGTTATCACACTATTTTTAATGTAAAAATATCCTTTCTTAAGTATTCCAAAGTGTTCCAGGCACAGTAATATAAAGCCCTTCTTAGGTCTATAAATTCTATCAATATTTTGATAATAATGCAAGTCTTTTTTCCACACATACATTTGCTTTTTAGCCTTTTATTTCAAAATTTTGACCAGTAGGTATGAAGCAGACTCTTAAAGCTCCTGTAAAAGCCACTTGTCACAGAATTTCCAGTTGCATGTTCACAGCTAAGACACTTAGTGCCTGAGCCTTTGTGAATATGGTTGGTGACATATATTCCATGCACCTTTAAAGATGGTATATTGTCATGCATGTTAGGTGGTTATAACCATTACTATTGGTTTACTATTTGGTGTTTAATGGCCTCTTGATACGACCCCTAAATCACAAAGCTGTTAAAGCTGAACACGTCCAAATTGCTGAAATATAACATGTTCAGTGTATCTTTTTGTGCCCTGTGGTGGGGATGCAGCAAACATCCCAAAAGTAACCAGCTGTTGAACTTTTGTTGTATGCTTCATTAATTATTTGCTTAATTAATGGATAAATATGTTATATTTTCATGTAGGCATTTGCTGATCTGGGCCTCACTGAGGTGTGAGCTATCTCCAAAATGGAAAACAACTGAATTACTTTTATCAGTCAGCTTTACTTCATAGATTGGATGGTGAAAAAAAGAATTTTCCATAGATCAAATAAGGAACCTATTGCAGAGGTGTTAGTGGTTGGTTTGACTTCATTTATAAGTTGTTATTTTTAAAATTCTGATTGTGTCATTTACATGCAATGATGGTGATATGAGAGTGGCAGTGACAAAATTTATTCCAGTTGTGTTTGACTTCAAAGGAAGATTTGGAAATCTCCTGTTTACCTTCCCAGGTCTCCAAGAGGCTTCTCAGATAAAAAATTTTCTTACCTTAACTCTAGGTACTAAAAAATGTAAATTTGAGTCACAAGCAGCTGCTTAAATTGGTCAGGAAGGAGCAATTCCATGCAGATGGGAGCTGGAGTGAAGTGTACAGACATGGAGAGTTGCTGCGCTTGACAAACCTCCAGAATTATCCCAGTTCCTTTCTCAGCCATAGATTATTGCATTGTCCTAAATTTTTGGAATCTCTAATGGAACCATTTCATGCTGTTCTGACTTTTGCCTGGGATACTCTACAAATGGGTTACTATTCTTGCATGCCAGATATGGCTGCATACTGCACTGCAATTTTTTGAGAGCTCTGTCTTCTCCCTCTGTCCAGGCTGAATTCCTATTAAAAATTAACAAATTTTAGAGATAAAGTAACTACTTGATAAGTAAATGTGGTCCTCATGCGGCCTAACAGGAATTCAGTAATATTCCCTACTACAAGCTTATGCCTGAAATTATAATTAATTCAACCTAGCCATAGAGATGCATAATGCACAGATGGAACACACCAGTGCTGAACAGAAAAAATGTGCCATTCAATGACATGTCCTCTTTGGGAAACTGATAACAATCTATGTGATACACTGATAACATGGTCTCTCTGTGAAACACATGGCAAACTTGACAACCATTTACCTTGCCATGTTTTTTTAAATCCCTGTGTTGGTATACAGACACTTTAAATATCCTCCATTAAGTAAAAAATAAGGGAAAAATACTCTTAAAAGCAAAAAGCCAGGAACTTTACCCTTTACTGGTGACCTTTAAAGACAGAACTAATAAGCAGTTCTGAAAAAGCAGCACTCAGGTAACCTCAGTGATCCTCTCTCTTAAATGTCATTTGAGGCAAAAAAAAAAAATCACAGTATATTTCCAGGTTTATAGGATAAAGCTACCTCTAGTACTATGTTCTGGTTAATTTGTTGTTACAGAGATATGACACCATATTGCTATTGTTACATACATGTCTGATTCCCTCTATATTTTCTAACTTAGAGGCATCCTCTTCTATATACACTCACTCAGAGCAACTGATTCTATCTTGGAGAAATGTTATTTAATTTCTTCTTTGTATAAAAATGTTGATTTGATTCCCAGACGGCCAGTTTTTAGCAACTGCTTGTAGATTTGATATATTTGAGTTATATGACTTTTACATTAACAGTCTAAATATTCACCTGTATCGCCCAGGGGAATCAGAAAGTGAAATTTGAATTTTTATGATGTGCTGACTGCTCTGCCAATGACAATGAATTGATTTCTCATGTACATAACACCCACACTGAGTGGTGCTTTATTTCAATCTGGGCTTAAACTATGAAGTTAGTAGTCCTTGTATCCTTAAATCCTTCAGAAGCAGACCTAGATTTGTATTGATTTGCTTTTCCATTTAGGACCTTCTCTGCATAAATATATTTCAGTCAAAGAATTGTGAAAATAATTGTGAAAAGAATAAACTCTTGAATATTCATTATTTGAAGGTTGTACTTGTGACTAAAGCTATGGCTAATGATGATCTAGTTCAGTTTAGATTACAAACCACTTATAAAATTACTCATACAGTTTTATATTTTTTATTTTTGTGCTTTGGCTCACAGACCAAATTGGGCTCAGAGTACCTGAGGTGGGGTGTTTTTTAATGAAGCTAAATTAGAAGTTGATGCAGATGCACAGGAAATGCAGGCTGGCTGTAGCATGAGTAGTACACAGAGAGGCACTTTTTATTTTTCCTTTTCAAATTTTCCAGGAAGTATAGACATGTGCCATATACTGGACACTTTGGCCTTCTCTTGGATCCTCCAATTAATATATAAAAGTCACCACAAAACATGCCAAATGGAAGCCGGTGATGGAGATGTAGGGTATATAAAGGGATTTTTCCAACATTTTCTGGGGAAGAAAACAGCTCTTCTGGGGAAGAGAACAGCCACTCTACCCATCTTATGTTCTACAAATTCAAGGCCACAAATCCTTTCGGCCTGGAGCTATAACCATGAAAGAAATTTCAGACACATTGGTGAAGTGTAAAGAAATGCTTTTGTTTGGCAGGAACATCAGCAAAGTCCCTGCTTTAGCTGAACAGAAAAATTTGTATTGTTTGTAAAAATTTCTGGCCTGGACTGCTTTTGTTCTAAGGGAACAAGTAGCCCCTCGAGTAAAAGATACGATAAGAGACTAAATTTGGATCCTCAATTGCAGACAGCTGTTAAATAAGTCACAAGTGAAATGACTTTGGAATCGTTAACTCTTGAAAACAGATACAAGCTGAACATTCAACATGCCTGACTTCAGCACCTAATTTTTCACTCCATCTCTGTTTTCTGTGAGTCTTTAAACAGAACAACTTCAATTTTAAATCTATAGTCTCCTGCCAAGAATTGATTGAAAAAATATGGTTTAAAAATAATGCTCTCTAGGTATATTTTTAACAGGAGAAAGTATCTTTAAAGTAGAGCAATTATTATAACATGAAATACATTTTAATAGAATTCCTCTGAATATTTTTGAAAACTAACATCTTCATAATCTGTGGAAATCGTTGTCTCCTAAATCACTTATTATCTCTTTCTCCTATTAGATAAATTTTGATGCTTTCTGAGCAGCAGAAATACCAATTTTAGAACCATACAAGATAAAATATAAGTACTTGCAAATAAAGTTATATTTGCCTGTACATAATTTTTAAATTTAGGTACCTTGAATTTCTGCTGGAGCACAGGCAGGGAGCTGAACACCACCACCACCATTGGCTGGTGACCCCTTATTTGGGTTTTCATCTTTCCTTTGTCTCCCTCTATGGTCTTGCTGGCCATGAATACTTCAGCTCATATATGTGAGGCTGAGTAGCTCCATTCACATTCAAGTCCATCTTGACCAAATCCTTCAACATCAATCTGACAGAAAGCCATTGAATGTGCAGAGAATTTACTTAGGATCTGGGAGATCTCTGCTCTACTCATTACTCTACACCAGGTGGCCACTGGAAAAATTGTTCCCAGCATGAAAAACAAGGACAGTAACCCTTCTTGTATACCAGTGGGCATGCAGGCAGGGAAGATATTCAATGACAACTGCCTACCCAAACCTAGCTTAAAGTCCTTTACCCAAGATAGTCACAGCCTGCTGTGGTTACAAGTGGGAACAGATAACTCATGCTGCAGAAGACAAGATCTAGGGAATCAATGTCTTTGGAAAGTCAAAATATATTCCCAAACCATAAAAAGTATAGTTTTTTACTATTTCAGAAGAGGTGGGTTTTAGGACAGTGGCACAAATTCCACAAAGTGGACTGGCAGTGCTATCCTCTGAGGAAGAGCCTTTCACAGCAAGTGAGTAACACCTCTTACAGTGGTTTTACATAAGAAGACAGATGTGGCCAGCTGCCTTTTCTGAGTGAAACCCACTGAGGAGCTGAAAGCCTTATCTGCTTCAGTTGTGCCCACTTGACTCCTTCGTGTCAATGTATCCCTTTCCCTTATCAAACTTGTCTTTCAGGGGATTTGACCTTTCTGAATTATATACAGAGCACTTGTGTAACAGCCCTTATATCAGTGTGTTTGCCATCTGTTCTCCTTTTCTGAATGCAGACATGTGTTACTGTTTATCCACTATGTGTCACCAGTTTACTACAACAAATTCAGTCAAGTGGAAATCAGGTCAAGGTGAAATTTATTTCAGGCACTTTTGTTCCACTTCATTTTACAGTTCGCCACATGCTAATCATATGAATTTTGAACTAGGATCAAAAAAACCAAATAAAATTATGTTCTGGCTTCTGACTGACATTTTCAATGGATTGTTTCATTCACCTTTTGGAAAACCTCATCCTGTACTTGGCTTCACTGGAAAACGTAGCTGCTGGAAATTTTAGCAGATTGTTGGACAATATGGAAGGTGAAAGCTGAACACTTAATGCAAAGCTAAAAAAAGAAGATATATTTGTCTTTAAACACTGTATAGTGGGGAGAGAAGTTGTATAATGTACTTTGTAGTTGTATTCCCATCCTTTCCTCATGTGTACTGAATGCAAGGAACATAACACGAAATCCTGAAAAAAATGTCCACACCATCGTGTAAGAACTTGCTGCACTAAAGATTATGCAGATTTTAATTTGATTCCCTGGAATTCAGCCTGAATTCAGCCTTTGTGTTATTGAGTGATACAATATTATTAAATAGAATTATTATTACTAATTATAATTCTGTGGAAACGGGGCATGAATATGGGCTCAGAAGTGAAATGACTTCAGAGGATGTGTAAGAGCAGACACTGATTACCCTGGGCCTCCATGACTTCTTGCTGGTGGGATGAGGTATGTTGGGTGTACTCAGCCCTTTAGACCTCAGAGAATAACCCAAGACATTTACTTGGATTGTGCAAATTGGCCTTAGCTATGGAAATTTCATAAACTGCTTTCCCCAGAAAAAACAATTTTGCAGACCTCGAAGTACATACCAAAGCCATTACCACTGTGCTTGTGCAAAGAATCCCTTCCTCTTTACATAAACATAAATTACTTGTTTCTGTAGACCCCTGAGAAAGTTTAAATCTAGTCAAGATTCAAGACATGGAAATCTAGTTAGTGAACAAGCTTTTGCCTTAAAACATGCATTTCTTTCACATGATTATATTTCTCAGCATTAGCTTTTCTAAAGCAGTCTATTCTTATCAAGGAAAAAAAGGATTCTCACAAAAGGTTTGCAATTTCTGCTCACTCATTTTATTACCATTTCAGATGTGTTCCATGACCTTTTATTAACAGACATGCCCTAGTCTGCAGGTCAAAGACCTTTAAGCAAATAAAAGTACATGGTGCCAACCTCAACAGCAAATGGAGCCCTTGGCCACAAAGACAGATGCAGTTTCCTCTCTCCTTTTCTCCCTCTATTCTCCGTAAGCAGGCTGATCTATGGTAAGATTAAACAAGGATTCATTTCTTAGAGTAAATTTATTGTTACAGGTTAGGTCAGTGTAGAACACTAACTATAGTTATAGAATGTGTTGATAAACTTATTGGGACAAAATGTAAATTAAATTTGAAATATGGATTAATAATACTCATATAGAACAAAAACTCCCAGTTTTGCTGATTTGCACAAGAATTTTCACAGAGCTGTGTCCTGTTTACAGATGTGACTCATGATATTGATCCCATGTTGCCATTTTTTAAGAAACTGATAAAAAGACACATGCAATTGAACATCCTAACATGCTAGAGTTATTTTACTTGTGGCTAAATATTTATATTTCATTAATCTTGAAAAGAATCAGCTGACATGGAGATCCACTGAGCTAGGCCATGTAAAATATGCAAAGGAATTGTTGGTTCTGGCCCATATGAACATGCAATCTATTTTTAAATGATGGGACCACTGTTATTCCAGCGAGGGAATGGAGGGTGACTGCAGCATTTGGGGTTTTCATGGTAACTCCATTTCAAAAAATTAAAAGAAATCTTGAATTCAGTTACTAATCTCAAGGTACTCACTGTGTCAGTGGAGATGAGATCTACATGATACAAACCCAGACCCCACACATCCTCTTTTGATTTCAAGGTGATACAATACAGATTTCCTTGTATACATCTTCCGTAGGAGCACCAATCTACTGCTGAGGAGCTTAAAAAAAATCCACAAAAAACTGTAGGTCCTGCTGCAGCTAACAAGGTTTTGCTGCAATTCCAAGAAGGACAAAACTTCTGTGCAGGTTTTTTTCTGCTTCTTCCTGTGTTCATATATTCCATCACGACCTTCAAAGAAGCATTGCCTGTCATAGAACTCTGTTTACTAGATGTGAGTTGAGGATTTAAATAATTATTTCCTTTCTCTAGTCTGGATGCAACTTTTGCTAGGTGACTTTTCTCTGAGCTGGAGAGAAATGGGTAGAAGCCCATAAACATATGTAACACATTTTTAGATCCTGTGTTGGGTTGACCTTGACTGGACACCTGTTGCCCACCAAGCTGCTGTGTCACTCTCTTCCTCATTAGGACATGGCAGAGAGAAAATGAGGTGGAAGAAAATATATGGGTCAAGATAAAAGGCAGTTTAATAAAGCAAAAGAAAACACTGCCCATGCAGAAGCAAAGAAAACCAAAAGATTTATTGTCTACTCCCAATCAGCAGATAATATCCAGCCATTCCCTAGGAAGCAGATCTACAGTACATGTAGCAACTGCTCTAGAAGACAAATGTCATAATAAAAAAATGCTCCTCTCCTCTTTCTCTTAGAGAGAAAGAGGAGAGCAGACATCACATGGTATGGAATATCCCTGTGGGCAGTTTTGGTCTGCTGTCCTGGATATGTTGCCTCCAAAAATGTCCAGCCTCTACAACCTACCAATTGCTGAGAGGAAAATGTAGAAGAGACCATGCTGAGACTGTGTGAGCCCTTCTCCACAACAGCCATAACACTGGTGTGCTATCTACACCTCTCTAGCTATCAATACAAAGCACAGCACTGTGAGGGCTGCTGTGAGAAAATTAACTCCACCTCAGCCAAACCAAATACAATTAATTATATTAGTTCAATAATGTTTGATGGAGAGCTGTGCTTTTTACAACTAGACATTATATGAATGTGCAGAAGCGTGTCTACAGAGCACTGAAATTCCTGAAGATTTAAGCAATTTTTCTAATCAGAATAGAAAAAATGGCTCTGTGCCCACCACCACCAGGGAGTCCAGAACAACTGCAGTAGCTGGAATTGATTTTTCCTTTTTTCCCTCAATGCAGCGCACAGCACTACTGATCACAATTCTATGTTCGGTTGTTGAGTCAGGAACATGGCACTCCTCGAGGCTGTAGTATTACAGTCAAGAAACACAAAACATCCAAAATCAAAGCACAGCAAAATATGTGTTTCTGCCTTTTCCTTATCAAACCTGGATTCCTAGACTGCCTTCACCCATGGAATAGAGCTGTAAGATAAAAGAGTGTTATTAAGCATTTGACCTTTGCAACCTGGCACCAGTCTCTCAGCACAGTACAAAGGTTCACCTTCCCCTCCCTCACCCTGCTCTGCATGACTGAGACCAGCATCCCTCAAGTCTGATCATGACTGCCATAAAGCTTAGCCCTGTCCTCTTCTAACAAGTCTCTCAATTTATCACCTGCCAGGTACCTGGCAGAAGTGTTACTTGCAGTGGTGCCTTCCTTTGTAATATTCAAGCCTTAGATTTGTGGTACTATGAGAACTAAGTTCCCTCATTAGATCCATTAAGGATTTACAAAACTAATAAGTATTTTTCTTATGAGTATTTGTTAAAAATAACAGAAAACATAAGCAACTGTCTTAAAATTTAGACACCATTGTAAAATTTTCTGCAGCTCTACTAAATATTTAATTGACTTTTGTAAAATTATAACAATTACAACTAAATAGAAACCCTTTTAACTTCACTCTGGAAAGCTAATATTGTCCTCTTTTGAATACCAAGAAAACTTTGCGCCAGAAGCATGATAATTCATTTTAAAATAAGCCCCAACAGCATAAAATTACATGTTGTTTTTCACTACAGGAGTCCTTAGGCTTATACACTGTATGAAAAATATTTGACTTTTCTAATGAACAAAAAGTTTAACATTATCTATTTCATAGATGATTGTGAAAAATGCCTCTCATGTCCATCGCTATGTGGCTAAAGGTAAAAAGTATTATGACTCAAGAAAAAAATTTCTTATCACAGGAAACAGAATGATTTTTTTTTTTTGCATTATTTTAAAATACTATATAGAATGAATTACCTTATTAAAAAATTGCCATTTATAAGATCACATACCTTCTCACATTTAACTTGCCAAATTTATAAGATGGCTCACAGTAGTTTAGTGTCTTTCAGTAACTTTTTCAGCATTGGTTATTTCACTGCATACCCTCCAATTTATTGATTTTTTTTTCCATTACTGTTTTTACAGAAGATACTGCTCTGTAGTATAAAACAAATCAGATTCTATGAAACATGAGGAAAATACCTAATGGAGGAATTTCTTTTGTTTATGAAAAATAATAATATTATGGAAATTGTTCCACCATTTTAGTCTATTTCCTGCACCTAACATTGCTGGAATTTTAAACTGATCATTCCTCACCTTTCATTCTTTTTCCTTCAATAACACCTCATATCACATTTATGTATGACAGAAAATAACTGCAAGTACTAATGAAAAAACATCTATAGAAAAAAATCACTCTACATGTGAATTTGGTTTATTGATCATCACTACAAAAATACATTAATTATAAGAATTTTACTTACGGAAACACATGGCTATATGGGGAAGAACTTGGTAAAATATGTTGGCACCATGATTTGGACATTTCACATTTAATATGCTTCATTACTCTTATCATATTTGTACATCAACCACAGTTGTCTCACCTTCATTCACAGATTTCTCCTGCTTTAGCAAGATAGTCCCATCATGTGAATCCTTTCCTCTTTCCTTTTTCACATTATCTGTGCAACCATCCCAAGGAACAGCGTTTCATTTTTCCCTCTACAAAGTGTGAAGGCATTTGTTTCAAATCCTGAGACATGACCCTGGAACAAGAATAGAGCTTACCTAGTGGATTAGGTAATCCACTAAGATTACCTAGATCTTACCTGTAAGATTCACTGGATCAGGTCTCTGCAACAGGCCTGAACAGACATTGGTCAAAACCAAAAGGCTCCTTTCACGTATTTTAGTGACCTTCATCTCAGGTAATTTCTGGTCAGAAGGGATCCAGCATAGGCTGTGCTTGTCTGCTAGGAGATGGGGTTTACCGATGTGGAGCTGGAGTGCAGAGCAGCCCTTTGAGCAGATGGTGCACCTGCAAGACACCACACAGCTCTCAGCAGGGATGTTCCCTGAGATCCTGAATGTGGTAGAACAGTTCTGGCATGTGGTACTGGAGCCATTCCCATTTCTGCTGTTCAGACTGCTCCAGGGTGTCCCCACGTCTGCGCTGGGTGCTGTGTGCTCCCACACATCCCCATTCCCATATCTGCACTTGGAGGCAGATTCCCAACTGCAGCAGCAGAGGTGTACATTAACATTGATGAACTATCATGTGTGAAAGTGGAAGGCCAAAGGACAGCTAAGGTAACACATTCAGAGTGATACTGTACTAATTTTGTGAAATAAAGTCATGAAAGAACTCGATAAAACTCAATATTGAAAAAAAAGAACTTCACAAGTGAACTTGATTTGAACAGCATCTCTGAGCTTTGGGGTTTTTGTTTGCCAGACTATTCTGTTCTGTGTATTTCAGAAAAACTTCAACCTACTTATAAAAGAAGAGAAATAGGGAAAGCTGAAAATTTCCAAAAGACCATTGATCAGTCCATGAAACAATGAAAAAATAAAAAAACAAAGAGTGCCTCCATATAGAAAAAGGCCAACATAATGAAAATGTCTGTAACTATGGAGATAATACACTTTGAAGCAACCTGCCTATAATAAAGTTTCACTTACTGGATTACTGCAAATATTTAATAACTTGTAGTACTGCCAAAGCTCAGACTAAACTGTAGTTATTTTCCCTGTCAAAACCTATTCAGCTGTGCAATGTCAAGCCACCAGAAGTTGTCTTTATTGCATCCGTATGAGAAAAGCTAACCGCATTTCATTTTTCTAGAGTAACAGTTTTCTTTTTGTTAGCATGCTATGAATGTACTCAGAGATCAAAAAGCTGTTATTTAAAACAAAATGTTAGAATGGTTCAAATTAAAATTAAATCATATTCATTTGTTGAACTGGCAAGACCATGAGCAATCTGGCCATGTGATGGTAATTCATACAGACTAATGACTCGACAAAAAGTCTGTCAAAATATAGGTGTATTTATAAAGATTTGGTTTTAATATATCCATTAATAGTAACCCTTCAGCTCTTGTACATCCCAAAGTGTCTCAAATATTATGATAAATTGTTCACAGAATAATATCATCTGCAAGTTTTGTTGCTTAAATATGAACCTATCATTAGTTTATGCAGTCAGGTATTGGGGTCTAGGAATTGTACTTCCCAAGCCAGTGTCCCCAGCAGGACTCTCCCATACCACACACTGGTCTCCCACTCCCCACTTCCTGCTGCAGTGGGATGGAACTCAGAATTGGAGGCACAAAAGGTAAAGATTATGGGTTGAGATAAGAACAAATCACTGGAAACAGCAATGAAATAAGAAAATGAACAGTAACAACAAAAATATTAATAAAGAAATTATACAAAAGGTAGAGTGATTCACATGTAAAAATGCTCACTTAGGACCCCAGCAATGAACAATGGTGGATGGCTTCCCGCTTGTTTATGTATGAAAGTCTAAAATACTTCCTAAAAAATCATAACTGCATAGACACACAGACAATACCTTTACTTAAATGCCCTTTATGTAACTACTAAACACCTTTATGCTTAATTGTCAGCCATTGCTAAGCCTTTTTGAAAGCAATTCCACAGATGGTGGATTATATTTAGCCAACCATAATTAGTATTTTTGTTGTACACAATGTCTTGCACAATAAAAAATATGGAAAGTGTGGTCTAAAGAGAAAAAAAAGGAAAAAAAAAACACATTTAAAGACTGCAGGCAGAGGTATGGAAGGACTTAATAAAAAGGGAAGGTAGAGATATTTGTTACTGAAGGGTAAAAAGTAGCAGGGAGTAGTCCATATGTTGCCACACAAAAGCACAAGAAGAAAGCATCAAGAAAAAGCTAACAGAAACATTTACAAGGAACACATGGATTGTGGGGAAGGGAAAACACAGAAGGAATGCAAAAACTGCTGAAGAAGCTGTAACAGCACAGAAGTGAATGGAAGCTGCCAAAGGAGAAGATGGTACCACTGATATTTGTTGGTATAGACAGGCAGCAGACATATCAATACAGGGGCTTTTAGGTAGAAAATCCATCAAACCTTTTACTACATTCAGATGAATGAAGTTCAAAAACAGAATTATGTATTATTAATCCTATGTTATAATCCTAAACTATGTATTATTCAGTAGTTATTTATTAGGTTCTGCTACGCTTGTGAAAAAACAAATAGTCCACAGGTGTCTGGATTTGCCATAAATCTGCTTCTGCATTAATGTTTGAAATCTCCTGCAAAGTTTTCAAGAATTGCTCCTGAAAATTCTACTCTAACTGAATTCAGTAGAGAAACTCACATCAATTTTAATGTAGGTTTTGGCCTTTTTTTCTAATTAGCATATAAAAAAGTGTCTCTTTCCAGTTCATCTTCTGGAATACATCTATTTTTAAAATGTGTTTTTGGAAGTCTATTTTAGACACATGAGTAGCCTATTAGCTTTTTATCTTGCTAGGTTATTAGCACAGAATTAGCAACAGAAAAACCATCTATTGCATATTCAGTATGCAGCACAGACTTTTTCTGAGCCCTAAGGGAATATAATCCAGCAAGGAAGGAAAAATATTCCTCTCTTCTTTTTCCACAGGGTTGTTTTCATTTCCTCCTGCCTTCCACTGGAAGACATCAGATCTTCCCAAGAGAGGCCAGCTTCAGACTCAGAAAGCCAAATGACCTATAACAGTGAGACCTCTGGCATTGTTCTTGCTTTTTGTATATATTCTGCATGTAAAAGCTATATAAAGAAATGAAGGAGAAATATTTGTTAATTATTCAACTTAATTGCAGGCAGAAGATACACTGTAAGACTGTATGTATTCTATTGTGCATGAAGACTTGTGCAAATGAACCAAAATTAATGCAGGTAGACAGGAAACAAAGGGAACCAGCAGGTCAAAAGTGCAGTAGACTTGCCATGCCTGTCTGTATAGCTTGTCCTCAGCATAGAAGACAGGGAACTGTGCATCACTGGGAAGAAATAAGAGGAAGCAGCCAGCCATTGAGTATGATTATAAAATAGCCCATCTAAATGTTATAAGTTAGCTTTTGAGTGCTTCAAGTAAATGTTTAGAATAGTTCTCTTCCTCCCTGTTCTTTTGAATTTCTAGGGTACTATGCAACTTTATTTTACTTCTACATCTCTATCTCGTGAAAGGTCATATTAGCAGTATAGGATCAATTGAATAGTACATTAAGTCAAATTATCACAAGTTCTTTTTACATATTCTGTTATAATTTCAGAAAGCGAATGTTTAAAAACATTACCAAAGGCAATGCCATGGTCAGGGACAAATATGAAAATGATCCATGAGAGCAAAGACTTAAAGTGTGGTGCTCTGGGATTACAATTCCTTTAATATTTTCTTCATAGAAAACAATTCTTGCACAGCTTTTGCCTTCAGAGCTTGATATGGAGAACAGGATTTATCTTACATATTTTTAACTATTTAAAAACTAACTTTTAGCCAAATTCTCTGGTCTAATTAATAAAGAGCTCCTTACCCCCGAAATATTGATTTAATCTCAGAGTAGGAGCCATAAATCACTAGTTCCAGAGGCAAAGTCAATCTACTCTTTTTCTCCACCACCTACCTAGACATGACATCTAGATGTGAAGTTCAGAATATCCAACTTCTGGACATCCAAAGTGAGATCAAACAAAACCCCATATTTAAATACATGAATGCAGTTAAATGGCAGGAAAATGTCCCTCTGACTTACCTGAGACTGGCTCATGTCAGCAGACATTAAAGGATGGAACAGGACATGTGATTCTCTGTGGCTATTTACCCTTAGAGCAGGTAATGGGCTAGTTTGGTTTTTAAGGGCTTGATAAAATCTGGAAAAAGATCAATGGATACAATTTTGAAAAGCAGGTAAATTGCTCTGAAATCTGGCCACAGCAAGGGAATTTTATTTCTAGTGTCCAGTAAATGAGCTTGCTTGTTATTTCATACAGAAGAAACTATCATCATGACTGAAAAGTTTCAGAATTTGTCTATGTACAGCTGCAAGAAAGAGACACAATTTGGAAATTATCATCCACCCTGTGGCTGGGGTTTTTCAAACTGATAAGAGAAAAGTTATATAGCAAAAGGCTAAAGGTATTCTCTCTCCCTACAGGACAAGATACATTCCAGTTCTAGAAGTCTTTGACCTTCTTTAAACTAGGTATGTCTGCTGCTAATGATCAGAAGTTTTTTTCCTGTAAAGTGCTTTAAAGTTTATCTGTTTCTCAAGCCTCATTTTTGGGGAGAAAAACAGATGGAGTTTAAGAAGATAGATTAGAGGCATTTCTGACAAGCCAAGGCAGCTGCTCATAGTTACATTACCACAACCCAGCATTTTCCATTTCATATTCAAAGACATGAATGATTTACCCAACACACTTTGATATTTCTTTGGACTATCTATTATTACCTGACCAATCTAGATCTGTATGTAAGGGGTTTTTTTAAAGTATTTTATTACTAAATTTAGCTACAGAGTTAATTGGGATTAATTGGTTTCAGCAGGGAGGAAGTATGCATATGAGAATTCACCCTTGTGTGTATCATGAAGAAAAAATGTTTGGATAAAAGAGTTAATGGGACTGAAAAACAGCATGGGCCCTTAGAGCAACAGAACTAGGAAATTGACAGTGTGCCATAAAAATTTAGAGAATTTTTATTGATATTCATCATACTTTCAGTCTTCATGGTGTTTTTAATGAACAATTGAGTCATCAAACTATTCATAAACTGCAATTATAAGATATAAAAATCTAACCAAACCAAATATAATAATTGCTTATTTTTATGAAAATATTTCTGAATTCTCTAGGATATCTTGAGCTGATAACCAGCCAACAAACCTTCTTTTTATAGAGAATTTTGGAAAAGACATTTAATATTAAAATTGCTACTGTTTTTAAGCATATATCAAATGGATGGAAAGAGACGAATAATGATGAGCAAAATTTTAGTATTCATTTTGCCTCTATGCTAAACCATACCTTGTGGGCCATTAAACCAGTCAGTAAGTCTTTGCAATCAAGGGTTGGCCCATAAAAAGGAAATTACATTGTGTAAGTCTGTGTGAAGTTGTGTGGGAAAGGAGTCCATAAGCAACCATTACCTACAGCACATACAAGGAATGAAAATGTTGGCCAAGTGACAAAGTTAACTACCCAATTTGACTATTCCTGAAATATTACACATAAAGCACACAAAGGAGGTGCATTTTCTGCATTCTCTAAATTACAAGAGTATTAAATCTGTCAGAAAATTCTTCAGCACTGGTTTCTGTCCCAAAACTATGTATGGTTGTATAATTCAAAGTGAAGTGTTTCACAAAGACAGTAATATGTATCTTTATAATATAGCTCATGAGGTATATATAGATATGGACATATGATTTTATAAATATATATATATATCTATATGTATAGCACATAAACCTCTTCATAACTATTGGAAATGTTCACTAATTCCTTTGTCAAAAATATTTTCAACTCCATGTAAGCCATCCCAAAACAGCCCCATGGTATGACAAAGTGGACATCCCAGAGTCTGCCAGGAGGGCCAGTAGAGTCTGGAATTTGTCTGACACATCTCTATCAAATTTATAATAATAAGCAATCCAAAAGAGTAAAAGTTCATGTTACTGACCACAGAATCATGGTCTGGTAAAAACTGAGATCATTGGCAGACCCCATGAGTTTACAAGGTGGACACAACTTTAGTACACAATGCCCTGCTTGAAACTTGATGCAAAGGTTTTTCTTCTAGTCGGGAAGGCTCAGAATTCTCTACATTATGTTAAAGACATCCATCCATGAGGATTTTTATGGGAGGAAAGCACAAAAATTTAAATAGATTTAGTGAGCTGTTGGAGGCCATCATACACAGGAGCACACAGCTGGAAGCACAGAGGGAAAGCAGAAAGTCTGGATGTTAAAGGAGGTGGAGTGGCTCAGCTGGTCTAAATCAGTCTAACTGAATTTATAGAAGGATTTCAGTTTGGACCAGATGAGATCCAAGCTCTAATATTAAGAAGAGGAAACACCACCTTCAGAAATGAATATAAGGAATCAGCAAACTTTACTCCTATAAGTAAGGTTTTCAATAGCATTTAGTTTCTGGACTTTGATGAGATTACTCACTAATCTTTCAATGAGCAGATAAGGACTACTGAATTTTAGACTAATAATTTCCATGGTGTTTCCTACAGTCAGTCTGCTTCTCTCCAGCTAAATTTATCCAAAACTACATAACCAAATGGACTCAGAAAATAAAATCTGTTCTCTGGCTAATGTAAAAAAGAGAGGTAAAACCACAGATCACATATGGGGACAGAAGCATAAGAAAATAATTAATGATTTAAGAAACATTATAATATGCAAAACTAATTCTTCCAGGGACTATTCCAAGGACAACTCAAGGAAGCAAGATCTATTTTCAAAATAAATATTAATTCCTTAGCCTGAAGCAGATAAAAATATTAAGGAAGGAGACAGCCATTTGACTATCCCACATTTTCAGAATTACTGGTCTTGTCTTCCAGATAAGCAATTGAAATTAATTATTAGTCATGACCAGGATGAACTTTTTAAACAGTAAGTTTTAGGATTCCATTTCTTTACCTTACACAATGCATTCTTCTGTTTTCTTCAAGAAAAGCAATTTAAACCAGTCCCTTAGCTTTTAGCAGTTTATCTTGGTTGTGAAGAGAAATGAATTTACATGAGAAAGACCAAAAAAATCTTATTTTGAAACATAATTTAGAAAAATTCCATTTTTTTCCATTTGTGCACCTAGGGCTTTATTGAGTTCTCAGTCACACTGAATGAATGAACTTCACAGGTTACTTTAAAAAATCCTACCCATCGAGGGCAGGGAAAGCACCAGTGGGAGAAGCCAGAGGAGAAATGCTATAACAATGGAACGTGCTGATGGCACCAGACTAAGAAGGTCATCCAGAGCCTTGTACCGACAGCTTTTCAGGACATCCATCACAGAAGACCAAGTACATAGAGGCATTATTTCTGAGCAAGCACTGGAGCATCCTGAATAGAAGTCTTCCTCACATGGTTCCCAGTCCCTGTTCCTAAACCTGTGCCATCTTGCAGAATAACCTAAATTATTTTTCACATAAGGAAATCCAGATTAGTTCTCTGAATTTTGTGTCTTTATAGCAGTCACTTTTGTGAGACCACAAATGTCTAATTGAAGTAAAACAGCCTCAACAAGAGATTTATATTCCTTTCAGTCATTGCCTGTCCATTCCTCTGCAGCTATGTATATTGATAGAATTATCACAAGCTCATTGCATTTGCTTGGAAGCTGGCAGAGACTTGAAATTCAGCAAGCAGTAGGAGGAAATGAGTTTGGTTATCTTACATTTGCATAAGTGTTCAAATCACTGAATTACTGAATTAAAGATGGGCAGTGTAGTATCATGACAGCCACTACATAAGGAAGGGGTACATGAGAAAGGCTATCCAATAGTGATGCCCCCTCACCCTCAAGGGAGTTTTCCCCTACACATAATAGCCAGTTTTCCACTCCAAGTTTACTCCAGGTCACACAGTTCCACTGCTTCAGATGTTAAATCTACCATAGTAATGATTTTTCAGGTTTTCTTTTATATTTTCCTATAGAATATGGTGTACATGTACTTGGTGGAGGGACTTCACATCTCTTAGAAAATATAGGTCCATGTTTTTGCTAAGTAGAAGATGCCTAAACAGTTATAGCTTCAAAGAAAGCAAAGACAGGCCCACTATCAGAAAACCCAGTTTTGAGGCTAAATAATTCAGATACCACATCATGTTTATTGAGCTACATTCCTACTGGAAACCAAGCCAGTTATTAAAGATTGAGCAAAGTATGGCACTGTGCCACAGACTTATACCAACTAGATTGGTGATAGTTTCAGCTTTCTAACATGGCATTGAATTATTTCCATCTAACCATATCCTGGCTGATATAAACAAATACCAGAGACTGTGTTACTTTTAATATTTTTATAAAATTCATCATCTTTTAAGCAAGTCCCCAAAGCAAAAGTCTGATCCTGTCATTGCAATACCAGACTAAAAAACTGCATTTAACTCCTACAGCGTAAGAAATCACCTTCACTCAGAATAAGCAACAGTCCATATTGTAGTATGTTTATTTAATTTTGCTAAAGTTCGTTAAAGCTTGTTGGTGTGTTCTTGTTTCCCCCCATTGATTGTATTGGTTTGGCCCCAGTTGTCAGTTATGTTAACCCCTCCTATTTTTCCGGAATGTTCCCTGCCAGTCACTTTAGCCCTGCCCCTACTCCCTATCCCACCCCTTCTTCCAGACCCCACCCCTTCTTCCAGACCATTCTGTGTCAATCATTTGTCCCTCGGGGCCCCACTGGTTAGTGTATCTTGCTCCCTCCCTCTGTGTATTCCTATTGGCCCTGAATCTGTGATCCCCTCCCCTTACTCCTCCCCTCGAGATTCCCCATTGATCCATGGTTTGTACCCGCCCCTGGAGGTCGGGCTGTACTTAACTCCCTGCATGGCCGTGTTTGGGGTTGTCTCGGGCCTGACCCCTTCCAGCATTTTCCCCGGCCTAATAAAACCATTGCTGGGAACTTCAGTCTAAGAGAGACTCCTCTACTTTCTTGCCTCCACCCCTGATGCCGTGCACCACAGAGTTTGGGGCGGCCCAAGACTCTGGAGGTTCCACTGAGGGAAAAGCCTAATCCGCAGTGATTCCCCACTCTTGGCTCTTGACTGCATCAGACTGCAAAAGAACGCCATAGAGCTAGCCGGAGCTCCGGTGCAGTGCTGCGTCAAGTCCACGCTGTCATACGATCACAGTAAAAATCATATAACTTCTCAGGACACAGCTGTTTTACAGAAATGCTTAAGATTTTAATTTGCCCCTTAACCAAAGACAAAGGGTTCTATTTTTAAGAGATACAGTTCTACTTACATAGAAATCTGCCTTAAAAACCTATACTACACAGATTTATAGCGTGGCGTGGACCAGTTTTTGAGTTAAAGGAGACCATGCAGATTATGAAGTCTAATCTCCTGAAGGGTTTTTTGGAAAAAATGTTTTTTTTAATAAAGGCATACTTTGAACAACCTAAAGGAATTCAACTTTCGTTTCACACAGTGATATTAAAATCCAAGAATAAAGCTAAGAAAATTCATACTTGGGGTTTATAATTACAACTTGTGGTTCATAGAAGACCAGAATGATGGCTCTCATGTAAACTTTTTATATTTTTCCTAATTAAAATGGGCCTAGCTTTCTCATAACTCTCTGCTGGTGGTCTGGTAATGTGACCACAAACTCATTTTATCCTCTTACCTCATTGCTGTGAGTGCCAAGTAAAACTTGTTTGTAGGTCTTCTGGAATACATATTACATTTACTGCTGGACTGCACAGTTTTTTTAGTGATTAAATAGATCTCACAAAGCTCTCTAAACCTGGCTTTTCAGACAGAGGGAAAGTGAGTGGATAGCATGTAGCAGAAAATTAGAACGGCATGCAGGAGCCCAAAGAACACTATGTAAATCAGGAATGGGGGTAAGGCTAATGTTAGAAATGGAGAGAATATTCAGAAGAGCAGCTGGAAGGAAGAGTAATCCTAGAAGGCACAGAGCTAGATGAAGAGGATGGAGAAGCAAAGGAAGCAATTACTCTTTGCTTTGAGGGATGTATATGCAGATGAGTCAAACACCACTAGTTCTCACTAGGTGTTTAAAAGGTGCAATTTAAAAAGAAATAGATTTGTAAGGCAAGAGAAAAGCTGTAGACTAAAAACAGTTAGCTGTGATATAGTGAAACAAGCCTGCTTCAGCTTACTATAAACAATACAGTATATAAAAAACTAAAATATATTATTGCTAATGTAATAGAAGATAGTTCCCTCCCCATTTGTGGGGGAATTTTTTTACCTTTTTTTTTTTAAGTCACTGAGGTTTTGAAAACATGGAAATTTGCAAAAAGGAAAGATATAAGTAACGTGTTAATGATTATTATTATAATAGTAACTATTAAGAATATAAAGTGTAATGTTAAATAAAAATTGGGAGCATCAAATTTAAACACACTTCCAGTAAAAATTTAGTTATTTTGACACAGAAGCAATGATTTAAAATGTAAAATAACTGCATGAAGATGAAACACTACATATCTATGTTTCAATAGCTATTTGTAGACAGAAATGTTGGCTATTCCTGGAGTTTATTGTAACCGGATCAGATACTACACATAACCTCTTTTAGGAGATCATCTCCAAGAAATATTTAGATCCAGTGGTTGAGATTATGATCAGGTTATTTCTGACATCCAAATCCAACACATTTGGGGATTGCTTTCCAAGGTTCTCTTTGCAGCTGCAAAGTGTCTATATTAAAAATATTAACATGACTGACACTGTCAGTGATATTGACAAGAGCTTGCAGGAAGTTATCTCCTTTTTGAAATACAGCTTTTATCTTGTTAATTTTCACCTCACTTATAGATCTCTGAAAAGGTAAAGAAAGTTTGCTCGAAGGAGAAGCAAATGAATTATAAGGTCTGATCAACTCTGCCACCTTACATTTTCTGAGAGGACACTTGTTCAATAGTGTCTCAACAAAATGCTCTCTGACAAATATTGTAGCATTTACAACCAAGCTTGGTATCTCTGCGCCTTAAAAATTTGGTGCTTCTGGTTTTGCATTGGAAAGTGAGAGACAGAGATTTAATTAATTGTGTTGGCAGAAAACTTCAGTGATAACAAAAAGGTATTTTTAGATTTCTGCTGCTATTGAAGCAAAACACATCAGCACAATGCATGGTACTTTATGGGTCTTTCCTCCTCAAAGGCTGCCCTGCTGTTTCCTGGAGCTGCAGTTCTGGGTTCTCAGCCACTCCCAGAAACGGATCTAAATTTTGTGCCTTGAATAGGGAGTCTTCCATACCAAAACCTTATCTTGGCTCTCTGTGACCTGATTTCCTTCACTGCTTTGTGCTGTCACCACTCAAGAAACAGCTGCTAGCTTTTGTGCTTAAAACCACTATCTAATTTGGCTGCTACGGAATGCCTTCACTCTGTGCTGACACTCTGGGCGCAGTTACTTTGTGGACATAGTAAAAGCACAAATCTTAAACTCTTGAATTTCTAAACAAAACCACTCTCAGAGGAATTTTTAAGATGTTCACAGCCTTAGCAGTTTGGGAAGGATGGACCTCCCATCAGCCTCTCTCAAGTTTGAATCTCTCTCTGGCTCGGACACATGGGGGCCAGCTGGCTGTCCTTGACAGCAAGAGTTAGTCTTGCATCGACTTTCTATAATATTGTGTTAGGTATTTGTCTGAAGGACATCTTGGCATCTGCAAGTAAACATCACATTCAGGAAGGCCTGTGTATACACAGTCTTAGTCATTTATAGAAGAGCAGGATGCTTCTGAAGAAAATGCTAAATTTAGATTGAAAACTCGCATTCACCAAAAAAAACCCTATTCAAATTAATCTTTTTTTTTCTTTTTCCCCCCTTATTTTTATATCTTTCAAGTTTATCAAACTTAAATTACAAACTTATAATTTTCCCCTTCAGCACAGTAACAATTCTTTTTTAGACAGAATCAAGGAGAAAGTAAGCAGGAAATAGATATTTATTCAAAATTTATTTTTTTCTCAGCCAAGATGTGTCATTGATTAAGTGCTTTCAACTTTTCTATTGAATTTCTATAGTGCCCAATGTTATTTTAACTAACTTTGGTATAGCTTTGGTTGAACTTTGGAAACAAAAACTTGCTTGCTAAACAGCTCAATCTAATGCCAAACTATAAAAAATAAGTTGTTAAATATACAAGTAGATATGTGTAGCTAACAAATCAAAAATGTTACTTTCTTTCAAGTGTGTTTTCATTTCCCTATTGCACTGAAAATTTGTATTCTTTTACAAAAAACTCTCTATTTGATGTTGAACTGTAGCTAGCTATTATTATATTATGTGGTTATATTATTATAATTGGATATAATAGAGAATGTGAGCATAAATGAGGACAGATTTCATGAGGAGAAACAGATTTTGGAAAAACAGGGAGAGGATGGGACCAGGCTAAGTGGAAAAAACCTCTTTTACAGAGAGAGCACTCATTGGAAACACACTGTTCTGTCAGGAGCTTTCATGTTTCAAGTCATTGGTTTTAAAGTCATGTAAACTGGGAGTATACGGCATGCCATTGAAAACATTAAATTTTAGCTCCTATTGTTAGGCTGCAGCACCACAAAAGGAAGGCCAGTAGTGAGTTCAAGAAGATAAGTGTGTAGAAAAGCAGAAGAGAGAGAGCTATGCAGTGCACAGCACAGAAAACATCAGCCCTGTATCTGTAATGGGGGAAGAACTGTGTGCAACCACTATGACCAGGCTGTGCTAATGCCACTGTACAATATTCTCCTCTTGCTGGACAGATCACATCATAATTATCAACACAAAGTCCTTTCTTTGAGGTCCCTATACAAGTATTCAAAGCAGAATAAGTAGAGGTGTTTGCTGGGCCTGTAAACAGAAGAATACTAGTCCTGAGAAGTTTCTGAGAAAAGATTTGTTTCATCCCATTGCTGGTATCACAGGAAATTTTTGTATCATAAAGCAAGATTTTATCAAATCGGATTTTAAGTAAAGAAACTGTAGTAAAAGTTTAAAATAATGTTCCTCTGTCATATATGTTCTTTTTACAGATAATTTGCTCTAACTATATATATAGTAAGATCTCTCAGCAGCTGATATGGCATTTCTCTTCTGAGTAGTCAAGCCATCTGTATATTAATGCCTTAGGCAGCAGCTTTAATTTCATTAGGCGAAAAATAATTTAGGTTTGCTGTCACTGATAGCTGAGAGTAAATCTAAAGAGAGTAAACAGACAAGCTGTCCTTTAACAAATGTGTTTTTGTAGTGGAAAGAGTAGAATTAAGCTGACAGATGACATGAAAAATACACTGATTTCTTTGGCTAATGCAAAACCTTTGCCACCCTGACTACTCTTAGTTTCAGTGTTCTGAACATTGTAAATAGTTAGGATAGGGAGGATGGTGCCTAAGTTTGCTTACAAGGTGGAAACGTAGAGGCATTGGGACAGTGTTGTGCCAGAGCAGTGGGGAGGGAAGGGCAGCGGGTTTTTCTGTACAAGCACTTGCTGTTGCCTGGTGTGGTCATTGCCTGTTCAAATCTATTTGCCTTTGACATCAGAGAAGGGGAGCCAGGAGTGCTCTGGACCTGGATTTGTGGTGTGATGGGCCGGCAAAGAACTCCTTTGCCCTTGCATTTCCATTTCTTTTACAAATAGTTTAGAAATCACCTCATTTCTGCCAGGTTTTTCTCCCTTCCTCACCCTAATCAGTCACTATGATAGAGCTGTGTTCTCAGAGGTGATGAACATAAATTTCATCTTGCTCAAAAAACTGTTCACTTTCCCCTTTACACCTCCAGAGTCTAGATAACTTCTGATTTAAAAAACACCTAAATTTATTAAATCTAAAATATAAAAATACAAAGAAAAATGAAGTCTTGAACACAATTATCTTAATGTTAGGTTGACCTAATGGCATCATTAAATATATTACAAAAAATCATAGTTTATTTTTGCTTCTGGTGCATGGTCTTGATTCCAGTCCGTGAAGAAATGCTGCTCTGTTTGTGGTTTGTACTTTGGGATGCTAGACTTTAGAAAGGCCATTGTATAAAGGGAAGCTTGCTTTCTGCTTTCATTCCTGCAATAGGAATTTAATTCTTAAAGCAGAAAGGCTCTCTGTAAGGCAGGCATTGCAACATGGATATATTGGATAATATTCCAAAGAAACAAAACCAAAAAGTATTCCATCTGTCTGGTTTCACCACTTCTATCTAAGTCCTAGCCTGCATATGCATAAAACATATATGGCTGACAAAGACCCATGCTCTGTGCCTTTTGCAGTGCTAGAATGTAACTTCAGGCCCTTTATAATCTGACACTACTCAGAAAGGGGGGGAACTAACATAAAGTTTAGTTGCTGGTAAAGCCTATAGTAAATATTTGCAATGTTCTTTAACTCCCTTGCCATAGCTCTGTACAATGCACAAAACCTTGGCAACCTCAAGTTTCAAACCAGAAATCAAAAGTACCGTTGTTGAGATAAGTTAAAAGTTATGTGTGCCTAACATAGTGTCACAAGGGTGAAATTATCTGGTTTAGAGAGATGGCAAATTTTCAACTTATTCCTGTTACCAGAATCAGAATTTGTTATCCAAGTGACTCTGAAGGAAGAAGGGCCCAGCTATCCTGACTTGATTGTCTCTTATCTTGAGACCTGGCAAAACTGTTATCCTCAAGACGTCGTATGAGATGCTTCAGTCTTTGAAGAAACTATTCAGCACCTTTAGAGTCAAACACAGACACGATTTTTGGCAGCTAGATGGAGAAGCAGCACATGTGTTAGGAACATATGGCCTTGGTGGGCTCATATTTAGCCATTTTTGCTTCCTGGAAATACAAGATTAACTCTGAGTTGGTAGAGCAGTGAGTTCTCTTTATTTTGACAGGAACCAGGAGAGATAGCCATGTTCTTTACTGTCTGGAGGTATTTTTAGTTACTTTTAGAAGCCCAAATAACACAGGAGTCTCACTCCAGATCAAGACATAGAGTTAGATGTTGAAAAGGATATATTCACATCACAGTCAAGGCCTGCAGTCCTGTGTTCATAGTCTGAAAATGTTTGTGTGTGTGTCGCCACACTGAACTTAATGAGGCAGCTTACCTAAGCAATGTTACAGACATGCATATGAGCATGACTCACCCCTCTGATAGAGAAGTAGGTGGGAAAAAAATGTCCTGTGTAAATAAGTCAAAAGGCTTTAGAGTCAAGGGCTTTAGACCAGCCCATCCTCCAGGCCCTCCTTCTCTTTGAAAAGCTGTCATCATTAATTACAGCGGAGCACATTCTGTTTGAATGGGCACGGCCCCTGACGTGAAAGGTGGGGACTGGTACCTGGCAGGGCAAAGCGGGGATGTTGCAACGGTGTCAGTCATCAGGAAAGAACTGGGGAGCGGAAAAGAGAAGAGGCAGCATGAAGGCTTTCTGTGCCGTGTGTTTTGGACACGCACGTGGCTCTTTCAGTACATCAGTTAAAGTTATGCTCAGTTTGGAACCTCAGCTTTATAATCTCAAATACTTTTTAGGCTGAAACTTCCCTGAATGCATTTCATTTAATAAACGCTATGGTAAATATTAATTTCTTTTTGTATTTTCATGAGCCTTCCTAAATACAAGTAAAGTGATTGAAAGGGCTCACAAAAAGTTTTAAATCAAACCTGCACAAAAGTTTTCTTTGTTCATCGAATGTCGTATGTCTTACTAAAAAGGAAAAAACAATATAGTGTAAGATTTTTCAGGGGGAGCTGTTAAGTGATTGTGAAACAGTCTGTTTAGGAGCCCTTAATTTTCTTTTAAGTAAAGACACCAAATTTATACACACTGTACAGGAACAGGCGATTCCCATGGTGTTTTGTAGTGAGCGGATTCTCATTTTATGGGTGTTTCCGTGGACACAATGCAGAAAACAAATCTGTGGTGATTTATTAAATGTTTTCTGGGTATGTAGATCTCTTGCCACTCCCTTCCTCTCCTTCCTCTGGTCAGGCAAAGGTCAGGAGGGAAGCAGGCATGTAGTGGAAGAAGGAACTGTGACAGTATTGGCTGGATCCTCAAACAAAGCCAGAAACACTGGAATTGGCTTCAAAAGCCCAAAATAAAGTCAACTCCCCCTCAGATATGTGTCCTCCAGCGCCGTCCATGCTAAGAGCGTGAGGAGTGTTGTCCAGCCATGGTTTGCAGGGCAGGAAGGGCACATATTTCACTAAGAAGAAGTTTATTCACTTTCAAGAAAAAAAGCTACTAATAGTAAAACACCATTTTCCCACTGAGACTGGGAGAATGCGTCATTCCCACACCCAGGTTGCCCAGGTACTTAATCATACACGTACACGTTTGTGTCTGTCCCGTGATATCTTTAGATAATAGAAGGATGAAAAAAACAGACAGCCAGACAAATCCCAGTTTAACAAAGCAGCAAGTGTTTAACACTCAGGTGATTAAGCCATCAAAGTAGAACAGGAGTTCCTATCACAGCCTCCTGCAAGGCACAAGGAAAAGGTTTTGGTGCAAACTATTAATTTCAATCAAAACCTATATAATTCTTGGGATAAAAGCAAACAGCAGACAGTGATTCTACAGCCGAGATACGGGAAATTAAAAAAAAAAAAATAATAAAAGCAAAGCTAACTTGTAATTAATCTTCCCTTTTGCCATGTGGCAGTTCAGCAGCGAGCACAGCATGTTGCTTTCCCACAAGCAGTGCCTTGCACATTTGTTGTACTGGAAGGCCACAGAGCGCTGCCAGAGAGGCAGCAATCTATGCTGAAATGTGTTGAAATGTGCTGAAATGTGCAGGCTTTCAGGGATGGACATTTTCCATGCAGCCCATAAGTGACTTTGGGGAGCTGAGGTTGATGCATTCCCATTTTGATGGGATACATGACAGCGTTCCTTCTCCAGCTGATAAGCTCCACATACCTACACAACTGGAAGCTCTTCTGAGCTGTCATTTTAAAGAAAAATGGGAAGTTCATCAATGGCCCAAAAATGCTTTTTGTGGGCCATTGTTGTTTATGTTGGGCTGTTCACTCCAGGAGTTATTTTGGAATGTGCTTGCATTGAGGTTTGAGGTTTTTCAGAAGAAAAATGCTGGTTTATATTTATGTTTAAAATATACTTCTGAGGAAGAAAGGGCAGAATCCTTTGTTTCATACATTTATTCAAGATGCACTTTACTGTTAAATTTTTAATTCCTTATCCTGCTGTCCTATACATTTTTGTTGAAGTCTTTGACCTAAAACATATGGGCCACTGAGGGATTTTATTTGTCCTTTTCCTACCTCACCTTCTGCTGCCCTTGTACCCCTTGCCAAATAAATAAAAGGCAAGTTATTTTGTCTTGAGTAAAGGTCCTAATCTCAAGGAAATGATGGGGTAATAGGATAAAGTCCCAGCCACCTACAGAATTGGTTTGGATCAAAATATTTTGGAAAGCAGTGAAATCAATAATCTAAATAATTTTCTTAGGTAAAATAAGTTATTTTGAATGCCATGAAAATGTTTATAACATTTAAAATTACAATGCCATTTACCCAGGAGTTTATACATCCCACTTCTCCAGGAGTAAGGGAACAGCAGCAGTAAGGGAGCTGTTTAACCCATGGACTGCAGTGTTAATTTTAGGTCTCTTAGTAAGTAGGAAGGGAGTCAGTGGGCTGTGATTCAATACAAATGTGGGATATTGTGTATCAACATCAATAAAAGACTTTTTATACACTGCACTGCTTCTGACTCCCTGTGTAATAATTTTATCCATAAATAAATTCCATTTACCAATGAAAACAAGATTTTGTCTAATACTCATGAATTAGTTTATCCAGCTACAATAAGTAAAAATGTTTTTAGATTTTAGACCACCAGAACAATGAAAATAGTCTTAAGAGTCATTGCTAAGTAATTACAAGAGATTTATGATGAAATAACATCTCCATCAAATGCTTCACGTTTCTACTTAAAAGATTAAAACGAAGAAAATGTGAGGGTTTAAACTGCTATACTACAGCTTCTGTAGCATCTCTGGTGCTGCAAAGGAACAAAATCCCAGACAAAGAAGAAGGAGCACAATACCTCTGTGCTGTCCACTTGAGAGACCCAGCATAGAAGGCCTGAAATGATGATGATTATGGTAGATCCAGTGTTTGGGGAGATTCCCCTGCCTCAGTGTCCTCTGGAGAAAGCACAGTGAAGCAAAATTTAGCAGAGTACTGAGTAGTTACTTATACTATGGTCAAAATAAGATAGAATAAGAAGTAGACAATATTCTCTTTTTCTAAATCATCCTCCACTTTTAGACAGAAAGTGGTTTGGCCAGAGCAGAACATCAGAGTCAGTTTATGCTTTTATTTTGACACAAAACATCATGGCCCGTTCCAGCTTAGGAGAAAGATACTGCATTCAGATGGATTTTTAGCACAGACCACAGAGAGGCTATTCTGTACTTTAAATTAAAAAGGACATGCATTCCAAGTCATGCTCTGAAGGGGATCTGGCTTTGGTGGCGAGGAGAGGTTTGTTGCTCCCACAATGAGGACTTATGAAGCATTTTAATAAACAATAAGGCTTTGTCTGAAGAGAGAGCCTTGACATCCAGTGTGCAGAACTCAGATATATGAACAATACATTCAGCTGAACCACTGTCGTATTCAGAGAAACCATGGCAGACTAGTGGATGAAATTCTTATTTGCACAATTGTGCACTTATTGAAGTGGCCTTTCCCAAAGTACTTTCACAGGGGGTTTAACTCCATGCCAGTCATGTTTTCTCCTGTCTTCTGTCCTGACGTGAGCATTTTTCACTCTCTGAGTAACAAGGGATCTTGTGTGGGAAAATGTTTTCCCTTTATACCTTACAAAGAAAAGTCCTTTTACTCTGAAAACTTGTGTAATTAATTGCATTAATCCCATGTCCTGTGTCTATGCTTATCCCAAGGAATACTCTCAAAATTTTATGGACCACAGCTTTTCTTAGTTCAGGTTACTGAAAGCTACTTAGGAGAACATTTTGAGTATAAAAACTGTGACTTTTGTTTCTAGTTCTTTCAATACAAGAGAAATAAATTTGGTCAACCATAGTTTTACCAGACTTCTGCACAATTCTAGGCTTTGAATAGTATCTCTGGCCATACATGAGATACATCAGGCTCAAAAAGGCAGGAATGCAGGATCAGAGGCTTGGGTACAGCAGCATGGGCCTTTGCTTAATGGTTCACATACATGAATGTACTACACAACTGCTCGCTATCACAGCACTCCTAGAAAAGAGAGAATTCAGAAGTTGTGCTTTGTACACTTACATGGAGATTGAAGGACATGGAGACTCTCTAGGAGTTTGATTTCGGATTTCATGACTCACTAATGGCAACGTTTTCATCTTGTTTTCCAAACTATCTTGTTGTTTACTTCCAGTGAAGTTCTGGACAAAACTTCACTGACTTCAGAGGAAGTCGGATGGCGCCAGTGAGGTTCTCGTAGCTTTAGAAAGCTATCCAAATTTGTCACTAACTTGAAGAATTTGGTCTGAAATGTCCTTTTATATGTGGGCTAATTACTGTGGGAATAAACACTGTATGTACCAAGATAATTTAGCTTCTCTTCATACTGTAATTATATGTATTATCTTACATCACTAATTAAGTTCAAATGTTCTTTTCCTAACCCTGTCATTAATAAACTGTAAAAAAATCTCTCCAGAACAAAACTAAATTAAAAATCCACTGTAAAGACCACTTATAAGAGAGTAATCTGGTTGGTTTTTCTTAACTACTGGCTTTCAGATACAGCCTCAGGGACTCCATTTGGGTGGTCAAGTAATTCTGTCTGATGAGTAATAAACGAATAATTCTACACCCAATTCTGTTTTATTCCCACTGAGTGGTAGCTCCTTATGCAAGTAGTTCAACTTCAGTATTTAGGCATGCACTTAATCCCAGCTATTTATATGGCTAAACACCACTCCCTGAAACAAGGCGTACAGTATTAGGCCACGTGAAAAAAAGCAGAAAATTGCCCAATAAAATGCAAAAAAATCATGTTGAAAATATAGACATTCTATTCAGGACTCAAGCATCAAACTAATTATATTTTTCAAATAAAAATTAAAGTAAAAATTAAGCTTCTCAACACCATTTCTTAATACATGGGGTTTTTTCCCGGATTTGAGATGAGCATTCATTAGATTCACATACCTGTGATTTTTTTGATAGGTGGAATGTCCGAATGTCCTTGCTCTCTTGATCTTTCACATAGTCAGTGCTAATGTTAACAAGAGTTCTTTTGGTACTAAGAGTATTTCACTGAATGTTAAGTGTTGTTTTATATTATCTTTTAATAGCAGCTGTTAGGTTTTGCAGTTTTAGGGGAAAATCTTTTCTTTTCTTTGAAAAAAAAAAGAAAAAAAAATGCATCACTGTACCTTCTGGGCACCCACACCAAAATGCTTGCATGGAAAATATAAAACTATTTGCTTTATTAGCAGTTTAACTAAAAGCAGACTTTGGCAGCTAATCTTGTAAACATCTAAACCCCATCAATTATTTTCCTCTGTTGTTGGAGAAAAAGTATGCCATTCTTTGGAGAACGAAATTCAGGATGTGAAATACGTATGCATACATTTTCCTATATGCATACTCTGGCAAATATGTTTTAGAAAAATGTCAGTGCAGCTCAAGTTCAATAAAGAACTGAACAGTCCAGTCTGTGAGTTTTATCTTTTAGCCTTTAGGGGTGAGATTCTGACCCCTTTATTCAAGCTTATAATCAGAATTTTCAGTGAGGTTGACTCAGTATTGGTGAAAGCTGCTGCAGCCAACAGAGGCCCATGGGTCAAAACACCATGGAAAATAGACAGCTATCGTGTTTTTTTACCCTTGTAACCCTGCTGTGCTATAACTGCAGGTAGAAAACACAGTCAGCCTCACTTTACATTAATATTTAAGCATCATAAAAAGTGTTTTGCCTGAGGATTATTTCCAAACTCCTCTCCATTTCATAGCACAGGCAGGCATAAGCTCACACAACATATGCCTGTGTGCCATGATCCACAGCACAGACTCACAGGGTCCTCCTGCAAAGCTCCTTCTTCTATTTGGAACACCTTTATTCATTTTTTTTTTTTTTTTCAGATTTCAGATCAGTCAGACCAAAGACAGTTTACTTAAGGAACAAAGAGCCTTACTGACACTTCTGGCAGATTAGAGAACAACAGTTTAACCTCAGATGTCACAAACAGCATAAAGAATCTTGATTCAGGCACCTGCCTGTCTTGCTGAACTTTGGAGACTACATTTTCCTCTGCCTGTTCTCAAGCCCTTTAAAAATTAAATTTGGAAAGGCTCATGCAGCTGTGCCTGGCACACCTTTGGCTCTGCACTGCAAGGCTCAGTGCTACCATCTTGTCTTGGTTTCTTCAAACCAAAAAATTACCAGAATAAATCTCAGAAAACTGCCAGCAAGGACAATTGAAAAACAAAATGTATAAAAGCAATGATATAAAAGGAAATTAAGTATGTTTTGCTGTGTTTTAAGGTAACTTTCCATCAGTAAGTTTTTTAATGTTCTTCTATACTTTAGGATGGCAGAAACTTGTAAAAAATATATTATTTGTAATCTTAGTAATTCATAACTACAATAATAAAAAGATGACAAATGAAGATTAGAAATGACAATATTATGTCAAATAGGAGAAGGATAGCTCCTAGGACATGTATGCATTTGAAGACAACTGTAGTAACTGGCACCTCTGCATTAGTTCTAGAGAAGCCATATTTGCCAGAGAAAACACACATTAAAGAATTAATGAGGAACATGTTCAATATTACTATAATAAGAGAAGATAAAGTAAATCAGTGACTCTCCATTTCTTCTGGACAGGCTTTGTCTTCCCACAGCATAATTCTACAGAAAAAAACCTTTGTCATCTGACAAACTACCTCAATGGAACACGGAAGAGCACAGCTACCAACCTCAGACACCTACAAAATAAATTAATTCCCTGGTTTGGGATCTAGCCAACAGCACCATAAACTCTTTTCCTGAGACTTTGGTAGTTTAGCTTATCGAGCGTGATTTTTATTATATATTTAGCTGAAGCACAGACTGTGAGTTATCTTGGGGAGATTTTTTTACTCTGAAGCATGAACTGGGAATGGGTGTGGTAAAAGTCTTTTCTTCTCTAGTGCTCCATTTTCTTGCTGAATTTACTGGGAACAGCAGAAGTTCAGAAACAGTGAAAACAAGCCTCTGTTATTTATTCCACTGAAAGTGTTGCAACTATGAATTTTGTTTTCAAAGTGCATTAATTCAAATTAACATAATAAATAGTATGTTTTGTGGTTAAAAGAGCCTTTAAACTCTGTTTTGCTTATGGATTTCTCAGATGCTATTACAGTTTGTTTTCGGCAAAGTAGTCTATGAATAGAACAAGAATGAGGACTGTTTAACAATTAGCAGAAGTATTTAATACAAAGCACTAAAAATGCTCACATTCTCTCTCACCTCCACTAAGGGTTTTGTCTTTGTTTTTTTGCCTCACTCAAGAAAGAAATGCACTGGAGCCAGCACCTACAGCCTGTCTGTAAGTGTAGCTGTTGTTTCTTTTAGGACAGAGAACAGAAAGTCTTTTTACCCAGATATAAGCATAAATCTCAGTAGAAGGCCATTCCAGATCACTGTGACACAAGGCTGGTTTTTGCATTTCATTTGTTTCTTTGAAATCATCTGAGTAGGAAAGTGGTTTGGACATAGCTGTGCTCTGTGATGAATCCCGTTTTTTTAGATCTCTGAAGGTTTCCTCGCAGAGCGTGAGAACCAGGCACACCCCTCTTCCATTCATTTCAGATGATGCTCTTTCTTTTAAAGATGCTACTGATATCTTGACCATCTATTATTTTTCCTAAAGGAAAAGGTGCAAGGCATGAAATTATCTGAATTTTGATGCCCACACCTATTATACAGGGCTGCTGTCATCTCCAGTGGGAATGCAGATGTCCTATCCTCTGTTATATAAAAGACAGGCAACTCTGCTTTAATGTCAAGATACAGAAACATAAAAGCATGACTGTACTAAAGAAATAATGTCATACAGTCAAACCAAATCAGCATTCTTCAACAGGTACCATGGAGCATTTTCATCTTCTGGAAATTCACTTGAAAATTCCTCTGGAAAATAAAACATCTCATGATATGGGTACTAATGGAACAGAATCAATGAGACTGGGAGAGATGCACAGACCCTTGAGCAAGCAGGGTAGAATCCAAAATTAAGCACCCAGCAAGCCAGGCGGTATGTCATAATGTTCTTTAATAAACAGCAAAAGGTACAGCACATTACTGAGGACAATCCTGCTGAGTTGCATATCCTGGGAAGTGGAAGTGTACAATGTTTAAAGACCCACTTAACTTACTAACTTATTAACACAGCTTCTTAAGACAAGATGTTATACTTACATAGAGATGTCCAAAAACAAAGAAGAAGGAAACTTGCATCTTTGAATCTGAAAAATCTTTGAATCAGAAATCTGAAGTTCAGCCACTGAGATTATGTGAATACTTGATAAGGAAGAAAGGTCTTCTATCTTTCACATATATAAATAAATAAGCCTAATGATCCACCACCTAAAATTCTGTCAAAATTTTAAATATTCAAAAAATATTTCAAAATGGGTGGTGTTACATCTAAAAATACAGAACACATGGGATTTTATTTCAATGAGACATAGAAGCATAATTAAAGACATTAAATGTAGAAAATAATTTTGGGAATCTGGTTCAGTTAGAAAAACATCAAAGAGCTTATTACTGTATCTTGAGTTAAGTAAGCATGTTGTCACTCTAACAGACTGGTTTTAATTTGTTCAAACCACTCTGTTGGGATGATTTATATCCCAATATTTCTGGCAAACATATTTAGGAGAGTCAATTATCTTTTCTGAAAGTCACAACAGGTTTTCATTGATTCAAGTGTGGTGCAGAACATCAACATATAAATTCAATAACTTTGAACAGGCTGTTAAAATTGGGGATTATGGATGCTAAATCTGAACCAGAGTGCCTGTACAAATTACAGGCCGCATAGCTCCTCAGGCTTGCCTGAGAAAGTAGTCTGGGAAAAACATGAGGAGGAATTAAAGCAATTCTCAGGGACACAAAACAGCCTTGCCGGTATTGTTTTCTATTCCTTGTTTTCCTTGCAGGAGAAAGTCAGGGGGGTGGTGAGCCCCACTGACCAATGATAGTGATGTAGCAGTTTACTAACCAATAAAAGTTTCCTTTCTGTACTTTCCATGTATCTGTCTGTAAAACAGGCCTGAAGTAATAAACTAGAGATATTCTCCTGTTCTGACTCCCTTGAGAGTCTGTGTCGTTCTTTTCGCCGTTCCTAATTAGAGCGACGGGATTCTAATTAAGCAACTCCAATTCATATCAAAATCTACCACTTTCAGTTTACAAAAGGATTTTTAACTTTCATTTTTGATGATCTTCTTAGTTCTGGAGCAATTTATGGGATGAAATTTATGGGGTGAAATGAGAGCCTAAGTGACCCTAAAGGAACTCTGCAGTAGTTCTCTACTTCAGCCACACCAAAACAGCCCTTTACGGGAAGGGGGATTTAGATTGGGTTTTTCTGGGGGGTCTGTTTTGTTTTGTTCATTTCAGTAATTCAGCTCACTGAGTAGCCCCATATGCTGCTCTTGTGCAATGGGGATGAGGTTTCTCAACAGCTTAAATCAACTTTGCCACCAGCATCCCTGTCTTTCCCTTGCGATCTCCACCCCTCTGCTGCTGGCACTGGCAGTTCCCAGTGGCTCAGAGCTGGCTCAAAGGGCTTAACAGAAAGCTACCAACAATTTCTGTAGCCTGGCACTCTGATGCCAGGAGTAGCACAAGAGAGGAGGGGAGAGACACAGAGCAAAGTATGAAGATGGGCCCATGACTGTTCTGACTCAGCTCTGTTTAATTTGTCACAGAAGTGCGACCTGAGGGTATGGTAAACACCAGCATGGAGGATACAAGGCACCAGGGCAGAGGGGGTGGCTGGAAACTTCTAAAGCCAACCTCTCCAGCAATGCCAATGTCTTGAGTAATTTTAGCCACAGGGCTGACTGAGATTGGCATAGATGGAGCCTGTGCTCACAGCATGTCCTGGCACATCTGGGCCCCCTCAGTCCCTGTGCTGACTACTATAGGGGAGGGAGGGGTGGGAAGCAGAGAATCAGCAGATTTAACACAACTATGAGTCTGCTCCCTGAAGGAAACATCTACAGGCCATATTCACAGCTTTTAAATTCTTACCCTCTTTCAGGTAAAATAGTTATTAAATACACTGCCTGTTACATCACTTTGCAAATTGGGTTGCTGCTTGTCTTTTTACTCTTCCACCCTTTGCATCTTCAGTATTAACAAGCATTAAATAGGTAATAAGTTTTAACAAGAATTATAGCTAACCCTATTGCTTGGATTCTTTCTTTGGGTGATTTCTCACCGGGATCATTTTTGTGTCTTTTTTGAGCAGAACTGCAGACCACAGCGCATACTTATAATCCACATTCCCTAGGAAAGTGTATTCATGTTGAAGGAGAGAAAACACAATCAGGTCTGCCAGGATAATGTCACATCTGGTCGGTGGAGGAGGCCCATGCACTCCCCTTACACTCATAACCCCATTAGAAGTGATGCACAATGAGTTTTCTAGATCTTAAGCACAGCATGTAAAAACAGAGATTGCCCCCATACACTGAATATATGCCTTCAAAGGAGAGTGATTTGAGCATTTTAGAATTGGAAAGGATTCTTAGAAATTTCCTAGCCATCTCATCAGGGAGAAAATCAACAGCATCACTGAGGGATTCAGTTGTGTTCCATATAAATTAAGCTAAAAGTATAGGGAAGAGAAAGAAAAAAAAAAAAAAAGAAAAAAAAAAAAGAAAAATAAAAAACATGGCACTTAAAAGTTGTTTGTTTTGGCAGGCATCCTGCTCTATGCAGTTCCATAGAAAGCACCAGAGAGTTTATGGAAGGTTCAACATTTTTATTTCAATCTTTTTGGCTCATTTCAGAGGACAGTGACCTGTGGGAAACATTATGCATGCTTACTCAGAAAAATATCTGAAATACCACTGTAGACTCCAGCTGTTCAAATGAGAAGGAAGAATGATTTAACTGCTGCCCATGACCAAACTTGGATGACAATAGTTAATGTGGGATTCCCATCTCAGTAGACATTTACTTCAGCACCTGCAACATTGAACAATAGATGGAAATAGTGGAAACCAATAGCAGGATTTCCTTTGAAAATTCACTTTTATTCCTTCTTCCCTTAAATCTCTTTATTCTTGCCTAGTAAAAATTGTATACATAGTAGTAGTTGGAGGGAATGCAAGGTCAGGCCTGAAAACACTTCAGTCCATCAGCAGAGAGGTGTGGCAGCTGGTCAGTCTGCTGTCTTGCAGGAAGGAAGCCGTAGCCTTCGCTTTGAGTCACGAGAAGCAGCCAAGGAGGGAAACATCCATGCTTAGATGGTGGATGTGTCAGGGTCAAGCTCTGGAGGAAAGCTGTGCAAAAGAAACACTATCAAGCAAAGCTGCTCTGTCATCAGTTTACAGCAAATGCCAATATATGTCTATGTTCACAACAAGAAACTGAGATCTGTCTGTGTATGCCTTGGCAGGTGATGGATTTTAATAGGAGCTGACCTTTAGTGAGATAAAGTTGTTCTTGAAAAGCCAGCTTCCCAATTTGCTCAGTAGAGAGGATTTTACAGCAGATTAGTTCTAGTCTGGCCCAGCTGGTCAGAAAGGGTGTAAGCACATGAGGAGCCGGCTGGATCTCTTCTCACCAAAAGCTCTCCAGGTTGGTAGTCTGTAATGTCTTGGAGCGAACAAACTGCAGAAAGTGGGCATAACAAGAGACTTGTTTCAGTAGCAGTCCTGCAGCAGCTGGTTTTCCTCTGCTCCACTAGTGAATGATTTGTGAGATCAACATCCTGATAACAGAAAGGATATGGAATGGAATTACCAGCAATGATCCTTGGAAGGACAGATCCTATCTCTCCCCCTGGGGTCACATCAGAGGGATGACTTCTGGTCAGGCGTTCTGAGATCACAGCAGATTCACTGCTGAGAATGCTCAAGCAGCTACAGCATAACACAAAGTTCTCCATTACAACCAAAACCACCTGTGTGAGAGGGTCTACTGTTTAACCACATGATAAATCTCCCTTGAAAGTCTCTCCTATCCAACACTTTTACAAGCTTTTTGAAGTTGCTTACGAATGAAGGCTAAAAAAATTTAGCCAGACAAGAATATCACATTTGGAGCAGGTGATAACTCTTTCAGTTAAGTCTTTCAGATAAGTCTTCCAGTTCCTTTTCTTTTTCAGAGCTAATTATGGCTGTATGCAGAACAACACTTGGTTGCACAAGGTGGTTGAAGGATACTGAATCAGCTCTTGGTTGGCTGCCCGGCTTCCTCTGGGTTAGCAGCAGGCTCCCAAAGAAACACTTTGAAGAGCTCAGAAAGACACTGTGAAGAAAATGCAACAGTGTCTTCTAACCACTGCTACACAGAAATAAGCACAAACCTTTGGAAGTGCAAGTGATTTGTCTTCAGAAGACTACAGGAGAAGCAGTGCTTTTTGGAAGAAACATGGACATACAACTTGGTAACCCTCACATTGTGCCCATTCTGCTGACACATGCCATATATGAAACAAAAATGAAATGAGGCTGATCTTACACTCTGACCTGGCTGTTTGACTACATGCTGTAAAGAACATAGTCAAAGACAGAAAAGTTACAAAACCCAATGTTATTGTTCTTTCTTGTATATATACAGGTAGTAGAAATCAAGAATTATGGCTGAAACTCCAGCATCAATTCATACTTAAAGACTTCTGTGAAAAGACAGGGATATTTATATATTTAGGAATATGTAGACTCAGTTAATGATAAGAAATCCATCTAAACCTGCATTTCCCTATTGAGAAAACTCCTGCAGTTACAGGTGTTTTAAATTTAATTTTTGAGTGAGTTTTCTTTTGCTCAGATTATCACCTGATTAACAAACATCAGGGGATTTTCTACTGTCATAATTTCTTCACTGAATGCATGAAAATACAGATTTAATTCTTCATGCATCACTCACTGGGAGTAAAAAAATAGGGAAAGGAAAAAAAACCCAAAAAAGGATCAACTGAATTAATATGAATTTATATGAAACCACATTGATTTTATTGGAACTGAGCTTATCCACTGGTCAAGCAGCAGAGCAGGGAACAAGACTAGGTCTTTCTTGCTTTTTATACTTTGATAGCATTTTCTTTCTATCTTCTTGTGCCAATATCTTGCTGTTTGACTCTGTTGCTAGTGTCTAATATGCTTTAACTAGCATGAGATTCATTATCATAAAATTCTTAATTTTAAGAGGACCTATTTATTATTATTGTAAATATTACGTTAGCAAAAATCCATTTTGCATTGCCTATGAAATTGTATCATGGTTCCCTGGCCCTTGGCAATCCTTGAATGACCGTTCTCCTTCATTTTAGATAAGAAATCTTTCTCCGTAATGTCACAGCTCTTGCTTTTGATCATTTCCATAACTGATGACTTCTGAAAATATCCAAAGTAGGATTAAGAAACAAACACAGTGAACTTTTAGGTTCAATATCTACTGAAAGACATGTCTTAACATCTTGTCAACTTCAGTCTTTAGAACAGAACGTGATCTTCTTGGGTTGAGAGGAAAAGCACAAGGAAACAGCACACTGGGGCTGAAGCAGGGATGTGAGCATTAAGCTCACACTTCACTGTTAAGTCATCCTTTGCATTCTAAATTTGAGTAATGAAAACTATTTTCTTCTATCAGTGCTCAAAGCTCCCATTAAAACTAAATGGCTTGTCTAAAATTGGATGAAATCATAATTCATAGCCTCAAAGGAAACGTCCAAAGGCGTGCTTGTGTGCGCACACGCCTATGTATCACCACCTTTCAAAATGTTTCTAGCTTGCTGATCTCAGAGTATATCTGTGGGTATCTTGAATCTGGTATGATTGTACTGAAACTGAGCACTTCATAAAAGGGTTTAGAATGAGAAAATGGAAACATGTGGCCTAACTCTCACACTCTTACCACAGCAAACTAAGTCTAACACTGGATTAGTTTTTTTGACATGCTGCAGAAGTTGTATGAAAGTTTCTGGAAAACCCAAGGCTTTTGTGAATTTGTGTTTAGCATGGCCAAACACTTCCAATAGGAAAGTATTTTTGGCATTTTGATGAGAAACTATTTAAATTTTGAAACTAGTTTTTTTAACATAAAGATGTGTTCATTAAATCAAAAGCAAACTTAAAAATTATAGATTATGCCTTTGTCCTTTCTGCAAATGGGAAAGTCTTACATGAAGTTGTCAGTTCCACTTTTGTGATGAAAAAAATAAAGGCAAACAGTTTTGCATCTTTAGCTTATAAGTGATCAGATTAATATAGTGCCCAAGTGAATTCAATACGTGACAGTATAAAAAGTAATAATGCACTCTCCTTCCATGGGTCAGTTCTGCTCAAACACTAAAATAAATAAAAACTTTAAGACTGCTTCATTACAGATTTGTAATGGTGTCCAGAAAAATTTGATCAGTTCCTTAAAGATTTCTTGCATGTAAACAGATGAGATTTCAAGGAGCTTTACAGAAAATTTATACTCCTGAGCCCTGATTAAAGACAACAGATTCCCACTTGCAGTGATTACTCTGTTCACTGCTTGAAAAAAAGAAGCATTGTAAGGTGTACTCAGTTCATTCCAGTTTATCTTCACTCTAATTTTTCATGTCCATCCTAGAAAGGCTCTAAAGGGTCTTAACATAAACTGTAAATCTGGCATAAAACTGACATAAAACTTCCTTCAATAATATGGTAATGATAGTTTTGCAGCAGAGTTCAGAGCACTCAGCAAGACCCTATTGGCTCCAGCTTTGACACCACCTACTGTCTCACATCTGGCCAAAAGGAGTTAAAATGGCAATCCTTGAGCTAACTCCTTGTAATTTGGAATGACAAATGGCTCTTCTTTACTCAAGAACAGCAGATGCCTATGGATGCTAACTCTGAAACAGAGAGCATGTGAAACTGCAGGCCACATAGCTTTCTCTGTCTTGCCTGAGAAAGTGGCCTGGGAAATCATAAGGAGGAATTAAAACAATCCTCAGAGACAGAAAACAGCCTTGCAGGTGCTGTTTGTCTGTTCCTTGTTTTCTTGCAGGAGAAGGTCGAGGGGTGGTGTACCCCACTGACCAATGATGGTGATATGTTAGTTCACTAACCAATAAGAGTTTCTTTTCTGTACTTTCCACGTATCGGTCTATAAAAAAGATCTGAAGCAATAAACTGGGAGAAATTATCCTGATTAACTCCTGAGAGAGTCTGTGTCGTTCCTCTCTCCGTTCCTAATAGAGCAACAGATGCCTCTACTGAAAACTGTGTTGGCTATCAGGGCAGGTTTTGTGATGGGTCCCTCACTGCAACTGCCTTACTACTGCAAACTCAGCGTTTTTATTCAGTGTTGACAACTTTCAGAGCTTTTCGGTCTAAGCCTGATTTGAACTGCTAACAAAATTAAACTGCTGGCTTTTTCCCAACCAAGATTTTTAAAAACAAGACATGTATGCATTTATTCCCAGTTTGCCTTGTGTAATCTTCAACACTATTATGAATATTTATCAGTATCACTTGACAGTCTATACTGCATGATGTGGCCCAAGAGCTGATGTAGTCTCCTCCACAGTCAAGAGAAATCTTCCCACTCTTTGAAGGATTACTTCTTGTTTCTTTTTTCTTTGTAAAGTATTTGGAACTTCATTTAATGTTCTTAGTCTTCATTGAAAGAATTTTAAAGGTTGAATACCCCATGAACTGCAACATGGATGGCTGTCTGGGATGTTTTGAAAGCTGCTAAAATAACATCAATCAATATCTATCAATCTATCTATCTAGGTGTTGCAGGGAAGGGATTGAAAGCAGAAGATTTGGCAAGGTGGGAAAGTAGAGTTGTCTTCTCTCAACTTGCAGACTTGGGGATGCTAAGAATATCCAGTGTGGAAAATTTTGTGTATTGTGCTTGCTTTGGGTTGTTTTCTGTCTATCTTGAGAGGTGGAGTTTTTGTAAAGGATAACAGAAAGCTGTCAAAGGCCTGAGGTATTCTTCATGGACAGGCTTGTTAGAGAGATAAGGAGCTGGGGGTTATGGAAAGCAAAGTGTGTGAAGCACTGCACATGCCCCAGGCCCTTGGAGATGCTGAAGGGTGGGAATGTGCTCCCAACTTTTTGCCCCTGCTGACATGGGCTAAGCTTAGGAGTGCATGTGTCCCCTCTTGTGTTTGGAATCCTCTGGCCAGCAGGGTGATGGAATAAATCTCCTCTTTGCACTTCAGCTGTGCGTCGTGGTGGCCTTGGCTACACTTGGATCCATCAAAGCACACACTAGGTTAGAGTGATAGACAACCATCCAAATTACACAAGTACATGCCTAGGACAGAGGGAGGGAGCAAGTGAAATTACCAGTTCTAGGTGGATAGAGTGTATTGATGGCATAATTTTTGGATAACTGTTTATCTGGGGCACAGGATAACACTTCAAACCCCTCTCTGTCTTGAATGGGAAAATTGAAGAATGCACACAGCTTCAAGGTGCTACTTGACTCTTACTAGGCAAAATACTTTTTGAGTGTTGTTGACACATAGATAAACTGCTGGGAAAAAGCAGGAGTGAAGTCATAAGGATGAGTTATGTCGTGCCAACTCTCATAAAGAGAGAAAGGATGTTGCCAGGCCACCACCATTAACAAGTTCTCAGACCTTTCCTGCATGCTGTGAAGGACTAAGGCATTGTGTTGGGGCTGCAGTGCATTTCCTTCCAAAACCTAAGGCAGGAAACAGGAGGGCAAGGAAACAAAAGAAGAAAGAGAAGTCCAGAGATAGTTCCATTATAACCACATGTGACACTGCAAAATACTTCCTCTCCTCCATAAAAAAAAAACAAAATAAAACTAAATTAAACTGAGCTATGAACCTGGACAAGAATTGGTCTTCAGTCCTCCTTGAAATTGCCCTCTTTTACTCCATGTTTAAATTATGTCACGATTGACATTATTCTTTCCTTTCCTGCCCAGCAAAAAGTTTTAAGTGCCTGACTAGTCAGCCAGGAAAAAGACACAGAGAAACTACTAAGTTACCAGAAAATCCTCCTGATTATTTCCCTCTCAGGGGATAAATGGAGTATTGCTTAAAAACATAACCTTGTTATTTTTTTTTAATTGCTTTTCTTTTCCCTGAGCAAAATATTTCACTTTTTCCTGGAAAGAGATCCACCCTAGTCTAGCAACTGAAGATTAATAAGTCACCATTATTGCTAAATCAAAGGCAGTGGAGGAATGCTTGCACTCCAAGCTTTCATTGACTCCAGGAGACTGTACTGGGACCTCTAGGGGAAATATAATATGAGACTAAACAGGTTTTCCAGTAATCGCATTTATTCATTCTTCCTGGTGCAATAAGATACACCCAAAGTTACTCTGTATTAACCAAGAACATTGTTAGATTTCCAAGTATATTTTGCGCTGCTAAGTGCATAGATAAACAGCTTGAGGATACAGTTTAATAGTTCCTCTCAGTATTAATGATCAAAACACACACACACACACACAAATATTATTCACACTTCCACTGAAATAGTTGAATGCTGATATTTTAAAAGGATCTTTCCATAACAGGATTGGGAATATTACCTCTGGGCTAATGAGTACAGTAAAGGAAATTAAAAGAGGCTGCAAAGCAAAAGGAGAAGTAGAGCTGGCCCTTTCTGAAGTCAGTGACAAAATTCCTTTAAACTGCAGTAAGACAAGAACAAGCCCCAGCAGCCTGGATTGACTACAAAGCCAAGGGAGATTTTAAAACATAAGTAATAAGAAGAGGGAACTGTACAAAGATTACGAATACTAAGAAATTAGGAATCATGCCTTTTAATATTTAAAACACTCCTCCAATTACACATTTTAATTTGTCTTTAGGATTAGTACAATATTATCAATACAAAAGCAAGGATCTGTCTTCTCAGTCTAACTGTGTTGGTTTTCCCTTCACAGTATACATGCAGTGTAAATGCATTCATATTTCTGTATATCTTTACCATGTGTGCCTGCAGAGAGGGAAGGACCATAGTTACATGGGCAGGAAACAGAAAATGTTCCATTTTCCAAGCTTATCCTTGCCTTTAAATCATTGCAATGCCAGATTCTATCAGGAACGCTGCTTTAAAAAAATTAAAGAGAATTTCAGTTCCAGATGGAGTCTACAGTGATGTTACAAAGATAATATAAGAAACAGAAAGTGGAAACAGATGTGTCATTTTTAAGGAGATGGATTACATTAGCATAAAACTCTCCAAATGCTCTGTGAGTTGTGACATCTGCAGCAGTATTTTCAAACCTGGGTAGTTCTCTCCCCTTCCCACTGCGGGTTTCCTGGTTTGGATGGTTTTTTCTTCCTTTGTCGCTTCACAGATTGTAAGGAACCATCTAGCCTGACCCTCTCACAGGCTGCAGGACTTCCCACAATTAAGTCTTAAAAAAAACTTGCCATGAATTGCAGCAGTGGACAAACTATGACAATAGTTGCTAGCCATACTAATGATTTTTTTTGTAGATAGAAAGAAAGGCAGAAACCAAACGTCTCAGGAGAGCCGTCCTCTGATCCTGTTCACAGGATTGTCACCACCTTCCCTCAGTCATTATCTCCTCTGTTACATTGCTGCAATGTTGCATAATTTGGTGAATAACCATCCCACATAAAAATTAATTATTCTCTCTCTTTCTGCATCGATACATCAGACAGGACCCACCGGTCCTCTGACAGCTGCCAGAAATGGTTAAAATGTGAGCTATCATGATGGGGTTTCAGTCTATGCTATATTACCAACTTTTCATGTCTTAACCAGAATGCCAAATGAAAAAACAAGTGCCATTGTCATTAAGAACCAAACTTACCTCAATTTATTCAAAACAAGATATTAAAAGCTGTTTGCTGCGAAACTGTGTCAACTGATGCTGACACTAGGACCTTCCTTTCATTTTTCACGTGGAAGTTCTTCAGCAGCTTCCCACAAATCCTCCATCTACTGCAGTCACCATCTTGTTCCTTTAAAACATTAGTACGGTATTAATTTTTCCCAGCTCTAGATTAGAATAAATGTTTACAGGGGGCTTTTATCATACCAGTTTATTTTAAAATATGTAACTTGGATGGTATGTGTTTGATGTCCTTAAATACTGGATGACATGATTACTTACAGAGCAGTTCTGCCTCTCTGGGTCATTATAGACAATAATAGCACTTGTTTTTAGCAATGGAACAGTATAATTGCAACGTTTCTTAACATATTTGAAAACTTCCCTCTTATATTCTACATGTTCTGTCTCTGTGGGGTTTCGGGTTTTTTATCCCTTAACAGCTGTTGAATAATTTCTACCTTCCTTAAGGTCCCTTCCAGCCCAAACCATTCTATGATTCTGACTTGTACCATTATCAAATTTGCCTTTCTTCCATTTTTATATAAATTTAAATTTTTCCTGGGTTTATTTTGTTTGTTTGTTTCATATCTGTTTCCACTTTCCCTTTGAGCCAGGGTTTCATTTTGTTTCGTTTTGTTTTGTTTGGGTGGTATTTTTTTTTAAACCAACATGGCCTTCTCTCTCATTTGTGGTTTTTGAAGCGTTTGGTAAAATATTCCTAAACAGCTCCCAATTATCATTCACATTTTACTGTTTAAAAGCTTTTTCCCCAAAGACTCAGCTCTTAATTGTTTTCAGCTTTATGAAACTGCTCTTTCAAAGCACTAAGAGAGGAGAAATGTGAAGCTGTTTTTTACATTTTTTTCTAGCTTGAACACTCTTTTGCTTTGATATGCCTAATATAATGTTACTGAAGATGTATGGCTAAGCATTAACAATAGCATTAATATTGAGTTTGAAATTCCCTTTTACCTAACAACATAGGTTCAGTAGAGGGCTAAGCATTCCAGAAAGATTTTTCAGTTTAAGAAACAGGTAAAAAGAAATTCCTATAACTTCTATAATGCTGAAAATAGTTGCTTAAAGAATCAATTGTCATGGTCTGTTCTGTTACTTGGTGCTGTAATATTAGTAGAAGAGGAAAGTTAGAAGCAGGATTTGATTCATCATTTGGTACCAGGTAAATAGATAAATAATTCTTCCTGCAAGACCAGTCAGATCTTCTCAAGAGACACACTCACCACTGCACTTCAGATTTTCACCATTCCTCTTAAATGGTCCTCAAGTGTCTTGACTTTCGCTGGATGCTTGGTGAAGACAGATACAGGATTTTCAGTAGAAAAACCACAAGGGAACTGGGGGCAATGGGGTTCCAGAGAGCAAATTACATCAGTTTCTGTATTAAAAAGTAATGGAGTTAATGTATTTGAAATAAAGATACAAATAAAGTTTGAATGCTTTAAGAACTGGACTACATCTATGAGCAGGTGAATAATCACACTGTCATCTCTCTGAGTTGGCAGATGCTTCCATTTGCTCAGAAGAATTACCACTGGGTGACAATATTTTTTTTAGAACCTATCCAATCCCAAATTTTTAAATTAATTCAGAAGTGAGATGGATAAAAATAAGAAATGTGGCAGAGAATAACATCCTTCTTCATGCTTGTATTCAAAGTTTAATACGTTTGAAACTGATCTTCACTGCTGACCCACTGAATTAATCACGGAAGTTTTTCCGCAGTGTTACAAAATTTAATTATGGGCTTTGTTTGAGGATTCAGAGCAGAATTTAGATAATTTTTCCAATGAGCTCCTTAATAATCTAATCATCACTAAATAATCACTATTCTCTTCTTAACAGGATTAAAAGATATATAGTAACTCACATGAATTACAAGAGCATTAGTGGCAGTAGTCATTTGAAGAGATCCAGTGTGGAATAGGCAGAAGTAATGTGGATGCCAAAATCAATTTCCTTATTATTGTAAGAGAGCTTATGCTTCCAAAACAAATGAATTAAAAGAGTGACAAGATTATACTGCAAAATATTTTTAATAATTTAGTTGGAAGGGATGAGGGGTGGTCACTTACGGGAGAGATTCAAAGACAAGTAGTCTTTCAGGTTTAGTGATATGTCAAAACTGTTTCCAGACAACTTTTAGGTATGTGGTTTGGATTCTCCCTTTGACATAATCAGCTTCATCTCCCAGTGCTAACATGTTTTTTCTATGTCTGGTCACTAGGGAAGATCCAGAGGGGACCTGGATAGTTGGGGGAGAGGGAGTGTTTTATTTACAGTGTAAGCATGGAGATGTTTATTCTTCAGTTGCAAACACATTGACACATCAACCACGGTGCTGAATGTTCCCAATTGAGAACTATTTCAAGAATAAGAGCAGACTCTGTCTGGTTAGCCCCCTCTATTTTGTGTACCAGAAGAAGGGAACAGATTTTTTTCAAAGCAGTCAGTCTTTGTTTCACTTATGTCCGCAAAGTGAATGATTTAAGCAGATTATTAGACGAGTTTTACGACTGATTTGAATAAAACAAAACAGAACAGAATGATGAGAAATAAAAATACCATTTTGGCTTAAAGAAAAAAAAGCTTTTCAAAGAAGGAGTCAAAGACAGAAAGAAAATTTGGATTTAGAGAGTACATCCCCTGAAGTCCCTGTAGTAAGAGTCTGAGAAACAAAAAAACTACATTTTAAAATGCTTAAGGTTTTCTCCTAATAGCCAAATAAATAAATAAATAAATAATGTTTAAAACTATAGGGATTTTGGTTCCATTTATTAAGGAGTTTTAAAACAACATAATCTAGTTTCTGAATAAATGTCTGAACAACCAGGTTATAGATATATATAGATATATGGATAACCAGATATATATGGTTTTGAAGGTACCCTCAAACTCCTATTCCTTTTCCTCACTTCATATTAAACCCCAAAATGATAATTGGAAATAATCACAGGTTTGAAATTCGCTTTCTGGTCTCCCAAGGCAACGAACCAAATTATGAGGCTGGAAAGTAATTTTTTTCTGTGCTCCAAAAAACTATTCAGATAACTTGCATAAAGCAAAACCCCACTGATAAAATGGGTCAGACTTTATCAGGATACTTAGACAAGACCACTAGAGCACTCTTATGTGTAGAGTGCTGTTAAAAACCTTTAGAGTTGAAATCTAAATTTCCCACTTTCTGATCTCTGGCTGTTATTCACAAGACTGCTCAACACACACCCCAATGTGTTAAGATGAATCTTATGTGATCACTATGTATATATACACTATATATACACTATGTATTAGGAGCCTCAGAAATCACACAACTAGAAACAAAACCTTCAGAGAACTAAGGCAAGAGGAAGTCTAATTTCTTGACCCCAAACCTTATTAAGCAGAAGGCAAGCTACTGACAGGAATTTACTCAAACCAGATGAGCTTCTGGTGCACACTCCAGTCATCAGCTCAAGAGACTGAGACTGTCTTTTGCCAGTCCTTTCTGGGTGCTGTTGCATCAGGTTTGCTCTCAGGAGCTGCATCATATTTCTAGTTCTCCATCACCTACATATGCACCAAAATTGCATCTTCCCTACTAATGCAGATCTTGCTCACCATGTAGTTATTTACAGCTTTGAAATTTTCAAAACAAATTACCAGTATCTCCATGCACAGATGTGTTCAGAAAGGCCCAGTGTAACCATTCCATACCCTCCCAGGCTTCTGCTAGATTTCCACACCCCAGGTGTCCACTGGAGTTCCACCTTACACTGAGTCTCTCCACAACTGAGGCCAAGTACAATGTTTGGTGGTCTTCTCTTCCTCTGATACTCACATTAGTATATATATATAGTATATATATATATATATATATATACACACACACTATATATATATGTATACACTATATACACTACATACACTACATACACTACATATACTATATATACTATATATACTATATATACTATATATACTATATATACAAATACTTACATACTGCTCAGGAATGGTGCTTTACACTGTCCATTTCCATTTTAGAGATACTACTATCTGTTGAGTTACCTTCCTTCCATAGCAGCTGCATGATAGATGTAGGTACTAAGGAACTCAGTTTTTCAAATGAGAGGAGTAAAATTATGATCTTAAACATAGGTTTGAGGTTCCAGTCACTTCCTCGGTACGAAGGAGCAGAAACATGGACAAGAAAGATGATAAGGGAGGGAAGGAAAGAGCAAAAGAAAAAAAACATATGCATACATACAGATATACATAAGCAAATAAAAATGGGAACCAATATGAAGATAAAACAAACTGCAATAGAAGGAAGATGCTAAGAAATGGTGGTGGAAAAGAGAAAAAGAAGCAACAAAGTATAAAAAAAAACCTTCAATCAACTGATATTTTTATCAGCCAGGCTGTAATTAAATGTGAAAAAACCCAACCTTTTCAATTAAAAAATCCGTTTAGAAAATGCTATTATTAGGGAAAAAAAAATACATGACAAAACTTAATTTTTGTCACACTTAAAATGCATTAAGTGTTTATTTTCCTTCTACCTTTATCAATGGGCATTACAGTAAATCTGTTGATGCAAAAAAACGTTCTTAGCTCATTTCCAACCTGATCAGGCCACTAAACTTGAAAAGTTACCAAAAGGGAAAAATACAACTGATTGAAAGAGTTTAATTAGGAGATCCTGGTGGATTATGTCATCTTTCCTCCTATTCAGAATTTAATCTGTTGTGAATCTGAAGATGACATGGATAGAGTAATAATGATAAGGGGAAAATATAAAGCAAAAGCCCTTCTCACTTAATTCTCATTTATGTATCGTTATGTTATTCAGCTGGCACTCAACCTGGGCAGAGGGAGAGATTTAAGAGAAGCAGCAACTCATCTGAATGCCAGCAGTTTTCCAGAAGGAGGAGGAAAATGCATTTTCTTTACAAAATCTCAACCGCTTCAACGTGGCAGAATATGTCTGAGAGAAGAAAACCTCCATGGTGATTACAGTTAGGAGACTGAAGTTCTGCAGTGGTAAAAGGCTCCCTTCTAAATGAATGAGATGTGTGGGAGATCTCTTTCCTCTGCTGGTAATGGGCACAGACAGCGATGCAGTGCCACAGCTGCCCCTCTCCCCACGCCAGTGACAGCACTGATGCTGCTGATGAAAATGAGATTTCCCTGGGTGCACACAGTGTATGAAAACCAAATAGGAAGGGACAGTGCCAATGAGCTTTTTTATTACTCATAGGAATTCTGAGGAGATTGTCAGGGAAATGAGGGTTATGAGAAGACAGACTGCACTGAAGACTGAAGGTGATGTCTTGAAATTCTGGAATCAAAGACAAAACTTCTCCTGGCACCTACAAGTCCAGGAGCTCATCCTCTGTATGTAAAATAGTGAATGCGAAGCTTACTAAAGGGAATGAATAATTTTCACCTCAGAAATAATTCTGTTAGGGAATCACTCCCCCTGGTAAACATACCATGATGATTTAAAAGTAAACCTTTACATTGCCTACAAATGGAGATATAATTAAGCTTAAAATGACCATGAGAAAGAAGCTTCTAAAACTGTTGAATACCTGATATGGCAGCATGTTAATTTGTGACAAGATTCACAAGACTTCTCCCAGGCTGAATAATTTGGAATAAACTTCAGAGCACAGCAGAGGTATGTCAGTTCTGGTATGTCAAGGGAATTACTTTGAAAACCTCTGTAAAAAGGTACAAATATGGTCCTTCTAAGATCCAAGACAATTGAATAATGTAGCTGTAGCCAGCCTTGGTCATATTACATGTATTAATCAGCTTGTTTTACCTAGTAACAGGAGAAATGTTACTACTGAAATGAAACATTAGGAACACCAATAATCCAGAAGAAAATTAGCCTGGATGTGAAGCTTACATCCTGGTTTCCAAAAGCTAAAATCTACCCCAGCTTCTTCTCTCTCTGCTCATTTTCCTCTGCTGAAAAGTGACAGTGATTGATATCTTCTCCCACCCTAAGTATGCTGTGGTTATTTCTCCTTCTGGTTAGAATTAAGCTAACAGCCTAGCTCGAACACTCACCCATTTAGATGAAGTATTTATTAGCCACGAATCCTTCTGTTCTTACACCACCTCAAAGTTCTTGTGTACGTCACAGAGGAGCACAAAGGGAAGGATTCTGGCATTCGGTCGGAGGCTCCAGCACCAAACCCTCTAACAAGGCGAGCAGGCATGGAACAGCTCCGAAAGCCCAGATGTTTAAACCATATGAGGCTGCAGAAGAAAATAAAGAGCAGCTGGATTACAAAGGAGGGGAGGATACAATGTTTGTGTATGGTTAAACTACTGTAAACTTTGAAATCTGTATTATGGAATCCATTAGGAAACCCATAACTTTGATTTAAAAGTAATAGTCGTAAGATTCTTACTTCGCCATTATTTATGGTATAATGAGAAGGTACGTTACTAGAATCCCACAAACTAAATAGATGAATTTCATTAAAACTGTCCTGATGAAGAGTAAAATCGAAGGAAAAAGGAAATAACAACTTTTATTTGATGCCAATTTATTTTCATAGGCTGCTTTGCACAGCAGAAATCTAGGAAGATGAAAAGACAGGGAAAACCTTTCCCTCTCTTCCATAGCAGAGAGAAACTTTTTAATGGTATTTGAAGGGCGGAAATGACCTACTTCCAGTTGCTTCTATATTAAGAATCTGGCTACATATCCAAGAGTTGCCTGAAGAATCAAAGCAACGTACAAATTCAAACCAGGATTTATTTGTCAACACATTGGTTAAATAGAAAATTTGTTGCTAAAGAATGTGCTGTAAAAATGAATGCTTGAAAGTATGACCCAGTAGGGTCCTTCAGGGACATAACTCCAATATTTGCCTTGTCTCCCCCCAGCTCTCTCCTGCTCTCCCTTCCTCTCTCCACTCTGATGACTGTCCTTGGGAAGCAGAAATCACAGGAGCATTATGACTTTATGCTCACCCTTCAGGTCAGCTTTTTACTGCAAAGGACCCGCAAACCAAGTCTGCACAAAGTGCAACCAGGACTGTTGTGGTATCTATTGGGGTTTTTTTGCAGGGATCCCGTTCCCACTCAGTGAAGCCCCAGGAGTTCACCAATCCGCCCCTGCCCTAAAACTGTTCCTGCCACAGGGTTTCTTCCCAAGACAGAGCTCCTCCAGGAAAACTGCCAAGAACAGAATAAAGTGGCTGTCCTATCTTATGGATTTTATTTTAAACAAGCAAGGTGGAGGAGAGTGGTGGAAGCCTGGAGGGCTCGTCTCTGTGCTGGTAAACCAGCACAGCACCAATATCTGCACAGGGCGTGCACAAAAGGCTGCTCTCCTCCTCCCCAAGAACAGTCCATAGAGGTTTATGCTTGGGATAGCATGAAACAGATGATAGGTGAGATAGCATCGCTTCTGGGGCTGCACCCACCCCCTGCTAGGAGGAAGAGGAATCCAGCATTTGTATGTTATTATTTCATGAAAAAACAGGAAGGACACGGGAGACTCCAGAACTGCTAACTTTAGTCTTGGGTTATAATTATGGACATCATATAATCTATAGTCAATTTTACATTAATCAAAGGGTGCTGTCCACAAAATCTATTTATTTCTCTATTTTACATCTCAAATGGCCACTATGCACCAATCAGGCAGTGCTGCCACTTTGCTGCACCCTAGGTTGTGTTTCTGGCATGCTACAGTTGGCTTCCCAGGCATGCCAGTGCTCTTTCCATTTCAGCCCACACTCACCACCTCCCAAGGCAAAGGACAAGATCTGGATGCAACATTTTTAGGTGAGTGCTCAGCCAGCCTCAGGTCAGAGGTGCTAAAGCTCCTCCAGCTTCACTGGAAACTCTTCCCCTTGATTCTACAGCAAACTTACTTTTCATGACAGATTATATCAGGAGCATTAGATTCCAATGTGACTTGAGCCTACTCATCTCTTCACTTGTAGCCTACAGACAAACTTTTGGCTTATTCTTCCTCAGTCTGAGCCTTTGCATTCCCTTTTAATGGTATCACCTTCAGATGGCTGGAGCTCTCTCATGCTCGTTTACTCTTGTAGTGCTTCCCTCCAATTCTTCTACCACAACAGCATCATTTCCCAATCTGTGTCACCCACTTATTCTGTAAGGGCCTCCAGTGTGTTGTGCTGAGCCTCCAAGATCAGTGGAAGCTGAAATCTGCCAGCAAAAAACCTCATTGAGTACCTGGAAAAACAGATATTTATGTTTCCAGCTTTTCCTTATGAAGTTGCATCCACTGGTGTGCACATATGTTTCTCAGATGTACCCCTGTGTGCACACACAATATCAGCACTAGAAGAGTAGGCTTTTAAACTGCTCAGTCATTTTGGTAGTTTTGCACTCTCAGCTATTGAATTAATGGCCTGAGCAGCTGAATTTTGTTTGAGATGACATGTTTTCAGACAGGCTGTAAATTCAAACTATGAAGAAACTTTGATACTCCCAATTCTTGTTCTTATTCTAATGTTTTAAACTGTTCTTGTTGATATATTAGGAGTTAAATAATCATTGCAAGAAAATTAGAGCCATTAAGTACTTCTCACTCATTTAGTTTTAAATCTACAGACTTTTGACCATCACTGCCTTACAGTGACACCTTCTGGAAAATCTAGGAGGAGAGGCAAAGCTGCTCCATAAAGGGAGAGTGTTTAGGGGACAGATGTGAATCAATACAGATCAGCTTTGGAGCACTTATTCCTGGTAGACTTTTGATGTTCAAATACATGTACAGTGCTATTACAGACACCCTACAGTTCAGCTCTCTCCAAAAAAACAAATCTATTGCTGCGTCATTAATCTGCTCGCATTTGTTTTCTTCCATAAAATGGTGTTAAAGTGTAGGGTAGTCATAATGTCATTCTTTTTAGCATTTCACAGAGATAGAAAAAAATAAAACTAGAAGCAGTTATTTTTGCTGGATTAACACTTATTCTCTTTGAAATATTGTCTAAAAATATTTCTATATGTTAAGAGAGAAATCTGTGTTAATACTAAATCTTTAAGGGACAACAGTAGCTTCAGTACACAGGTTTAGCTGATTGGACAACTTGCTTGATCAGAAAAAAAAAAAGGGAAAAAACCCCTCAAAGTTCCTTAGAGAAAACTAGCAGAAGACATGGAAACACAGTTTCCGCTTCTAGAGAGTAGTTCAGCTGCTGACAACCTACTGTCATGGCAGGGCTCCCAGTTTCTGGGAGGCTCCCTCAATGTTTAACACACAAAGGAGTTACCCTGGCATCAGCAGCAGTCTCTGAGACCACTCTCAATACACTGTCACAAGAGTGGCTCTGTTGTGTCTCACCAGACTTAGAGAAAAGGAAGACTTTGAGATTGGCTGCCATTTAAGCAAATGAAAGTTTTACAAGGAAGGTCTGGGATCTGGGGATGGCCACGTTTGGTTAATTAGCAGAGTTACGTTGATGAGCTGCTTGTGCAAGGATGGTGTAGGAGTAGAGACAGTTTATTATACAAAGATGAACTCTAACATAAAACGGAACTGTTAGCCCCCCACAAAAATATGGCAGGGTGGTTTTTCAAATCCGCAACTATTGACGTCACAAGAACCAAGTCCAAAATGTCTCAACATCCTTACTCACGTTGTCATTGATGACCCTTGTGCCATGAGTCTCCATCCACTTGTAAAACAGTGCTAGCTGTAAATTTCCAGCTCATTAGTTATGATTGCAAGCATGAACTCAGCACAGCCATGATGATTTAAACCAGATGAGTGTTGACCTTTAATTTAGACACAGGATCGTGTGGGAGAGGAAATTGTATTACGTGGGAAAGAGTCACTACAGCTATCAAAATAAGGCATTAGTCAGGTGAGCTCAGCTGTACTCACAGGAGACTTGTGCCCAAATCCACCAGGGCTGGCTGGCACTGTCTCAGCCCAGAGCAAAACACATCTGGGTGCTGCAGCTGCCAAGCTCTCAGCCCTGAGAGATGGGGCAGGCTGGCAGGGCGGTGGGACCCGCCACCTGCCCAGACAGGCAGGCTGTACCCCATGGACCTGGCAGGGAGACAGCCCACATTTCCCATCTCAGGGCAAGTCAGCCTTCACAATTCGTCTGTCTGGTCCCCGCGTGGTACCAGCATGTGGCCAAAACCTGCATTCAGTCTCAAGAGATGGAAAATTGTCCCAGTGCTGCCAGCAAGAGAGGACTTCAGTCTTCAGGAGTCAGAGAACTTTACAACAGAGATCTTTCCCAACTTTCCATTTCTTTCCAAAGATTTCTGTTATCCTTTTTGCGTTGGTAGTTTCTTTATTTGATTACATCAGAAAGGGCACTTAACCATTCCCAAAAATAAATTGCATATAACATCACAAAAAGGAGACTTCGCTAATTTCCAGAGGAAAACAGGAGAAAAATGCACTGAGCAATAAAAAAAGATGTCATATATTCAGGATGGATCAATGCAAACAGATTTGGTTTAGAACCCATGAAGTCTCTAAACTTGTATGTGCAATATGGCAAGATGGAAGGAAACAAAACGTGGACTCACTGGAACTCATGGGAGAAGAAAGGGAAAGAAGCAGGTATAATCTATGCCTAGTGAAGGCACTTCACCACAGTGATGTGATTTAAAGGGGCTTAGTGCTGGAATGCAAACTGGTGGCTCTTAAAATTTGATTTCTTTTTTTAGACAAGGGGAGTCAAATTTGTCACAATAAGCTCAGAACAGCTTACAATAGCTGCCACCACTGAGGCTCCAGAAACACCACTGCAACAAAAGCATTGAGAAATTGGAAGAGGCTTTTGATGCTTAAGATGGTGACTATGAGGTTTTCTTTTTCCTCAAAATCTGCTGAATTACAGGGAAAAATTATTCAAGATACAAGGGGTACATGCATTTTTCATTGACAACTATGAGAGTCACATAGCTGTAAAAAGAGGTTTATTTCAGCCTGGATGCAAACCATTGGTCTTGAAACCATGGAATGAAGGAGAGAAGGAGAGAGGGAGACTGAGACACAGAAAGAGAGAGCCTGTGTATTTGCAAAAAGACACAATATGCTGCCTGTTTCTGCCGGGTGAAGGACTGGGAGCTTTCTGTACTGTCAATGTGGTTACTATAAACTGCCCCTGAGAAAATATTTAAATGTAAGTTCTTTTCAATTCAAGAAACAACCTTCAAAAAGAACCATTTAATAGTAACCCATGTTAATTTGCTACAACAATAACCAGAAGTCAGTTTGCCAGTTGATGTTTTGCTTTTACTAGAAAGCTTGAAATGGAAACTGTGGCCTTGGTGAAAACTGTAAAATTCCAGTAAATGGGATTAGTCATCCTTTTGTGTGCCCCAGTTCCACATATCAAATAACAAGCAGTGACACCCTCAGCTAGCAAATGGAAGTAAATATACTTCAGAAAGGAAAAAAAAAAAGCCTCAGAGAGGATGAGTAACTTTTGACATTTTCATGTACGGAATTTCTGTAAATGTCTCTGTCCCAGAGGAGAAATATCTTTCAAAATATTTATTTCATCATGGTATTTCTCTTTGATAGAATGCTGTGCAATCCAGAGCGATGAAATCCTTAATTAAAACATCTTAATGTTTAACTCTTTGCAACCTGGGATAATTTACAAATCAAGATTAGTATAACAAATGGCAAAGGGGAATGGATTTCAATCTTTTAGATAGATTCCTGCAGATTGTGGAAAACTTCTAATCTCTCTCCATCCAATGTTGTGGGCCTTTAATTCCACCTTCAAAAGAAGAATTCCATTGAACAAGTAACTACTCCATTGAGAAAGCAGATACTTATCACACTAATACTGTATGTCTAATCACTTTGGTTTTGATGGAATATGGTTAATATTTCCCTCCCAGAGCTCACTCTCCCCAGCAGAAACCCATTGAAAAAGTTGCATATATTTAGTTTCTAGGTTAATTGACTGTTGCCATTGAGTAAAGCACCTGTGATAAGATTTTAGCATACTGAATGGATCTTGAACATTGAGATTTCCAGTCCAAACATGATGTCAAGCACATGGTACAATAGGTCTAATTCTTTTGATCTATGGTCAAATTAAAGGCAATAAAAATCCATTTAAAAATTGTAGTTACAAGTTTCAGTAATTCACACAAAATGAAAACAACTCTAGCAAACCCAAATCCTTGCAAGTGCTTACTGTTTTTGTAGTTCTAACTTCATGTCATGGACCAGAAATAAAAATCCCTACATAATGCCTCACCAGCATCAGTTAAATCCTCACCATTCCTGCTAGCTCCGCAGCAATGGAAATACCCTCAGTAATTTCTCTCCATCATCATCCATGCCTGATGAAGCCTGATGAAGAAGAGTCTTCAGAAACTCCACCCTGGATGTCTTCCCTCATCAGTGTTAGTGTGAAAGTCAGAATGGGAGAGCTCCAACAACCAGAATACCCATGGCTCATCTCTAAATGGACAGATGAAGTTCAGAGAGTGGAATTCCTTCTCTTGGACACCTGCAACAGTAGATTTACACCTCAAAATGCTTTGTTTTAAATAATAGTCCCAAAAAGGAAAGGGTCTTTTGTTTATTGCAGTTATAAACATCAGTTGTGCCACATTGCTCCTGTTAGAAAGAATGGAAATTTACCTTGCCTTTTGAGAAGGGGATAATCCATACTGCACAACTGGGCAATTCTTTGCACATTGCATACAGACATTTTGTGGATTTCTGCTGTGGGCAGAGCTGGCCATGATGCCAGCAGAAAATCACAAATGCCATCAAAGCTCTCCTTTTAAGCTGCAGCTGGCTGCCAACTGTTTAGCAGCTGCAGAGGAAAGGAGGAGAAACAGGGAAATTTTACAATTTAACATCATATAGCTTTGGTACAAGTAATTTTAAGGAGAAATGGAAGAAGAAAGCAAAGACATTAAACATATATTCTGCCCCTTGCCTCCACCATTTTGAAAGGAAGTAAGAGAATTGCAGGGAAATGACATGGCCATTTACAGACACCAAATTCCTGTATCAGCTGAAACTCCAGTGATAACAGAACAGAACAGAACAGAACAGATTATACCCTTAGCTAGGTAGGAGAAAGGCTGGAGTTTAACTGCTCTAATAATATCTAATAGAAATATCTGAAGGAGACCATTCTAAGTCTGCAAAATAAAAATTCACAAAATTTTGACATTTGAAGAAAGCAATGGAAGATGAAGAGATGACTCAGGACACCAGAATCAGAGCATGATTACCATGTGAGACACAGGACCCAGCAGTGCACTGCTCTAGGCCCACAGCATCCGCTGATGAGAACATGTATCACCCATTAAACTAGGAAAAGATGCACAAAGGAAGAGTGGGCTATGGGAAAGAATTTCCAGTAAAGCTGCACCGGCATGAGTAGCACAGACCACATAGTCAGACACAGCAGACCCACCACAGGATAAAAATTAGTATCAGAGCTACATGGTTCCCCAGGCTGCCTGTTAAAGGGGACCAACAGGAGACCCCAGAGAGAAAAATACATAGAAAACCAGTATAGGAGACCAATAGGAGACCACAGAGGAGAAAACTTGGAGAAACGTGTTGCTGGTTTTCTAAACATATTGATATGGGAGATTTAAACTCATATGCTAATTACTTTCTCATTAGAAGAGTGCTGTTGCACTGTTTGCAGACTAAGTTACTATTCAGCATGTGCACTTTGTCCCCAGTCTGTCCCTTAGCAGGAGCTTATTGATACACACTCCCTCATATGGAACACATTAGACATTAAATATAAAAGCTGTTTTTGTTTTTATGTAACTTCACACACAGAGAAAATAATACCCCACAGACTATATATTAATCATGTTTACTGATCTCTGCAGAGTATTAGTACACTTTGAAGTCAGCTTATTTTGCCAAGCCTCTGTCAGCTGAAGCCATAAATTTTCTGCTTTACTCCTTGTGTAACTTTTCCTTTCTCTCCCCACCCCAGCCTTCAATGAGGCAAGGTTAGATTTGAGCTAGATGCATTTCTATATTAGCCTGCCAAATCATACAAGATGTGATTGGGTGACTTAAATTTGATGTTCAAGTACCCAAATCATCTTTTCTACCCAGTAAACTTCTCAAAAAGCCATCCTTTTTGAATCGTTCTGCAGCAAAATGAAAGCTTTCCAAAAGCACAATCAGCACATCATTAGATAGCCACATTTCAAGCCTAAGGCTGCAAGTTACCTTTAAAAAGTAGTGATTATAAATAAAACGTCTGAGATATGGTTTCCCCATACTAGGAACCATAGTAATAGCACATTTTTAATTGAATAGGTATTTTGCATCAGAATACAAAAGCTTGTTCCAGTTTGGAAAAAACAACAATAACAAAACCAGCTGCTAAAACAAACTTAAAAGTTGTGCTGATAAAACTGAGCATAGAGTTGTGCAGAATTATCTGCCCTAAGACACAATGCCATCTAGCAGTGGAAAAGGAGCTATCTTTCAGCCATCAGCTAGTGTAGGCATGCACAGACATGCATCCACAGGATAACAGTATCAGCCAGTGGCTGATGTTCCAAACATCTGTCTGCAAATCCTGGTCCCGTAGGAATACCTCTTGAGAGTCTCTCAGCAAGAGTCACTGAGATTTATTATGAAAGCCATGTATCAAGGCACTTACTGGATGCCAAAGCAGAAGCATTGCTTGATAGGAGCAGCTCAGGAAAGTCAGTCTAAACTTTACCTGCTTCCACCATTAGCACCAGCTTCAGCACGGCAAACAACTGCAGTACTACAAAAACATAATCCCGTTCCTTCACCCAGAATAGAAACACAGAGTGCGTGTAAACAAGAAAGACACACAAATTTTGGCTCTAGCTGGCATACAAGTCAAAATTAAGGAAGCAAGACAAATTTTCCCTGGAGTCCCATCAGCACTAGTGATTGTGGCTATGCATAGTTAATATCTATATCCATCTGCATTGCATTTAAAAGTCTAGGCTTCCGATTTTGGCCCTCTGAAGAGTACTGAAGCAAGCTGCCTACAGTAGCCTGAAACCAGTGGTGAATATACATGACCCTCAGTATATTTTTCATAATAAATATTATTTCAGTCCCTAGTTGCCATTTGACTGCAGTTATTTAAGACTAAAGATAGCTATCTCAGCTGTCAAAGACAAAAATTAAATGGCCTTGAAATCTTATTGACAGTCTCCTTCCTTTGTTTTCAGAAAGTCCTCACACAGCTAACCAAGCAGCAGCTGACAGAGTACACAGAAAGCTGAAGTGTCTCTGAAGCTACTGCTAGCACCAAAAGCAGCAAAACTGGCAAAACACCACACAGCACTTCAAACACATTAACTTAACTTCATTTAACTGATTTATATCTATAACTTCAGTATAACTGATTTAGTTATTACATGATGATCAATATCATCAAATATATTAGCAGGTGAGGCTAGTCAGTGTTAAATAATTATGGCATGAAAGACTCTGACATTAAAACAAGTGCACATAATCCACAAGGGAGTTATTACAGAAAAGAAAAAACTAAACTACAAGCTAAACTCTAAGTTTCCACTTTCTAGTTTTATATCTGAAATCTAACCTCATAGGAGTTTGATTCAGTGTATTAAATAGAATGGCCTCCTTGAAAAAAACACCTGCCAACATACTTATTGCACCCCTCTTCATAGCCTGCCCAGAGTCCACACGCTCTTTTCACCACAGTATGGATAAAGGTAAAAGATCAGAGACACTTTTGAATGCTTTAGAATTTGTTTCTACTTTGAAAGAGTTAGTTATCAGGGCTGTGATACAATTCAGAGGCAGTTTTCTGACGAAGCTGAAATGGCCACTCTCCAGGGCTGGGAAAGGATGTTACTGCAAGGGTTCCATTAGTCACCAAAGCATTTTTCTCTTAAATGTGCCAGTTTTTTGACCTTCGAGGTCAGCAATAGACTGTGCATCTGTTGTTGGTTGGTTTTCCTGAAGACTCATATCTAAGAGCTCGGGCTGATGTTTCCCTAATTGCATTTCCTTTCTACAACAATTTGCCATGGCCCCATTCAAAAAGGGGTTCATCACTTCAACCTGGAAGTGCATTTTGAGGCACTCGGGGACAGGGTCTGCTCCATTATTTCTGGCTGAAAAAGAGCTGCCAAGCAGAGCAACCACAAACCTTTACATCCCAGTAAAATTAACCAAAGGGATCTATTCAGAGCAGGGAAGGGAGGAAAAAAACCCAAATAATATAAAACTTAATCAGAGCTATTCCACAGCAGCAAGATACAAGGGAGCCACAAGGGAGCTTTTATTTGCAATCGGCTACAGGCAGAGAACTCGTAGTATATGGACAACAGTATAAGAAGGGAAATGACAACAATTATTACCAAAATAAAAAATTATTGTCAAAACTGCAGGAATAAAATACAGACTTTTTTTCCCCAAATAATTCAAACAAGTGGATGAAAACTACAAAAAAAATTTCTTCTTTAAGGGTCTCTTTTCTTGTAAAAGATAAATAGCTCAAAGCAGGAAGCAAACACTGTGACACATCAAGGTTATTGATGGTAAATGTTCTTGTTTCCTGTAAGAATTTAGTGTGTTGGATGGCTTAAATAGAAGTAGAAAAATACAGAAAATACTTCTGCGAAATACAGAGGCAATCTTTTTTTCTTGCTTTTCCTTCCATGTTACTTGAATTGCTCTTTTTTTCCTTTCCATATTTTAAAGGAAATACCTTTTAAAACCTGTTTGCATTCCACCAAGTTGTGATATACAAGAAAGGCAAAACACTGTGTATCCTATATATGCTTTCTCTGTGTGTAAGACCAAATATTTACAATGCATATCTCTGTGAAAAGCTACACAAAGCAGAAAGCAGTCACCTTGGGAACAACAGACACAAAATATGGATTAATAATGAAAATCAAAATCTGACATCTGAGAGTTCCCTTTCTAAAATAATAATCCAGAGAAACAACCAAACCTGCACCACAAAAACCAAAAAAAACAAGAACAAAAAACACCCCCCCAAAAGCAAAGAACAAAAAAAATCAAATTAAAAAAATAAACCCCAAAACAAAACAAACTCACCCAACTAAATAAACAGAAAAACACCTAATCTGCTCTTGATTTCCTTAAAAAATACCCTTAAATCCCACCAGTGAATTTGTCACTTAGGAGCAATATTAAATGTACAAGCTACCCCTGTGATCAGGACTGAGCATAAAACAAGTTTACACAGGAACAGAATAGGAAAATTTTTAAAAGTCCACAAAGAAAAAAAAAAAAAAAACTGCACAGGCTTTCTGTGAAATTGCATATCTGGGAAAAAAGTCCATAACATGATATATATCGCCCTGTGGCAACACTTTATCAAGTAGACAAGCCTTTTCACAGGGCTAAATACAACCTGTATTTAATGTACGAGCATTTCAAGCTTGAAATCCAATGAAAGTATATTTACTCTCAAAGCTACTCTTTCAAACTTTATGATGTATTTGTATAAAATACATTAATTTAGTAGAGGATTGTGTATGGTGGCTAATTCTTTCCTATTCACTAGGTGGCACTATGAGTCCAGCAGTGAATTTAAGGCTCATCAGTATTTTCTACTATAATTGTTACAGATGTCTGGCTGAAGAAACAACATTATCTTTTTTAAGCGTTATTTAAGAGCTCTTCTGGGGTTTACCTTGACATGTTTTGTCATGTTGAGCAGGAAAGCAATTTTTCCATTAGAAATTAAATCCAGAAAATGCAGCATATAAATCACTTTATATTTATATTACTCTGAATGGTGATAAAACTTCATAAACTGAAAGATCCAGCATGGGGGGGAGGAAGAAACAACAAATTTGTACCTTAAGCTTGATATCCTAGATGTTTAATGATAATCTGAGCTGCAATAATACCAATAATATGTGGTACTTACTTTATTTGTATCTATTTACTTCCTGATTGCTAAAACATAAGGTAATAGCCCATATAGTAGGTTTGCTGATCTTTATTAAGAAAAATATGTGAAAATTATGGGAATAGACTTTTATTAACCTGAAGAGCTAATAACTTGGGACACAACATCCAGTGCTTTCCACTGAAGACAAACACCCTTTCAGGGAGGGTGGATGTGCCAGCCCAAGGGTTTCTCACCAAAGCCTGCAGCAGGACTGATGGTACAGGAAAACACACTGAAACCTGCTCTGATCTCCAGCATTGGTTTGGCCAGCAAGCCAATGTTTCACAAGGCTGGTTACCAAGAGAAAGGTGGAAAGAAAAGCCAATTTTGTTTCAATAGTAAAGGAAAGGCCCTGCTGTTTGCCTCTGCCGTTTCTCCAGCACTCTTGGTGGGTTACTTTTCCTGAAGGCCCATCCAGCTTGTCTGTCCATGGGCTGTGGATGCAGTGGGTGCAGCCAGGAGCTGACATGGTCTCTATCCAGCATCAGCCCATGGAGAGGAAAAGCGAAGAAAAATCAAAGTAAAGCCAAAATAATAAAGTGCTCTGTCAAAGCGAAGACCCAATGTTTGCCCAAGAAAGGCCAGAGCCCCATCCCCTTGGTGTCTTTTCCCTGATGTAAAGGTCATGTTCCTCATGAGGAACAGTTTTAAGTGGTCTGTGGTCTAGCTACTGAACAGAGCTAATGGCAGACAGTGCTGCATGTGAGACATGGAAAGGAGAGCCAGGATTCCAGGGCAGGTCTGACAGGTACCCAGTGCACAGGGAAGAGGTGCACAGCCTCTTGCAAGGCCTTATGAAGTCCACAATTCATATCTCATTTGTGTGCCACAGAAAAGAAGGGCCCATTCACATGTGTGTCCCAACCCTCCCACAGGACAAATTCCAGCCTTGCTCAGAGAGTAAATCATGCACTGGGTTTCCAAACAACCAAGAGCCCTTTAGAATTATGTTTTCAAATACACTTACCAGTTTGACTGCTTCTGAAAATCTGGATCTCAGGTGATGAAATAGGAGATGGGGCAAATCTGACTCTTAGGAGGTGTCAGAATCATAAATGTGAGAGATGATAATCCCTCCTAAATCAACCCTTCTGTATTAAGCATATTTTAAATGTTCCTAAGAAGGATATTAAAAAAAAAAAAAAATAATGTATTACTATTCACAGGAAAGAGTGCTTATGAGTATTTCCTGAGGTCCTTTAAAAGTATTTATTTGAATGTTTTTCTTCTTCCAGTTTGTCATGTGCTTACATATCAAAAGTTCAGGAACAGGCACAGAGCACCACTGTGCTCCCAACCAGCTCCTTGAATGGTCCCTTGGCAGCTGTAACTCAGCAGGAAAGCTTAGCTTGCTTGGATGTGTTAATTAGTTGGCAGCTCTCCTCAAATTTTTAACAGTAATGCTTAGTGCTATAGCTCTGTCTTCAGGCATACACTTTCATTTTGCTGTTTGACCAAGCAAACCCTGAAAAAGGAAGAACAAGTGCTGAATTTAATAGGAGTTAATGCATTATTTTGCAAGTGCTTCATGGCTGAGAGTCTAAAGTCTTCCTCCCAGCAATGTGGCGGAGACAGCTGCAGATCTCCAAGTAATGACCTCTGCTAAGTGAATCAGTGGGTTGAGCCCAACTCCCAGCAGATAAATAGCACCACACATCTCCCCTTCAGCTCTTTACCCAGGCTTGGGCAGGAAACAGGGCATGTGAGCCTTGTCCTGCTGTAGCTGCACACCACCAGCTGTACCCCAGTGCGCGAGTGTCAGGTTGGCGCCGCAGCTGAGACCTTGCAGCTGCAAGTGACTGGATGTTCCTGTCACACAAACTACCTGAGAGCATTGGCAGCCTCCAACATCCACCAGTGTAAGCACAGTTTAGAGTATTCTGCTCAATCTCCTCTACACCAAGGGCTCTTTCAGACAGTGCATTTCGTGGCACCTCACACATTGTGGATGTTTCAGTTTCAGAGGATATTTCAGTTTCCAGAAAAAAAGTTGGACGTAAACAGTCACCTCTAAGCACTGGAAGGGCCCAGCTTTCAAAAGCTTGGAATTTTTTTATTCTTTACTTCGGGAATAAGCAATAATAAGTAATTAACACCCTCAGCATTATTTCTACATCCATTTTCTGGACCTCATTAACAAAGTGCACACTGAAGAAGTTTCTCTCATGCATAAGCTTTCTTCTGCAGCTTGTCCTTATGGCCAGGTAACAATGTGAGAGAATTTCAGTAGGCTGTAGGGAGTAGAGACAAGCTAAGTTAACCTTGAAAAGAGGTATTGTAATCTACAGCCATATATCATAATTTGTACTTGTTCAAATTAAATGCATGAGGTAAAATACAGCACATTAACATATTTAGAGGGTCATTAAGGCAAATGGAGTTTACCTGGTTTTGTTTGGATGACAAAACATTCAACCACTGCTCATCCACTTTGGATTTATCCTCAGTTTGGATGTATGTTTCTACAACTTCCATACAGCCTGTCTGTTCTTCTCTTACAGTTGAGAAAAGGTCAAGGAAGTAACTTTAACCTTCATATATATATTTTTAATTATATTGTTGTAGTAAAAATGCCATTTCAGATGCCATTTGTGTGGCAGAAAACAGCTGACAGTAAGTGTGGCCCTTTGAGATGACAGGGCAAGAAGACAAGTTATGTTTTAATGAAAAAGCTGCAAAGAACCAAAAATGTTGCTTGTCCCTGGTCCAGAGGGAGACATCAGTCACAGGGAGAACCAGCAGCCAAGAAATAGCACACTCATAAGTGGGCAGCTGGGGACAGAACTGGCCACTGCCACCCCTGCATGGGCCAAGAGGGGGGACCTGCAGCAAGACTCTCCACCCACAGTGGTCTAAGCCAGACAGTTTTGATAAATACTCCCTTTAAAATCATTAGGAATATAGTTTGTTTATTAAATATTGTGTCTGAAGCTCTACAGCATTTCTTTCTTTAGACTGACATGCCAACTGTTAAATATATGTCTTTAAAAATAGTACATGCAGTAGGAACATAAATGTAAGGTTGCTTGTTCCACTAGAAAAATACCAATCAGTGAAGTGATTCAGGTTTGATATTGCAGTTCTTACTTGTTGAGGACCCTTGGTTTGGAGCTGAATAGGACTGCAAATGTTTACTCATACCACTGTACTTTGAATACGGAGATATTATCACAGTGCTTGAAACAGTATTTGTTAACTTTATTTCCAGACATCAAATTGGGGAATTAGTACAAAAATTCAGAAAACAAAGTAATACTTTGGTAAAATCTGCACTGCCTGCCACTGTTATTTTAAGGAGATACTTTAAAGAGGTCTAATATTTAAGTATTGGCCTTGCCTTATCACTACAGGAATATTTCAGGCACTACAATTATTTTCCCATTTTTAATGTAGAAAATACAGCTCCCACTGGTTGGATATCCCACAGCTATAATTACTTAATATCTCTAAATTTTTCTTTATGTATGTCCCCCTGGATTCTGGGGTTTGAAAGGGGCCACTGAGCTGACTAAAAGTAATAAACATGACTGTGGTGGCTTCCCTGCGTGACACCCTCTCCCAGCAATCCCAACTCATCGCAGTCATTGATCAGGCATGCAGTTAGCTAGCACAGAGCCAGAAAAGAGGCATTAATATTGTCATATAAAACCTGTTTAAATATGTTGCAATCCACCCAGTTCAGCTCGGTTTCCAACCAGGAGGTGGCAATCTTGTTTCATGCTTGTGCTGTTTTCAGCCAGACTCCAGCATCGGGGCTTTGACCTGTGCGAGCTTGCAGAATAAATAATGAAACCAACTCAATTTTAAATTGGCAGCTACATCGTATTATAGGCACAACATCAAAAGAGAAAAAAAATCTCCTCATCTCTAGAAATAAAGATAATATTAAAGTTGAGCATTCCAACTGGAAATAACAGTTTTTAAAAGTTGTTCTTGGTAAGCAGAATTATTTCGCAACAGGTCTCTTATTTATAATTACATTTAGGGCTGAGAAACTGATCATGGGCTTATTTTATAAGCAGAACTTTTAAAGTGGAAGTAGGTTCAATTGAAAGCTGTTCTTTCTTTACAGGAGGTGGGATTTTTGCCTTCCTCACAAAATGAGCACAGAGGAGCTCAGTGTGGGACAGATGCTGTAAATTTTGCTTCCTGAAAGAACCTGGAGTAAAATAAAAAATTAATAGGTGTCTGAACATACAAAAACGTTATTTGAATATGTACTAAAAAAAAAAAAATATGCATACACTACAAAGTAATTCAGCCCTGGTTTGCAGGAAAAAAAAAAAAAAAAAGAAAAATAATTTCCTACAAATAAAGAAGGAGCTATTTCTTACACAGGGCCTGATCCCACCTGCAGCACCTTATCCAGTGAAGGAAATGGGAGATTTACCACAAGAAATTCTGTGACCCCTATTGAACTGGAGGAAACACAAGTCTGGGATGATATTTCATTCCCTGAACTCTACCCTTCTGCCACAGCATTTCTGTGCATTTTGGGAAAGTTTGGCCATTCTGCCTTTTCAAGGTCCTGGGTGTAGACAGAGATGCACCAAGAGACAGAGATGTATCACAGAGAACAGATTCACTGGGAACTTCCACAGGCATCACAGCTGTGCTTCCACTCGCCAGAGAGATTACTGTAACATGGGAAACACAACATAACTTGGTATTTTTCACCCCAGAAATGCTTCAAGAAGTTCTGTGTTTGGAGAAAAGAACTTCATCTTGCAAGCTGTGTGTAAAATTAAGAGATCAGCCTCTACAGAGGTCTACCATTAGTAACAAACCATTTCATTCCAGATGTTGCAGATTCCAAAACATTCAACACTGAACAAGAGCTTGTTCACAGACAGCAGCAGGAGCTGAGGCTTCTCAGCAGTGTCCCAAGACATGCTCAGAGTCAGCACCCCCACCACTGCCAAGTCAGGGTTTGGTGCACCAGTGCATGGCTGTACCTCCCAAAACAGCACCTGAAATGGGCTGTTTTCTCTGGGACTCAGCTGTGCCTTGCAGCAGATGCTTTTTCATCCCCAGGTAAATTTTTTCAAAGGATCGTCCTGAAAACTCTGAGCAGTCCTATATTAAAGGAAATAAGAGGACACAAGAGTAGACTCAAAGAACTTCTGGTGCTTTGAGACACCATCCATTCAAGCCGTGCTGTGGCTGCTGGGGCCCAGGGTTCCTCATTCCTGGCTCCAATAGTTAATGGATGGGTTTGTGCCTGTTACAGCATCAATCCCTCTGTCCTCTGCAAGAGGCTGCTGTTCTGGGCATCACTACAGCACAGTGACTGCAAAAGACAGAAAGCAAGAATTAGGTCAGTAAATTCTATGTCTCAAAGCACAGCCATCATTGTGTTGTGCACAGACGTTTGCAGTTCATTTAATGAAATGAGACTAAAGGCCCCAAGACCAGAGGGTGTGGAAACCTTCAATTCACAGATGTACACTAGCTGCATACCAATGCAACATAAGGCCAAAATAAATCACTAAGATAAGAGAAGATTCCTCCTGGAGACTGAAAAACACTGGAACATCTGGAAAGAAAAAAAATAAATTTTGTTGAATATGTGTTTTGGATGCTTTGTAGGAAAAATATCTGCAAGAGACTGTCATGTCTTTAAACACTGAACATTGAGTTGAACAGGACATTTCCTGGAGATTAATAACTACCTAGGAGAGTTAATGACCCAGAGAAAAGCTGAGGGTCATTAAAACCAGTCAGTCATCAGGTCATTGGGAAATGCCCTCTGCTCAAGTTTGTTACGGTTGCTGATAGCACCCCTCCTTCTTGGTAAATATAAGAAAAGAAAAAAGCAGCAGCATACTTCTCTCTGCATTGCCAGAAAGCCCTGCAGCCATCCCTCTGTGAGGGGAAATGTTGGGGGAGGCACCACCACTGCGCTAAACCTTGCAAAAAAAACCCAATAAAATTTCTCCCCTTGAATTTAGATAATATTGTTATATTTCATTGTGCTCAGATTAGCATAGTTGCACATGAAAAGTTTAGGTCACCTTTCAAAAAATGCCTGATATCAATCAGTTTGAGTATTACTTAAGTTTTTTACATAAAAGATTAACTTTTTAAATAAATGCAGTTACAGTTATTAATTGTACTTTTAGCTCAACAGAGACATAATTCTGTCTAAAGGCACCCAAATATTACCAGTTATTAAACCCTGATTTGCCAGTGAACTTTGGGAGGAACATTCTGCTCTGAACATTTCATTTGTCTGAGAGTTTGCCAGTAACTAGGGAAGTACAAGACAGGTAATAACTATAGTCACGTATTTCCTGCCTTAGTCATACACCATGATACTGGCACAGGAGTCAGCAGCCAAAAGCAAAGTCACAATTACCCTGGAAAAGATGATCTTTCAGGGAAACCTGCATCTGTGTTTAAGTCAGGGTAGTCAGCCATTAAAACCAGAGGCAGGAAAGTTTCCTTTAACAAGTAGATTGGTAGTGAAGCATGTCTAACCTAAAAATGCATGTTTACAAAACCTGAACAGAAAGAGACAAGGGCACACAATTAACAAAGGCAGCTTGAACAAACAGCAGCTCTCAGTTATTAGATACTGCTATCAAAAGACCTTAAACATCAATTTTAATTCTCATGCAAAAAGATCCAGGTGAACGCAGATGGCTGAATCAGTGAAATGCTGCAGGACTGGAGTCCTTCAGGCAGAGACCAACGAGGAGGTGCCCTGGCCATGTCCTTCCAGCAGCAGAGGCTTCAGACAAATTTCAGGAACTCATGGAATCAATAGAAAAATATCTTTAACATCATAGAGTTCAACCATTAACCAAGTTCATCACTAAATCAAGTCCCTAAGTGCCACATCTACACATCTCTTAAACACCCACAGGAATGGCATCTCCATGGCTTCCCTGGGCAGCCTGCCTCAGTGCCTGACCATGTGCTCAGATAATAAATTTTTCCTGTTTCCAGTCTGAACCTCCTCTGATGCAACTTGAGGTCATCTCCTCTTGTCCTGTCACTTGCTACCTGGAAGAAAAGACTGACCTCCACCTCTCTACAGCCTCCTTTCAGGCATTTGTTGAGAGCCATAAGGTCTCCCCTGAGCCTCCTTTTCTCCAGGGTAAACAATCCTAGCTCCCTCCTCATAAGACTTGTGCTGCAGACCCTTCCCCAGCTCTGTAGCTCTTCTTTTGCCACACACTGACAGGTTTACTGCCTTCTTCCCACCATGCTGGGCTGGGAGTGGAGCTGTATGTGAACAATTTAAGAGACACAGGACAAGAGTTGTTCAGGTCTGACAGAAAAGTAATATAGACACTACAGAATCCATATAATAGGGACCTTCTAAAGCAGGTAATTATTTTAGAAGTTTCATTTCATAGATTTGAGTCAATTATTCTGAGCTGATAAAATAAATCTCTATATTTTCTTCTCTAGGGAACCTTGCTTCTCTTGACTGAACATGTGGCTCCTTTCAAGAGAAGCCTCTTCCTCCTTGCAGGAAAAGGATACACCACTTCTCACAGACTTTGTTTGGATGTTGCTCCTCATTACTTTTTAAGATGTGCTGGGCCTGAAATACTCAGAATAGCAACTTTTACTGCAGGAAAAGTGGAATACTTATTTTTAAGTGGTCCTACTTTAAAGCCAAGTGCCTTAGTCTTTGTTTTATTGTTAGGGAATTTCTCTGCACTTAGAAAAATAAAAGGTCACCAGAACACAGTAGGAAGTTCAATCCAGCCTGCTCCCACAAGGTATAATTAGGCAAATAAATTTTCCCAGTGTTTACTTCTCTTCCATGCTTCATTTTTCCCTATCTCAGTGTAACAATCTTAGGCAGCAGTAATCCTTCATTAGAGAGACTGGAAGAGAAACTCAGCAGCCTCTACAGTCTAACCTGCACATGCTCAAGTTTAACCTGACATTTCTGTCATCAACATAAGCATGCAAGTAAAATTATTAAATCATATCAGCCCTATGATACCTTCTTGAAAGGGCAGGGTTCAATGTAAGGGTTAAAATAAAGATGGAAAAGTGAGGCAAGAGAGAGGGAAGTCTGCCAGAAAGTCAGAAATCTCTTCCAACATTTTATACAAACCTTCTACTTTTTGAGTTTAGCTGGATATCTGTGAAAATCAAATGTTGCCATCTGCACATTTTTGACTCAAAGTAGTGGCAATCAGCACAAAATATAAGTAAATATAGGCCAAAAAAAAATCAGCCTAATAATTTCATCATGGCAAACCTGCAACACTGGGAGAGACGAAAAAGAAATATGGAAATTCAAAACAGAGAAGCTTCCTATTTCTATGGCCTAATTTTGCCAATTATCAAGCATGACAATAAGAGGAAACATCAGAAAAATCAAGAAAAATTAATCACTATACTACTCAGTGGATGTATCTATCTCATGCATTGCACCAGGGTGATTTGGAAGATGATGCTATGAGCAGACCCAGGTCTCCTACCAGTTGCAGGATCAGCCACCACACTGCACCTGGGCACCAGACTTTTCACATTTGCTCAAAGTGTGTTTGCTGTACACAGGAAGCAGATCTATGAGAACTATAAAGTTGTACAGCTGGGACAGTTTCTTGGGGGAGGGGAAAAAAAGGACTACTGCAAATCAAAATGAGCATGTGGAGGGTTTTTTTAAATATCATTTGCCAAAAACTGCCAAAGTGTACTTTTCTGACTTTGTTATGGGATCTCTCTGCAGCTTAATTTTTCCTGTTACTGTTTCTACAGGTTCTGGGGGACTAAAAAGATTGTGTACTCTGTAGTGGGAAAAGAAGAAAATTATAATAGCTCCTGTTAAAAATGCAGTCTCTGTGGCAGTACTCTGCAGAGGTAAGATTGCCCTTGCCAAGGCTGGGGCAGAAAGCAAGCTGCAATAACCTATATGATGATAGCCTCAACATGTGTTAAGTTTCAAGCTTCAAGCAGTCACCAGCTGTGACAAGAGTGACTTTTCTGAAAATTCCTCTTTAGTCATCATGTGCCGGCAGAGACTTACTAAAAATCAAAACCTGAAGACTGAAAGGTTGTTTCTTCTCAGATATCCATCCCACATCCATGAAATACATGCAGAATGGGGGTAACATTTCAATAGATGTCAGACCTTTTGTCCACAAGGAGCTTTTACACAAAGCCAAGAAAATGGTAGAGAAGGGCAAGAGAGAATGACCTGCTGAAATGAAATTCAATACTGGGTCATCCTTGATACAAACAATGCAATTGTTTGGGGTTTGGGAAAATGAGAAAGGCTATCTAGAACCCCCTTAAACAGCCTCTGGGAGGCTGCCAGCCATGCCCATCAAGGTCTTTGCCCTTTCCACCTCCAAGGCCATGTGTCTGATGCCTGCCCTGCCAATACCACCTGTAACCACAACTTGTGCTGACCAAAACTGCATCTACATTAAATTTTTTTCAATTCTTTTTTCCATCCCAAGCCATCAACTCCCCCACCCCCAAAAAAATCAACAATGAGCAAATTAAACAAACAAAAAAACTGTCAACAAAAAACTCTTCACTCAGCTCTTCAGTTCAGAGCCCATTTTCAGAAATACATTTTCAATCTGACTACTTCCTCAAAGACAACTGCTGACATATTCACTCTGGAACAACTTCTGGAGAGGAAAAGAAGCAGTATCATTTAATATAGGGACCATACTACTTTACAGGATTTTTTCCAAATTAAAATGGGAGAAATTGCTAACAGTAGTCGGAGAAATTGTGACAATGATTTTGTAAAAAAAATTAGTTTATCAGAATGGAAGTATCCTTAGCTATCAGATTTCAGTGGTAGTCAGAGCTGGGAAAAAAAATAGCTTCTGTACAGCAAATTAACAGGCTATTTAATAATATGCACTACAACATACACACAGTATAATTTTTAGAAATTCAGAGAGTTGACAGAAGACAAGAACCATTTGCTCAGGGAGAACAGGGCTGGGCAATTTCCTTCTTTCTTGACCTAGATGCCAAGATCTACACAAAGAGAAGCTCTGGCGATAACACTGGCTTCTGTATCTTACAAATTCATCATCTCTCAGTCTGTCTGTTAATCTTGCCAGACACTCATGCATCTTATTTTTGAAGATAGCTGTTCTGGAGAGGAAGGATTAAGCTATCATAGCCTGAGGTCCAAGAAATTAAATTTGCTACTTCTCTGAACGTCACTCTGGGACTGTCTTAAACTTTACTGGGGCATGGGGGTGGGATGTTGGATTTCTCCAGCCCGGCTGTTTTTCATGTGCTTTCACACAGGAGAGAGGGAGAATGCAGCCCTTTCATGTGACACACTCAGAGTACAACTGCCAGGCAGCCTACCCTTCTGCAAATGCCATTAGGAACCTTTCTCTTCAAAAAAACAAACTTAAATCAACATTAGCACCATAATTATTGCAAAGCTGATGAATGGGCCACTCTGTTACCTAAAGTCCATTTTAATCCCAAAACAACATAGTTAGGATGGGAAAGACTTTTTAAAGGTATTTGAAATATGCATATTCCATTTCAGGTCCAGGGAATCAAGTTACCAGCCTGTAAGTGAGATAAGGCAGCAAGAGAGTACCCAGACCCTGGGCGGCTGCGGGACTTGGGTTATTTGCTCAGCTCAGTCCTCGGGCTAAGCAAAGCCCCCGATAACACCAGCTGGAACGTGTGTCCTGCAGCCCTGGACAGCTGGAAGGAGAAAAGGCTGGTCACAAATTAAATTAAGAGGTGTAATATGGTGTGAGAAGAAAAACAAATTGAGATTGTGAAAACAGGTGCCAACTGACATTTACTCAATACTCAGTCACACTTTCCTTTCTCTCTCTGTGATTAGCAGCTAAGCTGAATTAGGATAGATTTCATGCTTCTGTGACCTTCTAGAACCCTCTTACAGAAAAAAAAAATCAACCACCTGTAGCAAGGTTTTTTTCCAAGAGGGTTAAAATGCCAGCTACTGTGAAGCTGGGCTGGCCAGATGATACACCAAAGCAAAAATATAATGATGCAACCAGTTACATTATATTTTTAAAAAAACTAAACACTAAAGACAGGACTTTAAAGTAGCACTAGGCTGGAAAAGTCATGGATTTATTTATCTACATCATTCAAGGCTATCCCAATAGTTCTTGTTCAGAAAATAAACTGAAACCCATAAGCACCATTCCAAAGCTCCGGGGAAAAACTAAAATGAAAAGCACAGGACCAGATTGCTCCTTCCAGAGCCTTGTGCTCTTTCTGTGCCCCTGAAAGCAGAACCATGATTTTGTATAAGCTCCATTTGGGGCCCATGAAAGGAAGGCTTTACTTGTGAGGGTGCAGATCACCCTGATACCGCTACACTGAATGCCATTCCTCCAGTCACACCACATGTTGGGGTGCAAAACTCTTCTTCCACTGCCTGGGCAGTCTCTCCTGCTCAGACACAGAGGCTCCCATGGGCTCAGCACTGGCCCACTCTCAGCTGAGGAACTCTGCAGAGGCTCCTCAAGGCCTCTGCTCAGTGCATTCTCCACACAACCTGGTCCTACTCAACGCTTCTTTCCTAGGAGGGAAACTATGGCAGATTTTCAGCAAGTCGACCTGCAAACACACCTTTCTTGAGGTGTGCCTCACACTCAGGTGCCAAGGAGATCCCTGACTTTTGGTAGGATAAGGTTAAATAGAAGATATGCCATTTCTAACCTCCTTGTACATCACAGCGCGTGTAATTTCAGAAAAGTCTCATTTGACGCAAAAGGATCAGCAGGTCTGTGGGAACAGAGAACAAGTGCAGCTTTCAAAGTAGACCTTTCCTTCTTCCCAAAAGCACCAGAATTATCAGAACAAATGTCTTTGGTGGAGCTCACCTCTGTCTGTGTGAGGCTGTGCCCATCTTGCATCACATCTGGCTATAGCAAATATTCAGCCCTATCCTGTGGGGCACAGAAACACAAACTCCAGTGCTCCTCAAACCAAAGTTCAAAGCATGATCACACCCACAAACAACCCAAAACATACTACAATGCACAAAGACCAAGTGCTTTGTAAGATAATACTTTAAATTACACCCTCCACTAATTTTTTAAGATTACAGACTTTTGTGCAATAACATGAAGTTTTGTGATTCTGTCAAGGACAGCAGCATTGAATTAACATTTTTTTTCTAAAACCCTCCACAGCTGAACAGATGATGGCAAGCTTGTAGCATAAGACCATTTTATGAAAATGTCAGGGGTCTTAGAAATAGTTGACATTCTCTGGCCTTCAGTTTCATGATCTTTATCATAGTAAAATGTTTTGCTTATTCCTTACACACCTGCTGTGTGTCAGTTTTCCCCCAGTGGAGCCCCCTTACTGCATGCACTGATCATACTGACACACACAACCCCTTTCTTTATTCCAAGCAGATCTCAGGCACTATTGGACCATCACACACACACTGATAAAAACCACAGAACATAAAACACTTGGTGAAGAGAGAGAAATGTAGACCAGGAACATGGCTCAGGGTTAGGATAAATGAGAACAAAGGCCTGGAACTAGCTGCCATGAAGCTTTGGATGAACATTCATAAATATTTCTGAAGTATTTATTTTCATCTCATACAACCAATTATTCTTACGAAATGTCATCCCCAAATCACGCCAGGAGACAAGCTTCTTGAATTTTCAAGCCATAAAGTATAACCAAAACACTGCAGGGAGTGGGAAGGATGGACAAGAGGAAGGGGTAGAGATCCAAGAACTTCAGTGCCTGACCTCTTTTTAACCTCTACAGTTCAAGAGGAGTTTCAGCTCCTCTACTGCAGTTCTTAACTGAGCTCAGTAACTTCACAGTCCACGAGTACCTTGTCACATGTATCATTCAACTCTACATATGCACTATGTAACCTCCTTCAAAATACATCTGCTCTTAGAAACATACTATGCTGTGCTTGTACTTACAACAAAACAACTTGAGGAGCAACAATAACAAAAATGTTAATTTTTGACTATAGAGTTGAAAAAGAGCAAATTTTAAAACGTGTTTTACCGGGTTTAATTGTATTTGGAAATATTTTACTTTTGTTTTGTAAGTTTATGTTAGTTTAACAAAAAACAGTCTTTCAAACTTATTCCTACGCTGAGTAAACAGTTGTTGCCGTAAAACCTACTGAGTACAAACAATACTAGAATTGTCTGATTTATTTCAAACATAATTAAATTTAAAAATCAAGAGTATTTTTAACTTGATGTGTGAAGGTAATACACTGTGCAAGTATGGAAAATCTCAGGTAATTATTCTTGCAATACTTTTTATTAGGACTTGTGAACTGAAATTACCTAAAAGATAATCAGGTTGTAAAGAATGGAATTTAGCTTACATGTGGAACTGTTAAGAGGAGAGAGAGGATTCCTAACTGTGGTTTCTTTCTTATTTAACTTAATGGAATTGCCACCATGTAGAAGGCAAAAGCATATGTGGTCCAAACAGGCTCAGACAGCAATTCATGAATCACACAACAGAGTATTCCTGAGCTGGAAGGGACCGTAACAATCATCGTGTCCAACTCCTGGATCCCTGCACAGGACACCACCAAAAATCACACCATGTGCCCAAGTGTTGTCCAGATGCTCCTTGATCTCAGACAGACTTGGTGCTGTGACCATTCCCTGGGGAGCCCCTTCCCATGCTCGACCAGGATGTGCATTACTGTTTTGTAATCACCTTCTGCTAGCCAAGATTTCACTCTGTGTCCTCCTCTGCTTTGAAAGTAAACATCTCTGGTGTTTCCACTCTCTGAACATCTGTAATGCCCACAAAATACAATTCTTTGCACACATCTCCTCTACAGACCCAACCCCTTTGCCTTTAAGCTAATCCCTGTTTAAGCAGTGTGTGGATGCACTGTGGCATCATTCACCATAAATGTGTTTACATTTGTCTTTATTTTAGGAGCACCTTCATGAAAAACATTTCAAGTACTGAAAACACTCTGTGTAGCCAAAGTGTAAATGCACACAATATTACAGATGCACAAAAAAAAAAAATTACCCTGCTAATTTCAATCCATTTTTGTCCAATTTGTATTAAGAATGTAAAAGGTTAAAGTATTGAAATGGGATATCCATAAAGGTTTAAGTTTTCAAAATAAATCTGAAGTTGAGAGATATTTCTGACCTACCAATTTTTCTCCTGCAGTCCTCTCTTTCCAGATTATTCAGTTCTCTCTCAAGTTAATGAACTGAGAATACTGTACTTCATATGCTGTTGCTAAATGAGTACAAAATTTTACCGTTTGTTTTCTAAGAAATGGGTTATTATGAGAGCCACATCTCTCTGTTTAGTTAGTCATCACTTGACTTGCTATCAAATGAACAAATCATCAGTAAAAAAGTTTCCAGTTGAAATAATTTTTAAATTATTATTCTTAATAATTAATCTTAATTATTATTTAAAATTTATCTTATTATTGCTTCTTATGGATTCTTTTAAGCTGTAGTCCAGAATACCAGAAGAAAGGTATTATGACTGTCAAGCCAAGAGTCCACCCACACAAACAGCCCACTATCCAGTATTACTACACTCCTTAGGCTCAGGACGACACACCCTCTAGAGACCACAATATTCTTGGCAATAGCAATACCATTGACAGAAAGTAAAAAAGTATGGATTTTATAGCAAGTAGAACAGCACAAATATTTCTGTGTGGAATCACTCACGTGCTTCAAGGTTTTTCAGTGGTGACAGGCCCATGTGTTGGCTCTAGAGAAGCCCCGTCAGTGACACATTTCTACAGGCTGTACTTTCCTCACGAGCAGGACAGTGAGGCTCCAAGCCATTCAGAGGCACTTACCACAACTACTCACCTCTAGCCTCAGCAACACTCAGAACCCACATGCAGTAAAAACAAAACTAAAATGCTTTTCCTTGAGATCCACAGGAGAACCACGAATCCATGTTTCCTTCACATGGCAATGCACAGTCAGCAAAACTGGTGAATTTCCAAATGCCTGACATCCCGGGTTCACTTTTGCACTGATACAATCCCACAAGACAGAAGAACATCTCATGGAGGTCCTATCCCTTTCTTCCCCCAGATACCCATGTTTTTAGACAGAAGCAGCATAAGCTTGTTTGTTTGCAGAAATGGTGTTCAGGATAAACAGCAAACCATTGTTTTAAATCAACATAGATAACATAAAATTGAGTAAGATGTGAAACCAATTTTTTAAACGTACTATAAAGGAATGCTTTGTATGAAGCTCTTAATAACAAAAACATTGCCTTTGATAATCAAATTCCAACTTCACCATCACACTGAAAAATAACCTGTAGGGGAGATGACATTTGCAAAGTTTCGTACTTACCCTAATAAAGGTTGGCTATTTTAAGAAAAAGAACAAAAAAAGTGGAAGTTCTGGCTATTCTGTGCATGGAATTCTCAAGTAACTTGCAGAACCATATTCCACATGCTCCAAATGAAGAATGTTCCCAAATAAAACAATTTTGATAATCTCTTACCTAAAACGCCCAAAAGTTGGTAACAGCAAAATTTCATCATTATCTCTCAATTTAGTTCAAAATTAATATGTTTCCAGAGCTCAAGCTGAGAAAATTCAGCACAAAAACCTCTAAGGACTACTCTGAACTCATGCTTAAAAGTGTTACAGTAAGAAAGAAAAATATAGTTTTTGAAATCTACATTCCTTATTTCCTTTTATTACATCTTGATTGCCAACAAATTCAATATAATCTTGTTCTCCACTTAAACCCAACCTCAGGATTAATTTGCAGACTAATCCAATTCTAATGCACCAAATAAGAATTCTGGTTAGCCCTTGCTGAACCAGGTATCAAATTATTCAACTGACCCATGTAGATTATCCCAAGCCCAACATGCCATAGTAATTCAGAGACATGGCAAATATCTCAAATAACTGGGAAACAGTTATTTGAGACATCTGAATACAAAAGTTGTCAAACATCTTTTGGGGAGGGACACACTGTAGTGGTGTACATATTTCAAGTGTTTACTAAAGTGTAATTTCTTTTGAAATACATAACAAAAGTGAACTAATTGTTTTCATGATATAATTTCCCTTCTTCTGTGAGATAAATTATGGAATTTGTAGTCATGTCAAGGAAGACTACAAGTAGTCATGTCTGATGCAGACTACTGAACTCCACAAAAACTTTAGCAATCACACTACATTAGACATCAATACCAAAACTAAATAATCTGAAAGACTGAAGATTTAAATAAACATAGACACACAAAACTCTCAGTTAGCAAAGGGTAGGTATTTTAAAGACTTTTTGAAAAAGAAGCTTATTTTTGCCATGAAATTACCCTAGGATAACAGGTTCAACAAATAAGAACTTCCAATTAGCTAGTAAAATTCCTGATATGTGTCTATATCCTGTAGCAAGAGAAAGTGGTAAATACTTTACTCAAGGGTCAAAGAACTAACATCAGTCTAGCTCAGGATATCTTTTTGATGAATGTGAAACAGCTGGAATAAACATATCAAGGGTAACAATTGTGAACCCGTGGTAGACCCAGCTGCTGCAAAAATAAACCCAGGGGGAAAAAGCCAAAGATTTTAAAAAACGGTGATATAAACCCCTCCTACATCATACAATCCCATTGTTTCTGCTTCTTTTTAAAATACAAGACTCTCTAAAACACTGGTCAAAACTGAATGTAAAGATTAATTTGTTAGAAGCAAACCAAGTTTATAAAATGTTAAAAAAAAAATAAATCAAAGAACAGTTGTTTTTATTTAAACAGGAATAGTTTCATATTTAGCGACCTTTTGTACCTGCTGGTGAGAAAGTTATTTGAAAAACAAATGGAGACTCATAGTAATTCTGTTAATACTTTATTAGTGTAATTTTTTAGCTTTCTATTGGACAGAACATAAATGCAAACTCCAAAAAAAATTCAGAGTCCTCTGCCATTCAGTAGAAGTGACCATGGCAGCACGTTTCATGTTCATTCTTTGTTACAGAAACGAGAGGAGGGGGAAGGGAGGGGAAAAGCATCAATAGAACAATTAGGCACACAGCTGACACTTACTGTACAATGATATGCACAAGTAATTTATAACAGCTCTATGAGCTTATGAGATGTGTTCTTCAGATTCTTCCCTTGTAATATATGAGCTTTGCTCAGGAGAGCAAGGATCATTGAGAACAAAGGAATTAACAAAGGAGTAACACGTAAGACTTTTAAAACAAGTCCTTAAATAAACTAATGGAACAACAGAATGCAGAATTGTTCAGCTGAGAAGACATTTTTAACTTAGACTTCAGAACACTAAAAATTCATTTATTTTACAGCCTTTCAAATACACATGCATTAAATTAAAATATTGCACAAAATTAAAATTTAGATTGTGGAATTTATATAGTTTCATTTTGGTACACATTCTGGTAGCACTTAAAATTTACTGTTTAGTTCTAGCAAACACCAGCAGCACAAGCTTGAGGATGAACCAAATGAAAAATTCAATTGCTCTTTTTCTCTTAAAAATAATTAAGGCTAAAACAAGTGCATTTGTTGACAGTGGCACAATTTTCAGTGGCCAGTCACAGCACCTAAAGGCCAGAAGATACACTCAGACACTTAAGTGCTGTATATTAACATTCAGTTTTAGAGACTTCCTAGGATAATAGGCTGCATGGGTTCACAGGGTGGGTATTTCAAACTGTCGATAGGAAAACCTTTTAAATAAAGATACATACAAACTCGCTTTAACTAAAAGTACTCATTTCTGATGGTTCTTGCCAGCTAACAGGCATCACTGAATTAGGAAGCCACATTCTGTAATTAAATACAGAAGACAAAACTTCAATATATATATACATATGCACACATGCGTATATAAATGTGTGTATAGGTATATGTAATAAATTCATTAAGTAAAACTACTAAGACACACAGTGTATAATGTTCAGTTCACATTCCTAGAAATATTATTTTATTTTTGTACAGAAATGTACCAGATAACTAAAAAAAAAAAAAAAAAAAGCCAAATTTGTATATTATCACTATTCTCTTGAAATTTTTCATGGTACCTACAGATAGTTAAAAGGTTCCACTGATTTGACAAAACAGTATTTGAACTTCCCACTTTCATACTGCTTAACGAATTCAGTGACTTAAAAGACATAAATTAGATTTTATAGGATTAATGAGATATTTACTGTATCACCAAGAACAACTGCTGAATGATATTTCATCAGTCAGATATCAGTTACGCTTGAGCACTCTGACATCAGAGGAAGATACAGGCATGTAAACAATAGGAGCTGGCTATGCTGATTATTTCACACAGAACTCAAAAAATTTTGTTAAATTCAAAAGCATTTAACCGTCACACTTCTACAGAACCTGCAGAGAGGAAGGGTGAGGGGTTCTATATTTACTAAGTTGTCTTCCTAGGGATTACAAAAGAGAGGGATTTAATTTACAGCATTTAGTTCTGCAATAAAGAAAAAAACAAGTGCACTTGAGCCCATGCATACTGTATGAGAATGTTAACAGTACAATATGATCATCATTAAGTAGTATGATAAAAGGCTACATTTCATTAATAGAGTCCATGAGAAAAATTATCTATATAGAGGTGTCAGTCAATTTAACAAGGTCCTTTGAGAGCCTTCTATCTTGTCTCAGAACGCTTTCATCAAAGGTCTATGTTTCTCTCTTGCATAAAAGGACCGTTTGTTCTCATTAAGACACAAATTACAACAAGGATCATTGGGAACCTTGATCCATAACTGTATTTTACCCTGTGCTTAGCGTTCAGAAAAAAAAGGGACTCTAAAAGATTACCTTCTACTCACTCGAGATATTAGTGCTCAAACAGTCAGGGACTATGAAAAAGAAAACACAAACTGAGATATGCTGTGGCCAAACAGGATTATTCAGATGTTACTGCATTTTTAATCAGACAGAACTTCTTCAGTGAAACTAAACAGATGGATGTGGGGCCTTGATGTCAAATTTTTATTAAAATCTTACACTATGCAAAAAAATAAAAAAATTATTTAAAAAAATATTGTCGTTTTATTTCCTTTTTATTTTCATATATACACTGAGATGCATTCAGAAATTTCCAAGTGTTTGCATATGACTAATGAAATCTTTTACCTGTGAGGAACCAAGTAATTCTAACGTTTTTCCATATGAGGCTTACACACTAAAAGGTAAGGAATCTTTCAATTAAGTAGGACATAGTTCTTTCACATCTCAAAAAAGCTCCAGATTTTAGTGGGGAGGTGTGTGTAAACTGTGTCTTAGTGCAACTTCCTCATCTTGTAACACAATATCTATCCTCTTAGAAACACATATCCCTTTCCTTCTACAACAATCAATTTGACTTATGTTCCAATTGACCAACTGAACGTAAATTTGATGCTCCTTCTCCACTGAAGTTACATGCAAAATGTATGCCAGGTGCTATAAGAGCAGCATACAGCCCTTAAAGCTACAGAATGACCAGAATAAAGGGTTTGTTTCTACTGCACCTCTGCTTTTACTAAAACCTCCATTAGATATAAGGTTAGTTTAATTTTCAAAATATGAAAGGTGATGCAAATGTGGCCTAAAAGCCACCTTACCTCCACTTTTATTCAATAAATGTACTTTTATGATGGGGCTATAGCTATTTCTCCCTGCTCCTATGAACCTGCTATTGCACAGACTGCTCTTCTGGTTAACTCAGCCTTTACAGGAATGTTGAAATAGCCCTACAGTGCCTCAACACTTGTAACGTTGAACAATTTCACCTGACTCACACACATTGCACTATCTCCCAGTGCCAAAACACCCTTTTCTTCAATTGTATGACCATAGTTGTGCTTTACTTGAACAGTCTGGCACTTTTCAGTGCTGGCAAAACATCGACTCGGGAACGGAAGGGATCAGCATTCTGATATACTGGGCCAGTTTTCTTCTCAATGTTGCATGAAGATGCACCAAATCATTTAAGACACACAAACCATTCTGGTAGTGGTTGAATTACAAGTGAAGATGAGAAGATCCACAGGTCTTACAGATGCATTAATAATCTAATATGTGACACTAGAAGACTGGTGCAGAAATGACAGCATGTGAGTTTGAAGCCCCAGAGAATCTGCCCAAGTAATTAATCCTGGGCAAACAAACACCAGCTTAATGGATTTGAAGTGTCACCTTTTCTGTAAGGAAGGCGCTTGAGTAGAGTGTAGTCTCTGCTTATATCTCTGCATTTGCTTTGACCTTGAATGCAGTTTGTGGAACAGCTCAGGGAACTTATTTTGTGGAAATAAGGTTTCTAGGAATCTCTCCAGAAACACATACACCATTCTCTTATTCAGCTGACTATGCTGGAACATTTCAAAGACCCGAAGAATGCCTTTCCGCGTAGTCTCAGCGCCTATGATGTGCTTCAGTTCATCTACAAAAACAAGTCACACAGAAGTTTAAGCTAAATTCTACTTCCATGTTAACAAACTTAAACTGAATATTAAGTCTTTCAAACTATGTAGCCTGAAATTTGAGGTAACAGTGCCTCTACACAACATGACCAAACTAAAAGTTCTCTTACAGATGAGATTGTTTCTGAAAATCACTTCACTCTTACTCTATATATGTGTAAACCATGTTTATAAGAAATTGTACTGTTTTGGAATATATCTATTTCAGGCACAATTTAAATCCTCTAGAAACTTAATACTGGGTTGGCTGTAAGAGAATTACTGACAGTACACATGAAAATGTCCAATACTTTAATAATTAGAAACCTTTTTATTTAAATACAGTTCATATATCAACATTTCTTCTCAGTACTTAAAACAATCAACAAGAATACAGACATTAATTTCACTAATAATATATGGTATGGACTATTAGGCTTTAATCCCAGACTCACCTGGCATTACCTCCAGCAGTTTGGTTTTCCCTGCCACTCTTGTTCTCATTCTAATAGCTTTGTCCCTTCGTGGAACAGTTTCTGCTAAAATGCCGTTGGGCCAAAAAGCGTCTCTGTAACAAAAGCAAATCTGTCAAAATACATTAACATTTTATCAAGTGAAAAGCTCTTTTAAATCTCTCAAGGCTATCTCATAAAATAAGTACAAGAAAGTAATTTGCACACAACCTAACACACAGGTCAAATATCAGAAGAGGTAAAAAAAGAGAAGAATGATGAAGAAATCAAAAGTAAGTAGTACAATACAGTCAACCTATCAGTAGCTACCGTATTTTTTTTAGTACAGGAAACAGAAGAAATGAAATTTTAATAAAACAATGCAAACCAATACCATTCAAATACCACATAATTCTTACATAAAATAGACCTAAGCCTTGCTTTTACCAGGCTTTCCTGCTACGGAGACTCCAGATCTATTAATTGCTTCATTAGAATTTTGACAGTAGCAGTTAGCCTTTCAACAAGATAGAGCTGAGAAGAAATAGTTTCAATGTAGTAGAAAGTCCAATGCAAAAGACATCCTTCTAATAATATTTTGCCTCAGTGAAAGACAATTTTTTTCTGAATAAAAAGCATGCATTCTTACAGTTTAATCTAAGAATAAAAGTACACTTGCCAAGTAAAACCCTTTGGGGAATACATTACCCTACTTTGACTTTCACCCCAACAAAAAAACCCCCAAACTATAAAGAAAGAAAAAAGGTGTGCAACACTTTCTCAATACCAATGTAGAAGCCATTAAAACTTTTAGGAAATTGATAGTTTCAAATTCAGATTTCAGTGCCATTGTATCTGTCCAAAGTGAAACAATCTCAGAACCAGGGCTCTTTTAGCACCAATTGTTTGCCTTTAAAAGCAAGGCACGTACATGCATGCCTTCATCAAGGCAAACAAGACACTACATCACCAAAGTGGTAAATGATGAAATTTCTAATTTACCTGTACTCTAGCTCTTCTAGACTGGTTAACAAAGAAGTTTTTAAGGTAGAGTAGAAAACTTTAAAATATGCTTTGCTATGTGACAATTGCTTTCTCTCACTTAACATGCATAAAAAGCAGTATATAATCCAGTTGTATTCTGGAGAATAATAATTTCCTTATGTAAGGAGAATAGGAGGACACAGATATGAGACACCAATTGGTGAGTGCTTCGTATTTAACATCTGTGATAAAAGACATACCTGAAGCGTTTCACTGCATCTGCTACTTGCTCAGGAGATGTCATCCAGTCAACATGATCAACTATTTTTCTAAAATCAAAGCAACAAATCTCTTGTTTAATTTTTAAAGCAGAGAACCCATAAGTGAAGCATTTTAAAGTGCATTCTAGGGCCAACAAAGTATAATTTCAACTTTCTCCTACTCTGTAAGTAGGTTCTATAATATTGCATAATAGGAAGGCAAACACTGATTCTCAAGATAGAAATCTAAGCTCACTGATCACTCCCAAAAGCTAAAGCTTTTTTCTTTTTAGGTAAATGGATGATAATGAAGTTGGCTGCAAAGCTGCTGTTGCATCTCCGATCAGCATTAGATAACTGGTTGGTTTGTAGAGCACTCCTCTTCATGCAGCACCCTTAAGTTCTGCTTCTGTAAGCTCAGGACCTGCTCAGAATCTCAAAATACTTGCTGCAATATGTACACTTACTTCACAGTCCTTAACAGGAGATACAGACTGATCATTCATCATTCAGCTCTATATCCAAATCTATATCCAAAATCTATATCCAAATCTAGGATCCTGTTTTAGGATGATACATACATCTGCGTATCAGCACAATCCCAGGACTGTTTCCCTAACCACAATTTGAATTTAGTTTTCTAAGAAACAGGAAAAGACAATTTTTTTCTGCAGAATGCCATTAAATCCCAAGAACTTGCCAGGACAAGGTATGACTGCTGACCAGAGGACCCATGAGTACCTGAAATGGCTCTACATGCAGAAGCAAACTATTACTACACTACAGACATCTCTGCAATAAGGAAGCAGCAGCCTGTGAACAAGCTCTGATGCTTATACTGTAATCTGGAAACAGCAAAAAGTATTCAGAGTTGTTCAATAGGCCAGCATATTCTTGGAAGTACAGTTCTTAAGACAGTGGCCATAAGGAATTGAGAAAAACCCAGTTCTACTTTATCCCATGGTCACATCATTACTGCTACCACAAGTCTGTATGTTTAACAGTGATGATGAAAACATCACAAATATAATTGTGAAGAGTAAAAAAAAAATGATACAGTGAGGAATGTCCTGAAAAAAGGTATTAGGCTACTTGTCACCATCTAGAAATTTAGTTTTTGATTCATGGCACTAAACTGAAAATAACAATGCAATTCTAAACCTGTATCTAGAATTTGTTGTTGGTTCTTATATTTGTTCACATTTCAAAAACAAATTATTAGAAGGCAAGCCTGGAAACTATATATTTCTAAGCCGAGGGTAAGAAACATTACTTAATTAGGACTACTAACTGGCTTTCTATTTGTGTGTATAAGTGTACATATGAATTACAAAGAACAAGGAGCAGCCAAAACAGATCCCTTGAGTCCTTTTCCTTTCCCACCTCCATCTTTAAAGTGTGAGAGCAAAAACTTAACACAGCAACTCAGTATAGTTCACCTGATTTGAAAGTACCAGTGTATCATTTGTGGCATCAAAGAGATGGAAGCAGAAATAGTGCAGAAAGCAATAATAAAAATAGATACAGTGGTAAAACAGGGCAAAAAGCATAAATATTAAGTTACATTCACAGAAATGTGAACTCTTATATGTGAAAACTCTTTTAAGTGCTCTGGCATGTTAGAGTTACTGGTATTTTTCTTTCAGTAACGCTTTGTGTTTATCTCCATTTTACACCACATTTGCACTCAGTTTATTGATGTTCTTCTAAGAGGAATGCATGCAGATTTAAACCACATTAATTTAGTAATACCAAGAAGGATGTATTGACAGAGACTATAAAGGGTCATTCATGTGATTTCTCTATATATGAAAAACAGTACCTATTAATTGTGTCACCATATGTTGCTCTAATAAGTTGCTGAAGCAGATTTTTTATATTTCTTCTTAACCATTGATTTCTCTCCTTTAAATCAAAGACTTCATCCATAAGTAGGAGCATTACCCTCAGCGGAATATTGTCATCCACCTGACCACCAAGTAAAAGAATAAACAGTAAACTTCTATTTTAGTTCAAGAAAGCTACACTTTTAGAAGCCACTTTATGTGTCTTCAGTATAAGCACAACAATGACGAACACTTCACTCTGTATTTTACTGTAATATGAAATCTTCCCTAAGTCTTCTGTAACACGATTAGTAGCAAAGAAGGACTGAAAATTAAATATAAAACCAGATACACTGAATTTTTAAGGCAAGACAAGAAGTAGCAGCTATTTCAAAAGTCAACAGTTATTACAGAAGCTGAATAAAATTAATACATGTAAATATGTCATAAAGAGAGACCTCATCCCTGACCTCTTCCTTGGTTGCTGTGCTTCCAACTACCTTACAAGAACTCAGGAAGGAGCTTTTCTTGGGCACCATTTTCTTATGGATGCTAAAACCAGTGACATTTCACTGCAATGAACTGCTTTTCATTTAGACATCACTGTAGCTTGCATAACTATCCAGTGCTTTTATGCTTGAAGATTATGAAAAGGATCATAATTTTACTTTTTTAGAAGATAATGTTACACAGATTGGCCAACAAAAAACATGCTGGACGTAGTGGAGCAGAAAACCAAAAAAAGGAAACCCCACCCATAAAACAGAAACAGTACATGCACACTCCACAGTTATTCCAGTGTTATGCAAACCATTTCAGTGCTAGCAAAAATGTTATTTTTAAAAGGAAGTGTGCAAATTTCTTTTTAAAAAGCTTAGAATTGTTTTGAAGTGCCTGGTATAGTGTCAGAAAACAATAAAAGTGTAGATCAATGAAGAATAAGTAACTCATTTGTTTGGTTTTTAGAGGTGTCAACTTTGAAAGGACAAATGTCAGACTCACGTTGTCATCAATTGGTGCTGCAACACGGCAGTGGTCAGGATCTGAATAGGTTTTCTGCATCAGAGGCGGCACCTACAATAGAAAAGGCTGTGTTAATTGCAGAAAAAATACTTTAGAGTATGAATAAATCAGAAAAAAAGTATCATAAAAAGTTTGGTTATGAAAATCTAAAACAACAACCTTTGGTCAAAAGTAACTTCAAACTAATGCAGATAAATACACAGTAGCCCTTTCACCTTCCAAAACCAAAAACCAAGCTCATACACATTTTATTTTAGCTACCAAAATTAGAAACATGTTTAAGACAATCCACATGTAATTTATCAAGTGCCTAATTCTTCAACTGAGAAACACCTAAAAACTCTTGTGGGACTGGTATTTGTTTTGGTATTTCTTCCTGATCTTAAGTTCTGCCTAGTCACAGGCTTCCCAGTGACTACAACTGCAATATATTGTTAGTCACACACCAGGGAACTTACTAGCAATGAGAAAGTCCAGAGACACTCATTTTACCATGCAAGTAATTAAAACACCTCATATATTCCCCCAGGCCCCAAATTGTTATTCCCTTTTGTGATTTAAGAGTTAATTCACCCATCTCAGTTGCTGTTCTACATCTGCCATATATAACTGCTTTGGCAGAACAAAATGGAACAACCCCTGACCACAGACCTTACAGCTACACACAGAAGACCAGAGAAACAAAGGGAAGATGAAAGTGTTCTGAACACAACTATTTTCATAGGACTCCCAGCTTGTATGTCATGCTATCATTCCCCATCTCTAAAGTATTATATTTTATGAATGTAAGAGATGAGGGAAGATGGTAGGAAATACAAGGGAAAAAAAAATTAAACCAGAATTCAGCCAGGAACAAGCAGAAGAGGCTTTCTCCTTATCCAGAGCTTCAAAATATATGTTTTTGGTTTTTTTCCTAACAAAAACAGCAGATACAGGAAATTAGCTGATTAAGAATGGTTGGTTAAAATATAAGAAAAGCCATGAATCTCATGTTGTTCTCAAGTTACTTCACTGAATTAAGTGAAGGAGAACTGTAACAGTCTGCAGATGCCATCTTAAAACACATTACTTAATAGCAAACACCTCCATTTTTGTAATAAAACACCTGCTGAACTTTATTAAAAAGGTGCAGGTACAAAAATGATTGGTCTTCTGTTTAATGACTTGACTCTTCTATAGAACATTAGTTTAAGCGAGTCAGTAGTGACTCTTCTGTTAATTTACTAGTATGTATTAACCACCAGTATTTTCTTACCTTGAAAAATGATTGCTTTATGTCTTGTCCCAATCTCTCTGACATTTTACCCATGTTGTCTGACATTTTAGTCATTCCCTCTGCCAGGCTGTCAGGGATAGACTTGACTGCATTTGATACATTTCTCATAGAGTTACGCAGTGGATTTACAAACGTGTCCATCTGAAGGGGAAGATGTTTAACCAGAATTGTATAATCTATGAGGACACCAGCATATTAATACACTATGAGAAGTATGGCACTGTTCCAGAAAAAAAATAATATAAAAGAATAACTAAAATTACTTAACTTCATTACAGAATGCAAAATACAGTTTTAATTTTATTTCTATTTATATTTCTCATTTGTTACAGCCCTACTGCAGCTATTTACATCTTTCAACAGATGTTTTCCTGAGTCATTTTCATTTCCAATCTCTTGGCTTTTCTTAGCTTAAATTTATTTTCCTTTTCTTCTCCATTCAATACCATTTCTCCCTTCCAAGCTTTCTACTTCCAGATGTTTCAATTCTGCTTTCAACTCTTCATCTTTTCAACATGCCTCTTCTAAACAGCACTGGAATAGTATGTATCATGGCAAGAATAATTAAAGACAAAGTAGCTCCACAGAAACTGTTACAATTTTTCTGTCACTATATATTTTAAATTCAGTCCAAACAGAGGCACAAATACCAGTGTGATGCCCTTTGAAAAGTTATGCTTATAAAGAATCTTCTAAGCCGGAAAACACATCTTAGTCATTATATAAACCTTGATAAATATTTAACTATTTCACTGTTAATTATTTAAGGAGAATAGGCAGGACAGTAATTTAAGGTGACAATAGAGCTGCAGATGCTCTTTATATCTAAGTCTCTAAACTTTAGAAATGGCTACTTTTGCAAAGCAGATGCTCACACAAAATGGTCAACTGAACAAAGAACCACTTGTCTGAAAACAGTTCTGGTGGCTTAAAAAAAAGGATGCAGAGCCCTGAGCTCTGAATTTGACCAATGACTCTGGATAGTTACACCTAAACACATAACAGGTGCTTTTGAAGGGAAATACATATTGTGTTTTTGAGCTGAAGAGTGGAAAGCATGGTAACAGCAGCAAATACAGAGTAAAGAACTGAAAAAAGAAATCAGAAAGAATAAGACCATAAAAAAAAACCAAACCACAGATGTCTAACAGAAAGCGACTTGGAACAAACACACTTCTAGAGTAATAGTCTCAGTGCAATTCACTGTGTACAATTTCAAAATTTAATTTCCTTGTCTTACAAACAGATTTACCTATTATAAAAATGGTTATTTGGTTCTGTATGTCCTGAGATAATTTGCCACTGAAAGTTTTAAAAGCAACTCACTTGCAAGTTGATTTCAAAGAGCTACATAGCTCTTTAATATCAGTTCAACACATCTGTTTAATGTAACCATTGCATGAATGAATGCTCTGAAGTTCCCTTGACTGTACAAAACATTCTTACCTTCCGTGCAAAATCACCTTTACCTTTGCTGTAGGCTTTATTCTCCAGGAAGTCATACACATAATGGGCTAAAGCTGGAGAAGCTTTCATCATTTCAGGATTTAACAAGAGCTGAGTAAAATGGTTAAAGTTATTTTAATATATAATGAACAAGACACAATCAAAGGCATCACATCTAGCAATGCATTTTTTCATTCCCAAATTTTATTCCAACATTACACTAATCTCAAGACAGAAACATTTGGCTTCTTAGTAATTAGCATAATTTTAACCACTATGATAATTATAGCATCTCACAGAAAAATATACATCTTTATCATCAAACTGTCATTACACAGTGTTTTACTCATCTTCATTATTTACTGTTAACATGTTCATTGACTTGGTCAATATATTTTAGTGCTAAATGACCAGAAAGTCCCTATGAAGAAAGACAACTGAATTTTTTCGTTTGGGCTGATACAGGCCTTATCTAAACAGAGGAACTGTGTGGTTTGCTACTCTGCTAGATTCGGTGCCACAGAAATCCTTATGCAGCAGCACAAGAGAAAGTGACCACAAACATATCAGCAGGAGAAGGTCAAAGGCCTAAAGCTCAAAATCAAGATACCTGGAACCTCATCAGCTTAGAAAAGCTGTGACAGAACTGGCTGAGAATAAACCAAAGCACCAAAAAAATTCAAACTTATGAGATAGTATCAAGTTTTTATGGTATATTATTTAGCTTCAACTACAACACAGCTTTTTTTTAAAAAAAAAGCAAAAACCACAAAGGCAAGCTACCTCTGAAAAAATAATTCCAAGCACAGAGCTAAAATAAAACAGCAACAGCTTACCTGTAAATAAGCATTTAAATCTTTTTTCCTCTTTTCCAAAAATTCTCTGTCCATATTGTTAAATGTTTTTTTGCCAGGAAGTTTTAGTATATTTGCAAGGTTTTCAAACTAGGAAAAAAGAGAAGATTTTTTGTTCTGTTTTCAAGAGTTTCAAATCTTCATATAAGGACATTCTATTCGCCTATTCTTGTATATCATCTAACACCTGACAAAAATAATTCTGCGTCATGCCTGGAACTCAGAATCCTCAGAGAAGCCAAAGTGAGAGCTGTCAAGAAAAAAATGCATGAGAATTCCCAGGACACTATCAAGGGTAAAATTTAATTTCTTGTGAAATTCTCTTTTGAAATACAAACCAATAGAGTGTGTAAAAGGCTTAGGCTCAAAATTTATCATTACTATTTGGAATGAAGTTACTAGGATTATGAGACTATATAAAGAGTAAAGATTTTCAAGAGAACATGTAAATCTTTCTAAAATCTCTTTCCTTTCCTATCCTGATCAAGCATATTAAGGAAATAATTAGATGGCAGGACCCAGTTTACACATATGTTAACACAATACACTCTGTATGTCATGAGACCTGTGCCCTTTCTCCACGTAATGACAGTGATTGGCACTTGTTGACATGTATTCTCATCTAGTTTTGCAGGAAGAATGGCAGTGCCAGGGAAGCAGAAGGAAAAGAAGAGGCCTTAAGACTTAATAAGGCTGAATATATTTGGTAAAATGCACAAAAACCAAAATAAACAACAAGAACAAATCTTGAAAAATCAGGACTATCCCCATATAGAATCCAGACTTCCTGTAAATAATATCCTTAAGGTGGTAAAGAGAAAAACATACAGTATTCTAGGCTTTAAGAAACAATCTGGAAACAGGTTGCATCCTTTTCCTTTATAAAAGACCACAACATTACAAATTTAGAGATATGGATTCCATTCAGTCCCTGCAAGATCTCTTTTTGCATCATTAAACTTTGGAAGGCCACAAAGCTCATATATAATTTACGGTCTGTAGGAAGCACCAAAGAATAGCTCTTTACAACTTCACAAATCCCACTCCCTTGCAAGTAGGTCATATGGGAAAATAACTTAACTGAAGATGGTCTAGTTTTCATTTGGACTCTCCTATCTAAGCAGAAGCAATGTAAGCCACTAACAGCCTCGATTTCAAATATAGGTATCTACTTCAAATGGTATTCATTACATGACTGACTAAAGGAACTGGTGTGAATCTATTCAGCGCTCTAAGGAAAAAAGAATTCAAATACTTTGAATTGCTAACTTCAATTCCATTTTGGATCACCTATTTTCTCTGAAAAACAATCCCTGCCCTTCTTATTAATTTTAAATCAATGATTCTAACTTTTACCTTTAACATGTAAATAAAAATGTCTCAGACAAGCATACAAGACAGTAAGAATGTCTATTTTATTGACAAGACAAAGCAAAACTGTTGGGAGCATCTGAGATGCCACAGTGAATCACAGAAATCTGTTTGCTTTTTGCAATCTTAGTGCTCTAGGGTAATATTTCTAGTCTCTGCAAATTCAATCAGACTTAGCAACCAGAAATGTTGAGCTTTCATATTTTGAACATCTTTGCTTTTGCCATTTATTTCTACTCATTTAGAGTTATGTTAATTTTAAAGGATTGTTCCATATCAGCAGAACGTTAATTCACTCTAAGATCTGGAATTCTTCAAAACACTGAATTAATTTAAAAAAATCAATTTGAAGGAGTATAAAAATTGGTATTTCGAATTTATTGACAGCACACTAAGATCATAAGAAATTCAAAGGAAAGTCAGACTTCATTTGTAAGTAATCCAAATATTCAACATGTTTGCTTTTTTAATAAAAGCCTTTTCAATTTTTATTACTGCTGTAACTTTAAAATGCTAACTTACCTGCACAGAATTTGTTCTCTATGACTCTCACTTAATAACAGAGTAAAGGGATATAAACTGACACTTCTGACTAGTTCAAAGGTTATGCAGTCAAATCTGACTTCTCCAAAGGCTTGGTTTAAAAGCACCATGTTTTCCTCATTCTTTCATGTCAGTAGATTCTATTTTGTACCAGCTGGTGAATTACAACTCTCTATTTCTTCCTTCATTTTAGGAGGGTTAAGAGTCTGAGAAATCAAGTACAGCAGTAAAAGGCAGATTACTAGTAGTACAGTGAAGTGCTACCAGTTCTCCCTTTTGGGACCCCACCAATTCTTAACATTCACTTAAAACCTAAATACCTATTTCCCAACTTCAGCTTTTATTTCTTAATCTCTGTGACAAATATAACTAACTCTCTCCGAGACCAACAGCACTTCCATACAAAGATTTAAAGTAAAATTAAGCCGTATGGGAAGAGGGGGAGACTTTCTAAGTTCCACTTCTTTTTTATAGAGAAATCATACAGTCATTGGTTATTAAGCTATAGAAATGTGCACCTATAAAGATTTTCATGAGATTGGTTACCTGCTCAGTGATCCTCATGTGAAAGTCATGGAAGTCACTGTAACGCCGGTATGTCTTCCACATCTCCTCACTGTTTGCGTTTCGCCGGTGGACAGTGATGGCATACAGGGCATATGTCTTGCCATGGTCATTACACACTCCTGCCACAGCATATGGGTCAGAGTCAGCATAGACTAGTAGTTTTAAAAACAAAAATAAAAAAGGAACAAACAAAAGAAGGAAGACGAAAGGACACAAATGTGAAGTGGAGAAATGTCTGGAATGACAGACTTGAAGGACAAAAATGGGCATGCAAGCAGAAGACTAAACTATCCCTTTAACTTAAACATGGTATGATACCATCCAAAACTTACTACATAAACTTAAATAGAGATTAAGCAGCTTTTAAAGTTAGACAGGTTTCAATGACATGCAAAACATAAACAAACAGAAAAATTTTCAACTTTTAAATAGCAAATAGATATTTTAACCTAAAGAATTCAAGTGAAAGAGAATTGTGAAACCAGAAGAAATTCTAGTCTGCAAAGTAGTCTAACCACATTGCAAAAGTCAGCTCATGAAAAAAGTCTATAAATACTAGAGAATGATTGCAAGCTGCAAGCATCCAGTTTTGTTATTGGCATCAGTAGTTTGTTATTAACTCAGCAGTTTGTTATTACCTCTAAGATAAAAAACACTCCCCATGCTATTTTAGTCAACTATATATACAGACGTGTGTACATATATATAATGCATTTGCTGTGTGTGCACACACATTGTTTGGAAAAGTCAATTCATACATGAAATGAACACATACAGCTACATGAAATAGAAGCAAACATCTTTTTGATCTCTGTTAAATATTTAAGTCTTCTTGGACATTCTTCCCTCACAGAATTTTCCCAGTACAGTTTGTTTCAAAACCTTTCATTTTACTTAGAGAATAACCTAGAACCAATATTGTTTACACAGCACACTGTTTAAATTGGCAACATACTGTATTTCTAAGTACTGAGCGAATATCCACTATCTACAGTTTTCCAGTGGCTAGATGGAAATATTATTAATCAAGGTCTCTGAATTTTTCTATGCACCCACACCAAATAAAATACAATTTTCCTGAGAAATCATCAATTCCATCCTCTGTAGTACTTTAAGTCTTGATTTCTCTGAATTACAATGATTTTGTCTAAGCAGCCAGGGAGCACCTGTAGGATAGTGGCAGCTTCTGCCAATGCAAGAATTACACACTAGAAAGGTGAAGAGTGGGCATAGAGCAACTTGTCTTTGCCATTCCACCCTCTAAAAGAAGAATGTTGAATGCTGAGCCCCCAGGCGAATGAGCAGACAGTCAGGATGGTGCCAAAAGACTGGCCAGAGAGTGGAGACAGGAACTTCCAGCCCCACAGATGCTGCACAAGCCCTGTCCTCCACACTCACATTGACCACTTGGCCCTGCAGCCACCAGACCACATCCCAGGCACACTGCTAAGTGGCATCTTCAGAACCACTTCAGGCAGAAAAAGAAAGAAGTTGTCCTGCTGCCCCTTATGTCATAGCCTCTTAATTAGTATTTGTTCTGCAACCCAAGACAGTGTGAATACTGAAACACACAGAGATAATCCTGTCTGTAAATAACCCTCAGGCACAGTAAAGGATAGTGACCGAGTGAGGAAAAGAACCTGCTCACAAATGCAGTTTAATCTTGCAATACAAACCTGTACAGATATCCTGCTTCAACTGGAGCATTATGTAATCAGACTGGTAGTTATCAATACATGCTGCCCTCAAGATTATAAAATTTACAATTTATGTGGTTTTAAGTTTTCCTTTTTTTCTAGGTCAGAATGAAAAAACTTCTACGTTTAATTCAGAAAAAAAAGTACCACATCATTTTAATAAAAAAGCAGAATTTGATTATTTCAACTCATTTTCCCCTTTCCCTGAGGACTGACTACCATGACACTTGGACTGCACATTGCCCTCACAATGAGTTGGAATAGGTTTAATTAAAATGTAAAATAGCTGAATGCTTGCTGACAGCAGGTGTCCACTACATAAATGCACAGATTTAAAAGCATATTGCATAGTAAAATCTACCAAAAAAAGTATCTGAAGACCACTTCACAATTTAATTAACCAATGTAATCTCATTTAACTAGAGTATTTGCAAATAATACCTGAGATTTTTTTTAATTTACTCTCATTTAATAAAGAAAAATAATTTCTTTCTAGGCAAAGATTTTTTTAAAAGATAACCAAAAATGACACCATGATAAGGACAGAAGCCAGTTCCCTAAACTAAGCTAAATCAGTAAGGAAGCACAAAGAATAAGGGTAAAATATTATAGTAAAACAATAAAACAGTCAAGAATTATAATTCTATGACTAGAAAGAGAAATGGCTTTCAGAATTTCTTTAAATAATTGCTAAAATAAATCATACTCAATAGTAAGTTCAATGAATGACTCTCCAGAGGCAGAAGTAGTAATAAATAAGCAATAAAAATTAAATCCCTTTTTAAGTACAGATACATTGTCTGTGACCTACACAACAAATACTGTGAAGATCTCCAAAAGGATTTAATGGAAAATATGAATTCAGATGATCTGTGAGGCCAAAAAAATGAGACAATTAGGATTTCAAGGGTCCATAAATACTGCAAAACTCAAAATGCTGGGAAAAAAGTAAGCAGATATCATAACAGATTCACTTACCAGTATCTGAGATGTATGCGTGGAGCTGAACTGTCTCATCAGAAGGGACATTTGAAAGGTCATCTAAGGACTGCAGCAGGGGAGAGAATGCAGGAGGAAAAAATGAGAAAAAAAGAATATCAGAAATACATTGGTTTTGAGATGTGTTTTGATTAATCTATTTAATTTTCAAACTTTCAGTTCACTATACTAAAAGCTTAGTGCCCTGTAACAATGCAGGTGTTTGTACTACCCAGCTACCAAAGCCCTTCTTTTGCACAGTATTGGGCCCTTCATTTCCCCCATCAATTTCACACATACTTTTGTGACAACTCACATTTGATCAAACATATTTGCCACTTCAATTTGATATCTCAACTCTAGTGGAAACACAGCTAAAAATGGTCTTTTACTGAGCATTGGGAAAAAGAACCCAAATCCAAACCAGAAAATCTCCAGAACAACTGGGGAGATACAGATGTTATGTAACAGGTCTTTTGGCTTTTGCTTTCATAGCTTTCTGTTTTCTTTCAAATGTCTTTAGCACTACACAAATGTTACACAGCAGTAGAAACTGGAAGTTCTGCTTTATGTAAAAAAAAAACAGCCAAGATTTTTCTCAGGAATATTTTCTGACATAAAAAATGAGCAGGTATATCTTCAGCTGGTTAATGCTCTGTCTCCATATTTAATAATTACTGGGATCAAAAGAACCCTAATGGGTGTTTTAGAGAAGCTTTGTTTTTAGTTAAAATTAATACATTTGATTACTATGATTTAACATAATAAAGCTCTCTGAAACTGTTGAAAGGCTTGCATATGCAACTGAAAGTAATAGAGGATGGGCCACTATGCATCCTAATCTTAAATTACCAGGTTAAAAAAAAAAAAAAGGAGTTGGAGATACCTAAGTAGAATTCACAGACAATGGGATACCATTATATGTTTTACCCCAGAATTCTAAAATTCTCCAAAGAAACACATTCAGAATGAATACAGCTATCTGCTATCTTTTATAATTTAACCAAGCCAGTTTAATAGTGATTTACCACAAAAAGTTACCTGTAATGGGACTTACTGGTCAGCAGTGCCAAACCCATATCAAACTAAAACCTCTACCTACATCAATTCAGTTTCTAAATCTCCTCTGTTTCCTTAAATATAAAACAATATATCAACATATATATATATCAATATATAAACAAATATAATACAATCAAAAAATAGGCAGGACTTGAACATGAATTATTCAAAGACTCTGCTCTTGTCCCTTCTTCAAATGAATCTTTATCTAAACTCCACAATTTCCAACATAACATTCTTTCCTCCTCTAGTTCTCTACAAGGAATGGCTCTTTTCTGCTTCAACCACCTCAACCAGTCTCTGCCTAAATGTCTGCTACTGAAGGTGAGGGAAATAACATTTCTGTTATAAAGTCTAGATACCGAATAAAAGGCAGCTTAAAAGTGTCTGAATAACACATGTTGCAGTAGGGCGTCTCCTGAATATCTTTATAATATGCTTGTAGACTTACAGTACTAAGGTCCCAGACTGAGAAAAGGTAAAAGAAAGAAAAGCCCTTTTGGGGAAATCTGTTTTGCCACTACATGCTATAGTGCCAGAAGTTTATGTCTGTTGAACAGTAGAACAGATGAATTTATGTAAAAATATTTTGACAGCAGACATCATCTTTACCTCAAGAATCTATAAGTTACTGGATGCTGGGGAGTTATTCTGGTAAAGTATCACCATAAGTGAGTGTTCCTTTAATCTTTGTGCTTGCTTTCAGTCACTGCTGGACACAGGACTCCAACTTACTCCATTCTTGAGCAAGTCCCTTGGACAGCCGTGACACTGTCAGGCGTGCTGCTCTGCACAGCAGTGTTCAATTTGGGAGCAGAGTACCGCCTGAGACTGGCTAACGGAAGACAATTGTGAAAGTTTGGATAAGGTGCTTGATGTTGGGAAAGCTCTAGGATTTGATTATCAGTAAGATGGAAGGGATATGATGTTATAAGAGAAGACAAGTAAGTGTCAACTGCTCAAATGTTTTGTTTGCTACAAAATACTGACACTAAAGTACTATTATTTTAAAGACATAATTATTTCTTCTTTTTCTGCTTCCCTTCACTGTCACTCAAGTTCAGATTTCTTTGTGATTACTGAGTGGGGTTCAAGCTGACATATGCTAATGACTGCCAGAAGTTCAACCCAGCCACTTTTGCTGCCCTTCAAGGTCTTGGAACACCTGTGTAACTCCTATTTACTCAATGCAAAGCTCCCATTATGGATCCTTTAGAGGAAACCTGCAGGAGTCTGTAAATATTTAAAATTATTTTATACTCCCAAAATGTGACCCACTGATTTAATACAGTAGATTAATGTGTGTTACCGCTGAAGATGAATAGATCACGCGGACACAAGTCGAGGTGCGGTGGAAAGAATAAAAAGGTTTATTTTTCCCCCCAGGATTTATAGGCTCCTGACCATGGCCAGGGATTGGATGGTCAGGATAACACTTTCTCACTGCACTGGCCATGAGAGATACCCATCACAAGACGTGTAACAGAAAGAATGTACACATATCTATGTTTATAGTTACTGTCCTGGGAAAGTCTTTAGAAAACTATGTCAGCAAGCCCAGAAGCTGAGTTTTCAGGGCGACAAATGTGTCAAATCAAAAGGCAGAAATTAAGATATTTTTGTAAAGCAATTTTTCCTCAAAAAAAGTTTTGAGCCTCTTCCAAATTCTTCCAGTGAAAGTATGAACTGCAGACAATTTATTTTATAATAGAAACTTTAGGAACTCAACTGCTGTGGCAAGGCACTATACAGCTACTATTAATACAAGTAAATTAAAAGTTTGAAACCTGAACAGATAACACAACAGAGAGACATTTAATATGAGCTAATATCTCTGCCATTAGATATATTCACAGGAACACAAGTTAATTAAAAACCTAAAAATATCACATCACATCACAACCCGATCTTATTTAATACATTGTCATTAGCTGCAAGTACAGAAATTCCCTGACCTTTGAAGTAACCTTTCCAACATCTATTTTTCTCATGTAACAGACTAACACAAGGGAGCTAAACTATGTGTCCAGAAATTTACTCTTGACATGGAATTCAGCCAGCAAAAACTAATCTACTAGTATTCAAACACCTGCAAAAGCACTGAACACCCTGAACAATATGGACTACAGAAAAGTAAAACTAGTTCTCCATAAAGAGAAATTTACTTGTGTATTTCTCCTAGAATGTTCTTAACTCTTTGTAATCAATGTAGTATTCCACAAATACCCTTGTAACAATAAAAACAAAAATCAAGTCTTTGAGGAGTCCCATGCAAATACCTGTTTGTACTGCAAAAGTACTTGGTAAAGACTTTAGGACTTTCTAACTTAGCTCATAAAGTCATTTGAAACAAAGCAGCAGATAACCACTAGCCAGATAAGCCACCACAATGACAAATCCTCATCCATAAAACACAACTCTGGTATTTGAAAGAATACATAAAAGACATTTGAAAGTTCTTTTACAGAGATTAGTCAGTTAAAAGGCTCATGTGAAAAAAACATGGCTAAATTAAGTTTTTCTTCTACATCTACCAGGAGTTTGCATATATTGTATCAGATAAACACTTCCCCTTTTCTTTACATTTCAAAATGTCAACAACAAGATAATAATAGGAAAGAAAATTCCAGTTTAAATTAAAAAAAAATCCAAAACCCACAAAAACCAAAAAACCGAACTCCATAAACAACCAACCCCCAAACTGAAACATATTTACATTAATGTTACGTGTATTCCCTTAGAGAACACTCATTCCTTTGCATGCAAACATGACCAGCACCTTCCAAGAACAAACTAGAAGGGCCCAGGCATCACATAACCCAGGAAATTGCATGCAGACTGTAAATCTCTAGGTAAACCCTCATGAAGCTAAAAGGTTTGGAAACATACTCTCATATGCCCAACTGAATCTTGCATACCTTGTGGTTCAGCTACTGTCTGGAGAAACATGGGATATATATCAAACTTTTTAATGATTTTTACTTTTTAAATAACTGTATTTGCATTTTTGGTTTAGGTACACTCATTTAAAAAAGAAAAAGTTTTGACAAACTGACGCAGGTCAAGAATCACTTAAAAAAAAATTGAACTTGAAATTGGATAGATTAAAAAAATAAAGACTCATGGCTGGAACAAACTCCAGATACTTTATTGTTTCCAAATCAAGTCCTAATGAAAAAAAAATAATGAACCAACAAAAATGTAATTAAATGCCTCATTTTTCAGTCTATTTGAATTTAATTATTTGAGATTTCTGTTTCAAAGAATTTGTTTTCACCTATTATTATATAACTCCAAATTTATACCTATTTAAAGAAAACAAATAGGGATGAGAAAGTATGCTTTCTATAAATTAACTGTTTCTGTGAAAAACAATGTAAAATTTCATTAAACTTGAGAAAATACAAAGAAGTTTTATCTTACAGAGTAATTAATGGCTTGTGTGTTTCAATTTGATTCAAAAACTTTTTCAGAAATTCAACTGCAGTGAAGTGAAACCTGTAATGTACATTGACATTAAATTATTTTATCACGCTTTCCCTATGGTTGAGGGCAAGAAAAAAAATTTTAAAAAAATCCAAGCACTTACCAGATTTATGCTGCTAGTAGGAGACCCATTAAAAGATTCTGGGAGCAGTGAGGAAAAGGAAAGGAAAAAACAGGTTAGAAGACTTTCCCCCATTGTAGGGCAAGATATAAATAAATACGCATCCACAAAACATTATGGAAAATGAGGGAGAACTGTGGCACTGGGCAAAATGCTGCATGCAACACGCAAGTGTTTCAAATTTCCAGTAAAGACACTTAAAGAAATGTAAGTTTATAAAGACACTAAATAAATGCTTCAGATAACATTTTTTTAAGTTTATATCCCCACATGGTACTGCTTTGTTAAGGAGCTAGTTTAACAGTAAAAACAATTTCCACTGGATTTGTACTTCAGGTAACAAGAATGATGACTTTATTTGCTTTAAAAAGCCACATCTCCTATGTATTTTCAATTTCTATTTCCAGAGAGGAGTATAGAGTTATATATTAAAAGAACCCAACATATTGAAGAGTTTTAAATATTCTCAAGAAAAACGTAGAATGGAAGAATCACATATTTATTTTAGTGACAAACTAGTTACCAAGACCTGACAAGAATTTGTATAAGATTAATATACTTATAACATTGAAAACCTTACGTGAATCCCAAAACAATTTACACACAAAAGCACAAGGAGGAAAATAAATTTAAATATCAGAAACACCACAGGAGTATTTAATTTCCTAAAAACAGTGAGGATAATTTTTTAATTTTCATTTTAAAGCAGAGAAAAGAATGGTCCCAGGAAATACTCCTTAGAGGTACATAGCTCACCTCCTTCACCGTCATCTGATCCTCTGAAACTGGGATCCTTCAGCATATCCAGCTCAGCTAACATACGCACATACAACACATTCTGCTTGAACGAAGGGTAGAACCTCTCATCTCGCAGCATCAACTCATACACCTTCATTGAAACAAAAATGCCCACTTCAGGAATACTTATTGCATTTGTTAATTAATCCAAGCAGTTTTCATAAATTCTACTTGAATTTTTGTAAAGCAACTTCTCCTCAAAAAAAGTTTTGAGCCTCTCTTCCAAATTCTTCCAGTGAAAGTATGAACTGCATACAATTTATTTTATAATAGAAACTTTAGGAACTCAACTGCTGTGGTACCTGTGCATATATGTCTCTGACTTACTCTTAATGGAAAGGTTATCAGAAAATAACTAACTAGTCAGACGTGCATATCTAGGAAGGGAAGTAGCACAACAGCTGTAAATGCTTCTGTCCTCTGCTCTTAATCCTTGCAATTGCAGTATAAACCTATTTGGTCTTTATCCATTTCATAAAGGGTTATCTCAGTCCCTCCTTGTGGACAAACTATAAATGTTGACCTGCAAACACTTAGGGCAACAGGTAAAAAGAGGGAAAGAAGGGGACGGAAGACATCATATGTGACCTTTCTGACAATTTCTAGTTTAGCCAATACAATGTAGCCATACCTCACAAAGATTTAACCACACCACCTCATACAATTTACCTTCACAGGTATTCACTATACCTTCATAGGTATTCAGCCTATACAGTATATATATACATACAAACTAGTATCTATACATAGCAGGAATTAATTCATAATGTTTAATACTCATGTCAACTCTAGAATATTTTAATTATTTTTTTTAATGGACCACTGTTCAAGTACTATTATCTAGTAAGAACAGAAAAAAACCCAATCCATCTGGGTTAAAGGAGGTTCATTTCTTTTGTAATATAGGGGAATTTATGCTCTTCAGCAGAATTCACAAGCATGGCCCAGATTTCACAACATGCTTTAATTAGTCTTAAATGGGAGTCCCAAGTACAACAGTGTGATTCTAAATTCTACAGCTCATATCACTAATTTGTAGCATGAACGAGAACATCAAAGTAACAACCTAATATAAAAATATTTCAGATTGGGTATGTAAGTTATTGCCAGAATATTAATCATTCACTTTTCCTTTTTAAATACATATATTAGACTTGAGTGATAAAGTCTACATAGGCAGGTAATAAATATACTGGTTTTTTCTTCAGCACTTGCTGCTTCTGAGTGCTTCACTGTGCAAGTTTGCAGAAACAGACCAGTCAAACTAATTTTTAGAAACAGCTACTGGACTTCATATAGGACCATTACATTCCACCTCTCTGAAAAAGAGAAGTATAACTGAACAAAAACTGTATGTCTTAGTCTACTCATGACATTTTTCTTAAATTAGTGCATTAACAGAAATGAAAACATGATCATTCTAAACTGTGTTTTGTATTTAGATTAATACAGGAAGGACACCTACTGCTGTCTACTGCTTTGAAAACCATGAGCTAAAAAATGGCAAAGCAAAAGTTGACAATTTTAGAGTGTGATTTTCACAGAACACGCAAATGGTAGTACTGGTTTTAGGGTTTAGATATTTGACTTCCTTCTTTTTTAGTGTCTGCAACTATGTTTTACACTTTATAGCATTAACAGTTCTTATGAAATAAGGGACAAATAGAGTATACCTTTCTCTGAATGTCATCAAAGATTTCCGGTGTCGGATCCTCATGGTTCAGTGTTTCTGCAAGTTTTGCTACTAAGTTGTCATCAATATTAACTCTTGGAGATGCCTGTCATAGAGATCTAAATCAACTTTTGCAGCATAAAAATAAGAAAGTTGTACTTTAACAAATAAAATCCAATGCAATGCTGCAACTCTCTAAGTAAACTAAATTTCTTCTTCACAAATATCTCTGTAACTGTCTAGAACATGCAACAGGAGTCAGATCAACCCACCCACAAAACTAAACTCAATTCAGAGTTTGTATTAAAACTTGGATGTTTCACTATTAAACAATAGAAACTGCCTCAAAAACAATTTATACATATATTTTGAAGCAGTACCTAAATAAGATTTACTCAGACTTATAAACAGTTTTTATTTATTTATGAAAAATATTAAGATTCAGAAATCAAGAACAGGTCAATAAAAAAGTAATAGGATGAAGTCCTGAAACATCTGAGGAAAGGTTAACAGTTTGTCAACTGCCCATTTCTGAGTGAGAGATTTTTATCCACAAACAAATTCAGAACCAAGATGCTTTGTCAATGCCATTTGATGTGCAGTTTCTTCCACAGAGGAATCCTTACTGTCTATTGAAAAATACCCAATGGTGACACTTGAGCAATTTACACGGACAGTGGTAGAGAGGCACAGGAAGCTATTTCACCTGATAACTCAATCTTAATTCAAGTTTAGACAAATACTTAGTTCCATTTTTTTAATAACACTTCTTAAGGGGGCAGGCAAGGGTGAAGGGCAGAATAAAAGGAAGGACAAGGACAGCAAGCAGACAATAAGCAGAGAGACACTTTTTTATTCTGTCTTTACATTGTCTCTAGTTTGTTAACTCTAGAAAGTCAGCTTCTGAAGAACATATTCAGTGCTCTGACAGGGCAGTCAGTGGCAATATAAGCCTTTTTAAATGAGGGGGAACACAAAAAGAAGACTTTTTTACTGCTTAAGATGAGAGAGAGATAAGATACACAAGCAATAGCTTAGATGTCAACATGTAAGCAACTGTGCTACATAATAACCATGTCATATTAATCGAGCCATAACTATTCAAAGAAGTATCAGTACAAAGAATAAACACCACACTGCAGAATTAAATTATTCCTACCTTTTCTGATAAATATTGCTCATAAACTCCAAATGCAGCTGCTCTTAATAGACCCTTGGTCTGATTAGTCTGATGTTTTCCATCTTTCTGCCGGCTTTGAAGTACCTCTAGCTGTTGCTGTGCTGTAACCCTGTATCCTTCCACTGTCATCCAGAAAAACAAATGTGCTTGGCCACCAGTTTGCTGCATGTAATCTACAGAAAACAGACACCACATGACCTTAGTTACTGTTGTGCATCTTGGAATTCTCTATGATGCTGACTACATATGGAACAACAGGATCTGGTCATGCATCTAGAAAACTTGTCACATAGAGTCAATTACAAAAATACATATACATATTGGTGATATATATGTGTATATATGTATACATATCTACATGTTGGTGATAATCAGTAAAAAAGACAGATAGCAAAGTCTAGGAACTAAGCACTGAATCCTCAAATGGACATGTAGAAAGTGAATCCACTGTTACCGTGTGAATATAACAGGCTTGTACAGCATGATACAAATGAAGTTCAAACTGAATTTCACGTTCATTGACTCACAGGATCATTTAGACTGGAAAAGATGTTCGAGATTACCAATCTAATACGTCCAAGCCCACCAGTAAACCATGTTCCGAAGCACCACATTTACATGTCTTTTAAATACCTCCAGGGATGGCGACCCAACCACTTCCCTGGGCAGCCTGTCAAGTCAATGCTTCACCCCTTTGGTGAAGAAATATTTCCTAATACCCAATCTAAACCTCATCTGGCACATCTTGAGGCAATTTCCTCTCAACCTGTTGCTAGCTGTCTAGGAGAAGAAAGCAGCCTTCACCTCACCACAGCCTCCTTTCAGGCAGTGTAGAGAGTGATAATGTCCCCCCAAGCACCCTTTTCTCCAGCATAAGCAACCCCAGTTCCCTGGGCCACTCCACGTAAGACTTGTGCTCCAGACCCTTTCCAGCTTTGTTGCCCTTCTCTGGACATGCTCCAGCACCTCAATGTCTTTCTTGTAGTGAAAGTCCCAAAAATTCAACACAGGATTTGAGGTGTGGCCTCACCAGTGCCGAGTACAGGGGGACAATCATTGCCCTAATCCTGCTGGCCACACTATTGCTGATTCAAGCCAAGATACCAATGGCCTTCCTGGTCAACTGGACTCATTCCTGGCTCATGTTCAGCTGCTGTCAATCAGCACTCCCAGGTGCTTTTCTGAGAGACAGTTTCCAGTTACTCTGCCCCCAGCCTGCAGCACTGCCTGGGGCTGACACAATTGCAGGCACTTGGCTTCATTGAATCTCATACAAATTTTCTTGGACCATAAATCCAGCCTTCCTCCCTCCAAAGAGCCTTCCTTCCTTCCAGCAGATGGACACTCCTGCCCAACTTAAGTGTCATTTGTAAATTGATTGAGGGTGTTCACTTTATGCCCAAGGCAGCCTCCAACTATCACATCACCCTGTTTGCAAACAAGTTCAGACAGGTGCTTTCCTAGGTTGGCTGCCTCATCAACTGTGTCAGGAAGTACCTCCCATGCACTCCAGGAACTTCCTGGAATGTTTCCAGCCACTGCATTAAAAAATCATCAACAAAACTGATGGATATTCTTAGTACTGACATTAAGCAATTCTAACTATACAGAGCTGTGAGTTAGCATATTCTTTATAAGTAAAACAGACCAGATAAATTAACACTCACCCATAAAAAACTGTAGTGCAACATTGTCTACCAGAATATGGTCCAGAGGGACTGTGCAAAGTTTTCCAAAGTTTGCTGCCAGTTTCACAGTATCTATTTCCTGTAAGACACAGCTCAGTGTGTTTATAACCTTTTTTTTTTTAAAATTAACTTTTAAAACTTCTACTTACCACAAAGCATATAGTTAAAAAATATTACATTACATAAAATAAAGTAGCATCTCAATGATTAGCTATTTTCACGAACACTAGTAAAGGAAGATCTAGATTAGAAGGTCAGGTTTCCTTAATTATTTGCCTTCAAAACAGGCTGCAGCTATTCTGCTGCATAGTAAACTGGATTTTAATATTGCTGTTCATGTAATATTCTACAGGTCAAATTAACCCCAAATACCTCATCAAGAATGACAGCAGTAGAAAATTAATTAACAAGAATTAATTTCAGTATTTGATGAGCCCAGGTCACCACAACTTAAATTCACCTCTGTCACATTTTCTTCTGTCTATATGGCATTTCTTGCCATTACAGCAATGCCTTCAGGTCCAGCTATAGAATGCTTAATCATTTTAGTAGTCAATACATACAGAATATTATATTATCTTGGAACCATATCTAGGTCAACTTAAGAGAGTCAAGAAACTAAGTAAAGCCAAATACACTAACTCTATCGACCCTTAATTATAAAACAAGCAAAATGAACAACTAGTCAGTCATTTGTAACCTCACTCTTTTAAAACTAAAAAAAGTTTTAAAACACTTACTTTTCCTGACTGCAACCTCTGAATTCTTGAATCACATACTTTAATAACATATAATAAACTGTTTATTTGATTTTTTATAGTATTGATATCTGAAAGCAAAAACAAAGACAATTCAGCAATGCAGGAAGTCCCAAAGTCTTGGGGTGTTTTTTCAGTTGAAATACTTTGCTAATGAAAGTGAACAAGAAGAAATATTTTTCTTTCTCCTTTTTCAGATTAATGGTTAAATGACTACCAATAATACCTTAAATATTACTGAAATTCAGAACCACCATTCAAGCAGTTTTAACAGAAATACACTTAGCTAATCAAATTCTCTATATTTACAAAAAGGAATCAGACACACACCAACCAATAAAACACTTATGAAAATGAAAGCTTGAGTTTTATCACTTCTTATGCAATTTCTTTAAAAATAAAATACTTTATACTACGCTGCATCAGAGGTTTTATTTTTTAATTGTTGCAATATTCTACAGAGATCATGCAGGTAAATGCATTTCAAATTTCGAAAACAATCCAGCACTAACCATCTCCTGCTGTATCTAGAGATCGAAGATATTGCAGTTCTTCACTTGCTTTATCTTTCACTGCTTCCAACTCTCCTATATTATCACTTAATTTAATAATATTCATAAAGGCCTCATAGTTACAGTTGGAATCACGAATCTGAAACACAAAGTTTTATAGTGTAAACAATGCAAAACAGCTAAAAGTACAAGACATTTTCTTCAAGTGAATTAGTTTGATACAGCATTGCAAAGTGGCATTTTGAAAATTCTTTGACACTTCTAAATCTTCCTTTTGGTACTGAAATTTTACATTGAATAGGACAGAAAAAAGCATGCATAGTCAAAACTTATTTCACACCATCACTTCCTGTTTTCAAGAAGTACATACAGACACATGGAAAGTCCATCAACCTCCTTAATGAAGATCTCCAAAATCCAATCCACCTTCTTCTGCTTTTACCTCCTTAGCTAAGCAGGCAGAAAATGATGAGACAACTGAATAGGTTCAGCTTTACCAAGATCCCCAGCAAGTATACATGCTCCCAGAGTAATGGCTTCTTGAGATACAAAATTACAAAAATAATTAAAACATTCTACAATGTAATCATAACCTACAGAGAGGAAAAAAACAGCAAATGACTCCACTCTGTAACCCTAATTAAGATACCCTGGCAAATACTATTAAGCTATTTAAATATATACTATTTTACCACTATTAGCATAGAGTGAACCTGCTCTAGGGACTCAAAGGAATTTGTGCAAGTGAAGGAAGCCTGCTGTGTTGCCAAGATCACTGGAAACTGTGCTGTGAATGCAGCATAGAGATCAGGGAAAGGCTGGCAGCTTTACAACACGTGCACGCAGGTGCTGAGGGTTGAGTTCTAATGCTGTTTTACCATCTGAAGCTAAAAAAGTCACTTCACACACATCTCTTCTAGATGCTCACTTTGATATGGAAATGTAATACTTGGTCCATACTGAGCAAGTGCATTGACATGAGCTGCACAAAGCAGAAAGAATGAAGACTGGATACCATTGATCAAAGTAAATAGAAAAATCTCCCTAGAAATCTGCTTTTAAAAGCAATAATACAGGCAACACTCGAACTTAAAACATTTTGTAAATCTGTGAATTTCACTGTGAAGAGAGAAGTTTGACTTAACTTCTAATTTTATATTGAAGCTTTGTATTTTATTGCAGCAGAATTAGTATCAGACTGTGGTATGCCTAGAAACCTGGATTTAAACTTCTCTTTTCCAGAAACTGATCTTTTCATTCAAGTCTGACTTTATGTCAAAGGTTCCAAAAGCAGCCAGGATTTATTTCAGTCATCTCTACTTCTGACCTTAATTTCTGCAACAATCTCTATTTCATAAGACTTGTATTAAATTTTTTCCTTATCTTTTGCCCAGCACATTTGCTTCTCTATCTCAGAAACCAATTTTGAAAATTAGTTATTTGGGACATCACTATCATAACAGAAAGCTTTATAAAAAATTCAGAATCCTATCTCTGGATGCAGCTGGGGGCAGTGCTCAGTAAATAAAGAACGAGGCCAAGTTACAAGTAAAGAACACACGTAGGAGGAAGGGGGAATTGAAAATTGCAAATTCTAGTCCAGATGAGCAGTATTTTTTCTTGCTAAAGCCAGGTACCTGTAGAATGCATGCAAACTTTTACATGAAATGGCGGAGGCTGGAGTGAAGGAAACACTGTACACACACACTTGAAGCCATTCCATAATTCCATTTGTAATAAGAACTTTGAAATTCAAGGGTGTTTTCAGCATAGAACTTGTGTATACTATAAGACTAAAATATATGAATAAAAAGAGAGAAGTTGGGGGAAAAATATTAAACCTGATTCATGAACTATAAAGGATAATAACATTTAAAAGTGTTAACTTGCTTTGCAAAGAATCAATATTGTTAATTAAAGCACAAATATTCTATTTATGTTAGCTTTACTATAATACTACTTTAAATAGTTTGGGGGCTTTTCTTGCAAGTGCATTAGAAGAGTTATCAAAGTAAAAAAATTGTTTCTGCCTATTCAGTTGAATTATTTAGGGTTAACACAAATGGTCCTAAAACAATTGCCCTGAAATTCCTTAGCATAAATGTTTCTTAGTTTTTATTTTTGAGGCCTCTTAAGCTTGAAGAGCCAAACTGTAAACACAGTCAGGGGAATACACCCCCACGGTTACTGCCACACTTCCCAAACGGCCAAACAGAATATTCAGAGGAGTGAACTCTACATTTTGTGATACATTTGTCCTCAGGCAACTTTTGCTGAACAATCAAAATGAAGAGTGCAGATATATATAGTCTCTGTGTCTATGTGTATTTGTAACTCAATATAATATAAAATTTAATATAGCAGCCCTAAGTTCACTATCTCTGCCAACATCCGTTGGTAACTTTTATATCAGACACTTATCCATCATGATTATAGGGAACATGAGTAAAGCTTTATATGAAAATGTTCTGGAAATACAAATAATTTTAAACATTTTAAATCTTACCATCCATATGACATACTGATTAATATAATCAGGATCACTGAGCTGGTTTATTAATGGAAGAAGAATTCCTCGGGAGAGGATTTCCTAAAAAACAAAGGATAATAGACCATTTCATATGTTTATTCATAAAGCTAGTATAACTGCAACAATTTAAACATCACTGTGTAGACCTTCAAACACACAAGTCTACTTGCAGAAAACATTTAATAGGCACTACCACATTCTCTTCCAATTAACACTACAAATGTAATTTGTAATTGCAAGAAATTACAAGACAAACCTCCTCAAGAAAAAAACAACCTCGAGAAAAACAATATCTATTTTCTCATGCATGCTTTTGTCATGATGGAGTTAAAAGACCCTTCAAAAACATTTCAGACAAACTGTTCTCTGCTATTAAATACTTACCAAGACTCTAGTTTAAAATAATATTAAATTAGATCAATTTTAGAAAATAATACCAGCAGTTTAGATCTAAATTTTTTTTATGACATTAAACCAAAGAATTGGGATAGCTTTTAGAGTACTTACCCTGACAAAGTATCGCATGATCTTGTTCTGGAAGTCTCCAGGAGGTAGCAATATATACAGTAAAACCTCACACAGATCCCTTAGGAATCCTAGAGAAAGAAAACAAAACCCCCTCAGCAGAGTTGCATATCATGATACTTACCTCATATCACCAAATCCCATAGATAAATACTTGATTCTGAGTTCAAGCATTCAGTCATGTATCTCTTTTATTCCAAGCATTACAGGAATACATTTCAGATGGAATATAAGCAGCACTGATGAAAAATACCTACCTCAAACCCAAGACAACAAAAGCCAAATTGCAAGATTAAAAAAACCCCAACAACCTAACTCTAATTCATTTTCCTTACTTAACATTTAGAGCTTTTTTTCCCCTCCTTCAACACCTTGCCTAAAACTATAGTGGTTTTTGAAGGAAGACTACAGAATAGTGATAAGGAAGGCACATACAACAAAAAGCAGTAAGAATCTGCAAAACCATCCCCTCTCTCTCAGGAAAAAGTACTTTTATCTTAAAATTCTTCCAATGAAAGGAGGACAACTTACATACGCACATGCTATGTTTTAGTTATAGCATTAATATGTACAAACCAGAGGAAATAAACACGTATGGTATATAACCACACTTTGAAAGTCATATGCTAAGATTTTAACTCATTTCATATTGTGAACAAAATTGTTAGTATTTTAGTTTAGTCTCCTGTACTAAAATATTTACTCAGAAAACAATAGAGAGACCTTCTTCATCTTTGGGAGAAGTGCAGACTAGATCACGACAGACTTCTTTTTCCATTTCAACTTCAACCTCAAAGAATGTATCTACAAGTTCCTCAGCTTGATCTATGCAAAAGAAAATAAAAGAAAGCATGTTTTTGTCAAGACTAGAAACTTGAGAGCAAATTTGAGTTATAAAATAAAGCTAACTATATTTCACACACATAAGGTAACAGCCTGTTCAGACCCAATTAAAAAATACTTCACATTACCTTTCATCTGATCACCTTTCTCTGCTATCCTTTGCTGAGCTTTTCTGAAAACTCGAAGATGAGTGCCAAAGTCATCAACAAGTCGTGTAGTGAAATAAGGCTGCCAGTCTGTTTCCTTTGACCTATTAGTAAAGGACATCCATGGAAATTAATTATTTTGTTGTGAACACAAAGAACAATAATAAATTCCTACTTTTCCTTCCTTCCTGCCAAGAACCACACTGACAGTAAACATGGAAAAGCAAAGAAATAAATCAGCCTCCTAATTGCCTATCCACTGAAAAACCAAATATTGTAAAATACCACTCTTGCACCACATTAATATTTATGCTTGATTTAGTTGAAAGTCAACATTTGCATCTAGAATAGTGTTCTGATTTTTGACATTATCAAACACCTGTGAGAAGTCCTGGTATAAACAGTTCACAAGGTAAAACTAAAATACTGTCCACGTCTTTTTCAGACGTACTTGCTACCATTTTGGAAGGCATCGAATCAAAATCATTTTCTTCTGAATTTGCAGAATATGCACCAGTGAAAAAACACACATTTCACTTGAAACTAAACACAATCTAATATTATCAACAATTGATTCCACAGCTTATATGAGGTACTTAGCATACTCTTCTAACAACACACACAGGTTTAGATCAGAAAATAGTCACTGTTAGATTTACATAAAACTGCTTCCTTAGTGGTGTGAAAAGGATAGAGGCATTTTTATGGTATCTGTGCCTTACTAGGCAACCTGAAAATGTGATTGGGCATTATAGGTTTAATGAACCTTGATGCTAGTAATAGCTCTTACCCTGCACTAAATATTTTATTGCCTAAACTCCCTCAAGATGCTTACTTTATTATAGCAGGAGTCCTTCTAGAACACTTCCTTTTTTGTGTTGTTCCTTACCTGCTCTTCTCAAGGATAGAGAAAGAGATAAGGAACTCTGGAAGAAAGGAAGAGCTCCCACAAAATCTAGACGTGTAAATAAGAAGCAGAATTGTCCCAAAGGGCCATCGATCAAACAGTCCAGATCTAACACCGGCACAAGCCAGACCCGCACAAAACCTCTGGGTGGCAGCCTTACACCAGGCTCCCAAAGCTACAGCTGTCAGGGAATTGGGAAATTCCCACTGTACTCATTCTCCCCAGAAGCTGGCAGGCTATATGAAAGTACAGGAGATGGTACTAACCTAAACTACTTCAGCTATATTCAACTACAGGCATTATGAATACACTATGTCATTTTTTCTGCAGAAGAACTGCTCTAGGCCTGTAAAATTGATTTGCTTTCTACAGCAGAACACAAGTGCACAGGAGCAGTGTCTATTTTTGAAGAGCTATAGTACCATAGGAAAGAAAAATAAACTTGCAAGAATTTGACCTACTTTGACACAAACTCAGTGCTCGACACTGTCCAATGAAGTAACTCTGCCAAATACATAAAAACACTGAAGCTGGGTAGTCAGGTCCATTTCATGCAACCATAAGTTTGTTTGCTGTAACAATTTATTTAGCATAGTTTTCACCATTTCAACACTGTCTCCTAGGATTTTCATTATTTTACTATATTACGTTATATAATATTCTATTATAGTTATAATTATTATTATAGTTATTTCTTCCTAGTATTAAACCCTGCTCTCCCATCTTTGACCCTCATTGTCAGAAAAGCACAGTAACCTAAGTTTTCAAGTCAACAGAGGGAGGGGATAACACCTGAAATTGCTAAGAAGTTACTTATATTTAGGTGACCCACAATCTCCTCTGCAGACAAAGCATGTAACAACAAGCACAGTGGGATGAATACCTGAAATAAAAACAAGTATATGGATATAAAGGCACGTGGTACCCAGGCTGGGAAATCAGCCATACTTTGTCAGTTTTGACAGTTTCCCAGATGACTTGTTTAATCAAGTAGCAAGAAGTCAGGGAACAGCAGTAGGAACAAGGGGTAATGAACAAACTATCCATTTGTCCTCAATCAATCATGTTTTAAAAAAAGGTTTGCATATGTGACATTCTACTTTATTCCCTGGACTACTATTCTTTTTAAAATACCCATTGTTCTTACATATGAAAGAACCACACCACTTCTAAAAATCATCTGAGATGATACGTATGTTGAATTCAGACCTTGGGAGTGGCCCTACTCTTCAGATGAAAAAGACCTGAATACAAAGACGTAATGGTTCACAAACTTAATGCTTAAGTTGTAAAAAAGAAAAAAAATCAGTTCAGTGATTTTAGACATTGATCTAAATTTTGAAATGGCCATTTTGCGGAAGATCATGACTTCAAACGCCATCATCTCCATTATACAGCAAAAGACTGTACTTCTTATAATCTTGAACTTTTATATGTTCTTTCCGTAAAATGCACTGAAATATGCTAGTAGATAAACTTAATCACTTATCTACTACCATACAACCCACAGTATATAATGTAAATAAAACAAATCTTACCTGGCAGAAAACTGAACAAGTGCATATTGAAGAGCCTGCCTAATTTCCAGAAGAAAGGATTCATCATCACTTAGTGTGTAATACCAATACTGCACATAGTCTCTCAGAGAAAACTGGATTACCTGAAATTGGAAAGAAAAAAAAAAAAAATAAAAAAAGAACTAGTGAAAAAGGACAAAAAATGTACAACAGTTTTTTGTGTCTGATAACATAGTAGCAGTTATCCTGAAAGGTTACCAGAGTGAACAATACTCCTCTGTCATTATGAAACTGGGAGTAAAACAACAAAATTCACACACTAAAACTTCTTTTTCAGACTGGTTTGAACATACTGTTTTTATCACCAGTACACTGAGAAAGTAAAATATACTGAAAACATACTTAAATATTGCCCAATATGCTGGCTCATCTCCCATGGTTTTCTCATTTATCACTCATATATGGTAAAATTTTGAAATTTTATTTGTCACTCAGCCATTTCTGTATTACATAGCTGCATATATACTCAATACTTGCAAAAAAATAAAAGTAGGTTAAACAGTCCTGGTTAGAACTTACCTGTTGCAAAGGCTCATCAATTATGTTTGCACCTGTCAGTCTTCTGTCAATCTTAATAGGTCTGGCTTCACGTTTCATTTCTTCTATGCACTTGAAAGAGATTGGGATATGTAACTTTGTAGGGTGTAGCTCTAATTAAAAAACAGCTCTACTGCTTATGATATATTTTTTTTTTTTTTTATATATAGATAGATATAGATATAGATATACACTTCCAGTAATGACTTTAAACCTTTTCTATATTATTATAATTTATAGAGAAGATATAATCATAGACTCACAGAGCTATTTGGGTTGGAAGGTCTAGTTCAACCCACCTGCAATGAGCAGGGACATCTTGAACTACATCAGGTTGCTCAGAGCCCTGTTCAACCTGACCTACAATGTTTCCAGGGATGGAAACATACTTCTCTGGGCAACAAGTTTCTGTATCTTTCTCTATATAGTACTTAATGATGAGGAACTCCTGAAAACTTACTTTTTGCTTACTATAAAGGAACAAGTGTTTGCTAAATTACCAAGTAATAAGGAAATAAAACTCAAACAGTTAGAAAGGGAGGGAAGGGGGAGACACAAGAACAGCACAATATAGTTTTTGTGAAAGACTCCAGTTCCCCTCTTGTTTGTCTTGACTTGACTGTGCCATCTCAGGCAGATAATTTTCAGTTGGGTTTTTGGTTTCTTTATCCACCTCAGTTTATTCTATATGCCAGAAGATAAATTACTTTTTTGTACCATTGCTACTCAACAGACAAGCCTTTGGAAAGTAATTGATGAGGAGGGAAAGAAATTACTTTATAGAAGGATTTGTAACTCAAAGCATTTAACTCCAAGAATGACCTCATCAGAGATGACTTTTGGCAAGTGACATACCAAAAAAGAACTCCCTTTATCAGTGCTTCTCTCCAGTGGACTTATGCACTCTTTCTACAAAATTTCAATAAAACAGGCAATAAACTCCTCTATTTTCACATAAATAACAACCCAACAACTTACACTATTGTTCAAATAAACCAGTAACTTCTTTGATCTAGAGAAAAAGTTATGACTCTATTGGAAAAAAAGAACTGCCAAAAGCATAAATGAAGGAATTATAAACCAAATATCCAAGGTTTTTATTCTATGTGACTCACCCTAAATATCTCTCACTCAAATCAGTTAACAGTGAACAGCAGTGAAGTACCTGAGGCCAGAAAAAAAATCATCCTCCTATTTAAGCAACTCTGTATCATAACATAAAATATTTTGTTGCAAAATTCTGTATATTTTTTTCTTTCAAGACAAGGGAACCTTCAATGCTGCTTTGATATAAATAAAACTGTTCATATTCAAACAATTAGTATATTCCACTCATAGACTAATGAATTTTCAAAGTATTTTTGTGCTGATTGTGTCAAAAACACCAAAAATTATATGGAACTGAATAATGAAACATTTTTACTAAGCACAGCATAGAACATATTACCAGACAGAATGTCAAAATAACTTTGAAGGACTGCATTCATAAAACCACACTTGGAAAACAGAGAGGAAAATATGGCAGTAAAAAAAAGCAGCAGGCACAAGAAAGAGAGAGAGAGAGAGTATATGCAAGATTACTTGGTAAAAATCAGAATGTTCATAGGATCCAGGTTTTGACCAGGATTTCAGGAATTCATATTTTGTCCAACCTTCTGCTCAAAGCAAAGCCAACTACAAGATTAGACCATTTTGTCATATTCTTTATCTCCAGTGAAATTTTTCTGTGCCAGCAGAATTAAATTTAATTTGCTTTTGATATGTCTGAAGATATCTAAAATAGAGAGTATGTGCTTTTATTCTATTAGAGGTACAACAGCTGACTAGTCTCACTTGAAAAGTACTGTTGGTTTTACTTCTGCCTTTCAGACACTGAAACAAAACACAAACTTAAATGAAGGACCCAATTCACACAACAACTATCTCATTTGACTGTCACTCCACTCACAATTAGTCTGATGCACTCTATCAGTATTAAATCATTGGTTAGGAAAAATGGGTATCACTTATTATTTGACAATAACAAGTCAACTTTTTGCTTCATTTTAAGCAGGGAGGAAGCACCTTGGAGGAATGCAAGGCACAGACTCCCCAAAGTGAGATGCAGCACAAACAAATCCAGACTCCACAAGCATCTAACTGCGCTGAGTTATTTCACACTTTTGTTTCACTGCACTAATGGGTATTTCTTAAGTCCTCTTTTGAAACTGTTAGTTAACTGCCTAATATGAAATATGCCTCTTTTAGACTGTGCTACTATATCCTCAATTGCAGTCACAGGGTTTCACAGGTGGACAAAACACAGGGAGTATTTACACATCTGCCTCAAATCTGTGACATAGGATATTACCCACTGACTTAAAGAAACTCAGAGACTACTCAGGGATCCAACATACAAGTACTGCTTGTAAGTTATCACTACTTTCTTATTGCACCTTGGCAATCTTGTACGCAGCCTTCAGAAATTATTTGTCTTTTGCGTGAAGCTTAGAGACATCAACTATCATAACCAAACATTTCACACTTCTGCTGAAGTTGGAGTGAAACTGTAATTTCAACTGAAAGCAGCATTCAAGTTAACAGCTCAGAAGGCTCTAAACTTACCTTTCACTCAACATTGTTTTAATACAAGCCTGCAGACAACTGTTTATCTTGCAGAGCCAGTTCATTATTGCATCATCCTGTAGGTTCCTGACAGAAGTTATATATGACTTGCAAAAAGAAAAAGCAGGTCTAAGCCTAATTTTTAAGCCTCCCTGTATGTATGTAAACAAACAAACAAAAAAAACATAGAAAGGTATACTATCCTCCATCAAATGTACCTTAAGTATTCTCCTTAATGTGAGGTATTCACTATATATTTGGTAATAAGTATAATCTGCAGTAGCACTCAAGGAAACCTATCAGCACCAAATCTGGTGTTGTAATGTAAAGGTACATTCTACACATTACATCCAGCCACAATTTTGATGCTCCGTATTACAACTGATTTCTGTAAAATCAAGGATTTGAACATTTATCATAGCCTGAAGAAAATCTCTAAGTACCAAAAATACCCCAAAACTATCAATAAAACTCTGATGAAAAGAGCATCTTATAAATAACAAGTATCACCAGATTATTCCTCAGACTACCACAAAATAATTTCATGTTCAGGTGAATTCAGCTTGCACCTGGTTCATGGAAGAAGTAAAGTTAAAAATATTATTTTCCATACAAGTAAGCAGAAATTTAATACAGAAATAGCAAATAGGAATCACAAGCAAACAACAAGTTTGGTTTTGGGTGGGACTCATCTCTACTTGCACTGCTACTGAAAAGCTCACCTGCACTTGTTAATGCTACTTTAATGCAGTGGCAAAAGAGAAAACACAATTGTAGAAGACAAACAGATTTTATTTGGTGAACAGCTTCAAATAGCATTTCATAAGTCAGCTAAAAACAAATACCTTCATATTACAAAACTTAAATCCAGAGATTAGTGGAGACGGGTCAGCTGAGGAAAGTGCTGTGTCAATAGTCCATATTCAAATCAGATGTCACACTAGATTGCAAAGATTTCACAAAAACTCCTGAGATTTTATTCTTTTAAAAAGCAACCAGAGCATACATACATACTGAACCCAAAAAAGTAACACTAACATTAAAAAAAGTTTCAGCATGTAGAGGAAATTTAAAAACCAGAAAAGCTTCTCTAAATCTGCTCTCAAAACCCAGGACATTCTCCACAACCTATATAATAGAAGCACTAAAGTCTATATAGCATCAATAATCTTAGCCATCCAAAATGAGGTTTCATTAACAAAACAGAAACATTAGCTAACTGCTGACTTTTCCTTTTTCAGTCTTAACCTTTGTACTTTCCATCTGGAGCAGTGACCTTGCTTGAAAGTTATGGGTATATGTTAAGATTTATCTTAAAATATTCAAAAACTTAAGTGAAAAGGCCACTTACCAAATAAGCTATGAAACAGTCACAGAAAAAGTTCTGTGACTAGAAAACATACTGCTGAATCACAAGGCAAATTCCTATGTACCTCTGATAATGCTGAACATTCACCCCCTTCGATAGAAAACATGAAGTGTAGTGAACTGACAGCTAAGAACAGGATGCTTCAGTCAGAATAGCTGTGAGATTAAATTTAATATAATTTAATTATTAGCAATCTTTGGCGTGAAGTGTTTATTCTGATGAGTGCTAATGGATTAGGCCAAGATATATCTAAACTTCTGAGCTAACAAGATGCATTGAGGAACTCCTAGAAAATCTACCTCTTGGCTATCAACAACCTTTTCTATAGTAAACAGATGCAGATTTAGCCAGTTAGGAACCCTGAACTTAAGTCCATCAACCAAAATGATGTGTCTGCTGGGTATTCAGAAAAGAAAAGAGCTGAAAAGTGGATTCCACTGCTGCTCTGTATTCATCTATGCCTTTCCAGAATTTTTGCTTAAAGAGAGCCAAAGATAACCTCTACATCGTTGAAGGACTGCAAATCTAGACTTTTGTAACAGTTTGACTTTCTTAGGCAACTTTGTGATCACAATCAAAAGTGGAGAGACTACAGATCCAGTGATGGAAGACACCTAAATAGTGGTGACAATATTGCACAGAAAAGCAAGAGCTAGTCCCCAAAATAAACCAAGACACACAAGTAGTATAGAAAGGAATGGCTATTAATTTCCTAACAGATGATATTAGCCAGTCATATCATACTCATTTCTCACAATGAAGAAACAATACTTTAATCAAACTTTCCATAACCTATTAAAAAAATTGTATTTCATAAAAGAAAAATATCACATTTCACTTACACATTGCAGGATTTGAATGATAAAAGCAGGCCCTTTTACCTTGAGAAATGGGCACAACTCTTATATTAAAACTGATTATGTCTAACCAAATTATAAAATCTGATCTGGAAGTTAAGACCGGAAAACTTTCCTTACCTTAGGGATCCCAACTGACGTACAAGGGAGAAACGAATGTTCACACTGCTCAAGGTATTTTTCTGAATTGCTTTTTCCAAATAAAAGAGTAACCACAAAACCCCTAAAATGGAAAAAGAAAGACCAGGTACAAAAACAGCCACATTTTCTCACATCTAGAAAATATTTAACAGCAAGTTTTAAAATGACAATACATGACAGTCCTCACTGTTTACTCTCATGCTTTTTCACACTGTAACATGCTGCTCAAAATAACTGACACAACCCTAAGTATGAACTTTCCCAGTCTTGTATTGTCTGTCTTGATATATTCTTACCACACAGAAGATCTATACAGCATTGTCTATGCTACAGTGTGCCTGCTGTGATGGCACACTGCCTGTGCTCACAAATATTAGCACTTGGGAAGAGGGGTACGTACAGAAGTTGCTTTGGTTGCATTTATATGAAGAGTCTCCATCACTATGCAGAAATAAACTCTGTAGACTGCTCCACGGTAGTGTAAGCCACAAAATCACAGTCCAGGAATAAACTGATGCAGCAAGCATAACTAACCACTGCATACGTTTAGACATTGTGCTTACCCTTGCTAGAACAGCAAGAATTTATTTATAGCTTATGACACTAGGGCACAAAAACACATGAACATCAAGCTGGTTTTACTAAGAAATAGATGAAAAACTAGTGTCTGCCCCAATTCTAGAGTAAGCAGAGCATGTACCCTTTGAAATATCAAGCAATGAAAATAAGAAAATAGATTAGCCTTAGGAAGACTAAACACACACAGCTTTTCAGACAAATTTCAAAGCATTCAATTTAAAGGCCAGCTGACCAGCATTTGTGACCACAGGAAGTCACAAAACTATTCCAGGCTTGAAATGTGCTGAAGTAATACATTCTTTTAATGTAGATAGCTGTTGATATATGATACTCTCACTTACAAGATTAGAGAAAAAATCCTATCCAAGCTAAAATATGCCATTTAAAGGTTTTAATTCCCAAAATTAAAAAATTTATTCTTAGAGTCCCCCAGAGGCCCAGCAATTCAGAAGCTGTGAGGTTAATTCCATGAAAGAGGGGGGGAAAAAAAGCTACAGAAATTATCAGTAACTTGACAACACAAAAGAGGAATTCACTGGGTACTCTAACTCCATTACAGCCATCTTTACTTGCCCTATGACAGCAAGAAATAAAAGCAGGTTTAACTGCCCTCCTGTTCCCTGTAACTTAAAAATCATAACACCAATCAGAGTTCACAGACAAGAACTTGCTTAGAAAAATCTCAATATTAGCTTCACTAATACTTTGCTTCATTTTTAATTATTTAAATTTGGATTTTCTCTTGATTATCTATGACTTTTCTATTAGAAAGCTCAGTTGTCTTTTGAAGAAAACAGTATACTCAAGTTCAGCCTAAAATCAACTTTAAATTCAAACATCCATCAGCCAGTTGCTTATCTTCTTTTATTCAAAAGGACTGAAGCCTTGGAAATAACCACCTATAGATTGTATCTCTGTTTTCTCACAAATATATTGATACTTTTAAAGTTAATGACTCCTTCAAAAATACTAATACTACCAATATGGCTTAAAATGCTAATCTTCTTAGATACCTTGAAGTATTTTCAGTTTTATGCTAGAAATGCTAGGAGCTTCTTCTTCTCTATCAGAAACTTAATACATTTTCTTCTCTAATGTAAAATCTTCTAAGCATTAGAGAAGGATACATAGTCTGACCATTCAGGGCATCTGTTATCCAACCTGAATCTTCTAGTGTAAATGCTTATTTAATTCATCAAGAGGATTTTCAATACATGAATGAGAAATCATTTTAGTCTTTTCTAAATGAATGGAGCAGAAAAAGATTGTATTTTGCTTCATTTTTTAAAATTCTTCCAAAGATTACTGGATGGGCAGCTTTTTCAAGGGCAGATTAAAAACAGAACAAAGGTAACAGATAGAAATCCACAGATTATCACTTTCCCTTCAAGTCTGAAAAGTAACAGTCTCAGCTGAAAATTTTGTGAAAGTCAAAAAGCAGCTCCAGAACCATTCCTGATTTGGTCAGCAGTTACAATCATTAATGGAGCCAGACAGTCACATACATATGAATGTGACTGAGTATCAATAATTATGAGATTTGAGGACAGAGCAAATTCTTTTAAATGGCAAAGCAATTGATGATCCAAGAAATTTCAATTTTTGTATTTGGCAAAACCACCATTCATGTAATTTTTATTTCACTTCCTTAGGGCTGAAAGAGGGAAGGAAAGAGAGTAAGACAAGAAAGACTCTCAGTAGGAAAGGCAGATAGTAACAGACAGGCTCAGCACTCAGATAAAGGGGTCTACACCAGTACTTGAAGGAAAGGAAGAAAGAAGAATACCACCCTGTAATATTCTATACAGGTTAAGTAAACAGTATCTATCTTTAGCCTTCTGCTTTTGAGCTCAGTTCCCTAAGTGACTGAGTTACCAGATCCCAAAAAGGCTAACATTTTATAAATCAGTCTTGAAACAAAATAAAATTAAATACAGAGAAATTGTGATTTTGAACTTTTATTCATATGTACAAATGGTTTCAGTATTCTTCCATGTACACCAAAAACAATAGTATGTTTACTACAAGACATCTGCGCAATCATAGATTTGAGTGCAAATAAAAAAAAAATAATTAGCACTTAATAGGAGTTAAACAGGATAAACAGATTGATTACACTGACAGAGATTTGGCATTACCATTGTCTTCCTGCACAGCTCACTGCTATATTATTTAAATGCTTAGGTCAATACTAACAATGCAACCAGCTGTGATTCAGCATTTTCTTTAGCTAAAACTGCAAAATAGGACAGAAGCTACTGGAAGTCAGAAACATTTGACACAGGCCACTTCTTTTTTTGAACAAAATATAAAGACCTAGAAAACTGTGTGACAAATTGGATAAGAACTCCAAGTTTCAACAAAAAAATTCAACCTCAAAAATCCATGTCCAAAATTGCTATATTGCTATTTTGCTCCAGAGAAGGGCACAGTAAATATCATGGACACCACTATAATCCTGAACCAAAACTAAATATATATATATATATATATATATATATATATATATATATATATATATGATGTTAAGACATATAATTGCTAATCATGAGTGCAAAAGTTACTTCATAGCAATTTGTTTCTAACAGAAGCATGACCAAGCATTTTGTGAAACTTCAAGGGAATTAATTTAAAAAAAAAAAAAAGCAGGCAAGAATACTTTAGATGTAAACCCATTTGGCCTAGTTAGCACTCCTGGTTCTATGTGCTGAATGTTAAAGTAAGTGTGTCACTCTGAAAAAGATTAACAATGTAAAAAAGGGCCAGATCACAGCCATAGCCAAGATGTTCAAGTAATGAAGTGATGACATTCTACTGCAAGGGCTGAGATTTCACATCTATATATGTAAGTAAACACTCTGCTCTAACAGATACACTGCCACTAGATGAATTTATCCTTAACAAGATCAATGTTTACCAACTAGCTACAAAAATGTATCAAAGCAGCGCAATAACCACAGCAAAGAGATATGAGAGCTGACTTGATAATGAATGAGCTCAGGCACCACTTGCAGTTTAGTAGTGCCAAACTGTAGCTGACTTCAGACATGCTCTGAGACCCTGCTCTGATTGATAGCTTTGAAAAGCCAAACAACTGAAACTGTGCAAGAATGAAGGATAACGTCTTAAGAAATTATTATATCCCATATTATTTCCCATAATGGAAGTACAAAGAAAGTGGTAAGACAAAACAGCAATCAGATGCACTCTTGTCCTTTGGATGAACTCTGACTTTTGCCCTGGACAGATAGCAAAATATGCCAACCATACCTGTATCATGACTTAACAAGACAAAAGCATTTACTTCAAGTTAGTTTTGCTTTAACTAAATCCTTTTTCTAACAGACTTCTCAGAGCTGAAATACCAAGCCCAATATAGTTGAAACCCAAATGTAGCAGCTCTAATTCTAGCTACTAAACTCTATTACATTTTTGATGAGATATACAGGAATAAACATACATTCTGTATGGTATCAATAAGAGGTAAAAAGAATATCCCATTCTTAGATATTATTAGACATTCTAACTTGCCATTAAAATGTTTTAATGGTTACAAGGCAAACATCACAATATACAATGTAACAGTGGTGCTAAACTGCCCCTGCTTGCTCTCTTCCTGCCTGTATAGATAACATGGAAAGTCTATAGCTGCTGAACTGATCTACTTGTTCAAAGTGTAACATTATTTCCACACGCACAGGACAACATCTACTCCCATGAATCAAGAACCTTAGATAGAAAAATGAAATTGGGATAGAAAATTAAATGTAAGTACTTTGAAGTACCTGGGAAAAGAATTGACACTAATAAAAAGTATGAACTGAAATTACCACTGGTTTTATGTGAGCAGTTATCCTCTAACATCCACTAAAAATAGCTAAATTGAGATTTCGATTACAAAAAATTTGCTCATAAAGAGGTGCTCAAATATGAAAATATTAATTATATAAAGCCACTTCAGATTTTCAGAGCAACCTCTTTGCTAATACACTCATTAAATTTTTACTTTCACAGCAAATTAAACACTAAGTAATATACTTACCCACCCACAAAGCAGAGGATATAAAATGCAAAGTAAAATATAGCGAAGGGTCCAAAAGTTACTAGAAAAAGCACAAGGCCAAGACTTCCCCATCCCCATATGGAAAGACTGGTCTGTAAACAAGAACATATAAAAAAGGAATAGTTAATATTACATTCATACAAATTTAAGTCTCCAGAGCAATACTTGTAGTTTCTATAATGTTTGACACATTTTAACCAGATATAATTTCTGCTTGATGAATTTAAAATTACCTTTGTTTTCAAGAGTACATTGCTATCAAATATGTCCCCTATTATATTGTGGGCCAGTAATCCAGTTTAGCCAACATTAGAGCATTTTTCTTTCAAATACTGCTCATCTCTCACTTCAGATAAACCTATCATACTTTAAGGTGCCACTTTTTTCTATTCTACTTTTGCGCACTTTTTTTTCTTGAGATCCCTCCTCCTCACCTCTTCCTTATCCCCTCCCTGTTAAAAGGTCTCCAGCATCTCCTAGGCAAAAGCAGGCTTTATGATAGAATAGGAAGAGACAATGCAGCCTTATTTTACACATCCAAACATGTTCTTTTCTACAACCAAACAATGCTGTTTCTTCCCTAGATCAAAGGAGGTGCAAGACTAAAAAAGTGTCCCTTTCTCCAGTAAAGTCACAGGCAGATCAGCAGGGACACCAAATAATTGGCATGAGTATAATTTTAGTCTTCCACATAAATAAAAGGGAGGGAAAATTCAGAAACTGATACTTGGACAGTGGCAGAGAAGCAAGGGTTGTTCGAAAAGCCCATTATGAAGTCAGTGACGAGCACACGTGGGGCTGGTGGGATTTTGAAGTTTGATGTCTGACATAAATACAGCAGGTGAAACTCCACCTGCACTGGCAGCTACCAGAATTATGAAAAAAGCAGCAAGATTCCCGTTCTTTTGCCAATAGAGGTTGTAATGTAAATATGAGGTTGCATTTATATATACCCATGTATAAACATACATACTTGATCTATCCAACTATTTATGTAGGCTATCTATATAGTGGGTCTGTACATACATGCATGGTAATCCAAAAAAGCAAGGCAAGGGAAAACCTGACTGATCTGAGCTCAAATAGTTTTTAGACCATCACAATTCTGTAATGCAGTCAACAAAGCTTATATAAATTAATTCAATCTAGCCACTAGTTCAAAATGGAAAGCATGTTTCATCCAAGTCCCAAGAGTGTGAAATACAAGGATGACAAGTATTTATAGGCCACCCGAACTGTTCTAGCTCTAAGGTTCTCAATTTTTTTTTAATTTCTTTTTTTCTTGGTTGCTGTTCTTGTCTAATTTACGCCTTTCTTAACAGTGATCAAATGACACCTTGATGGGAACTCAGACAACTGTGTCAACAAGTGACACTAAGAAAGTATTTAAATAAACTCGTCTTGCAGTTTGACATTTAGGAAACAAATAGAGGTTGAACACCAGATTTGCAGGGAGCCCTTTTTTAGCTTTTAATACAAAGGAGCTACAGCTCATTCCTCTCAAGGAACTATTCGGATGTCATCTCTTCCTCTCAGGCACAGGATTAAAAAAAAAAATCAACTTTTTCAAAAGAAGTTTTTAAAATCCTATAGACAATAAAAAATAATATAAATTAAGACTCCTATATAAAGCAGCTTTGATTATTTTTTGACAGCATGATCAAAAAAAGCAAAATCACAGTTCTGAAGAGAGACTGTTTCACAGATCTAAAATGTAATAATCAGAATTATTTAATTCTTCCTAGTTAAAAATTTAATGGAACATTGAGATGAAATTCTATTTTCTTCCTGGTTGAACTTTCTTAGCAGGAGATACAAGTTGTACTGGCTTTGTTCTTAGTGTTTGAGGCTGGGAAAAATTAAACATACAAGTATGTAGATGAGTGTAATTGAAGTGCCGCAATTAAAAAAAAAAATGCATTGCAAGTTATTAAATTCTCTTTAAGCTGAGGAATTGCTTTAATAGATAATATAAACCACTAAATCCACACAATGAAAATGCTGAATTGGCAGTACTAAAATCACAACCGAGTAGAAGATTTTGTTGTTTTGTTGATTCATAAGTAAATGCGGTAGATAATTGTGGCCTTCCAGTACATGGAGAGAAACTATTCACAAGGACATGTAGTGACAGAATAAGGGGGAATGGCTTCAGAGACTAAGTTTAGATTAGATAGAGGGTGAGAGGGTGGTAAAGCACTGGAACAGGCTGCCCAGAGAAGCTGTGGGCATCCCAACCCTGGCAGTGTTCAAGGCCAGGTTGGCTGGGGTATTGAGCAACCTAGTCTAGCAGAAAGTGTCCCTGCCCATGATAGGGGGGTTGGAAGTAAATGGTGTTTAAGGCCCTTTCCAATCCAAACCATTCTAGATTCTATGATAAACTCTTTGGAACACAGAAGGAGAGACATACCAGTTGAAAAAAAGGAAGAAAAAAATCCTGGCAAGTGCAACAATTAACTAAAACATGAGATCCCATTGCACATCTACACTTCAATACAAAAAGAAGATTCAGCATATTCATACCCTCAGAAATACATTTTAAAACTTCTGCAGAGCACTACAAGCATGATAAGGAAGATATGCACACAGAAGATAGCATTTAATGATGGTCTTTTTATGTCAAAAACCCATTATGCTTAATCACATCATTCAAAAAAGTTTAAGTTCTAAATATGGGATAAGCACTCTAAATGACTTAATTAAACTAGATGGATGTATAGTCAGAGTTAGATGAATGCATAATTAACAAAGAAAGCTCTGTAACTCTAATAAATAAAACAATGACCTTTTGTCCTATGCTCCAGTTCTGCAATTTAGCATATGGGTACAGAGATTCAAATCTCATTTGGTATTTTAATAGGATTTCTTAAAAATTGTACAACTTGGTACTCTACAGGAAGTACAACAGATATTGGCCCAATTCTTGTATATTCTAAATAAGTGGTTTATAGTCTTACAGATTTTGAGACATTCAAAGGGATTAAATCATCAGGATGGTACCCTTTGTGCTGACTGTAAACAAAACTTTCCTTAACTCCACACTTCTTGAAGGGACTTCAGCAGTAAAAGTCCTAGGAAAAAAATTTAAAACCTTAAGTTCTTTATACATAAAAACCAACTGATATTGACTAGAATGTCCAAACATACACAAATATGGCTATACAGCTGGTCAGTATGAAAACAGTTCAGGTATTTAAATTCAGACCTTACAGCTTATTTCCAAATTTCATTTATAATGTTAGTTTTTTAGAAGATTTACAGATTTAGTGAAGCTCTGTTAGCCTTACTAAAGTTAGCTGCACGGTGAATGCTTACAACTCTTAACACAAAGAACAAACCAGTCTTCTGAAGAAATGGTGTAATTGCTGGTCTTTCAGCCACAGCTATCCAGACCATTTATAAGAAGCTGACCTGCCCTACATTGGCAGGGCAAACTTCCAAGCTGACCTGGCATAGTGCTGTTCACTGACTTTCAAGGAATTAGGGACAGTTACCTAAAGGCCGAAGAGATACACAGGGCGTCGAGTTGCAGTAGACATGGTCAGGTATACACTGTGTGCATACACATGGATAAAGAATGTTTATTTCATGTCAACAGCTGTTCCACTTCATCAGTTTTAGCCACTTCTGCTCACCACCACTACAGATACCCTATGGTTGTCCCACAATCATCACTTCTTAGCTTTCAAGTCCAAGATTTTACAAAGACTTCTGCAGCATATTATAAGGTAATACATATGTAACGGGTTAATGTAGCATTGTGGTCACTCACAGTAATTTTCTTTCCACAGCTGGAGTTGATTCAGCAAAATAAATGGCAGCTGAAGTACAGGGGTGTCTGTAAGTTCCAACAGTACACTGCAGAGGCTCATACGGTGTGGGAAGACACACAAAGGTGAATATTCATATGTGCTTGATTCAGCTTTTACAGATAAAAAAACTGTCATCTCAATGACACCTGCTTATTGGGGGATTTTTGACTAGGTTTTGTCCATTTTCCACACTGAATGGTTTTTCCACAGTATACAGCCAAGTATTAAAGGTAGTACATAAAGAATTCGCTTTCTTATGCATATTTGCTTTTTTTCCATTTGGTTTCTGCTTCCTAAACAAGGCAGAATTTTGATGGTCTAAGCTGTGTGAGGTGCCCCTGCCCTCACAAAGGCAAAGATTTAGTTTCAGATAAGCACTGATGAAGTGAGAGGCATAGCTTTAAAGCTCCGGAAGAGTGAAGTCCATCCCTCTACCTCGGGGGATGGGCCCTGAGAGTCCGGGAAGAATTGCCCCACCCCAGACCCTCGTGGGGTGCCAGCCCAGGGTGTTCTGATAAGGTTCGAGGCCCTGGGGTTTCTCCCTTGCTATGTTCCTATTAGACCCCAACCTTAAACTCCACCCTGGTTCTGTCCCATAGAGCCCACCACCCTGCCTCTTTTCGGGGCTCTCTGTCTCTGGATCTAAGCTGAGTTTGTTCCTGCATTGAATAAATGGTTTCCTGAGCTTAACCAAACAGAAGCCCGTCTTCTTGGAGTCCCGTGTCGGCCACCAGTAACTGTAGCTTCCCTGGACATGATCCTGCAGCCCCAGAATGCAACAAGCTGCATGCCATTATAGCTAGTAGTGCTGAGCTAAGCCTATGTGACTTAACATAACATTCACACAGAAGTTTCTAGAAATCCACAGTCCACAGTAATTATTTATTCCAGAAACAAACACAATTATGTCTCACTGAACAGTAGCTTCAATAGATTTCCTATTTGCTGAATCTGACAATCTTTCAGACCTTTGCCCCACACTCATTTTTGAGCAAGATCCTCAGTCTTGACACGTCTTTCTCTAAAAATGATTCACCAAGGTAATGTAGGTTTGTTGTTTGGATTTAAACTAGTGCTGTTAATTTTAGCTGGTAACTGGCAGTAAGGTAACACGTGTGTCTGGTTTAGGGCAAACCAAGCATTATTCCACAAATCCAGATGACAGCTTCTTCCTAGCCCCCCTCTGCCACTGAGCAGAGGACAGTTTCCACTCATGCGACTCTAGTGCCACCACCCTCCTGCTCCAGCGAGAAGCTCCTGTTCCAGGCACTTGTCTCCACAATTCCCACACATATTCACAGCAATTGTGGTTTCAAGTTTGGAGACACAGCACAAGAGGAAACAAAGAACATCCATATAGGAAGGCAGGGCTCTGGAATCATGTACTTGTCAATCTTAAAGCTGCAGCAGAAGACAATTTAAGTCAAGTCTAACTGTAGCATCAAAAAGACTGATACCACCTTGAAAGACTAAAATTTATGATTATTTTCAAATTTAATGGTCACAACAATAATCTGAGCTTTGAAAGAACAGCAGCATTTAAAAACAAACCCATGTTTCTTTGCTCACAATTCTTTTACTCTTACCAAATTATATCTTTACATTAATATTTTAAAAGTTACAGTAGTTGTTTCTAAAAGAAACTGATAAACTATTTTTTGCTATTTGGGTAGTTTAAATTATTAGGTTTTTTTTTTTAATGCCTCCTCTGGGCTCACATTAAAAAAATTGTCAGGGGCTGCATTTACAGTAGATGTCAAGTTTAATTTTGTTAATTCCACACATCTGCCTTTTAATTTGACTTCCATTTTGAGTGCAAATGGAACATGTTCACATATAAACCTTTCTATAATTAAGGTGAGTGTCACTTTTGTCAAGTGATTAAAAACATTATTTTAGGTTTCAAATTACTGTCTCTTCACTAGCATGACAAGTAAAATTGGAAAGCTGTAATAACCAGAGTGCCAATTTCAGTGCAACGAAATTATTATGTTATACTACTCAGAGAAATATTTAACAATTGTGAACTTAACATTAACAACTTTCTAGTTACACTCTCCTATCTGCTCAACTTAAAGTGGTCATCTGAAATACATGTCAACAGGGTTCTGAGTTCTGCATATCATGATTTCCTAACAGCACTAAAGGTCTCTTTTTAATCTCTTTCTTCTTATCCTTTTGCCCTTTTCCTTCCTTAGTCCAAAAAGGCAAAGGAAAAAAACACCCTAAACTCCACCCCTTCTTCACACTATGGAAAAATAATTGTGGTGAATCTACATGATAATTCACTGCAGTCCTCCCAAGGAAACTCTTGGGATTTAAAAAAAAATGTAAAAGGAATTTACACAGTCTATTTTGTTTTTATTGTTCTAAGTTTAGACTGTTTTGGGTTGGTTTTTTTCCCCCAGAGAAGGCTTAAAATACTAAAGCATATAAATTCACACTAAAAATATTTTAAATAAATACGGTAATGTTAATTAATGCTAAGAGTTAAGAAGTCTGGCCAGTGAAGTTTTTTATAGATATGTGCAGTATTCCTGCTGATCCCCCCTGGTAACAGAGGCTGGAAACTCTGCTGCAAGCAAGAGTCCATCTGTCTCCTCTCTACCACATCTCCTTCCGCTAATGCGCACTCTGTATGTCAAATGGCTTAATTATTCAACAGTTGCATTAATGCAAACACAACCAAGTCTAACTGTACTGAGTTTGGGTTTTCCTGCTGTTCCTCACACTGCATGAAACAACAAAGCTTTTGGGATCATTTTCTCATACTCTCCTCCCTACTCCCCCCTACCACTATACAAAGGCAGTCTAATGGATTAGGCTCTAAGGGATAGGTGAAAATTTTTCACCTGTATTCACTATTAATGCAGTTTTGACTATTCCTGAAACTCATTTTTAGAAGTGCAAACATTTAAATGAAAATACATGCTAACATTTTCTTAAAATATGTAACATTATATGTAATTAGAAAGATTTAGTTATTATGTGCATTACATCGATTTTAGTATTTATCCAGAGAACAACAAATTCCCTTACTAAAACTTTACTGTTTGCAATAATCAGAATATGATTATACAACTTGTAATATAATGAAAAATAAAAAAAATTATGTTCCATATTTTTGATACAACTGGGTTTTTTGCAAAGAAAAGACTAATTTTCTGATTAACACTTACAGTTCTATAAGAAATGGTAAATATTTTCAGCGTCAAACTTTCTTCTCAAGTGAGCAGAGTCAAGAGTCAAGGTTATTTTTCTTCCTCTCTCACACCTGGCTTTGCCACCATTGCTGATCATTACATGAAATTAGGAAGTGAAACGTTTTAATTTTAAACTGACCTTCATTTTACTAACCTTTATTTCCATTGCTAACAGCTACTTTATTATATAGCAGAAGTATCAGCAAGGGACAAAGTTTCATTCCATATAACCTTTTCTTGAATGGCTCAAGTACTTGCTGTGAAAAACAAAGGGGCTACCTTCACAGATGCACGTTGTTTCTGATAACATGTTTGCATTAAAACCCACTCTGAATCATGTTCTAGTTAAAGGATGTCGCTCTATTGGGAACAGTGAGAAGAACGACACAGACTCTCTCGTGGAGTCGAACTGGAGAATTTCTCACAGTTTATTACCTCAGATCTTTTTTATAGACCAATACGTGAAAGTACAGAAAAGTAAAACTCTTACTGGTTAGTGAACTAACCACCATCATTGGTCAGTGGGGTTCACCATCCCTCGACCTTCTCTTGCAAGAAAACAAGGAACAGACAAACAGCACCTGCAAGGCTGTCTTCTATCTCTGAGGATTGTTTTAATTCCTCCTTATGATTTCCCAGGCCACTTTCTCAGGCAAGACTGAGAAAGTTATGTGGCCTGCTATTCCACAGGCACTGTGCTCCCTACTTCATAGTTAGCATCCATAAAAGGATACTGAATTCTGGACAAAATTAAAATAATCGCTTGAGCATCTTGGATAGCAGTGGGAAATAAGAGATGCAAGCCCCACTTTCTACTACTTCCTTGAATATAAGAGTGACATACTCAGACTCATCTTTAATATAAAGTCCAAGGAAGTGATCCTTTTCCTTTGTAACAATCCATATTGACTTGTATCCAAGCTAATTTATTTATTTGGACAGAAAGCAAGACAAAAAGGTAAAAGCATTTTGGATCATCTTAGATGACTGAAACAAGGCCAGGCTTGACAGGATTGCCTAAGGTGATCTAAAGTGAGAGAATAAAGTAATCCCTCTACCTTGAATTCAAGCCAATGAGATAATCTAGACTGTTCTACATTCAGCCCCTGGATAAACAGATTACATCTATTTCAGGTTTTTCTGGTGTAAAACTGTGGCAAAGGGGAAAGAGGGGGAAGCCTCCAGAATCTTTAGCACATGGAAAAGAAAGGTCTGTTCTCCTATATGGTTCAAACTAATGAATGTGCTTAGTCAAAAAACTGTTACTGTGTATGTCATTTGTGGCTACTGTTCAAGCAGCATCTTAACTTTTTGCTGCAGGAAAGTAAAAACTTTATCTAAAAGTTCTTGACACCATTTTTTTTCTTTTTTCAATGCTAAAGAAACCTGATTCCACTAAATGAACTTTAAGAATCATGACCTTTGCTTTGAGAACAATTTCTACCACCCCAGCTCCTAATATTTATCTGTATGGAAATTTCTCTCTATACATGTTGTTTCTAATAAAAGCATGCAGGCAGAGTTCATGGATACTACAGAAACAGTTGTATGGGATATGTTTTTAAAAAGATTTCTTCATACCTTAAGAGCTATGCTTTTGGAAGGTAGAGAAGAAATCTCTAATACTAAGCTGTTCTTCCATTGTAGTGGTAATTTCAGCTCAGCATCCCTTCTGCCAAGCAATAAGCATCCGCCTACTCCTGGAAATTAAATCTCCATTACACTTGCCCAACTTATACCATTACTAAAAGAATTTATATAAAGTTTATTAATATAAACACTATTTTTTAAAGAGCCTCCTGTTCAAAGACAACGCATTATTGTCTACGATCTTTACAGGGAGGACAAAGTGGAAAAAGATGGGTTATTGTCTGATAAACAATGATTACTTTTCTTAAAATAAATCCATTTATTTTTCTATGGAGATACCACACAATTTCATAGCAGTGGCTGTGTCCAAAACAGTTAGTGCAATCTTGATTTGACAGAACCGGCTTAAAAAAGAATAAATATAAAAACGATGCACAATGATACAGTATCTGCTTTGGAAAATCATGATAACTTCAAACAACAACCCCACAACAAAGAGTGAAATTAAGTGAAAGAGCACAGTTCTTGCAAATACAGAAGTGTCAAAGATATGAAGGTATAAGCTAAGATAAATTATATAAAATTTGGAATATTTTGGAACTGCACACTGCAGCAGCAGTCATTGAGCTCTATTGGTTTGCTTTTGCTAAACAACTCATCACATGTAAACAGCAGACAACACCTTCAAATTTTATACTAAGATATATTTTTTTATATATATATATATCTTATATATATAAATATATAAGATATATATTTATACTACTTCAAATAAAATGCTAAGATTTTTGTTTCTATCATTTGATGACTTGCTTGAAAGTAGCAATAAGCAAATAATTATTTTCAAGCAAATTCCTTAAAATCAGTAGTTACTTCTAAACAGGCAGATAAACATATATTTAAATATATATCTGCAGGATTTTGTGTGTTTATACCAATTTCACATATACATAAATATAATATATAACCACAAAATCCTGTACTTAAGTTTATTGCAGAAAGATTTAGTCATTAACTTCTGATCAACTTTTTAGTACTCTGGATTCCTCAGGCTATAAAATTTGTCATCCAAGAGTTTTGCATAGTTCTTTAATCCACTGGTAATATTATGTTGCTATTTGCTACTTGCAGCAAAAGTTTCAGCATTATTCCACTGAGGTTAAGATGCAACTGCTTTGGATGCAGTATTCTTTGAATAGTGCATACCACAATCTAACAGATCCCAAATAAGCAACATTCCTCATCTAGATGAAAGAGTTACTTTAAAAATACTATACTAAAAACATAACTTTAGAATCTTTTTATCAAGGACTGTACTAAATATAAAGATTGACTCTACTTGCCTTATTAGGCTGGGTTACAAATCTGAAGGAATACAAGTGGAAGAAGCCAATTCACATTATTTATCATAATTGACACATACTCAACCAGACTAAAAATTTATTTTCTCATTGTCCCTAGTGATAAAGGCTGTTGTCTCTAAATGCAGTCAGTCATGCCATCTATCCTTGTAGAATTATTTTGGCAAATGAAATAATGTGGTTAAAACATACATATCCTTTTTCCTAAAAAAAAAAGGGGGGGGAGGGTGTTTGTTTGTTTGGGTTTTTTGTTTGTTTTTTTAATTTACTAGAAAGGAGGAAAAAAGCTGTAAGCAATAATGTAGTGGAAAGGAAAACCACACTGACTTTCTCATCTGTAACGTAAAATGTCACCTTGATTCAATACAGTGCTGTAACTGCTATCATGGAATCCAAAAAAAAACAAAACCTAACAGAAAGCCACTACAAATGATTTCTCATCTACTGTATTAGCAGCATAAGACCATCAGCATGAAAGCAGGTTCGGGCCAAGGAGCAAGGAAAAATATATACCAGCATATCAGTATATCAGCATCACCTCAGTCCCTAAGAAGGTTGTGAGCAACGAAAAGAGATTTACCAAGTGCAAATCGCGTCTGGCCAATCCAGTGGCTTTCTATAGTGAGGCCATGATGCAGAGGACAAGGGCAAGGCCTTAGGTGATCAGCACTTTGCCTTTAACACAATATCCCACAGCTTCCTTATCACTAAATTGGTGAGGTATGGGCTGGATGAGTAGATGAAAAGATAAGTGAAAAATGCTGGATGCAAAGACATGATCAGTGGTATAGAGTTCAGCATACAGACAGTGACTAGGTGGGAACCTTCACCGATGAATACAGGACTGATGATGCCTGAGCAATGTGACACATTGAACTCTCAGTAAATGGGTGCACAGAATCCTAAAGCAGGGCTCATTACACCACAGGGTTTTGACGTGTGTCAACTGGCTGGAGAAAGGGGTTGACAGGAACCTCATCAAGTTCAACAAAAACAAGCACAGGTTTGCATCTGGGGTGGACTAACCCTGGGCCACAACGAAGTGTGGGGCCCACTCTTTGTGGGCTGTAAGGTGAACACAAGTCAGCAGCATGCCCTGGTAATAATACCAAAGGTGGTATTATACCCTCAATCAGCAGAGGTGTCACCAGCAGAGACAGCAAAGTGAACCATCCTGTCCATCTGGACATCCCTGAAGTCGGGTGTCCAGTTCTGGTCTTCCTGTTACAATACAAATCTATCTGGAAACCGATGTACAATATTCAGTTCCACCACAAAGGTTTTTGTGATAAAATAAAATGTATCCATATTATGAAGGAACACACTGGCTACACTTGCCACCAAGGGTAGATTTAGAAATCTTCTTGGTACTCCCAATCAACATTCTGACCCCCTTTTATATGACTGAGGAGTAACACAATTTTTCAAGTATTACCCCCTTCCTCCTCTCCCTGGCGCTCACCTCTGTCTTCAAAAATAAAGAAGGGTAATAGTCTCTACACTCTTACCACCAAGTAATAAAGGGCATCTACTGCCTAAACACTGAATACTGAAGAAACAGCTACCAACACTGTATTCACTGATTTTGGCAGATTTGTTTTGTTCTTTTAATTCCAAGACCTCAGTGCCAGTATCATGAACTAGTTTCAGTTTGGACTTGTGCTTGCAATGATCACCCCTTCACTAGATCTGATTTCTTGTCAAAAATGTACTGATAGTTTCACAACAGTTCTTAAAACTATGTAGTGCTTTTTAATCAGCATCATAATTTACAAACTGGAAAATGGAATGGATATCAAAAATAGAACTCCAAAGATCAGAGTATGCACCACAAAGAATTTGTTGTCAGTACACAAATAACAAGTAGGATCCCAAGCTGCAAATATAGCCCATTTTTAAGAAACTTAAAACCACTGACAGAATACCAGCACCTTCCTCTGGAGATCGTGATGTTTTTCCAATGTTTTCTTCAAAAGTTCAATTTTTATGCAGTTCTCTGAGTGCCACAGGTTTTCTCTAGTTACAAAATACAAACTCTGATACAACTACTATTTCCCTACAAATTACCAGTGGTCTCAGAAAGTACATCTGAACTCCTACAGGGCCAAATTTCATATGAAGCATGCTTTCTGGATGAAGACAAAATAACCATGGAAACAGCTGTTACACAAAGTGACACAAACCTTTACAAAGCTAGAGTAAGCATAAAAAGTTCCTGTTCCTCTCAACTGTTTTTCTGGACAAAATATCACCCAGTTGCACAAAGTAAAGCAAGAGAAAGAGATTGGTTCAGGGTCAACAAGTTTTTCAATAGTCTGCGAAATTTTTATATATTGTGATCTCTTTAATAAGCAGCTGATGTGCCTAACTCTTCACAGAGTGGACAGTGCCAACACAGAAAATCAGAACTCTGATTTAGCTTTTAATCAGCAAAAAAGCCCCTGCTTAAGAGGGGGAGAAATTGCTTAAATATCATTGTCCTTTTCCAATGGGACAAATGTAATGGGAATGTAACAGAAACAAATAAAACCTTTCCCCTTCATGTATTTAATATCTCCCTTTTCCAATACCTTCAACAGTCCTTACTGCTTGTGTGCTTTACATGCTTGCTTTCCAGAGATGTTTGGCTCCCCATTCCTTTTGGGAAGGCTCGCTTGCTCTGTGCATCTTTTTCACAATCCTTTCTGCACTTTCGCCTTTTCCTGAACACCATTACTGAGAAAACTGCTGTCTGCTGCTTGCACAACCCTGAGAAACTCCGTAAGTTTCACTGAATGGTTTGCTACAGAACACTGTGGACAGCACTGCAGGTAAGTGTAAGTAAAGTAAAGCCTCCTACAACTTCTTCCAAGATTCTGCTCCATGACCTCTGTCCATCTCTATGGAAGCAAAGAGGCTGTTGAGTATTCTAGATGAATCTTTTAGCCTCAAGTAGTCCTCTCCTTCCTCATACAAAACCTGGGCCCAGAATCAGCACGTCAACTAGTTCCTGGGTATCTCCCAGGTTCACATACTACCTCTCTCATGAAGACACAGAAGAGGGAAAGTAAGTGTAAATACCTACAAATAACATTTACATAAAGGGACACTTCTTTGAACTTGGTGGAATAGTTCATTCTCATATAACGGCATGGAATATTTCCAACAGATTTCAATGAATTCAGGGAGGAAGGAAACCACAGAAACGGTGCATCAACTCTTACCACTTCAAGATTATAGACTGAAACTAATTATAGATTAAACTAATTGAGTCATTTGAATATCCGGCTCCGAGGGCAAGTTTAAAGAAGATATGTAAAAACTTCAATCATTGCCACATGGCCAAGAACAAAAAAAGAAACCTAACTGGAACTACCAAACCTTACTTGTATTTTTTTCTAAAGGCAGAGATGCATTGAGAAGTGACAGAAGGAATAGTGACATTCCCTGTTTTCAAAAGTATAGGAATTATTTTGGATACTGACTCATTTTAGATCTACACAGAAGGAAATGCAGACTAACACTATGCACTTTCCCAGCACCAAACCATGCAGCTGTTGATTTGGCAACTTATCCTGTGTTCCCACCCTCATATCCCTCCACAAGACTGGTTCACCAAGGCAAAAGAATTCTTCATGCAGTTGCTACTTAGCTGCTAGACCTGAAACAAGAAGCTGTCAGACCAGCTTGTGTCTGGTGGAGGGAAGAAAACCACTTTAGTAGCAGCCAAACTAGATCCAGTGAAGTCAAACATTAAATGGCATTCCTAGCATCTTAAATGCCTTTATGCATGGATGACATCTAAAGAAAAATATATGGCCATTCCAGTGACAGGAGCAAGAAAGGAAAAATATATAAAGAAAATAATAAAGAAGAGGGCAATACAGGAGAGAAACAAAGAACGAACAAAAGAAGAACCACACAGACAGCAAGGTGGAAGCATTCATAGACCAACCCAGGTACACAACTCTCCACAGGAATAATGCAGCTACTTTTATCACTGGAAAACAAAAAAACATTTGGCATAATGCATCAAAAAACAGAGAATAAAGGAAATAAAAGTTATGGGCAAATCTAGAGAGAAAAAATAAGAAGACTACAAGCATCATACAGAGATTGTTAAAATAGAAAAAATATTTCAAACAAAAAAGATGCCAATAAATAAAGCACAATTAAAAGAAACAGTGATTGGCAACAGCCAACCATCATTAATTGGACAATTCAATAAAGGAAAATATCCAATAAAGTAATTGAAGAGCTTAGAAACATTCATAGACATATTGTTTGCTGTTGGTATCACTACTGCTAATTCATAATATTCATAACAATTTCTAGGAAGCTGCAGTAGGGCAACTGCCAACTGAAAGACAGAAGACTGGTACCATTTAAAGCCCAGATCTTAAAAACAACATAAAGAAATAAATATAAAATTTATTTCAAAGTTTAAGCACACGTGCAAGTCAAGCACAAAGCACAAAAGAAGAAATTAAGTACACAGTTTTAAGACCATAAAGCAAGGTAACAGTATAATGTGCTCATACACAAAGTAAGGATTAAAAATTATTTAGGATTAAATTATTTTTAACACACCTACTACACACAATTTAGAAAAAATGCTGACTGTGAAGAGAAAAACTTTGGTAAGTGTGGAAATTTTAAATAAAACCTTATTCTCCTAGCCCAATAAATAACTTCTTATCAAAAAAATAAAAAAATTATATTCACATAAACCAATTTGTTCTCCAGAAGAATTTTTTAATTTTATAGAAGAAATAAACAAGCATAAAAAGTAATTACCATTTCATTATATGTACCATTAAATTAAATTTTTAATTCAGGCATTAAATCACAAGATTTAAGACTTCCACAGTATATGATTCTACTTTACAAAGAAAAACAAAAAATTCCATTTGCTACCATTGTGTTCAAAAATACTAGTTTGAGTATATGAACTATAAAAAAAAAAGCATTTTTCTTCCAAGTATGTTAAAAGAGGTTGGATACCTCAATCCCCAATAGGCTTCATTAAAAATTAAGATAGCTATCAGTAACAAATACACCAAGATATACTGGGAGGGGAAGTGTGGGGAATGGAATCAAAACCACTTGCATTTATTTTTAGGAAAAAAAAATCACACAAATACAGATAAATATAGATGCAATTTCAAGCACAAAGAGTTCCCTCAATGAATAACAAATATATATATATATTACTGTTCCCATTATTTTCATGGTATCACAAAAAATCATTCCATAGGCTTCAGAAAAGTAAGCTGATACAACAGTATGAAACACCATAGCCTTTGTGGAAACCCAACCTAAACAAAGTTTTGATTTATTATAACAGAGATGGAATGTAAAGGTTTAAGTGGGCCTCACACAGGAGAAAAGACTCAAGACTCAGTGATATCTCAGCCTGCATCAGCTCTTAGAACAGCAGCAGGGCAACAAGCAAGGCTCCCTGATCTCCCCAAGTCAGACAGTTCCAGGACCATTCTGACAATCAGCAAGATTTCAAAGCAATCACTCCTTCTACAGTAACACATGTTGGACACTTGTTTCCCCAGGCATGTACGTCACCAGATTTTCAACTCACTCATGCAGTATGGAATGCCAAATCCTGAATAAAGGGTGACTCAGAAAACATACACATTTGTTTCCCATTGCTTTTAGTATCATTTAAGAGGTATATGAGAAATCATCCCAGGTCTGAGGCACTGTTTCATAACTAACTGGACAGCTGCTGCAAAAATTTTGCTATTCTAGATTATTTTCTGCTTGGTCTTGTATAACAGCGCTGACTGGAAGCGTGGAAATGCAGGGAGCCCTACAGGATATGTAGCAATTCAAACTTCCTGCTCAAGTTCATTGCCTTACATCATAAACTAACCTGCACTGCCTTAGAGGCTCAAGCAGAAGTGCTGAGTAGTCATTCCCTAGAATTCCAAAAATATACTGATGAACAAGAATACATGATTTTACAATAGTGACATTTCTGAAATCAAAACATTCTGACACAAACAGATTTGATTCAAATAGAACCAGGATCACCTCTTTCCTCCAAGAAGTATGCGATTAAGGGAAGAACAGCAAAGGGACAGCCATGAAAGATTAAAAAAACATTGTAACAAAAGCTCAACTGCATTTAAACAGTTAATACTCTTCATAGAATGTTCCCAAACTTATGAACATTTTCAGAAAGAAAATGCATGCAAAGCTCATCCTCCTACTCAGAACTCCTGTCACAATGGGATAATGAATTAAGCACTTCAGACATCAGTGGTACCTGTGAACTTTTAATTAGGCATATATGAGCCCTCACATGAACAAACACAGTGCTATTTTCACCTGTGAAACAAAGAAAAAGTTCTTGAAATTTAGTATTTCTGATTATCAAAAAGTCTTTCCAAGTGAAATTGAAGAAAGGACATCATACAAGCCATCTGATGCATGAAGGGATTTAATGAGATTCAAACCAACAGAGATTATTTTATCTCCATCTCCTGCCAGCAACTAGTGGACTGGCAAACTGGTGAGGTTCAAATTAAATTAATCTTGTGCTCACTGTCTCAGAAAATAGGCAAAAGAGCAGGACTGAAAAGATTTCAGTGTCACTGGTAAAACAGCTTCAAAATAAACTAACTCCATCCTAGGAAATCCCTGATTTTTCATAACATCCCACTTTAAAAAAAAAATAGTTAAAAATCTGTGGGACTCTTAAAATGTTTTTAAAATGTCAGCATTAGAATACAGCAATAAATTTGGCTCACAGTATTTTAACTGCAACACTGAAATCACATCCCATTCCACACAGAACACAAAGTCAATCAACATTGCAACTTCTTCAGAGATCCATCTCCACTCTCTCAGGATTTTACAGCTACTCGTGTTTCAGAGCAATAATAATCTTTAACACGTCCTCCCAAACTGTGACAGTCTAGGAACTGACCTCTTGTCCAAAACAAATGGCAGTTATAAAAGTAGTCCCCCTGGCTGAGCATACCTATAATCTATGCTTACTCACAGTAAAAATAAACACCCATTTCACCTTAAACTTGTAAATCACAGTCATGCCGTCATCATTTTGAGGTGTGATTCCACAGAAATTATGTAAACAAGGCCTCTTGTTCAAATTTGTCAATATGTTTACATCATGAAATAATGCCTTGTTTTATTAATTCAGAAATCAGACATTACATGCTGGGGGCACAAGAACAAGCATCAGGCCCAAGCTTACAATTCCTTCTACTTCACAAAGTTTCTCACTCAACATAACTGCAAGTGCCAACTGCAATTGATTTTGCTATCATTCCAGCCTTGGTATTCACAACCAAGAAATGGCAAAAAAATTGCTAGTGAGACTTCTAAATATTAATTCTTTCACTGTTGCAAATAACTTATATACAATATCAATTACTTCTCTTTTATAATAATAGCAATTCTCCCAATGCTAGCCCAAAGAAAACATGCTTTGTCATCTTTGTAAGGGTGGGAAGAAGAGATAACCATATTTAAAAGAGAGATAATTCCCTAGAGCGTAACCAGACGAGAAATCTTCATTTGGAGCTCCTTCAGCTATCTAGCCAGACAAGCTATTACTATTTTTGTTGAAGTAAGGAACTTCATGCTTTTCTTCTCCCATGCTGTTTGGGGAATGGTCCAGACTGACATTTTAGAGTTGCTGCAGAACTCTGCATTCAATCTCAGCATTTTCGGCCCAACTATGCACTCTAAGAACAGTCCTGAGTGTTTGGATACTATCTTTTACTAGTAGCCAGAAAATACTTAAAAACAAGTACTTAGGAATCTATAAGTACTTAGGATAACTGTTCTTCGCAAAAGATTAGTTTTCTTAATTTTGGCATTTCTCATATACTTTCAACTGACACTTCATAAACTATGAAGTTATTAAAAGAGCTGTAATAGGAACAATTAGGGACACAACACAGACCAGCTGTAGGGGAAACCTCATTGAAAGAAAATACTGAAGGAGAAAGAGGCTTTTTACCTCTCATGGGCTTGCAACTAATGCTCCAGCTACATATCATCTAGCAAAACACTGGCACTAAAGAAAGCCCCAGCACATAAGTTTCACAAAAGGACAGGAAACTAATTTATTTCAGCACCCTGGTAAATATCTACTCATTTGAAAATGACTCTACCAGGAGAACATAGTTCAGACACATAAAGCACCAGAGCAATCTGCCACTGTATCAAGGAACAGAAAAAGTTAATGCTACAGTACATCAAGTAGTTAACTGCGTCCTGCATCTTTCAGAGCTGTACTTATATACTTTACAATGTGCTACTGTTGCAGAAAGGCTAATTCACTATTATTCTAGAGCAAGTTAAGCTGCTGAGTCAACCTTTATTCTTAAAAATCAGGCTAATTTTCTTGGTTTTGCCCAGAAACAGTTCTCAATGGCTAGTAGTTACCAAAATCTAACAAAAAAAAAAAAGTTTTTAAACTGCTCTTATAAATAAAATGTAGATTGTTTAATGGATAGGAAATACTGCATGTAGTTAGTGAATTATCTTGACCAGTTGCAATAACAAGAAATACCAGCACATCAGAGCTCATTTAGTATGGCTCATTTGTAGTTGTGGATAAGAAAAAAAGTTTTCCTACTTCATCAAATTTAAAAAAATCTCAACTGCCACTAATACTGCAACAAGTTACTCTTGCTAAATTGAGAATTAAGTTGCCAAAAATTTAGCTGCTGGTAAATTCTGAAGTCCTCCCTAAGCATCTCCAAGCAGTTTAATGATTAGCTGGGGAGAAAAAAAAAGGAACCTACTTTTCAGCTGAGATAAAGTGCTTTCTTCAGAGATAACACAGGCTGCAAATGCAGACAGCACAGGCCATCAATTTGAAAGACATCTAAAACTTCTTGTAAATTAAGTCAAAATCCTACTGAATGTTTGTTCCAAACGAATTTAAGACACTAGTGACCACCAAGAGTCAAAGCTGTAAAACACCAGCTGCTTCCCTATAGTCCATGCAGTGCAGTTACCACCGCGCAAGAGTCGAGCATGACAAAGCCAGTTGTCCAAAAAAACAAGAGAATGACCACTGCAACTTGTGTCCATCATGACCTTGCCAGATGAGAAAGTGCTGAGGCAGTAAGTCACACGGGAACAGGCCACACTGGCCTGGAAAGCAGAGGAGACATCTGATGAACAAGAAAAGGGGAACAAGTGAAAAGGCACAGACTAGGAAAATTATCATCACAGCAGGACTATAAACACATCTTGACAGAATGTATTCAACATTACTGCAGAAATATGTTTTATGGTGAAAAATTTGGAAATGGCATTTTCCAGCTAGGTAAATAAATGTATGTACTTGGCATCCAACAGCATGTGTTTTTAATACAACTAAAATAAGATGGGCAGAAAGGGCCAAAAAAAAACTACACAGAGTATTTTTTCCTGACAGGAAGCATGATCTTCCCCTGAAATTACTGATTACGAACTCCTAATCCTAACTGCGTTCACACAAAACTGAAACAAATCTGCTGGGGTCTGCATATACGGATACAGTCAGAGGATGTAGGAAACTGACCTTGAGAAACTCAACACTGTGTTATTACATGATAACAATACACATAAAACTTGACCTGCCTTTTATTCTTAAACATATTTAATAAAAAATATTTTCTGTGTTTTTAAGTTATACAACTAGCAGCTATGGTAGGAAAAATGGACCTAAATTTTTAATGGCCAAAAAAATATTTGCAGTGATTTTGGCCACTCTAGGCAGTAGCAAACTCGACAAGGCCACAAATATCCAGCACCAAAAACTAGTGCAGTTTTTGCTTCTAATGTCAGTTCACCATACAGCCAATCCCTATTTCCATATTCAAAGAAATAATGTATCAGTAGACTTGAAACAAGCTGCACATTCCTCCAAAGCGTGGCAAGGGTTCATGGGTACGACTGTGAGCAGTTTCCCCAGGCTGCTGTAGCTACCAAGTCACCATTGGGACACCCAGAAAAGTGCACTGGGAAAGGACTCCTCCAGTTCACCTTGGTTGGGTACTCCTGACAGCCTAGAGCTGTCTGACTGCCAGAAGAACTCCCCACCATTGCTTTTCAGGCAGGCAAAGCCTGCAATTTTGCTAGACTCCCTTAAAATTTAAATTCATCTCCTAGGCAAAGACCAAGGATAGAATACTTATTCTTGAAGCATCTTGTCTACAAATAATGTACAGGAACTAGAAGTGGGGGACATTAGAGCCCTCTCCTCCTGACACCAAGGATAAGTGTCATAACTGATCATCACACATGAAATCACTAAGCTTTACCTCAAAAAGCCAGTGTATTGTCATCCATACTGCAATTCACAGAATTCCAACACTGTTTAAAAAAAAATAATTCAGTTTCAAGATAAAGTGTCTTGGATGGGCACACACAGCCACCATCAAAAGGAACAAACAGTCCAGTAGGAGGCACTGACCCAGAACGTTCTATGCTACTCTTAAAATAATCTAAATTACTATGGCTAATTCTTATGGCATAACACTCACCAACTCTCTTTAATGCAGCTTATTAATCCTGACCACCCACCAAATACTCTCAACACAAAAATAGGTCATATATTTTTACAGGTTTAACTCATTCTGCAAATTTTACTGTCCTGGGGAAATCTGAGAGCTCATGGCTCGATGGAACTGCTTTCTTAATGTCCTGAAACTTTGAACTGATGTAAATTAAAACGTGGAAGGTACTGTTTAATATCATTCAGGAAACCAAAGCTGAAATGTTCAGGTGTTGTAAAGCAAGACTTTAGCCTGCAAGACTTAAGACAACTCACTTTAGTATGAATAACATCCACTGTAGAATAAAATGACAAATTATAAAACACGGGTAACAGTCATTCTGTTGCACAAGTACCTGCACTCAGGACACTTTGCTCACATTAAAAATAGAAAATCAATTGCTCTTTGTAGACAAAACAAAATACGGGGTAAAGTCTAATTTCCAGCAACTGGAAAGCACTGCTAGATTCCACCTTTTAGAATGCCTTTGGACACAGCAGACCTTTATAGCCCACGCTAATCCTCAAGTAGCCGCCTTCCTCACAGCCGAGCTGCTTCAGAACAGAAACCCTTCACCAGGCAGAGGTGAACCGGGGAAACCAACTTCTCAGGATTATCTAGTGCCACAAACTCCTGCAAGCACAGCCGAACTGCTAGGCTTAAATCCTCCAAGAAGAAAACAAACACGTTCCCTTTACGAAGCCACGGCGGAGAAGGAGGCCACAGGGGCTGAAGCCGGAGCGGGTGTGCGGGCCCAGGCGGGGGCATCTTCCCGGCGCGCCTCAGGGCCCAGGCGGGTTCCCCCTCACCAGGTGCGCTCCGCTCCTCCAGACACGGGCCCGCCGCGGGGGCGCGGCCCCACGGGCCCTCGCCGGGCCGTCTGCGGACCGCGTCGGAACAGAGGCCGGGCCCAGCTGTCGCACGGAGGGGGCTCGGCGGACCGGGCTCCGCCGCGGAGACGGAGCGCCCCGCTCCCGTCCCGCCCTGCCGGGAGAGGAGGGAGGCTGATAAGAGGAGCCCGGCGCTGCCCTGGGCGAGCCGGCCAGCGCCTCTGCCCTCCGCGGCCAAGGGGGAAACTGCCAGCCACCGAGACAACCCGGAGGCCCCGGCTGAGGGCTGAGCCGCGGCACTGAGCGCTGCCCGCTCGGGCGGACAGAGAGCCGCTCCCCGCGCTCCCGCACCTCGCCGGCAGCGCTCTTACCTCTGTTAACATTATTACCCCGCTGCGCTGCGGCGGCGCCTCGGCGGCTCTAGCCCCGCAGCATGATGAAGCCTGGCGGCCGCGCGGAAAGCTACCCCGCACCCCGCGGGGGGGCGAGGCGGGGCGGGGGCCGCCCGGCCCCCCCGCCGCCCCGCCCAGCGCCCGCCCGCCGGCCCCGGCCCCGCCGCCGCCCTCGCAGCCCGGTCCGGAGCGCCCGCCATCTTGGGACGGCTACGTGAGCCGCCGCCGCGCCCCGCCCGCCCAGCGGGGCCGCCCCTGCCGGGGCCGGCGCTGCGCTCCCCGCCCCGCCCGGCGGCCCTCGGCAGGCTCCGGCCGCAGGGCACGGAGCTCGAAACTGCGGGTCGCGTTTTTTGCCCTATCTCCCTTGGTGTGACCTGTCTTAGAGCTCTCCGGTGTGCTGCGGATGCTAATCGAAATATTTTGTTAAATTTCTGACCAAGCAGCACATCTCTCATCCAGCAGTGACGTATGCAGCGCTACTCGTCTTTCCCTGCTCTGGATGCTAAGGAAGAGCGCATGTCCTATCTGGAGCTCCTTGGAGGAGCGGCTGAGGGAGCTGGGGGAAGTTTAGCCTGGAGAAAAGGAGGCTCGAGGGTGACCTTATCGCTATCTACAAGTCCCTGGAAGGAGGCTGTATCGAGGTGGTCTCTTCTCCCGGGCAACCAGCGACAGGGCGGGAGGACACGTCTTAAGCTGCACAAGGGGAGGTTTAGGTTAGATATTAGGAAGAATTTCTTCACGAAAGTGTGTTTAGACATTGGAGTGGGCCGCCCAGAGAGGTGGTCGGGTCACTGTCCCTGGAGGTGTTTAAGGAAACGCTGGATGTGACACTTAGTGTCATGGTCTACTGGACGTGGTGGTGATCGGTCATTGTTTGAACATGACGATCTCAGGTCTTTTCCAAACACATTGATTCCGTGAAATAAACTTCTATAAGCCTTTTACCTACAGTATTGTTAAGAAATGGCATAAAGTATGGAACAGAAACACATCTCCTCAGAAACAGGTCAATGTCTGCCACAGCACAGAGAGCCCTGGGGTGATGCGCCCCCACAGCTTAGTATTTGAATATACGGAAAGATTCCGGTCTGAAACTTGTTCTTCCTTTAATCACTGTTCTGTGGGTTTTTGTTTGTGTGCTTGCTTTTTCACTAGACTTCAAGTTACACAGTTAACCTTAGGTGCATTAGGGCAGTAGAAACAAGATGTGTTTTTTTTTCCTGCATTGCCAGGAACGCTACATGCACACCAAATAAATAGTAATGGTTTTAAGGAAAGATGAAGTAAAAACAACACTGCTATTTTAATGTGAAGAAAACCAACCTTATTCAATTACAGTGTTTATTTCTTCCTCAGTAAAAACAGAATCTCTTTCCTTGCAGAAATGTAAAGGGCATTAAGCAGTTCTTAAGGCTGATGGGTTTTGTAGAAGTTCTGTAATTTTCCCAGGGATTGTTAAATACTTAACATTTCAAGGCTGACCACTTCTTACTTTTATTTGTGGGTATTACTGAGTTTCAGTTTTATTCATACAACTGGTTTTCCCCTGTCAGAGACCCAGCTGTTAGCCATGTGAAGCAAAAAGAGCAAACCCTTGATACACATAATCGTTTATTTGCCTTTTATAATTAATAAAAAATAGTATTTTTTCTAAGTGCCTAATATGCTTTTTTAGTCCTGAGTCTATAATTTTGAATGTTTCATGTTAGCAGTACTCTTTCCCCCAAGCTGATCCCTCAGTGAAAATCCAAATCTTACAGCACACACAACTCTATTTTAAACAATAGCATTGGCAGTAACAGCATCATGCAGAGGTCTTGCACAAGGTATTTCACCACCTTGATAAATTAAAAATTGTTCAAAACCACTGAGAAACAAGAGTTGTGAAATACCAATTCCATTGTATTGCTTTGGTCCCCTAAAATTTTGTAGGTGCTTATTTGGTAGACATATATGTACACAGCTAGGATCCATATTTGTGGCTTTCACTGTGCTTCAAGTCAAGCAAATAATACCCTGTGCTCAGATCTATGTTACAGGAACTCCTGAAGGTACCCATAAAGTAGCAGAGTGATTAGTAAATGCGTAATTATGAAATTATGAAATCAGTAGTGTGTAATTATGAAAAAACTGCAATACATAGGTAGATAGGAATGAGAATCAAAATACTTAAAGCACATACTGCTTGACACATCATTGAGTCAATAAATACGTCCTCTGGGCAAGGCACAGTATCATGAACTGATAAAATAAATTTCATAAAAAGTAAGAGTTAAGCAGTACTTGAATTTTCCCCTACTTCTGCTTGGGATTTGGCATCCCAACAGCGTAGTAGTCTGGGAAGCACCTTGTGTTCTTGTACTGCTGGGAATAAACCTACCAGTACTTCTGCTGAAAACTGTTGTCTGATTATACAGCAATTAGCACAGCCTTAATAGTGTTCCAAATTGTTACTAATGCTAGAATCCATTGTTCTAATTTTTGGTCAATATCATCTCAACTTCAAAAGGGAAAGTAATTGCAACTGCAAGGAGTGAGGCTATGAGGAAGCACTGAACCACATAGACTCAAGGCAGAAGAAGAGGCAGCCTTATAAAGGAGAGGTGAGAAGAGGCAGCAGTTTGGGAAGGGGATGATATCAGGGAATTCTTAAAAAACTGTTGTGAGAAAGAGAGAGCAACTCAGCAGTTATTTTGCCTGTTCCCATTCTTATAGTAAACTGAAAAAATGTACAAGGTTTTTGTTTAGTTTGTTGTTGCTGTTTTGTTTTTTTTCCCTAGGAAGGAGGGTGTTTCTAAATTACTGTGAACAGATCTGGAAATGCAGCTTCAATAGAGACTGAAAGAATTATCAGTAGTAGTCCAGAAGTACTAGAATGCTTGTTTCCCTGAGCCCATCTTCAAGTGACAATAATTCCATTAGACTTGATGAGTCATCCATAAGAGAGTTTTATCCATGTCATCCTTTTGCATTCATTACATACAGCTTGGGACAGGCACTGCAACAAGCCAGCATATTAACATCAGCAGGGCAGCCACGTTAGCACCACACTCATCCAGGCAGAGCAGCATACGCCTTGTTTTTCATGTCACTTTCACAAGCCCACAGCACAGTGTGAAGTAGTGTGTTAGGGCAAGTATTTATATCTGCAGTCAAAGGCAAACCTGGTGGAAAGTGTTTGCAGTCAGTCCTTAAAATACTCACAGATTTTTTTTTCTCTTAGGCCTAAACAAATGTTTAGTTCATCTACCTGAAAACTGATGTCTGCAAATACCTTCATAGTTATAAAACAACTCTGACCTGTTGCCAAACATCTTTGCGCTCTTTGCACTCATTACAGTTTTCACTGTAAGCTAAAAGAGTGGTCTGATGGTCTAGATCCATTTTGAAATCCCACTGGGGGGACACTAGGAGCCATGGGGCTGTCTACTGAAATGATGGATGAATGCAGCATTAAAATCTGAAATACAACAGGAGGAGACAGAGGTAACACCATCAGGCTCTACATCCAGAAGTTTATAAAGATTTTGTAAAATAAAGCATAGGAAGTGCACTAAATTAAGAGGCAAAAATATAGTCATGGGGAGGAGGACACAACACACACAGAAGCAGGGGCAGAAGCAGGATTTAGCAATAAAAGAGCAACTGTGCCAACTTGCAGCAAAGCACAAAGGAGTGCAAATTATTTTCCAGCCCTGAAAGGAGGGCAGTTCCACAACCTAAATGACTGTTAGCTCACCAGCTTATAAAAAATGAAATTGGTGGCCTAATTGCCATCACAATAACCTCTGATAGAGCAGTAGCCTGCATTTGGAGAGCAAAAGGATGTGTTCTTGTGGCCTGTATAAGAAAACAAGTGAAGACTAAGGAAAAGGGAAATTACAGGCAGGGTTGGGGGAGGGACAGATTGAAAGAACAACAGATTGATTTTGCTTTACAAAGCAGTTTCATGGAAGTGGCTACAAGACTGTTTCTAACATCAGCAAGCCTGAACTTCTGCACCTTTCTTTATAAACTAGAAAGATCTTTTACAGAATTATTTCTGAATGCTGTAATTAGTTCTGTTTGTCCATAACAACTGATGCAAACCAAAGTTTGGCTTCTGTTCTCTTGTTTAAGTTGCTTGTAGCTCAGGCTGGCAGTATGGTTAGAGTTTCCATAGGGTTGTTCAGTTTGGGATTCACTCTTTTTGCTGGGGGAGAAGGTGAGGTGGCGAAGATCTGAAGAATTTTTTAGTCATTAAATATTTCAAGTGTTAAGTCTTGACTGTCTAAGAGCAATTCTCTGTAATTGCATTTCATTTCAAATAAGGTCACATGACCCCAAAAGTCTACATAGCAACGTGATTGAAAAGGGAGCTCAAAGCACCTTTTATGTGTGAAATTTGAATGTTTTGTTATTTCAGGATGTTGCCAGTTCTAAGCCCTTTGGTCTGAGTGGCCTGATCAGAAGTTTTGTTTCTGGTCAGGATCACAACTGTATAATTTCCAATTAAATATCTCATTCTCTATAAGCTTTTTCATCATTCACCTGAGATGCAGCACAGATAGAAGATGCAAGGCTGTATGTGAAAGGCCCACTCGAAGCAATATGATGTGGATGTTGGGCATTAGATAAATAATTACTGAAGAAGCATCAGCTTTAATTCCTGCTTCATCCTTTGCAATAAGGTTGCAATATCTCCCCTGTGTTCATGTTCTCAGAATTGTTTATGGGAGGCTGACATTTCTTTTAAAGCTTTTGCCAGTTTACGTCTTTGCTATTGTGAACATTTTGTATTCAAACAGCTGTCTGCAGCTAGACAGGCTAGTCAGACACTGTTTGCCTTAGCAGTTTCATCCTTGTTGTCTAAGTAAGTATTAGAATAAAGATAAGCTATATTTTTTAATACAAAGGGAATTTTCAAAATTATGGTGTCTTTTTCAGAAGTCTATGGGGAGTCTATCACAACTAGAGTCATATCAGAATTGTAACATAGATGTTAGTCATCAGCTGCTTAGCTGCTGGCTGGGGATTTTCTGTGAAAATACTGCACACAAACAGAAGGCTTCCTATGCTATTTGTACACTGCTGATACAAAGGCAAGCAAGGTAGAATGCAACAAACTGTTTGGAAAACTCACCTTAATTCTTAAAATTCCTTTGGAAACAACCAGTGCCATTCTTTATCTGAATGATATGGTAATCTGACTGATATGGTAAAAAAAAAAAACTGTTAAATGGAATTCTTATTCTATGTTATGGTAACTTATCCCACTCTTTTCAAGTGACTCAAGAGTCATGAAAGCATATCTGTGATTTAAAGATATTTCTATTGCTTTTCAGACTATTTGCTGCTACCCAAGCTTGACACGGTATCAACAACTACTCAATGCAAAAGGGTTTGGGTGGTTTCTCTTCTGAGATCCGAACCCCTGAGTGTATCTGGTAGGTACATCAGCCTGTGTGACTGGCCCATCGATCTAAAAAGTATCAAAAGGGTACTTCAAAAGGATACTTTTGGTATTCTCTCAAGCATACGTAGGCAGAATTTTAGAATGATGCTTCAAACAATTTGTGTACATGAGTTTTAGTTTTGTTCCATGATGGTGTCACAGTGGGCTCAGTTTGCTTTTCTAGTAAGAAGAATTCGTTTACATCATTATGTCATAGTTATCCTTCCAGACATTAGGTGTAGGTCCCAAGCAGGAGTTTGGGCCTGAATTTTCAGGTTACAAACTGCTACAGTAGCGATTACAGCGATACTGGCACTGTGATTGTTACAATATAGAATTTTGCCAGTAATTTAAGAAAAAAATTAGGATTTTCAATGGCAAAAAGAACATTAAGTAAGTTATATCTAAAACATTTTGGGAGGAAATATCCACTTAATAAGACTAACAGCTAATAAAAAAACAAAAAAACAAATAGAAAGCAAAATTATTCATTATGCATTAAAAAAATTATCATCATTTACCATATTTGTATTCTGCAAAATTGGTGGCTATTGTGTCCTTTTTACATAAATCCAGATGAATATATCATCCTGAGAAGTCTAAGAAGCCTGACTAACTGTACTGCAGTTATCACATGGTACAAAATGTTCTTGGTTAGGAAATGTATTTAAAAAAAAATAATCGGAGCAGAGGGGTATTAGAAGTGATTCTAAAACTTTTTTTTTTCTTTTTTCTTTAAGCAATGTTTTCCACTGAGTCGTAAAGGCTTAATCTATAATCAATAAAATTTCTAGGACAGTTAATCGACTAATAGGGGATGGATGTGGGGGAGAAAATGAGAATAATTGAATAGCTGTGAGTAAAATAAATATTCTGTCTGCAGTATCAGCAGCCTCAGGTGTTCAGAACCATTAGCCAAGCCCTAAGAATCATGACATTGGAACTGAAAGTTGTTTACCTTTTCTGTGTCTCCTGAACCTGTAAGAAATTGTCAAGTCATATTTTTAGGCTTTGCTTTGCAATCATAATCACTACAAAATCTTTTAAAAGCTTATTTCCTCTGGCAATAAATTACTTGGCTCCAAAAACTATATAAGAAAGAACCTGAATGTTGTAAGTTGTAATAAACTTTTAGGACTTGGCAAAAACTGTGAGAATACTGGAGAGCTTATTATACTTTCCTTCCACTGTGCATCACTGATGTTTGCATCTTGACTATGTGCGAGGGACTTTATTAGTACTCTATGTGTTCTCAGAGTTGGAGCTTTAGACCTTTGAAGCCACCTTGGGAATTGGCTGCACTCTTCTGCTTGTTTGTTTTGCTGCCCACTTAGAGCAGTTTGTTCTTAACAGACACTGATGCAACTACAACATGTAGAGATTTAGTTTAGCCACTGGAAACAGCCACAGTAAGTTCAAACACCTGAAACAAAATGCATTAAAAAGTGGCAGCACAACAATCTTTGCTTATTTGAATAACAGCATTTCCTCTGGTTATCTGGGACTCTCACAATACTCTCCCCTGTGGACTTTACAAGAGAAATCAGTGTCTGCTCTCCTGAAGGAGAGTTAAAAAACTGGTCCTATGTCAATGCCAAATTGTTTTTCATGTATTACAAGGACTACCAACTCCCTCCTTCACCAGACAAACCTGTTCCTCAGGCACTCCTCTTCCTCATTTTTGGACGCATAGTCAGAGAGGCCATTACAAAGAATTTCATTTGGGTGGATTTTATATGCAAGGTATATGCAATGAAGATTTGATTCTCTATCTGTTTCCATGGTTTATTTGCTTTATTTTTGACATGCTGGTTTCTCCTTAAGTTTCTCACAAGATTGGTTTTCTGGAAAGACAGACCCATTTCTCCACAGTCTGTTGTGAAATAACTGGGACTGTGTATGCCACTACTGCTGACATAGGGACATCAGCAATACACCTAAGGTCACAAAGGATCAGTAAACGCATAATCTTAGGTAGGATTTTGTGACTCACATGCCTGAGTATTAGTCCTTGTAGCAAAGGCATATCCTAAAGTAGGACAGTGAAATTTTCTGTGATAAATCCCATAACTTCCTGATAATTCCTGTTCTTTCTTAAAATAGTTCTTCTGGAAATGCCAGCTGGAAAAGAATTTTTAAGCTTAAAATACATGTTTAGTCTTTCCCTTTCTCCTTGATGTCAGTGGGTTTAACAAAGGATATCACTTTTCTTCAGGCTGAGAACACCCTACTTCAGGCTTACTTATGTCCCGTATTACAAACAGTACTGATGCTGCAGTCAAAATAAGTCTCAAACCAAAAGTGCAATCACAGGGATTTTATTTGAAAACACTCAATATAAACATCATTTGACCCAGACTACTCTGAGGTCAAAGTTGAGATTACAAAGTAAAAAATTAAGCTAAAATCTCTTTAACAACTATGCACAGGAGTCTGCAGTGCAGTTTTGAGTTGAAATTTGGATCTGCTTAGTCATCATAGTAATGGAGATTTTGGATTTGCACAGATAACTGCCAGAAAAAGCCCAATTTACTCCAGACTCACCAGTGCTTTCAAGGTGAGAAAAAAGATTTGTTCTGTCCAAGCCTAATGTATGACTTATCTGATCATTGTTATTTTGAATTTTTATCCACCTATTAAATTTAAAATTGTGAATTAGAAACAACTAGGTATATTAAGTACTTCTTCAATACATGATGCAATTAAAAACTTATGTAATGCCTTCAGGTGTTGCCAGAATTAAAAACAAACAACACCTCTAAATTAAGTTGCAAATTAACTGACAGAAGTGACAAAGAACAAGGCTGGAACAAATATTTTCCAGTTACAAAACATAAATCAGCTGTGCTAGATCTTTTCTTGCTTCTTTCTGGAGCAATCCAATGAACACACAGTTAGAAAATATATCAGGGGAAAGAAATAAAATGAAGTTAGAATAACATACTTGTTGAGAAAATTTAAGATTTAAAAAAAAAAAAAAAAATAATTACAATCCCATTTACATCCAGCTGTGAAAAATAAATATCTTCTTTGCAAAGTCTAGTGTTCATCCATCTGTACCTTCTCTGCTGACTCAGTATCATTTTTATTTTTTCTTTTGTTCTTCACCCAGCAATATCTGGATGTAATACATTCTTTGTTCTAGTCTTCCATTTTCATAGGAGAAATATGCTTCCTTTCTATTCCTAGGCCCCTGGTGTGGCAACAACTCCACATTCCTTTCAGAAATACCTCTCTTTCTCACAGGTCAGCATGAACATATCTTTTGCTTGCCACCTGGGGAAAATACTGTCCCAGGGGAGTGAGCAAGCTGCCAGGATTCATCCATCTTCTGCCCCTCCCTCAAACCAAAGAGCTTCTATCTCTGAAAGGAAGTGTGCTCTGGAATAAGGCTGATGGTAGCTACCAAAAGTGTTTCTGGATAGAATAATCTCACTAATGGGGAAAGGATATATTTGCTCTGAAACTTTAAACTGTATAGCGTTTCAGTAAATATGAAACAGCTTTGAATGGAAAAATAAAATAGAGTTCATCACTATAGCAGGTTCTGGGGTTGGTTTTGTTGCTTGACCTAAAGCTGCCATCTGTGAAGACATGTGCCTGAGCCATGTGATGATGAAAGATTCTGCTGTAGGCAAGCAAGTTTTTGTTCTTCCTCTTGGAACAGAAATGCTTACTTATGTGAATCCTAAAGTCTTAGAAAATAGGGTAAGTAGAAAAAAATGAATTTCTAGTTTGTGATATGGGTACCACTGGATTCAAACCCCTCCATCTTGGTTACTCCTAATGCTTGAAGCCCTCAGAAACTTTTGCATCTGTTAACTTTACTACTGGAATAACTTATAATCACTCAATGCACAGAACTTATACTTTAACACAAATATGGTAAAGTGTCTGTAGGATTGTGACAAAAGCACATTTGGACATCTTCTGTCACCTGCTACTGACTGGGTAGCTCTATTCCAAACAGTGCTCCACAAGCAGATTAATATTTAAAAAGATGTGATCAATCTTCTTCTCCAAAATCTGGAGATTTCCAGGACACAGAAGACCTCTTTAGCAGTCTTTATCCAAAAATAACTATAAAGAGGCAGAGCTCTGTTCCACAAGGACATTTATTTCAGTGAGGATAAGGCAAAATACTTTCCTTACCTTAGGTGAGAGATATGAATAGAGTTGCATTTATTCATCGGGATCCACGTATCTGGGAGTAGGCTAGTTACACAGAAGTTGGCAAAGTCTTTCTAAACTGTTTCTTAAACTTTTACATTCTATTTAGACAAAGTTCAATCGTGGAATGAATTTCAATGAATTGGAATGAATCTAGAATGAATTAGAGTCCTGCATTCAAGATAGAGAAAGCAAAACTACATATATTTCCATGGAAAATTTTCCTATTTTTTTGTCTTTGGAGCTAACACACTCATCACGTATGTAAAGTACACAGCTGCTGATTAAAAGATTGCAAAAAAAAAATATTTTTAAATGTACAGAATGAAATCATTTGAGTGGCATTTTGTGATTTGTTTTCCAATTAGGAATGACATTTAATTTTAAGAGTTGAGCTGTTTTTAAGATAACATTTTGTTGGCTCAGGTGCATATGCCTACTAGTGTGATTGCTGATTGGAACTCCCAGGGTTTTAGGCACAGATACATGGTACTTACATCTTCTTCCAAAAGTCTCAGTTTTAATGTGTAGGACTATACTTACTTTTGTGAATGACACAACCTGAAATGTATTTTTGTGTCCAGTTTTTATATATCATGTATATTTCTAGAGTATTATGGAAGCAGTAGGGTTAAGATTTTCACTGACTTCACCAGTATTGGTGGTAGACCTTTCTCTTCAAGAATGAGGTAAAATGCATCTTGTTATGCAGACCACAAACTGTCATAAGGTCACTTTTGAGGCGTGTAGGCATTAACATTGATTTGACAGTTTTGACATTAAAATCTTATGGTCGAACTAATGAATAGCCAATAATGTACTTCCTCCATAATAACTATTTTTAAGTTGTCTATATAAAAATGGCAACATTTACAAGGAAAATTCACTTTTTAAAAGTGCCCCAACTGTATGAGATGCTTCATAGAAATAAGCAAAACTACATCTATTACTTGCAAATCAGAGGCTGCAGTGATGGCTCACACTCACGTTAACCTGACACAAATAGACTGTCTCCTCATGTGCCCAGCGGCTCACTCCCAGCATCTCCCTTAATGCTGCTACAAGCAAGGAGGCTTTTGAACCAGGCAAGTTAGAGTACATGCACCCATTTTTGCATGTAATCAGCAGGATTTAATCACATTAAACAGACTGTATAATCATGACCTGATTCTGCAAAACTGTGGGTTTGAGTTTTGCATCTTAAGTGACTGCACATTTTAATCACGTTATAGCTTATATGATACTAAACACAAAGCAGGAGACCTTTGCTAAAGCAATCTATTTCCACTTCAATAGGATTCAGTTGACAACAGTACTGAAGTAATACCGTGATGAGGGAATTAGTAGGTTGGATATGGGCTTTTTTATATAATATCAAAAATAGGTATGCCAGAAAATAAGAAGAGGAAAGACAGGCAACCAGATTATTTCCTGTTTTGCTTTTAGAAAATTGTTTTCTTTGAAATGCTTGCATGTCTTTAAAAAATGCTTTAAGCAAACTGCCCGGATTAAATCAAAACAGTAATTATGATTTCATGAGTTATTCTGTATCTTTTAGGACTGAGGCTTTGATCTCTGACATGCTATATTATATTAGTATTTATTACAGACCACCATGCTGTTACTTGGCAAACAGGGAATCTTTCATTATGTTGGGACTTACATAAAGTATCTTGCTGGGAGTATAAAAATAATCTTTTTTCCTATATAAGCTTAATTCTATAGTTAAATTTTGTTTTTTATGAACAATAGGGAAATTTTCCTAACCAAATAAAGTGTCAGCTATTCTTAATGTATTTGTTGTTGTATAACATGTAGATTACTGCTGAAGGGTATGTTTTAAATTGTATTTTCAAATTGGTTTTTATGATATAACAAAAATGCCTGTGTGGGCTCAAATATCTATGTGTGTCAAACGCATGCACACATGGATGTTTATCTCTCTGTTTTCCATTAATGCCTTTGAGCCCTTTGGCTAATTCAAACCAAAATTAATTTAGGACCATAGTTCTAAAAATAAATATGTTCCTACAAGGCTTGGAAAATGGCCAAGTAAAATAAGGAAATCTTATCACTGTTCTTTTAAAGGAGAAGTTGTTGTGTAAGTGCATACATAATCAGACACTAGAGAAGCTACCTTGAGGACACCCTGGACAATTACCTCAGATGAGGGACTTCTTGGCTGATACCTAAACTGGGTATTGCATATTAAGATACGTTCAAGATACATAGCTGTCTGGTTTTATGTTCTTTCTTTACCAACCTTGGTAAAGGTTCCAAGTCCTCCATTCATGTGCAGCCTTTGATGTTACAGCTGTTAAGTCCCTGGAATGCCCAGCTCCATTAAATTACTTGAAGAGTTTTAAAGGGTACCTGTTGCCTCCATCCAGCCTGTGTAGATGTTTGTTGCCTGCTGATAGCAGCACCAAACAGGCAGTGTCCCTCAGCAGCATACATCCAGCCCTGCTACCCTGCCCTCCACCCTCTGGGATGCTCTGTAGTGCATGGCAGTCAGATAATTCACTGAACCCTCTAAAGTTAGATTTGCAGAAGCTTCTCAGCTCATTTTCACCTCTGAAGTCATAGGCCAATCTCCACGGAATAGCAGAGAATTGGTGATGCCAGCCACCTTCAAAGGTCTCCAGAGCACTAGATCTAGCAGCTTAAAGGAATCCAAAGTGTAAGAAACTCCACAGGGTGTGCCCCCTTTGATGCTTTAAAATTGTTTTGTTGGGTTTTTCCCCCATTTTTCTGATACTTCCTATCCAAATACTGTGTGGAAGAATAAAAGTTTCTCATTAATATCACATGTGTCTATGGCACTTTTGTCAGACTTCTGGGGCTTATATTATCTTAATTTTCTTGAAAACCCCACACTTAAATAAAGTTTCTTTGTTCGTGATCAAAGAGGAAGCTTTAGGAAATGATGTAGTAATATAAAAGCAAATCACAAAAGAAAAAAAAAGCCCACAGCTTCACACTTATAAAATTAATTTTGGATTTTTTGTGATTTTGATTAAGTAATTCATATGTCCTTATATTGTCCTTGTATATTAGTAGTTTGTCTTAAGTAGGTAAAGATGTTAAGGAGGACATTCAGAACATCCATAGCAACAGCAGAACTACAGTCATATACCACTTTTAGATTTTTTTTTTTTTGTTTGCATAGAAAAGACACTCTCCATTTGGCATAGGCTATAACTACTATAAAAATGTGTTCAAAGTTGTAATTTGGTCTTTTCTGGTTATTCTGTATGCAAATATATTCAAAATGCTTGATGAAGTACTAAAGCTTTCTTCTATGTGCAACTGCATTTAATATAGAAATTAGGAGAAAAAGAAATTGATTTATTGATATATTTATTTGAATTGACAGATATTTCATTTTGCAATACATTTTCCAAGTTCTAAAACAGTAAGAAATATAAGGACAAGTATTTACGTCTTTTAAAGTAATTATGGAGGGCATTTGGGGAGGTAATCATCATCCATGCATGAAACTATTGCTTTAAAGGCAAATGCCAGTAGCTTTTTCATGTAAGGGTGCATGTACATAGTAAGAGTTTGGATGCTTTTATGGAGCTTGTGATCTTTTATGGAGCTTTTGGATAATGCTGGTATTTCTAAAATACTTTGCTATAGAAACTAGCATGGAAGACCACTGATATCAAAAAACAGAGTCTAATTAAAAACTTTAAATATCTGTGGATGCATTCCATAGTTCAATCATAAAAACTTATTTATAGACAAACTGTTTTATTACTAAATATGTATTTACTTAAATACTACAATCAATACACACAATGGAGAAAAATTATCTTATTAAATAAAGATACAATTTCCTACCATTTCAAGTAAGGCATGAAATTTCAAATTAAAATGATGGAAGGTTCTATAATGTCTTCTTCCTACCTAGAATAACCAAACTTAATATTCATGGTAGATTTAAGTTAAAAATTTACTTTCAAAGGCTGGTTATAAATCTTAAGTAGCAGAATAAGATGTCTTAAAGACTGAAAATTAATATTAAAGTTTGGTTTTTTTGTGGATTTATGATGTAGTAATGCACTCTTGTAATAATCCCATGTTGTCACAGGTCTATATAGCACAGCCACTGCAGAACTGGTCTTCTCCAAGACCTTTATTGGCCTCATCCCTAGCGGTATCTCCAATGTCTGCCAAAATTTGCAAATAGAACCCAAATAGCCCAGCACTCAGCATATCCTAAATCTACCTTCATTTTACCTACCATCTTTATGGTATGACTAATTCAGTGACATCTGTGCTGACAGTAGATCAGCCAAGCACTTCTGTTAAACAGGGTATAAATGTTGCCATTCTATTTGTCTTTCTTCTAATGAACATTAGTACCAGCTCTTTTCTCTCTATTGGTGTCATTTTCTTTTTCACTGAATATGAGGATATATATCAACCATGAAACCATAGTGCTTTTTGAGGTCACTGGTCACTTCCAAATTGCCAGGAGAAGACCTTGCACAAGGAGAACCATTTCATAACTTCTGAGAGGAATGCGCAAAAAAGAGACAAATTCAAGTTTAAAAAAGTCACATTATCTTTTGACTCTCTTTTGCATTTTTTTTTCATAGTACATTTAACATAAAACTCATGAACAATTATATAGAAGTAATTCTGATCATGATCTTTTTGAATCCCATGCATTCAGTCTAGTGCACAACGTCCTAAAGTGATATTGGGTTAAATATGTGATTTTGAGCTGCTAAAAAGTGAGAACCAAACTAAAGCTGAAGAAGAATGGGCCTCTGAATCAACATATCTTATGTGAAGTCACATCATATTCCCTGGATGTGTATTCAGAGATGACCCTTTACTCTGTGGCTCAAGTGTATAATAGACTAGGCCTGCCACTTCCCCAGTAGTTTTGCTATCTCTGAACTGAGAGTACAGGGTGTCACTGACGAGCATTTCACTTGTGAAGCTCGTTCTACATTGTCTGTCAATCCAATTATAATTATGTTTATTCATGAAAATCTGTAGTAGTTTCTGATGTTCTCCCAAGCTTCTAACATTAGTTCAGGAATACCGTAAGATTCTTTATTTTGCCAGTTTCTTAACAATCTGTCTGAATTTCCTTTTAATCACATTTCCTTCTTTCTTTTTTCCCATATACACCCCAGGGGACCTAATTTAGTGCATTACATCTTCCACAATGATGGCTCTACATTTATGCTTAGCTGAAAAATTGACTCAAAATTAGAAATAAAAACCTCTCCAACTAAAGGACAAAGCTACTGATAGGTGTATAAATTCACACAATTGTTTTAAAGTCAGAACATATCTCTAATGCAGTTGTTACCTGTGAGACATCCAGCCATGTCAAAAAACACATTTCTTACAAAATTTGGGGCAAACTGTTTTCAAGAATTACTGTATCTTATCACACAATTGCTTAGTACAAAGTCTCTTGAAGATTAAAAATTGCATTCTCTGATGCAAAGCAGATTGTTACTAATTGGAAATAAGTATTGTCCCGAGTCTTCATCCCAGCAGGTGTTATTAATGTTTCTAGAGGTATACCTATGTTCAATGACCTTTTTAGGATAATTCTCTTTCTGAGAGGATTTCAGAGATGATCTGGTTGTTTGATGGTAACAGTTGAACAAAATTTTTGGGGTATTTTTTTTCATCAGGATGATTGTAATTCCAGAGGAATTCTCCTGGTGAATAAAGACATATGGTTCAGGGCCCCAACTGCACAGAGAGACTGAAATTTCTGTAACAATCCTTAGCTGAGACCTGGACCCACACAGCTTCTGCCACTGGCTCAAGACCTCCATTTAATCTCTGTCTTGTTCTTTACTTGAAACTTAAGTCCCCTACAATTGATTGTTAATGGGAGCAGAACTATGCCAAAACTCTTGTTTTTCCATGTGTACTAAAAATCTATTCTTTCTCAAGCCCCCATACTCAATATTTTGGAGTAGAGTTAATAAAACAAGTTCTCTGTCTAAAAGTCTGCAGCTAACTTATTGCTGGATCTAAGTTTCCACAGTGGCATCCAAGAAAACTGAGGAAGGAGTGGTGGGGAAAGCAGTAGGAGTGCAGTAAACAAGATTATCTTTTCCTAGGAGAATCAAAGGTACTGGATGCTTCCTTATGTTTTAAAAGGTCTCGTGTGGTTTTTCACAACATGTGCCAGGTGATGTTGGTTTTGTACTGGGATTATTTCTTTTATTCTGGGGCTATGAATTCTCATGCTGATCTTTTTGCCATGGGTAATTCTGCAAGAAGTGTTGGAGAATTGTAGAATGGTTTGGGTTGAAAGGGAACTTAGAGATGGCCTCCTGCAGCTCCTGTCAGTGCTGTGGTCTCTGCCAGAGCCCTGTGGTGATGCAGGGCCAGCAATGCCAGAGTGGCTGCAGGGTGGGAAATGTGACTCAGCTTGCCCCCTCCAGTCCTCCTACTCCAATTCATTGCCTTTATAGAGACTACTCATTAGTCTTACTTTCTTTTTCTTTCCTCAGAAGATAATGGCTCTTACTGAATAAACCCACCAGCCATTAAGTGGTACTACTTTACTTATGAGTGCTTGAAGAAACAGGACTTAGCTTGAGAAATTTAGATGAAAGAACTTTTCTCAAGCAAGGACTTTTTTCAGACTAATCCTGCCTCTCTATCAGTACTTGGTGTATACATTAATAGTATTAGAATTTCTGAAGAAGGTCTGTAAGGAAAATTTGCTATGTGTTTGGTGTCTATGTTTCTTCATTGTGAACTTTATCTTTTAGCCTGTTCAGTGACAACAGATGTCAGAGCAGGTTATTAACTAAGCTAAGCTTTGCAATTTGACTTCCAAATTGCAAAACAGAGTTCTGCAGCCAGAAGCATATTTAGAGTGTAGAAGCAGTGCAGCACTATCTCCAGTGTCACTCACATGATTTCAGTGGTCCTAGATGAAGTTGGCAAAGCATGTGACTGGTGAATCAACCCAACTGCAGCAAAGCAATTGCGTTAGGCAGGTAGAGACCAGGATATTTGACCCCTTTTCTTGTCTTCCAGATGGGACTGAGATTCAAAACTCCAGACTGTGGAGGTCATAGGTTGTATTTGTTCACATTAAAATTGGGTCATTGCAGTTTATTTTTATACCTCCTTTTTCTACCTTCTTTTTCTACCTCCTTTTTCTTATCTTGCCCATACTCAGGCTGCTTATTGAACAAAGGCTGCCTGAGCTACTAGTAGAGTTAGAACCCAGCCTCTGCATAGATCTAATTAAAAAAAAAAGTGATCAGCTAGAAATCTATATTTTAATGGAGTTATCTGAATGAAAAAAAATATGCTTTTTCAAATACTTTCCTTTGCTTTGATAGCTGTCTATCATTGAACTTAAGTACAGAGATGCACAAGTCCTTGAAGAAACCCTTATGTAAATACTATAGATGAAAGCAGTTCTACATTAAAAAAACCCAAAAATGTTCTGCTTCTACGGAACAGGCATGCATTTATGGATAGTCCAGGTATTCATGCTGCTTGTCCTAGGTATCTGTGGCCTTCAAGACTGACTATCTACAAAGACGGATGTACTTTTAATAAAAAGTATGTAATTCTAATTTCCTGAAAGTATCATGTCATGTCCCTTTCAAACAATACTAAATGAGGCTCTGATTCTGAACATCTCAGGTATGCTCGAAACAAAGAACAGGATCCTTAATTATTGCAGACAAGAATCCCTTACAGGGGCAAAACCCCTTGTAATAGTCCCTTTTTCTTCTATTTTTAAGGGATTTTAATGGTAATGAAATTAAACAAACATTTCCAAATGCATGAAATGGATTATCTGCCATTACTACATGTCTAAACCTTAATTTCAAGGTCATCCAACTTAAACAAAATCAGGTGGATGAAAAAGAAAGGAATTGCTGTGCACAAGTGAGGTGCGAAAAACTTATAAGCAGAGCAGACATACAAAGTAGAAAAGAATTTATTTCTTTGTAACTGTAGCTTGATAAACAACTACTTGACACAGACTGAACTGCACAATTTCCCTGTATTTTAAGGAGTAAGTACTTCAATTGCAAGAATAGCTGCAACTTTTTTTAATATTTAATGGCTTTGTGCAAACTTTCACTATTTCAGTGTCTGTGATGTGAGGAGTCCTCTTCACAAACCATGATGATGATATAGCAACAGTAGCAGCATGGCTTTTATAAATACTTCTAAAGTGCTAGTGACAGACTTCATTCTGCATGACAGCTCTGTAACAGGGAGTAACATGGTTATATCATGTCAGCTACTGTCTGAGATAGAATTTACTGGTGGATTTGAGGCTTGTAAGTTATTACAGAGGAGCAAACCATCATGCTTCCAGTATATAGTGACAATAGAGTGAATATGCACAAACCACCTATTTTTTGGTTTTGTTTTTATTACTTGTTTTACATTTGAATTTTGTCAGGATCTCACTATTCACCCATGCAGGCTTTGCTTAACCTCCTGCCTACCAGCTGGAAGGATCCTTGAAAAGCAACTATACCTCTTACAACCCTCGTTCCTCTGGGACTATCTTACAGGATTCTTCCAAGTAACCTCCTGAAGAGGCCTGAAAGTCAGGGCTTGGTTCTGTTTATTGGATTTGTTTCCTTCTCTCAGGATCCTGAACTCCACAATGGCCTGTGGAGCCACTGCAGCCAAAGCTACCCTCTATTTGTTCCTTATTTGCCCATAGAGAGAGTGGCCACCAATGCCCCCCAGAAACCTCCTGGATGGCTTGTGCTCTGCTCTGTTGTCTGTTCATCGGATAGCTGGTGGTTCAAGTCATTCCTGATGAATAATTGGGAATGTGAAGGCGCATCAGTCATCTGAAGAAACCTCATTTATCAGACAGTCTGTAGGAGACACCGACCAAACATTGTCCATCCTTGATCTCTCCTCTCATCCCAGTCTATAAGCTTTCAACTGTGTCATTGCCCATCCCAGGGCAGACTGCTGGGCATCCTCTTGCTGTCACACATTTTATTACTTGTTTTACAAGTGAGGTTTTACAGGCTGTTCCTGTTCATCATTGCCATCCTAAGTCCATTCTAAAAACCCTACATCCACCCATGACAGCTCTAGAGTTGTGTGAGCTATCCTACCATTCTCCATCCCCCTGTCCATTCCCTGTGCTGTGGATGTTAGTTCAGGAACTGAAGAGGCACTCAGCTCTGCTGATTTAAAAAACAATGGTATAAAATCATTCCCTGTCATATTTTCCCTCTCATCAGTTCCTTCTTTCCTCTTTCTGCCTTTTTTTGGATGTTTGCCTTATCCCTCTCTTCAAACAATTTTTTGATCACCAAAGCTGACCTACCACTTCTTCACTCACAAGCTGATCAGTTGGTTCCAAAAGGAGAGGGGAGGGGGAGGTAAAATGGCTTAATCTTGTTGGCCAATCCTTTATAGGTGGCTACTAATTTAGGTTTATCCTCTCTATTCAATCATAGATTTCTTCACAGCTTTTTTAAGATTTGAAATCTTATTTCCAGTTTGGTTTGTAGGGAAAAATGCATGAATATCTTACTGGGAACAGGCTTCCAGACTTGTGAACATATGGCATGATTTGGTCAACCACATTGTATCAGAATACTAGCACAAAAAGAAAATGTAATAAGCTTGTTCTTCATTAAAAGATTGACAGGTGTTAGTGTAAGGGAAGGTATTAAAGGGGTCTAACTTCCATCTCCCTTCCTGCCATAGACTGTATGACATGCATCTTTTATGTACTTCTTGCATCTCTAATTGGGAGATCTTTTAAAAATACAACATCTGTGTAAACTGCTCTGGGAAATCAGATGACACAAATGATCAGTATCTGGAGAAGGTAAGTATTCAAAGTGTTATAGATGACAATATAGTATTGGCTTTTGCATTTATGTATTAGCTTTTGCCTATTATTAATCACATAGATTTTGATATGGTACAATTTATATTTCCTTTTAACTGCTTTTTGGTATAGTATAATCTGTCAGTTTATGTATGCACTGTATAGTTTATATAAATAGTAGTGTGATAAATATGTCTTAGGCTGGAGCATAATATTGAAATAGAGACTATATGAAGTTAAAATGCTTTTATCCATGTAACTAACTCAGAGAATAGTGTAAGATAATTAGGTGGTTCCTCGCATTTGTGGACTGTTAGAAAGGACTGCAATATGATATTGGCTTTTGTATTTATATATTAGTCTTTACACTGATCATAAGTATTTACATATAGTATCATATATACCTTTATTTAGCTGTTTGTTAGTATAATGTAATCTACCAGTTTAAGTATGTACTGCATCGCCTACAGAAATAGTAGTGGGGTGGTGTTTTAGGCCTTAACTAAACAGTGGGTGTTAAAATACCTCTATGTAACCCAAATAAATGGTGTAAGGCAATCATTTCTTCACTGACTGAATTCTCCAAGTGATAAGATAACCGTGACACAAACCAGAGCACTGGAGGACAATTAGAGAATACCATGTTACATTTAAAGAGGACATACTAAACCCTTATCAGAGGATGTAAAACAACAGGATGGAGACACAAGAAGGAATAAAATATATTAACTTGACACACAAGATGTCATGCAGATAGACCAGAGAATGAAGAAACCAAAGAGAAGAATTCCCGTAACATCAAACAGTTCACAACAGCATGTAAATAATGTGTGGACCTAATGAATATGCATGTACCTCAGTAATATAACAGTATAGTTATATTGTTGGGGACTACCAGTGTGTTCTTTGGCTGTTTGCCAGGAGCTCCCAGCACTGGACTTTAGTCTCTTATTTTATTCCCTAATAAACTTCTTTAAAATTCTGAAGCTTTATTCTATTTTTCACAAAAGGACAGGTCAATCACCACCTGCACTATTCACTGCTGTCCTCAGCTGCCACAGCTGTCTTAATGCAGAGATTACTTTCCTACAGGGCAACAGAGGACTTGTCAGCACTTTCAGGTTACTTGTTGGGATGGAATGAACTTTCCTCATTGCAGCACTTTAGTGCTGAGGCTTGTCTGTGTAGCCCAAGCAGTACTGATAACACATGTGTGTTTTGGCTATTGCAGAGTGATGCTTGCACAGCATCAAGGCTGTCTCTTCATCCCCCCCTGCCAAAGGCCAGCAGGCTGGGGGTGGGCAGGGGGCTGGGAAGCTGGGAGAGCTGTCCCACACTCACCACAGGGATTTGCCACACTATGTGATGTCATGTCCAGCAATAAAAAGTAAGGGATGGGGGTGTAGGGAAGGTGGAAACGGGCAACTTGTTTTTAAGGTATTTGTCTTCTGAAGGACTCCTGTAAGTTCTGAGGCTCTGCTTCCCAGAAAATGCCTGGACAATGCCTGCTGATAAGAAGTGGAGAATAAATCTTCCTATTTCTTTTGTTTTTTGTTCTGCTTGTATGTACAGCCTTTGCTTCTTTCATTAAAGTACCTTCATCTGGACCCATGAGCTTTAAATCTTCTTTTCTCCCAGCCTTGATGAGGAGGGGAACTGAGCGAGCAGCTTGGTGGGCACCTGGCGGTTAGATGAGGTCAACTCACCACACTTACTTAGCATAGTTAATAATAGTTTAAATACAAATTAAAAAAGATAAAAGAATTGTTGCAGCAGGTATAGGGGGCAGTAGATACGTATTTGCTTTAAAATGCACCTAGGATGAAATCAACCAGCTAATGAATTTGTTGAGATTTGCTAATACACAGGCAGTCCCAATGGACTGAAAGTGACTGCCAAATGAAAAAGAAACCCTGGTTTCAATAATACTTGCTCAGACCATTGATCACCATTAACAGGGTGAGAATAACCTATGCCAGTAATGATCTCTAGCTCCTTACTGACTTTTAAATGGATTTATATCTGTCAAGAAATTAGGCACATCATCAGATTCCATTTGTAATGTACATCAAATGTGTACTTCCTTTGCCAGTGTTCAAAGACTGTGCTGACTCTGGTACCTGGGTCCTGAATATTGTAATAGTAAAGCTGTCTATCTTGAATATAAATGTAACCAATATTAACATCAAGGATTTAACTCTAGGTGGCAGTTTATTCCGTATTTTTTTTAAATGCAGTCTAAGCAGAAGCCTAGTGATCAGCACCCTTTTGTAAATGCAACATTATAAATGCTGAAAGAAAAAGCAAATAAAACTGTGATGATAGTTATTCTGATTTCTTAAATATATTTCTTCCTATAACCATGTCACTGATAATTTAAGATTCTGATTTAAGAGGGTATGACTAAAGTTTTGCTTTCCTGAATTATTAGTCTTTTCTATATTTCTGAGATGGCTGGGAATAACCTGATACTGGCTCTAAAACACCTCTGCAATTTTGCTTTTACCATACTTCTGGCCAAACCAGCCAGTAGCTACTAAATAAATGATCTCTAGTAGTCTGGCTACAAGTATTTGATGTTGGTTGCTGCTGCTGCTTCTGAGCAGTCTGCACCCTTTTTTCAGCTCCTCACTGTTGAAGGTTCTAATGTTCAGGATATGCAGGGCCATAAAACAATTCAGGCTGGAAAGGAAGAGTGCTGGAGGGTTCTAGTCCTACCTTCTGCTCAAGGCATGGTCAGCTGGGAGTCAGACCAGGTTACTCTGCTCTCTGCAGAGAAGTTAATTTTGCAGGCTGATGACTTTGGTGTTCAGTTACACATGCAAAGAAAGCCAAGGGGAAGGAATGTCCATCCTTCATTTTAATAAGAAGTAATTACTGAGACTGACAGTATAAGTCATAACTGAGAGACTCAGTGGATACTATTGAGTGTTATGTTAGGAAAACTGAACAGATTTCCTTTTCATCCTACACAGACCTGAGCTATATAAAAAATTTTAGTAGTGGTCTCAAATGACATACCATGACATTTCAGGCATATATTTGAAATGCAGGAATGATCAAGAGCTGTGATTTTCAGCTGGAAAAACTAAAATTTAAAATTGCAGCAGTTATTGCTGATGGATTAAACTCTGGTTTAGTAAATAGGAAGGCAAAATATACAGTTAAAATAAAATGTCCAAAGTTACGTAGAAGAGTATTAATTTGGTATGTTTTGAGAACAGAAGCCAGAGAAGGAAGTAAAATTATCAAGAAAGAAACTGATGTAGAAGCTGTAACTGATGCCAGTGACAAAATATTCTGTGACTTCAACTGTGGCCACGTCAGACTCACTAACTCCAACACTATTAACTGAGGTGGGAACAGTATATTCTACCCAACCAACATGCAGGGTTTACCATTGGTCAACCCCTTGGTTTAGAATGGGAAAAGACCCCAGTTTAGCCTGAAATTATGTTGGGTTTTTTTTGTATTAAAATCCCTGTGGGACAGGGATTAATATACTTTGGGCGATGCTCAGTATTTCTAAAATTATCTACATATTCCAAAGCTAAATATTGCTTTCAAAAGTGACTAAGTATTTAGGGGTTAGGGGAGAGTCTAAGGAACTATGTCATTATATGCATTGCAGTTGATCCAAGCCTGTTGTATTACATGGACCTTGCTGATAAGACTGAGAGTTTTAAATTTTTAATTTAAATAGATTTTTAAAGATTATTTGAGGTTTTGGGTAGACATACCTATTTCAAAATGCAGTGTTGCATATTCATAGAAATCCAATTCCAAGCTTGTCTCTAATTGAGATGAATGTGATTACTGAGGAATAATAGATTGGTGCAAGTAACTATGGGAAGTAGTCCCAACAGTTTACTTCATTTTAAGAGTCAGAAACTCTCTGTGGATGACCAATGTAATCCTTGCAGTCAATCTAAGTTCTTTAAATGAAGTAAAGGAATTTTAACTTTTCACAGTAATACAAGTTTTCATTTAAATATTATTCTATTGGAAGGCATATTAGACTGTACACAATTTAGCTGGAATAGAGACATGGGCATCAAACTGGCATGTGGGGTCCCTAAAATTTAACCTAATTTCTTGTGTTTATGTAACTCTTGGTAAGATGTCCAAAACAAGCTCTAACAAACCTAAAATAAGTTTTCCTAGATTTTTTTTTTTTTTGGCTAATGACAATTCAAGTCAAGGCAGAATCCCTAGTCTACTTCAATCATCTCTCTTTTTAAAATCCCCATTCTCTTTCTGCTCTTGTGCCTGCTGGGCCCTTACAGCACCATTTGTTCTTGAAGTGGTTGGCAGTTTGGTTTTAATTCTATTAAACTTCTCCATATGTGTCTCTTGGGGTTCATCTTTTTTGGTTTTATTTTAACTGTGAAAATATAAAAATCCTGATCTCTCAGGCTTCTGGCTTGAAAGGACTTCATTACCAGGGTTTCTTCCATCTCTGTTTCCAGATTCAGAAATTAAGTTCATTCAATTAATACCTTCTTGCATGGGTAGACATACTGTCACTTAGTTTTTTCCTCAAAAATATATACTACAAAAAAAAAAAAAAAGATGGGCCAGCTTAGGTTGTTGAGTATAAGCTCTACTTTTTCAGTTTTGGAAGTTTGGTGTCTATATGGGAATATTTTAGAAATGTCACCACCCCCATAGCAGAAAGCATGATGGTAAAACATGATTTACCATGGGTTGGGTTTTCCTGAAATTATATTTATAGAGAAGTTAAGGCATCCAGAGCTGGTTTTGTTTAATGCACTCTCATTTTAAAGCATTCAGTTGTAGGTTAAAACCACTCTAAGCATTAATATTATTTAAAATTATCTTGCTCTATCATTAAGTTATCATTGATTTAACTCATCAAAACAGTGTCAAATTCTTTTGTTTTAACTGCTGAAACTGCAATATTTCTATTACTACATGAAGAACAGAGTGAAATTATCTTTTAAAAGAGGCTAGCTAGGAAAGGTACAAATTTCCATGGAAAAACAAATTACTTTAAGGTAACTCAGTAGTTAATTTTATGCTCTTCTACAGTTTAAACTGTCATGCTTATTCCCTATATCTCATATTCTGTTAACTCCCTGAATTCATACTTGTACAGAAGCATGTTCGAAATTTGTCACTGATCACCAGAAGTAAACAGTCAGAAAGGTAAATGAAGCTCAAGTCAGCAGAACAAGCATCCATCTTTCTCTCATTCTCCCCTTGTGCTAAACACATTTGTAATGGCTACCACTGTACCTTTTCCAAAGCTGCAGAATTCCTCCAGAGGTGCACATCTTCAAGTGGATTTCCAAATGTGCTAATAGGAAGCCTCATTCTTTGAGAAGACTCTTTTGCCATGTCTCTGAATGAAATTTAGGAAAAAAAAAATTAGCCTGTGCTCTAAAAGAACAAATGAGGTTTATAAGCTGAAACAGCTTTCTCTGCTCTCCTTTACACACCAGTATGGAAACACTATGCTGTGTTATCTTCTGTACAGATCACAGCTCTTAGCATTAGGCTATCCATTGCATGCAATCCTGTGTTCTCTGTTACGAAAATAAGAAACTGTAATAGACCTTTCTTGCCTATTAGTTGAAATTATGATAGGTTTTATTTTGACAGAATAGTTTTGTGGATTGATTCTCCTTTTTTTTTTTGGTTGTTTCTATGACTGAGTAATAATTTGTTTTTATAATTGCTATGAAATGAGACTATTTTTCCTTAAAAGTTTAAACTCTTAACAGGTCCCAGGGCAATTTTAAAGATATGAAAGTTCCTTACACATGAAAATTCAGAGATCTTTTGAAAAACAGATTTGATTCCAAAATATTCTTTCTGAACAACAAAAAATATTTGAAACGTGAGAGAATTCAGGTGCTTCAATAAAGATGGATCTAAGTATTTAGTGTTTTAGATACAGAATACTGAGAGGTGGAAATGTCTCTCTGAAGCAGTGGGAGTTGTGAGAGAAACACAGGCCTGAAAACAAGAAAAATCCCAATCAAAATGCAGTTGTTATTAGGCTTACAGAAAAGCAAAAGTGGATTCCCAAAAGAGAGGAATCTGTATTGTGAACTGGGCTACAGCAATCTATCAAAATAGAGATAATTAATAAAAAAATTAATATCTGAGCTAATTCAAGTATTACTTATGAGAACATTTTTACTCACTTTAAAAAGTGACTAACCTTTTTTCTGGAATTATGCATTTGTTAATGTTCTCTAATATTTCAGAAACTGCTCAGTTACCATCAGCAGCCAAACCATTCTGAATTCTGTAGTAGTTGGCTACTTAGGTCTTCTGAAAATTTCAGCCTTAAATCAACATCTCATTGAAAGCAAAATTATTTTTCTGAAATAAAGCAAGTATTGTAACAGTGCTTCTGGCAGCATTATAAAGAAGAATAGATGCAACCTTGGGAGGCGATCTAATCAATCTATCTGAACAGAACAGGAATATTGTGCCAGGTCTCCTGCAGTCTCTGTTGTTGCTAATTGATTCTACTGTGATGTTTGGCTTTTTTTTGATGTTTAGCATGAAGCTGCTAACTCATGCTCACTTTCTAGCAGGATATAACTCTTAGCTCTTGTTTCAAATTACCTTTACTGAAACACAGTATTTTTGCACTCTTCTTGGCCAAGCATAGTATTTTTACTTTCATAATTGTATTTCATCTTTTATTTTTTCATGTTTCTCTGCTAATCTCTGAATAGGAATTTGAGTTCTGATCTTCTGATTCAGCATACCTATGGTTCCTTTTAGGTCTGTTTTTTCCTCAGATATAATAACTCCATTCTCTCACATCCTGTCACTGGTCCCCACAGAGAAGATATCAGTGCCTGCCCTTCCTCAATGAGGAAGTTGTGACTTCAATGAGGTCTCTCCTCAGTCTCCTCCAGGCTGAACAGTCCAACTGGCCTTGGTTACTCCTTGCATGGCTTCCCCTCAAGGCCCTTCACCATCCTTGTTGCCCTCCTTTGGACACTCTCTAACAGTTTAATGTATTTTTTTTTTAATTGTAGTACCCAAAACTGCCCCCAGCACTCGAGGTGAGGCTGCCCCAGCTCAGAGCAGAGCGGGACAATCCCCTCCCTTGCCCGGCGGGCCATGCTGGGCCTGATGCCGCCCAGGACGGGGTTGGCCCTTCTGGCTGCCAGGGCGCTGCTGGTTCATGTTCAACTTGCCAGTGCTGATGACACCCAAATCCCATTCTGCAGAGCTGCTCTGCAGTGTCTCATTCCCCAAACTCTCTGTACACCCAGAGTCGCCCTGTCCCAGCTGCAGAATCTGGCACTTGCCCCTGTTTAACTTCATATGGCTGGTATGAAGCATTCCCCACCCAATGCAATTTACTTATTTAAAAAGCCTTAACCACAAGAACTGAACTGCTTGCTTATTCCTCACTGCATCACTTATTCATGTGTGGGAAACACAATCTTTAGACAGGTCTAATGTCTTGTGGAAAATGCACATTGGATTACTGCACAGTGCTGCTACATTGGTGTAGTGTTGATTTCAGAATGTGTTTTACTTTAGGTAAACTTGCCTATTCTGAGTTATTTTGTTCATGGAGCTGAACATTACAGAGGAAGCCTTCTGAGAAAACAACAATGAACAGTACCATTTAGGCAAATGGCTAATTTTATCTTTGCTTTGCCAAGTCACAATTCATTGTCCTTCTTGATGGTGCAAAACTAATTGGCCTTTATAACAGTTACATTACCTCCAAAGGCACATAAAATTAATGCAAAATAAACATCACCATGATCAAAGACGGACTGATTAAAAAGGAAATACAATCACATGAAGTTGATATTCAAACCTATAACAGGTTGTCCCAGAATTATAAATCAAAAAGTTTTCCAGGCTATACGCTATGGCTCCAGTTTATTATTTTATATTTGCTTTAACCTTGGAACACCCTTAATGCATCTACTCTGCAGTGATTAATACAAGTGATGAAAAGAAACTATGGAAGGGCAATGTTACATTGCATGACTAATTACTTTACCATGTTACTTATTTGCAGCTTTTAAAATGTTTTTGTTCATATAAATAAATCAAAGCCTGTTGAGCTCTGTGCTGTATGTGAAACACTATCTGACTGTGATACTTCCAAGGGGGGTCCATCACTTCCAAGAAATTGTACTTTGAACTGCAGAATGTCCAGCCTTCTTTTTTCCTCCATTCCCTCTTATATTTCCTGTATTTGCAGTAAGATCCTGGTTGAATATGTGAGTAATATAATTTCTCTCATCAGAGTTCACATTGGAACAAATTTGTATATTGAATTCCTTCTTCTAAAAAATCTCAAATAACTTTGGCAGTTCCTATTGAGTCTGAATGAAAGAAAGCTTATTTGATCCTGACCACTGAGGGGTCAGGATCATCATCTGATTTTTAAATTTAAAAATGAAAATGACAGTGAGTTCATGTAATCTCAGTCTTCAAAGAAGAGTGCAGAAATATTCTTGGAAAAACAGACATTTCAACTTGAAGGAAATAAGTTATATTTAATCAAAAGTTGCATTTTTATGTGAAGCAAGTAAAATTCTAGAAAAGTTAAAGAAAGATACACATTTACATGGGATTTTTATTTGAAGACTTGACAGTTATTCTGTACAGGATAATTGATTTTAGAAAATATGATTCTCAATTAAATTGAATGACTGTTATTGGGGAAAATATCTAAGAGTTGTTAAAACCCACCCATAAGTATGATAAGTTCAGAAATCATTGTGGTCTACAAATTCATATACTGACACTTAACAACCAGACAAATATGTAGAAGACTACATTAAAGAGGAATCAAATTAATTATTCCTCACTTGTGCTGTTGATTTTACTTGGAGTCTGGAACTTAAACTGTGAGAGAGGGTGCTTTTATGGATGTACTCATTCCTGGAGAGAGGGGAAAGAGAAGCTTCTCTTCAAATTATTTCTGGAGAAAGCAAAGGCTTTCTCTTTTTTATTGACTTTCATCATAGTGGATCCAAACAGGACATGTTGTTATCCAGTAAAGAATATATTGGAGATAACAGGCTTAATTAGATGCATCTAATATATGTGATATGCAATACCTCAAAGGAAATGTGTTAGGGCATTGATGTGGGTGCCTGAGTGAATCCAAATCACTAGGCAAAGTGGGGATTCAGAGCCTCCATTCTATGTGTGACTGTAGGGAGCAATGGAGAGAAAGACAGAATCTAGGGAACAAAGAATTTACACAAGGAATTCAAATATCCATATGCAGTTTTCCAGAGGAACAACCTGCAATTATTTTAGGTGAATTCTGCTTATTTTACATGCAATTTTTCATTCCCAGTGCTTCAAATTACAACTGAGGTATCCAGTTTTTTTTATGTTGTTTTACAAACAGCTTTGTCTATTTTCATCTAACAAGGTGGGTGGGTTATGTTGCCATCAGTAAACTAATTGTGTTCTGTATTGACAGAATTAATCTATAAATTCTGTGCAGGCAATCTGGACACAACTAAATTGAAGAGGTTATGTTTTGTAAGCTGATGGTCTGAACAGCATTCACTGATAGTTCCCAGAAACTGAGCATAAAGGTTACATGGTCAGATAGTGGCTTTGAGGTTTAGTTTTGGGTTGGTTTTTTTTTTTGCTAGGCAAAAAGAATTGTTCCTTTTATAGGTAACAATGAGTCACCAAACTGCCTCAGCCCTTCTGCAGAGCAGCAGTAGAGAAAGTTTAAATTAGACAAGGCCACTCTTTTGGTAAGGATTACTAAGTACTAAAATAGATGTCATGGGAGGTTGTGTAATCGTCTCCTATAGAGGTTTTTGAGAGCAACGATAAAGCAAAATCTCTCTCAAGTCTGGCAAGGCACAGCTGATCTATTTTTCTGTGATCATATTTTATTTTCTAAAATCTAGCACATATAGCATTTTATAGAAAATAAAATGCTTTATGTATAATATGGTAACATGGAGCATTCAAAATACTCTCTTCCAGTTTATTGCCTTTCCCATAAAACCCTGAGCATGTGATAAAGATGAACTGAACTCTTGTATCCATTTAACTATTTTTCAAATAGTTTAATCTTAGAGAGAAAAACTGCAGAACAGAATTAATTTGTTGCCTGTGTATTTGTATAGTCATCTTTTTATAGTCACAGAACATGAACATCACTGTCTTTAAGAACAATAAACAAGCACAGCTGCATTCCCTGCAGTTGAATTAGTAAACAGAAAGTAAAACTTTTCTCAAACAGCAACTAAGTCATCCTGTAATGAGGGAATTAATATGGAACAAACGTAACTGAGAAACATAACCATTTGAGATAAATATGTTTTCATCTTGTTAATCTATTATTGACCTATTCCAAATCTGAAAATATTATTGTTGTCTTCTTAACATATTTCCTGGTTCTTTTGCTCTTCTCCAGCACATTTGTAAGGATTAGAGAGCAAACTTTCTGCTCCCTTTCATCAAGATCAGCTCTTTATCTCACATGGAGAAGCTTTCTTGCATGGGCATTCAGCTGAGGCCTCTGACAAGCACCAAAACACACCCTCCTATAGCCCTCCCAGCAGGCACCTGAAGCCAGGTCCTCTGTGCTCCTCTCATGGCCATTAGCCTGCTGGCACTGTTTCACTTAAAGTTAGCATCTTTGTATCATAGCAACACAAGAGAATGCAAAGCATGAATAATGCAGAGGTGTTTTGTTACAAAAAATAATTGGAGAATTCCTGAATTGACTTTTATGTTTGAATGATTTTTAAGTACAAATTCATGAAGCAAGTTTCCCATCAGACACATAAATAATGGCATTCCAGCATGAAGCCAGCTTGTAGATGAGAAAAACTGCCTCTTTTCTTCTTAAAATGTATGGCTATGTCACCTGTTCTTCAGTCACTCAAGGAGAAACAAGTTCCACAATGTTATTGTGATGAGGGCAGGTCAGCTGGTTATTTTTAGCTTGAGCCAACTCCCACAAGAGGAAACATTCTTTACCTGCAGCTTATTAGCATTCAGAGCTGCACAGCTCCATCCCTTTGAGCATCAAAACAGCTATTTTAGTCTTATTTTTACAACCAAATGCTTGCTGTTCAGTATTAAGAAAAAGGTGACTCAGAAAAAGCCAGCATAATATGTTTCTGATCTCAAAAGCAAAATGCAAAGACTGGTTACTAAAGTCTCTGGCAATGGAGTAATTAGCACATAAACATAAGGACAGCTACTACCAGGCATTAATGACTATAGCCATTAAAACTCCCCTGGAGTAGAGAATGGAATTTTCACTATATATTTTTAAGGTTTCTTTTCATATCTACATAGTTAAAATTTTGATGTAAGCTAGCATTTAGGTTCAAAACCCCTTATTTACGTCTAGTGAGGATGACATTTTAGGATAGACAGGATCTTTTCTATTGTGCTCCTTGACCTGGCTGCATAGGTTCACAGACATAAGAGTTTATCTTTCTGTTTTGCTAACTAGACACATATACCCCAGAGGGAATTCCAAATTACCATCTGGAAAGGTTTGAAAATATGATCTACATTTTAATACTAATTGAATACCTATACAAAGTCAGGTGTAGGAATGTTCTCAGAAGGAACCACTCAAAAACTCTTGCTTGCTGTCCTCTCCTGGATGTATATCCACTTCAAGGTTAGATACAGTCTGATTATATGTAGACATATACAAGGAATCATAAAAACAAAATGGGTGAAAAAACCACTGCTTTGTTTAATTACAATATTGCACTGGTATTACAGTTGTTTAGAAACATAAAGTTCAGTCAAATTTTTAAGTTGTTGTTTACCAGTAGAGTAAACAACAAGAAGTTGCCTTTCAAAAAGAAAGGCAACTTACTTAAAATTTCTAAAATAGCTTGTTTTTTGAAAAGAATATTTTCAATTTTCCTTATAGATATTTGTTGATAATACCTCTGACCATAAATTCCAACTGTTTGAAACCTGACATCAAAGGGGTCTGTAATTCACTTTGAATTTGCTGAAAATTCTGAGCATTGAATTTATCACAGATGTCTTGAGGTCCTAGGTGATTCTTTCTTACACTCATCCCACAGAAAATACTTTAATTCCCTCCTCTTATACTAGGATGTAACTTTTTTAGGTCATTCAGGATGCTAGTGTTTACAAGCTGCACTGTACAGATCAATAGAGAGATGATGAAACAATAGTTTCTCTGTAAGAGTTTACTAGCTGGCAAAACCTAAGACAACCCTCTGTCTTCAGCTGCAAAGGCATTTGGAGCTGCTGGAAATCTGTTCACAATGTCAGTATCTTAATTTGCCCTTTATTTCCCATATTTTCTCCTCCAGCTTCCATTGATCCTGGCAGTCACTCAGGGGTAGAACTCAAAAGTTCTGTTGCATTATGTACAACAGAGAAACCAGAGAATGTAGGTGGGAGACTGACTTTGCTAAGCAAGCAACATCACTGCAACACAAGAATGTTGGAAGTCCTCAACATATAAGGGATATATAATTTGAGACAAAAGAAAAAAAACGACCCCACCCATCACTCTCATTATTAATTGCTTCAACTGAGTCTGATTTATGGAAGGATATTAACTTTCAGCGAATCTAAATGAACCAGAAGTAGCAATTTTGTATTCCCATATAAATAGATCAAATGAACCTGAATCATTACTTACTTTCTTCCTGAAATAAGTTTTCCATTTTTCAAGGGTTCTCCTAAGAAAATGGATGGAAAATGACTGGATGTCAGTATCTCAGTGTAAACTCATAAAAGCTTTTAGAGGCATCAATTGTTTTTTTTTTCCTTTAAGCATCTTCTGATGTCTTATCAAATGCCTCACTGCATTTGTGGATGTTGGAGATTTTGGACTGTCCTTTCCAGACACATTTAAGGAAATTAATTTGGCTAATAGCAGTTAATAATTTGTGAGGCTTTTCCTGTTCCTACAGGAGTCTTCCTGCCTCCTTGGTGTCAGATTATTATTTTATGAGTTGTTTGATCTGAAACTGAGTTTTAGATTGACTACACAGTGTAGCCATCCTACTTCTCATTCAGGATTGTAGTGTGGCATCACTGTGGGCACCCATTATGGACAATTAATTGTGTGAGAAGGAACCAGTAATGGCTGTGACTTGAGAGTAAGAGATCCTTAACTAGCAGTTAAAGAATATGATGCGTAGGAGTCTTGCAATTACAATGGAACAGGTGGAGAAAGTTAATGCAAGCTTGTGCTCTTACTTGCCCAGCAAATTTTTTACTTTTGGCTTCCCAATCCATTTCTTAGACAAACTCCAGTTAGGAGGAAATTTTTAGCACATTATTGAACCCTCTTGAGTTTACCATGTTCTCCCTCAAAAGCCACACGGCTGCCCAGTACAGATGTGCCAGATGACAAACAGTTCTCACCAACAGTGCACCTGGGAAGGGCAGGCCAGGTAAGAATGAACAGGTCAGGACTGGGGACCCTCAGGAATTCTTTGCATGCAGCCCTGCTGCCATGTCTCCACTGCAGCCACTATGTATGGAAAAGTACCAGTTCTAGTAACCACACTCTCCAAAGCACAGATTGTTGTTGAATTTTGCCAACATTCCTGTTAATAAAATTTTATTGTTGGATTGTTTTTGGTAAATAAACAAACACAGGAGAACCATGTATGCTGCTAGAGTGAGTTGAAGCAATACTGCTGGGGAGTGTTCGCTGTAGTAGCAGGGAGTTTTAATGCTTAGTACTTCAAGAAAATACAATTAAGCCATAGGCCTGGTAACAGCTCGTACTACTGAAACATTAGGGCAGTTAATTGGTTATGCATTAGTTGCAATCCTGACTTGGATTGGGCTGTTAATGCCCAAGAGATGGGTCTCATTTCCCTCATCCAAAATGCTTTTTCAATTCCCAGGCCAACAGTTTCCATCATGGGATGGGGGAATATCATCAACAGCTCCCATCTCTAGGCTGTACAAATGTTTAAGGTCATATTAGGATGACTATATGCACAGATTAATACTATGTAACATTTATTCGGAGTAATAGGATGGCAAATAGTAGGATACTCTTTCCCCTTTTTGACCTAGGTTCCTGTTGTGATTTCCAGAATAGTGCTTATCAAAACCAGCTTGACATTCAGAAATTTTCAGTGGTGTCAGTAAACATCCTTTCTGTTAAATTGCTATTGGTTTCCTCAAGCTAATCATTCTTTTAGTCTCAAAAGTTCTAACTCCTGTCACTGGAAAAGAACTGAAACGAAAAAGGAACAAAAAAAAAAATCCTTAAGTCTGACTTGCAACCCCTAATGAGAAAAGAAAAAAAAAAAAATCTGTCATCTCATTCAGAAGAAAGAAAAAATGCTAGCTTTTTTTAAGTGAAATAAATGCTTTCTCTAAACATGATCGCAGTTGACAAAATGCTGGATGTTTAGGTGGCAATTATAGCCCTTTCAGAGACTGTCAAATCTTGTCACAACACATGTTATAAATGAGGACAGATTTAGACATCCTTTCTGACAGTTATGTGTAGGATGTGGATGGTTGGCAGTTAAATTTCAAATGCAGGGAAATTTTCCTTCCAATAAATCTTTGCTTGTTTATTAAGAGGGAGTTGCCGTGCACTGAATCTTGTATCTACCATGTGTAGCTTTTCATCCTTACAGCTTTTGACATTTCACTTTAACTTTCTTTGTGACAGCCATCTGAACATTGTTTTAGGTAAAAAGTAACCTACGGTGCTCTGGAGATGTAAGAATTCTTTTGGTGTTTTCATACTGAGATGAGAGTAGGAAATGTGTCGTATTATACACGGATGGATAGATAGCAAGAAAGCAAATAACTGAGACAGCAACAATGCTGATTGAAGGGAGCAGCTTCATGATGCACATAGAAAAAGGGACAATGCACTAGCCCACATTCATCATGTGAGATGTGAAAAATGATAAAGTATTAGTAATAATAATGTGCATCAGAAAGCACAATTTGTCTGATGACAAACTACTTTGTGTGTCATTAAAGGTCAGATCTGATGTGGCTTTCAAAATGTTTTTGATGTTAAGAGGACAAACAGCATGGGGAAAAGGGAGGTAAGAAGAATTGTATTGCCATGGGCAGGAATCCTGGCTGGGTCAGACAGAACTTTTTTGGAAGCTTTCAAGGTGAGCATGCTGGAGCAACCTCGATGTTGTGATGAGTGCAGCATAAGCCTTGTCAGCTGCCACTGCCTAAATCTGCTAACCAGTACAGTGAAAAGCTTTGCATTCAACCTTTCTACAAAGGCTGATAAAGAGGTGAGAAAGAGAGAGGCAACATCTTCCAGTTAGGTGATGTCCACCATACACTGCATTATATACAGTTAATGGAGAGAAGGCAGCTCCTTTAGTACCTGCTCCAAATGCCAAAAATCTGTTCAAGTTCCCAAAAGCATCTCCTCCTGGAAGAAACAGGTAAGAGGAAAAAAAAAATCTTCTTATCCATTTTGTAGTCCTCTCTCACTGGAATATGACACATTATAGACTAACTTTTATGAATGGTGGTGTATAAAACCCTAGTGAATTAGGTAAGTGTAAAGCTAACATTTCATAGAGAGAGGAAGAGATGTAATCTATGATATCAGGACCTTGTGATTCTCTTATTTAGCTATAGTAGCAGTTTAGCATAAGACAGTTACTCACGTGCAAACTGTTAAGCAGATCTCTGAGTTGTTTGCTGGACGGGGACCAAAGTGCTCATTGCGTTGGAGGACGGAACCCATAAACTGGAACACTGTGGGCAGCTATACCTTTTGCAGAGCTGAAGTTTTAGCACTTTCTATTTTCATAAGAGTGACAGTGTTATGTAACTAGCATATAGATGAACTTGTGTTCATTCCTAAAGATCATAAAATATTCAAGAGTATTTGTGAGATTCTATCTTGAGTAATACAGCTTAAGCCCTTGAATTCTGAATGGGTAGCTCTCCTGTTTCTGTCTTGTTACAGACCATTCACTTAGCCTTAATGACATGCACTCAAATAAATGCTTGCTATTTCACAAATGTGAAAATAAATTTACTGTTTCTGCGCTCCAAGACATCAGCATTTATTGCCTCATTTGGGAAAACGACAGAGTTATTTGGTTCATTTATACTCTATTCAAATACTGCTTTGAGAACAGGGACCATCATCTTGTATCTCAGGGTTCCTCATGAAGAACAGGCTGAATATACAGACTGTATATTCCTAGGTATCTTCCCTTCTATTCACTTGTATGAAAAAATCTTAGGGGGTAAAAGATTACAGGATGTCTCAGGTATGCATAATTAATTTGCCCATAAACTACTGAAATGTAACATCAACATTTATTTTATTATTATTATTATTATTTGTTCAGTTCCATACTCAGCTGAGCTTGTATGTCTCTTCTAGACTTAATGGGTTAATTTATTATATGTGAATAAATTCTACCTGTGTGAATAAATGATAGTATCTTTTCTTCACATTCATTTAACCCATGAATCCTGCTTGGCAATAAAACACTGCGAAATGTTTCTCTGTTTGAGAAATATTTCTGACTCTTTTTAAGGAAATGTCATATTTGCATGTATGCATTCAGAAATAACAAAAAAAGAAGAATTAGCTACTTCAGAAGTAATCTTCACATTATTGGATTGCTATGGGAGTACACCATCTTATTTTACAGCTTTAGGCAGTAACTCTGATTGTTATGAAGCTTATCAGAAAATTAGAAGAACCAACAATTTCAACTCTTTTTAGTGTCAGAAAACTAATCTTTAGGATTATAATTGTTTGAGGTTTGTCAGACTTGTTCTCCTATTTCTCCTATTACTGACATATTTCTAAGTACAGTAAAAAATAAGGAAAAAATATCCCATCAAGGTAAAATAACCAACACGTTCCCAGATAATGTCTGTAACGGAGCCATTGACCCAACTTGGGAAAAATTAAAATGCAATAACAAAACATTCACATTTAGATGGAAGCACTTTAAGGCTCCTTTCAATAAATGGCTTTTCTTCAAGGCAAATAGATCTTTCACTGCTGAGGAAAATAGGTATTTCTGCACTATACCCGTTCAAAATCCTGACCTCCAAATTCTTACATCAGAGACCCACATACACCAGTTAATGGCACTGCTGTTGATGCTGAGGAGGGAAAAGGATATTGTGCCATTCTATCACTATGTCTGCTCAGAGGCCACATGGGTCAAGATGGTACTCTTCAATGAGAAGGAAAAACAACTCATGTTGGTACAAGTTCCTTGTGCTCAATTCTAGGTTCCTGTATTTGAAAGGATTTGGTATCACAAGATACATCACGAGAACATCACAAGAACATCATTCTGTATTGAAGAAATGACTGGTTACCTCCTCAGCTGCTGACAGCTGGAATTTGAAAGTTGCTTTATTTTTTAGCTTCTCAGCCTATCATTCAGAACTACCTGCAATTGCAGGTAATCTGCTTCTGCATCATTGACCAAAGCACTGATCCAAACTTCCAAAGGATATAAGATATTGTAAGACATTTATGCCCAGTATACAATAAAATCCTAATGAATTGCTGATTAGTTTTCTGCAAGATTTGGGTAAAAATATAGCAGCCATTCCTTATATGAATGGTTTACTGGGAAAGGCCAACAACCTAAACTTAACAAGATGCTGCTAGGTGATTTCAGGTAAAGAGAAGGTAAAGAGCAATAGAAAAAACACCAGAAAATATAGTTGGATGATTTGATTTAGACAGAGCAAAGGGAAAAAAGCAAATTCTTTGGATCTAATGATTGCCAAATATAACCATGTTTGAATTGTTCTACTGGTCACTGTTTGAGATGTCACAAGCAGATCTGACACATTTTGTATATTTTTACAGGGACTATTACTGATCACTTTTCATTAGCAATCAGAGATAGTCACTAGTCAATAACATGAAGAAGCACTAAGATGCTAAATTTTATACCAGTCCTCAGTTTCTGCTAAAAGAGTACTTTTCTACATGTAACAAAATAATTCTCATTCAGATTATTCTATTGGTACTGGGGTTCTGATGGGGTTCTAAAGAAAATTATTTTTCCATGGACTGATAAGGATCCCCTCCTTCAAAGTCATGAGTGATGCATCCAACAAAGAGGAAATCAAACAAAAACACCCAGAGACATGCATGTTCATGCATGAACAAGGAGCTCCTGGATAAATTTGCCCTACAGAGGGTGGAAGCATGGACAAAGGACTTCAGGAGAATACAGAGAAATTGTTCAAGCAGACATGGATCAGGTTAGGAAAGCTAATAGATTTAAAGATAGAATTAAATCTGGCCAGGTGCATCAAGGGCAATGAGAAAAACTACTACAGGTATGCCAGTGATAAGAGAAAGAGTACGAGGAAAGTGTGCCCTACCAGATGGAAATGGGACATGTGGTTACTTGGCAAATGGAGAAGGCAATAATACTCATTGACTTTTTTTTTGTCTCAGTCTCGACAGGCAAGTGCTCCAGCCACACCAGCCAAGCCACAGAAAGCAAAGACAGGGACTGGGAGAATGAAGAACCACCTGCTGTAGGACAAGATAGATTTAAGGTCATGTAAAGAACCTGGAGGTGCACAAGTCCATGGGACTTGATGAGATGCCTCTGCAGGTCCTGAGGGAACAGACAGATTAGGTGACTATGCCACTGTTTACCATATTTGAGAAGTTGTTGCTGTCTGGTGAAATTGCTGCTGTCTGGAACAGGGGAAATGGAACCCTTTCTTTCAACACAAGAAGGACACGGACCTGTTGGAGTGAGTCAGGGGAGGGCCACAAAGATGACCAGAAGGCTGGAGCACCTCTCCTAAGAGGAAAGGCTGAGAGAGTTGGGTTTGTGCATCCTGGTGAAGAGAAGACTCCAGGGATACCTTACAGCACCTTCCAGTACCTAAAGGGGACCCACAGGAGACCTGGAGACTGATTTTCTACAAGAGTATGTAGGGATAGGACATATATCATATAGGACATAGGGTAATGGCCTAAAACTGAATGAGGGTAGGTTTAGAGCAGGTATTAGGAAGAAATTATTTCCTATGGAGGGTGGTGAGGAAATTGGAATAGTGGAACAGGTTGTCCAGAAAAATTGTGGAAGCTCCATCCCTGGAAGTGTTCAAGGCCAGATTGGATGGACTCTAAGCAACCTGATTTAGTGGGTGGCATCCATGCCAAAAGCAAGGAGTTCAAAATGACATGGTCTTTAAGGTCTCATCCTACTCAAACCTTTCTATGATTCTACATTTCTGTGATTTCCCATTCTTTATCATGCTACCAGGAATAATGCTTCATCATTCTGTTTCAGCAGTGCTGACAGTATTTAGCTTTGTAGTAAATCCTGCCAGACATCAGCCACAGCTACAGCTACAGGCACAAAATTATAGCAGCATGACAATTTTTATAGGATACAATAGTGAAAAGAACTCTTTTTAATTCAAAATAACCAAAAGTTTGGTCATTGCTGACCAGTACATCACCTTTAAAGACAAAATGGGTTTGAGTCATCAAAATGAAGTAGTTTCATCTTAGATTCTTTCATTATGCCAAGAACTATCTGTACTCTAAAATTTTAATGATATCATAGTATCAGAACATAAAACAACCATCAAAAAATGCACACGTAAAGCATTGGCAAATGGCCAAAATGTGGCTTTCTAGAGAATGGACAATTGTCCTTTGTTGCATCCTAGACAAGAAGCTGTGCAAATTCAAACTTACTAGGGAAGGTTTGGAGAGAAAAACTGAGAAATAGAGTACTCAAATTTTGTCTTACATATATGCTACTGACAAATAAGTAAGATAATAATTGCTCTATTTAGTAATAGCTTTGACAATTTCTGTCTTATATAGGCAGCACTTTCATACAGAAATATGTATATATTATTGTTGCATATAGGTAAAACCATATGAAAGGAAGGTCTTGTAAAATCATGGCTCAGGCCTGCTACTTCTTCTGAGCAGAAAAGGACTAAAAGTGACACAGGTGAATTAGAGGTAGAAAAGCAAGTTACATAAAAATTGTGTGTTCACATCGTGGTGTACTGTGCTCAGCTGAATTATGTTTGTAATGATATGTAGCTGATAACTGGCTAATTGCTTAAAATGGACAGATTTTTAGAATAAAGTGACCCTTGTTTGCACCTGCCTGGGGACTCTGCACCACTACGGACCCTCACCTCACATATTATGCTTTTCAAACAATAGTGAATAAATAGTAACTTTTGAATTAATAAATCCTTGTTTAATATGAATCTTTATAGGTGAGTTTAAAATTTTCTAGAGTTTTGGTTATAGTGATTACTTACATTGCATGGTCTTAACCCTCAAGATAAAATGTCATAACACTTTTCATTTAAACAGGCTTACACAAATAAATGTGTGTGTTAAATGGATTCTGTGGCAATTTATATCACTACTATTTTATTAGTCTCACTCTTTAAAGTAGCTGAATGTTCTCTAGTAGCTACATTGTATGCAGAAAAGATTTAGGGCAGAGATCAGAGTTCCTCTCCCCTACATATAAAGACAGAAATCCAGAAAGAACAGCCTTTGTCTGCTTCTCTTGTATGCAATTCTAGTACTGTGACTCGGTGGAATAGGAGGAGTTTCAAAGGTTATGTACAGGTGAATTTTGTTAAAATCATGAATTCTTTTTATACAATAAAAAGACTACAGGAAGTTGAGATAATTTTTTTTTACTTTTTGTGTAGGGGGAAGAAGAGGGAGCTTTCAGCTATGATCTGGAATATATCTGTATGTTCATACTTAAATATTATACAGATGTTTATACATACTTATGTATAAGTAAGATATATGTATATATATTTACATGGTAGACCTATATGCTAGAGATCATATGCAGGTATGTATATATATTTATATATATGTATGTAAGATTTTATGCTGTACTGCACAATTTTTTAATAGCCATTAACACAAAAAATGTATAAGGCTCTAAAATGTAGAATATGTCACTCTTACAGAATAGGTGGTATTCAGTGAACAAGTACATTTTTTTTTTCTTTAGGGTACAACAGATTGTGTGAAAGCTTTCAGAAACTGGGAATTCATTCAGTAAAGTGACCTCAACAAAGTTATTTGGTTACATGAGGAAGAAATGGTAGGCTCTTTTCAGCAACATTTCCTGAATTTCTGTAGCTGAGAGATAATAATCATGATGATTGATCAGAAAGGAAAGAATGAAACTGTGGAGGATGCACAAAAAAACAGAGTGGAATATTTGAAATGGACTAATTACTAATAGGATTTTTTGAAAGTAAAAGGCACACCTTGTTAATTCTCATTTCTGACTTTTCTGCTGAAATCACCCTCGGATTTTTCAGGACCCAATCTATCAATGTCTCTAAATTGAATGTATTAGTATTGTTGAAATCCACTTCATTCTGTAGTGTTAAAATTGCAAAACTACAATTTTAGAAGGAGCATCCATGTGATATTCTTGAACACATATATCACCTTGATGGCACATGGATTTGTAAACTAATAATAGCTACAAATCCAGAATTTATGTAGGAATAGACATGTGTCTCCTTGGTGGTCTGCAAATAAGCTATTTTTTTTCTAGCCATTTGACTACTTAAAAACTCCCCTGTAAGATATAATGTAATAAAAAAGAAACCTGTAAAGACTGAATAACAGACAGCAGACACTGCAGGTATGTTCAGCATCTACAGTTTAATGAAAAGTTGTTCTCCAACACTATTTCTCTCTGTTGCTTGAGCAGGGAGCTGAGGGCAATGCAGTCACCTGAGTTAGGGCAGAAGAGTTCCACTTCTGTGAAAGCAGAATGCCAATACATATTGTGGTTTGAAGGGTGCATCTGTTGGAGTATGCTGATCCAGTGCGATACAGAAATGGGTTTTTTGCATTCGTTGGAGAATTAAAGGTTTGATGCTGCAGGCGCCAAGGCTCTGTGACTCCCATTGGCTTGGACAAGTACAGATGGTGCTTTTCACCTCACGTGATTACCATGTCACCTTCCTTGGGTGTGCTGAGCATCTGCTGTGAGGTGCTGAGCAACCTCAAACCTCATTAAAGTCATTGGATAGAGCCCTGAGCTATCTCATGAGATGAAGTTGCACTATTTATACTCTGAGAACATATGTATACTGTACTATTAGTGCTAATATTTTTGTCAGAACACTTTCTTAAAGCAAAATGTGAGAACATTTGTGGGCAGTAATCACAAAACAGGGTTGACAGCTCCTTCCTTCTCTTACTCAGTCACAAACGTTCTTTCTTTCAACAGATTATGAAATGTAAATGGAACTGGTCATTTTCAGAAACTACTGTTATTTTATTGGTAATACACGAACACCAAAAGGGAGCTGACAAGGCTGTTGCCAAGTAGACCTGATAATTGTAGGGTGTTTTCTGCCCAGCATTAAATTGAAAGAGGAGTTACACAGCCTGAAAGTAATACCTGCAAGTGGGAAGTGCACACTGCATTTGCAGAAGCTCACAAAAGACAAGGGGACTAAGCCCATCTCTTCCATTTCTACCAGATTAGCGGTTACATGTCAAATTTTATTTTACCAATAGACTTCTATATCATATCATGGAAGTCTATCTCTCTCTGAAAGTCCAAGACCTTTCCTCTTGGCTGAAAACGGAAGGAAAAGCTCTCTTTCCGTGAACATCGTGGTTCATGCTGCCCTGGTACTAAGATGTGGGATCTCAGGCAAGAAACAATACTGGAAATTAGCAATTCAGAACAAGAAATTACAGGAAGGAATAATAATGTCACCAAATTGTTGTGTACCCCAGGAAATGGCTTGCTCAGATACTCTCATGGAGTTGTTTGTTGCACTTGATCATCAATGAATCATCATCAGGTCCAGGCTGCCTGCGTCAAGCTTTTGACAAAAGCTCCCAGCAGTAACTTCTGCCTGTTCTCCATCACACCTCTGTCATCACTACAGAGCGTGGGATAATAATAACAAAAAAAATGGTAATTCAGAAAGCCGAAACAAATCCTACCTGATGAATCATTATAGTGAGGAAGGTTTGTGTAATTTCAGACTCACTCTTTCATTCAGAATCTGTTACTGCAGTTAATTGCAATAAATGCATAACAAAACCTGACACAAGCGTCCATCTGAACAAGCACAATCTGGTCAGGTTTAATGTTCCTCAGAGAATTCCTCTTCTCAACTTAAACACAGTTTGTTCAGTTAGGAACTAAAGAAATTCACCTCTATTACCTTCTTTACCCTCTAACAATGATTATGAGCAACAAATAAAACACATCAAGTGCAAAGGCCAGTAATTTTATTTTTGCAATTATTAAGCACTTGCAAAGACTAATGCATCTGGAATTTTGTAAGCTAGATAAATTTATGGTATGTTGGCAGTTCTTGATGTAGTTGTGATCTATCCTTCTATCCATGTTTTGTTCAGGGTAGGTAAAGATAAACTTAAATGCCTGCTAGCTTAGCAATGGCAAAGAATACAAACCATTGTCCAAACTGGGGATCAGCATAGACAGGAAAAGGTGCTCAGTCTGTAAGCCAAGATTTCTTCAAAGAGGTGTGAATACAAATGCACTCCTTTGCTGGAACTGTACATATTTATGCCAGGAAGAAGCAAGGACATCAGAAAATCAAGGAGACAGTAAGAAAACACCACGAATATGTAAACAGGGATGGAGTGACAGAACTTGCTGCTCTGCCTGAACAAGACTCCAGATAAGACTATCACTGGGGTCTATTGTCAGATGACTTTGAGAAAGACACCTGCTTCAGAATGAGTAAAAGACAAGGTCAGAGATCAGAGCTGGGTTAGGATACTTGAGGGGGCCCTTGAACCAGTATAATGGGACATACCAGTGTCTTCAAGACAAAGTTCAGATAGTTAGGCAACATTAAAAAATGGGGAAAAAAAAGATTTGGACAAAAAGCAGGCAAAACTGCACCAGCAGAGGTGTTTATGATATGGACAGAAGAGTACTCAGGAACAAGACCAGTATAGGAAAGTAAGGACAGGACTCAGCTTCAGCTCCTGTTAGTCCAAAGCTAACAGGCAATCTTTCAACAGACAGCCAAGCATTCTACTTAGATCCCCTTTTTATATGACTCACTGTGAGTTCTGCACTGCTCACCACAGCATAAGGGGCCACTTAAACACCCTTACTTGTGTGCATAAAAAAACACTTTGGGGGCATGGTTGTGTGCAGGCTTGACGTTTGGAGTGAGCAGCCCAGTATGATCACTCATTTCATGACTTACTGCATTCACAGGAATAAGATACGTCTGTATTCTCTGCATACAAATAGGTCAGGATCAAACACCACTTGACTCTATCATGTCTTTAAGAAACAGCCCACACATTTCCAAATATTGGCTAACCACTGGCACTAAAACAAACATGTAATCACACGTTTAAATTTTAACCACCTGAATGGTTTCTGTTGAATGTAGGTATGTGTATGCATTCCTGAAAGTCCAGGCACTGAAAGAGCTAATCACACATTAAATTATCTCCAATGTGTGGGAAATATATTTTCATAAGACATTTAAGTATATATAAAACAATTCTTTTTCTTAATGTTAGTCTGAAAAATCCTATTATCTTTAACATGTTGGCATCTGTGTTAATTTACTTAGATTGCAATTAACTGTAGCAGTTAAGAGCTTATTTACAAGTTGTGTAAAACAGATCAACTAAATGGCTGATCTTTTCCCAGGAAAAAACCCAACTACTTTCTGCAAACAAAATCAACAATTATACCCGATCTAAAACATGTAAAAAATGTTTACGAGCTACTAAGCAAGACACTTGCTAAAAGACTGGAAGACTCACCCAAAAGAAGAGCTTCTAATTAATTCTCAGTCTAACTAAGATACCACAAATAAGTTACACTCCTTCACCTCACCAAATTTTGATGGTGTTCTTAGCGAAGACAAATCTTAAAATTTTAAAGAATGACTTAATGCAAATATTCTTAGTAAAAGCATCTTACTCATATCCACAATTTAACTTGCACGTGTACATTGGAAGTCTAGTCTGGTCTTGTTAAATGTCCAAGGGTTTTTCTGTTCATCTTGATTGGTTTCACTCTTGTGAAATGTTGATTTATGAACTGGATTGGAAAGGGATATAGCTGAGTATCACCTTAATTTTTAATGGTCACACAGTATAGAACATCCTAGACATTCCCTTTCAGTATCATAGTGAGGGAATTGCTCACCACTTGATGTGTTTTGGGTACTTTTTGATAAGCTATTATACCTCCAGGCCTTTTTAATACCTAAGTTAGTTTCCAGTGAAAGCATGGAATTTCCAAAAGCTATTTCTGACAAAAGCAGCATTAACCATACTAAAATACGTGTCTAATGGTTTACTGAACATTACAGTGTTTTATGTATATTAGTTTACAGTATTTTCAGTGTTTCTATTAGACTGGTGGAAAAAAAGAGAAAATTGTTCATGTTTTTTTCTCCTAGTGCTTTCACTAGGCACTATGTAAAGTAAGGAACCATGGGGAAGACAATTTTTCTTTTTCAGTGTGGTTTCCAAAACTGCGGCCCTCCCAAAAATGACCTTTCTAATGATCTGTGTGATAAATATGCAAGTTTTCCCATTCAGAAATCCAGTAATTATTGTAAATTAGAGTATATACGAAGGGCATCATAGCCTTCATAGTCAGCAGACACCAGTTCAAAATGGTGGCAGAGATGAAGCTGCAAGGCTGATGCGTGTCTCTTTTTAGGGATAAAAATCTTAAAAGATTTCAGCACCCCATCTCAAGTTTTATAAATTAAGCTTATAATGCAGGCACAGCACATTCTTTTGTCACCCCCATGACTTTCAGTAAATGTTTGTAATAACTCAGGAAGACAGTGATAACATAGAGAATGCTACATTTGAATGAAGAACTGCTCATATTCACTCCAGCAAGTCAGTCAAGCCGATAAATCATTTTTTGGTCTGTAGGATAAGAAATAGATAATGAAGAAATGGAACAGCATGAGTAGATATAGCAAAAGCAAGATAAAGACTGGTGAATATAACTACCATGCATCACCACTTCATTATATTTATTACCAGTGAGCAAGCACAGCAGTAACTAAAACATGGAGGTGTCTCAGAGATGCCTGATATTTTCCAGTATAAATTCAGGAATTCCCAATATAGTATTAGAATGATGACCACTCTTTTAAAACCTTATTATAATGCTGATGCTTCCTTTGAGTAAACAGAGGGCAAGAATGTAAGTAAATACTGAAACAAAAGTTATGGATCGGTTTGAAGAGTATTGATATGCCAGGGAAATGGTGCTGTGCTGTTTCATTAGCCAGTCTGGACTTGGATCTGTCACATGTAACTCCATGACTTAACATCCAGCAATACCACTGAAACTGACTCAGTTCAAATTAAAATACAAACCAAAAGAAACTAATGAGATTCCTCTCCAGGTTGAAACATACTCAGACACTTTCTAGTTTTGAGAAGTGAGATTTATTTTGAGGGTCACAAAAACCACTGCTTACCACGCTGAGTTTTCATCTGTTTTATTCCTTGAGCAATAAATGACATTCAGGCCCAAATTCAAAACCTCTGTTTTCTAGCAGATTTACCTTTTTCTAACTTAACAAGTCCTTCACCAGTCTTGGAAACAACAATTTTATACATTTGTTTCAGAAAAGCACCTCTGAAAGCAATACAAACTGGAAAGAATAAATACAATCGATCGAAAAAAAAAATAATTAAATCAGTTAAAATGCAGCATGAAACTTCCAAAGATTTAGGTGGGAAATAGCTTTTTATGTTTTTTTTTTTTGATTGCTTAGAGAGCCAAGAATTGAATTCCCAACCTTTCCCTGGAAGGGGAGAAATAAAAGGCGACACTTTCTCTCCCGAGTAACAAAGAGATCTATCAAAAAGTTTGGAAATAAATGTGGCAGATTCCATTGACTAAAGTAGTTTTTACGCTGTTTAAAACAGTATTAGGAAAAGAGAATTCTGGAGACTCTTGACCGCTACCAAAGAGACTCAATGTGCGTTCAGAAAGGTGGGCGTCCTCTAGCTGAAGATACCAAGACTGGTAAGAAGGCCGTGAGAGGAAAGCAGTACTAGAGAAATGTGCGATCATCCCGGGCTGTGATAGCCCAAGGGAACCGAATCACACACCACGCAGGACCACACAGCCCGTAACACCGCCTTTCTCCCTGTGCCGAACGCCGGGACCCGGTGGAAGCAGCGCGGTGCCGTCCCAGCCGCGTGTCCCCTCTCCAGCCCTCCGGGCCCCGCTGCCTCACCGCCGTCCCTCGCCTGCCAGGGCGGGCACGTGTGTCCGCTCCCCCGAGGGCTGACGGGGGCCACCGGCGGGGAGGGGGCCCAGGGCCGCGGGATAAATAACCCCGGGCTCGGCCGCCAGCCGGTCCCTCGGCGGGCCGGGGTAGCCGCAGCCCCGGGGCCCGGAGCGCGGCCCGGGCGCGATCTGTGCCTGTGCCTGTCCCCGCCCGGGCTGTCCCCGGCGGCGGCGGCGCAGCGAGGCGCGGCCCGCCCGGCCCCCAGCGGCCGCGACGGGGAGCGCTGCAGCCCGGCCGCCTCCCCCGCCTCCCCCCGCGCCGCGCCGAGCCGAGCGAGCCGCTATTTTTAGCAAATCCTCCCCGCGTCGCCACGGGCGGCGACCGCAGCGCACAGCCCCGCGCCAGCTGCCGCCGCCGCCCCGCCCGCCCGCCGCGCACGGCACAGGCTCGCCCCGCCGGCGCGATGGCCACCTAATCGGCACCTAATCGGCACCCAGTCCGCACCCGATCCGCACCTAATCGCCACCGCCGCAACTTTTCCTCGCCGCGCCGCGCCGCTCGTTCCCCCCCGGCTCCGGTGGAAGATGGCAGTTGGGGGAAGCGCTGGAAGTTGCAGCCCGCGAGCGAAGAGATAAGGCGGAGGAGCGGGAAGGTGAGTGGCACCGGCCGCTGCCCCTCCGCTCCGCCCCGCCCGGCTGCGGCGGGCGGCGAGTGCCGAGCGCCGGGCCGGCCGGTCCCGCCAGCCGGACGTTGTGCTCGACCTGCCGGGCCGGTATTTTTGGGACCTTCGGGAAGGTTTCGGGAAGTTGGACCGTGTGAGGGCTGGCAAGGTGGCGGGGGAGGGAGGACACGGCCGCCCGCGGCAAGTTTTACTTCGCGGGAGCGAGAGTGGCAGAGCAGCTCCCCGAGCGCCTGCCCTGCCGGGCGGGTGGTGCGTCTGTGGGGCCGGGGGATCCTCCGCGACCCCCGCGTCCTGCGGCGCCGCGGCCGAGTCGCGGGTGCCGGCCGGAGAGCGGCGGCCGGGGCTCCGCGGGCCGTGCCAGCTCCCCGCGGTCGGTGGGACCGCGGAGCTCCGGAGGGCGCCGGGGGAGCTGCCCCGGGGGGGCCGAACAGGTGGGCGCCGCCGGGGCGCGCCCTCCTCGGGCACCGCCGCCGGGCCGGTGTCGGACTGCCCGGAGCAGGCGGCAGCCGGAGGGCGGGCGCGTCCCGTCCCGTCCCGGGAGCGGGTGGGTGGCCAGAGTTTTGTATAATTGTATTTACGGTGTGTACATCCCGGCCGGCAGCTTCTCGGTTGATAGCCCAGGACATGATGAAGGTAGTTCCCAGCAAAGGTACAGTTGCTTTGACTCATCTAAAATGTCTGAGTTTTGATATGAAATGGAACATAATAGCAATCAGTAATCATTCATGCTTATCACTCTTAGAGAAAAAAGCAGGTATTACGCGTAATGCACAACATGCATATTCATCTTTGAATATCTACCCCGAGCCCACAGCAGTTTATATTTTTAAGTGCTCTGAGGAGGTCTAAACCCACTGTTAAACAACGTGAAAATTTAAGTGTAGACAAATATTTAATACAAGCTGATCTTTGAAAAAGAAGTAGTGAGGTGGACTGTGGAGACCTTTTGACATATGAAAATGCATGAATGTGCTTTTTTGATGCAAAAGCTGTTGAGATTCCCTGTCACAAACAGCACAGAACAAGTGCTGACACAGAAACTGAGGAATTTTAAACATTTGTCTTTCAACATTGTCAGCTTTAGTTCCTTGACATTTTGTTTTCTGTGACAGAAAAATAGTTTTGTGGCAGTTATTCAGGATTTAATTTGCAAGCTCACTAAGGCCTGTAGCTCTGATGAGAACTCAAGAACAAAAAAAGGAAGGTATTTCACATTAAGGTTTTCCAAATGTCCTACCCAAATGTCTTACCCTACTTCTCAGTCCCCACACACCTAGTTCCACAGCAGCATCCCTGTATCTTCTTCTATAGTTACCTTGTTGCTGGGTGTCTCTAAATTTTCTCTCATGTCCAATACATTTCTATATCAGTGGCCTCAGCTCATAATATGTTTTGTACCAGGAACACCTACTTTGTTCAGAAAGAGATGGCAGCTTGTTCTCTGTCATAACACCAGAGCAGTCTTGGAAGGCAATTCCATCCCTTCATACACTTAAGTTGCATTGTTATTTGTGTAAAATAGCTATGTCTCAACTGTACAGAATTTTCTACCATGAATGATGCAAATAATATATTTTATACTTTTTTTATATTTTAACACCTCTTTTTCATTGTCATGGTGAAGATGTGATCCAAAACATTGGGAATAAACATGTCATGGCTCCAGAGAAAAGCTGCAGTCAGTCATGTTTATGTACCACTGGTGCCAGTTTCTTCATATAAATATTGAAATAGCTGTCTTTTTAACAAAAATCTCGTTGTCAGTTCAGAATTCCAAAAAAGAGAAAAACATGCCATTATATTTCTTGGTGACCAACTTGATGCAAACACAGCACTGTAGGTAAGCCCACCAAAGCACTGGTCTCAGCTTCAGATTCTTCTGAAAGTCTGTGTGAATGTGTAATACACCAAAATGTTTTGAATCTGACTTTAAAATGTTAGTTTTGAAAACAGTAGTGTTTAGTTTTCCATTAAATTGCTTTTCCACAAATGAAGCTTGGTCTACACAGCTAAATGTGAACAGTAATTTGTAAGCTGTTGTGTATCTTCAGTTCACTAGCATCTTCCTGCGCCCAGAGCAGTTTGAAAACAAAAGCAAAATAGTGTCTTCATTGTTGGAAGTCAGTACATGCTTCATTTAGAGTAGTTGTTCCTATTAGAATTTATTTCTGTGAAAAGATAACACTATGATTAAGTGGCACATGTATTTTCCAATTTCTTGATAAAACATTGAAAAGAGTTATAAAAATGATACAAAAAGGATATACTTTCTAAAAAGCATGTGGAGTGGAAAATAATTTCCAGTTCTTCATTTCACTACCTGAAATAGCCCTATAGAGGTTGCTGGCAAAAATATTACTTGCATACTGAAAATACGTATCAAATTTAAGTTTACCTGTCCTGAAAATTATATGAATCCTGATGGTACCTAAATGTAGTTGTAGTAGCTAGTTTCTTAATATTCAACTGATGCTTAGTAAGCTAAATGTAGCTTTGAAAGTAATCAAATCCTGTTGTGAATGATCAACTGTAACCAATGAAAAATGACAAAAGAGTTGGGATGTACTCTAATTATCTCCAAATTGGTAAATTAAACACATATTTACCAGAGTGCATGTACTACTGTTGTTTTATATTCATCACTATTCAGACTAGCAAATTTAAGGCTACTTAGGGTATGTGTGTTCAAACTGCAGGAGAAAGTACTTGTGGCTTGCAGCGTACTCAGCTGAACCATTTAGCTGAGAGAGCTTAGTGCATCACAGGAGTGAGGCTTTTTCCCTTTTACAAGAGAGTTCTGGGCCACATTTGTTGAGGATCATGTGCTGTGTCCTATAAGCATGCTGTTTACATGAACTTTCCGTATAAATTCAGATTAAAAGGAATGAGTATTCATCAGAGTTTTCCAGTCTCTTCAAAAGTTAGAAAATGTTCTTTTAAGTTTCTGCAATTAAATAGAAAGTACATAATACATCTGTTGAGTTAAATTAAAGATAGCTCTTGTGTAAAGACAGAACATTAGGCTATTCTATGATAAAATGTATTTGTCATGCTTCAAGGCTTCAGTAATGATTTCCAGATAAATAGGCAGAGAATGTTGTATTGCTGAATCACTTAAGGTTATAGTGTTTGTTAAAACTGATAGATGAGTAAGGCATTTTAGAGCTAACATTACTTGATGAAATCACCTTTCATTTTCTCCTGCTTTTAAGATTTTAAATTAGGATGATCATACGTGACCGAAGAATTTTTTCCTTACTCAATGTAACTTTTGTAATGAATGTGTTTTGAATGTCAGTGCGTGCTGGGTTAGACTATACTAGTGTTGAATTTATTGTTACAACTTTCATAACAAATTAAAAAGTTTATTTGTGCTGCTTATCTATAGCTTCATCTTCAAGCAGCTAAAAGATTACAGTGGAATAGTGCTTGACTACTGCTCAAAACTAATGTTTCAGTGCTTTGAGGCGAGCTTCGGCCTTTCCTGTGAGGACATACCAACACTTCTCCATACTTCTTCATTTTTGTACAGTATATATATATATATATATATGTACAATACAGTATAACTTTCTGCCAAAGAAGTTGATCAATGCAAAAAGTTAACATGAGTTCAAAAAAAGATTTAGACAAATTCCTAGATAAAAAAGCCCCAACCAAACATATCAAAGGCTAGAAAGCAGAGACATAATGCTTCTGAATGATAATGTCCCTAACCACCAAATATTCTGGAGGCTTCAGAGTATTTCAAGAAGGTACCATTCACATGGTTGCATTGCACTTCCTCACTTTTCCTTATGCATTTGCTGTTGGGCATCTGGGGGAAAGGCATTGGATTCTGAACAGGTCTTTGGTTTGGTTAGATCTTACTGTTCATGCATTCTTACCTGGTCAAGGTGGATGAGGTGATATGTAATTTAGACATGCCTTTTTGGGGATAAGTGACTGAAAACTTTTGTTACACAACCTTCAAGCAGATGTTTACTTGAATTAATTAGCATTAATTTAATGTATGATATTGATTATGAGATGGAGAGATAATAGGAAGCAAATACTTGTTCTTACTTTCCAGTAATTTATTTTTAATGATATTTTTCAATATGATGTTAACATTGGTCATTCACAAATCATGATACCTTGTTGAAATTTGTTTACGATATATAGCAACTATCAGGGTGGTTTGTTTTAAATATCTTGCATAACTGTAAACTATTTTTGTTTAAGAAAATGAAATTCTTTTCAGTGAAGGTAGCTCAGAAGTGCCTGTAAGAAGATGACTGCTTACAGTATGTCTTTTATTTGTCCCTAGTTCCTCAGTTTTGGAGTTGAAGTTGATGGATTCTATATCTCTTCATTTAACTTCTGCTCTGAGATGCTCTGTCTTGTAGTTAATTTCTGTTCAAGATTCTAGAATGGATGCCTGTCAATCTTGAGGCTTTATTCAAACTTGAGTGTGAATAAATTCTGGTTTAGTCTGAGCATGTGTGAGCTTCTACTGTCATATTCATTGACCATAGCTTTTGTTTCCATGCTCTTTTAACCTGCAAGAGAGGTGAAGACCTGGTCTAAGGAGTATTTTGAAAAGATGATGTCCATTGCACAAGAGAAATTGGCAGCCCTGAAGGATCCCAATCTTGTGTGCATACAAGATATGTGAAGACTTGAGCCTGAACTTCTTTATAAAAGAAGTGGTGCTGCACAGTGCCTTCCATTTGCAGCTGCCTTTCCATTGCAGGTCTGTCACCTTTCACCAAGGCTTTCACCTGTCACCAAGGCTTCTGAGGCAGTGTTGCCTTCCTGTCCTCATGCTCTTGGTCCCGTACTGTTATTCTCATGGCCTTGTACCTCCATGTTGTGGTACTGCTGTTATGTCAGGGAGGTGGTTGACATTGCTGTAAGAGTCAATCCGTTTCACCAACCTTTTCATGGATTGTTTTTTTGCAGCTTTTAGTTTGCATTAGGAGGAAGATAAGTATTTGCCCAGCGTTCCCCAATAATATATGCAAAACTTAGCAGCCAGTTAGTTTGCAATACCAGCCTCTGATCAAAAACTACTTCATTCAGGGCTAATGGCATCATAAGGGAGGACAGGCACTAGGGAATGTGACTAGATCATGGGGAAATTTATGTGGTTTCTGTGGGAAAAGTAGTATGCTGCATCACCTGATACACTGGAAAGGATGCTTAATGGGGAAACCCTGGAGGTTCTCTTCTTGACTAGCCACTGGAGCTTTCCCTTTCCTCTTTTCATTATGTCCTCTTGCTTTTCTAGTTACCTTTCCCCTTTTTAAATGTTTTTATTTGTCCCCCCGCCTTCTGTTTCCCCTAAAGAAACTTATTGTTGGCCTTGATGCTTGTCACAAGCTATCAACTTTGCAAATAAATCAGGAAGGGATATAGAGATGTTTACATGCATGTAATGAGAAGTTTGTGTAAGTGTGCAAATAGATTTGTACATGGTCAATTTATACCTATATAAATATATATTATATATAAATATAAATTATCTGTTAACTTTCCTTGTTTTACTTCTTGGTCAAAGAGAAATCACACATCTGCTGAGTATTTATTTAGTCAGACTGAATTTACTCTTCTGATTTATTTTCATGTGAGTATATCTCTATTCCACCAGATACCTCTTGTGTACTTCTCTGTATCCTTTACAGTCTGAATTTAGATTTTTTTCAGTAAATCAGAAAAATAGTCTGTGCCCACAGAAATCTCTTTATTGTGTTGTCCAAGGGTGGTAATATTCCACCTCCTTTTTGAAAAATCTTCAGTGATATGTCCTAGGTTGTATTAAGCTCAATCTGGAAGTTTAATTTCCTGTTACTTTTTGTAATGCTCATGATTGCACTTAATCACAGTAGATGGAAGGGACCTATTGGTCAAAATAGAGTCAACATAGAATTTAGACCCTGTTGTTTAGGGGTTTATTCAATTCTGCCTGGTAAAGCTCCAAGGAAAGCGATTCCGCAACTTCTCTGAACCATCATACCCAATACCTAGTTATTCTGATAGCACTTTTTCTTCCTTATGTTGAATCATAGCCTCCCAGTTTCAATTAATGAGTATTTTCTCTCATTTTTGTGCCATGTGTGCCTGTGAAGACCTGGCTCCATCTTTTTGGAAGAGCTCCTCATAGTCACAGACAGGCTGGTGTTAGGTCCCTGCTAAGGCTGCCTCATCTTCAGGTGAACAGGTCCAGCTCTCTCAGCTTTCAACAGGGCGGGTCCTCCAGCTCTTTCCTACTTTGACAGACTCTGGAGGAAGCTTCATTCAGTTATTTGGAACACCAAGAGTGGATGCAATATTCCAGATGAGGTCTAGTGCTTGAGTAAAGTAGAAACATGAAACTTCAAATTGGTAAATCTATCAACTAGTAAATAGCAACAAATTCCGACAGTCCAGGAATGAGACATTAGGCAGAACTTGACTGTCTTGTAACCATGAAATGAATTCAAGCTATTGTATGCTCTTAAGAATTTGTTATTGCAGCTTACATGAAAACAAAGTTGATTTGATATTTATTCTCAGGAAAGTTCTTGAATCATGGTGTTTTGGAGTAGGGAAATGTGATATTGGAGTTTTATTTTGAAGCACTTTATATGCAATATTGTATCTCCTTTATAGAAATGTATGAAGAAAATTATATGACACAGACATTCTGTATGTCTAGGAAATTAATTATACAAAATTTGGATTATTCAAGTTTTTGACAGTTAACATTAAGTCTCCAGGGTATCTAACTATTGAGCTAAACCTTGCTTTGACAAGAGGTGGGTGAACTGCAGGCATAAATGTAAGATTTCCAAGGAAAGAAAATTTAACCTAGCTCAAAATGAGAAATAAGCAGCATGCATGTAGACACTATTCGGTGCATAAAATGTGTCAATTATTCATATTTTCTTTGTTTCATAGATAGATAGCTCTTTAGTTGTCCATATATAGGTTAAAAATATAGGAATGTGTGGACACTATAAAATACATACAGTTGCCATTCTAATCTTTTGTGTTTCCCCTTTTGGCAGTCAATACAATCAACATTGATTAATAAGTCACACCACTGAGTTAAGCAGAATTTTGATATTTAATTTGGAGTTGAAGCTGTTTTAATTGGGATATAAATAATTACTCTATATATTCTCTGAAAACGTATTATAAATTGAATGATCAGTGAGTTGAAATGGAAAATAATTTTCTATACCAAAAACAGACCATTGTCTTCTAATGTGGGTTATGTCTGCTCTCCTGACTGCCATAATCAGCATCAGGGATCTAGCTGAAGGTTGCCATAGGATACTTTTTGGCCTCAGTGTACTCAAAAAATGGAGCAGGTCGGAAGCAGCAGAGGACTGAAGTTGAATCTCATCCACAGGAACAGAGTAAAGACGTAGTCAAGATGCAATCCTGTGGCAGTCAGGACCACAGCCTACAAGAGTGACTAGTTTGAGGGGGAATCCAAACCAAGGTTCGAATCAGAGAAAGGTATTTTCATTTGTAAATTGCATTTCTAGGTTTAATTGATGGGTACCCACTGTATGGGTACCCACTGAACCAGCCTAGCAGTCCCTTCCTCTTGCATGTGTACATTCTGTGCTTGAAGGTGGACAGTCTGCACAGAATGCCAAGTACTGTCGAGCAGAGTGTAGTGAAGAAAAGATGAGAAAATCTTCTAGGGGTGCTAGTTCTCCTATTTCAAACATATTAGTCTCTTATGAAGACTGTGAATGAAGAAATCACCTAAGAGAATACTCAACTGCTCTCAATATATCCAGGTTGCTTACTCAGAGTCTCTTGGAAGACTGTGAAGTGTTTATATTTATTCTATGCCATCACATACACCTTGTCTTCCACTCCATCTGGTTAAATGCTTTCACCCCTTCCAAAAAAAAAAATTCTGGCATGAAAATGTGGTCAAATATTGTTATCTTTTGAACAGTTGGAACAAGAGTTCAAGGCTTTCTTTTGACTGGGAAAGTGAAGTTAGTAAGTGAATTTTTTGGTCAAGAGGCTTTCTTCAGAAACTGGTGAGAAAAGGTACATGTTTCATGTGATGAATGGGTGTGTAACCCTAGGTTTTTGTAGCATTTTAGTGAGATACATATGACTGGATCAGTATCAGCCTGTTAATGTGATGAGACTTCCTTTAGGGCTTCTGAGAGCTGATCAACCGTTCTTCCTTGTGCCAACGCACGTCATTTATGCTGATCCAGATTATGAAGAAAATGCAGATTTCAAAATAAGGTGATAGGAAATGACATCTGAAAATTTGCTGAGGGTGACAATAATATTAGTATTGGGATCTTGATTGAAGAGGTCAAAGATTTTGTTTGTCGGTGAGTTTTGCAGTTGACTATAAAGAGATCAGGATGTCACCTTTGCATGTGAAATTTTCACCTCTTTGATGGGCTGTTTGTTGTTTGTTGTTGAAACAGATCAGCTTAAGAGGCGAGCTTGTGAAATCCCTGTTCAAGGTTCAGATCTACTGAAAACATGCGTGGAAGACTGTAGTATACTCATTTCCATCCCAGCCAGAGCAGAAATGGTACAGAGCATGGAATCTGGGATTTGAGCTAGTAGCAGTTGATCTTTAATTCATTAGGGCAAACCACAAAAACTGATTAAATTTAGACAGGCAGTCAAAGCAGTGGAGGAGCTAGAAAAGTGTATAAAAGATAATTCCTGATTATTCTTTCCTGCCATCTTTTGCAAATTACCTTTAAAAAATTTAGCAGAATTTGGCATGTATTCTGGATACATTTTCCCTACATCGAGCTGTCTGCATGCTTCTATTCCCTCCATCACTACTTTTCTTTAGTGATGCCTAAATATAAGTTTGTAGCTTCTTCAGTATACTCTGATTACATGCAAACAGAACATGCTGGTATGCGTAGGAGATTTTCCTGGGTGTCTGGCAAATGCAATCCTTTTTCTTTAGGCCACAGAGTAGCAACTGAGCTGCTTCCACAACTTCAATGCAGTTTTTCTGTGGTGTCTGTGTGCAATGCCTGTGAGAAATCTGAAAAGTCTGGATTACTTTGTAGTGACCAATTGAGTGTCATTTCTGACACAGCTTCACATTTACTTATCCTCAGAATGGTCATGCATACTTTTGGAGAGAGTTGCTGGGTTGTTGGTTGCCTGTGGAGTCTGTATACATAATTTTTCCTCCCTCTTTTTATTTCTATGGAGTGTTTGTGTTGCTGTCTTTGTAAAAAGAGAGACAGCAGGAGACACAACTGAGAGTCTTTTTCAGTTGACATTTGGTCCATAATTTAGGTTTTATGCGTAGAAATGTCAGCTTAAAAGACACTTCTGTGTAGATAATGAAGCAACATAATAAATCCATTATCACGTTACAAGAAAAAAGATGCGGATTTTTTCCAGTGATTTCAGTCTAAGTATTTCAGGAGAGAGAATTAAAAAAGACATATTTTTTTGTATTTTAAGGCTATAAATATAATCAAAACAAATTAAAACTAAGCCACATTTAAGAAGTGTTTTAAATTCTGCTTACTTACTCTGATTGAGGGTGATTATCTTGCATGAAACTGATTAACTATGTGATATGTAACCTAAAGTATTTTTCTTAAAACATCATAGGATTGCCTCATCTTTAGGTTGCCATTGCTGTGTTACGTATATGATCATTTTATATTATTCACCTCTGTGAAAAATGGCACTATATATCTTCCTGGCCCACATATGTTGAAATCAATATGATGGAAAATACCAAATCTTTCATTTATGGTACGCAGTTGTATTCCAGAATGAATGGGAAATGCACAGATAGGCCAGAACTGGGGTCTAATATATGTACCTCTTTTGATCATAATTGGGTTCTAAGTCCAGCATCAGAACAGGACGTGGACTATGTGCTAAGCACGCATAAAGCAAAGCAAAGACAATTATTTTTCACCCTTAAAGCAGTTACTGTATGTCGGTGCAATGATCCATCAGATTTTCATATGCAGCTTGTTACCCTTGTGTCTACAGACTTTTCCCAGTAATGTTGCTGCTTCAGTCAGGCAAAGGAATAATTAACTATACTGATCTTAACGAAACTGTTATTGCTGACACATATCAAGGTAAAAAAAATGAAAATCTGACTTGTGTCAGGTTGGAAATGTGGTAGCTGTTGACTCAGTCTAATTATACTGAATTAAATCTAATTGCATATCGTCATCCAGTCCCCAGAATTTTAATAGTAGTTTAATTCATGTAAAGTTATAAGGGTGATTTAAAAAAAAATAATGTAAATTCCATGGAACTTTCTTTGTAAAATTTAAATTCCTGGAAAAAGCAAACACTATTTAAAGAAAATGACCATTTTGGTGAGGAAGTTTTTGTCAGAAACCACTAATAAATATAGGGGATTAACATGAATGGTAAATGTGTACCTCAATGTTTTTCACCTGTTTTATTTTTTTATCTATTTCAATAATTTACTATGTAATACTGAATTAGAGAAGTTTCATCATTTGTTATGAAAGAAGGTACTACTGCCAATATTTCTGATTTAAAGATGAGTGCTACAGCTGAATTCTCTATTTACCTTGGTATAGAATAGGGTTGGCTATGGCATTATTAGAAGTAGAAATGTAGATACAATTTTTGTGTAGTAGATAGCTGAAGAAACAATCCTCTCTGAATGAGGATTTCATTTGGTTCTGCCCATTTTGCAGCTGATTAATTGTTTAAAGTGAAAGTAATGCTGTAATGCATATGGACAGACATAGCAGTTGGTACTTGAAACCAGTTACGTTTCATTCTGCATCAGTCATTAAAATTTGTATTGATTAGTTAATAAAACCAGTGCTGCCAGAAGAAATAAAGGGTATGTTAAGCAAGAAAAAAATGTCCTTTTTCAATTTGCAGTAGATGAGGAGTCTCTTTAGTTTAGTAATTGCAATGTTATTGAATGCTGTGGTTCTCATTTCCTAATAGTAATAAACTGGAATTCTGTCATTTCACTTCACACTGATTTTTCTTTTGCAATGCATCTGAAAATTAATAGAAGATTTGCCTATTTTATTACAGTTCTGCAAAAAAGGGAGGAGAAATAAAAAATTGCATGTGAGGATAAAGCCAGGAAAATCTTAATGATTTAAGTGGAAGTGTTTCTGGGAAGCAAGTGAAGCTTTGGGCTTGGATATAAAGGCTAACACAGGCAATTGGATGAGGCAAGTTCATCTTGGCTGATGGCAGCTAGGAATCACTGTCTCTAATAGAGAAGTATCATCTGAGAGCAGTGGGAAGTGAATATGTAATTGAAAAACTCTATCTTCACCCTGCCTGTCATACCAAAACCTTTGGTACCTGTAGAAGAAAACCATCCCTTTCACATAGCTATGAGATCTATCATGAGTGAGAAAAATAGTGAATGACCTAATAAAAACAGTCTCAAAGTGAAAAATAAATACCCAAACAAAAGAAAAATTTCACATTTTTGTTACTTGAATACCCATATGCCAACTGTGCTGAAAATGTATACAATATACAGACTTGAATAATTTATGCTTGGATAGACAACTACATCAAATAATAGCAAAGCCTGATTATTTCTTGTTTATTTTGAAGGCCCACTCTATTTTGGTGCTGAGTTCCTGATTAGAAGGAATCATCTTTCATGTTCCAAAGGAAATAAATTAGTTTTAATATTATAATAGAATGTATTCACTGTTTAGTGCATAATTCCTGGAACAAGAAAGCATCAACAGGAGAGCTTTCCGTTCTGTGTAAGGTTGTAAAATCTGCCATTTTGTTGTAGAATGGGTTGTGTTTTCCCTTTTTTCTCATTACTGGCCCACAGAAGGTAGTTGCAGCTTTTGTATATAAGCATTGGGGACAGTTTGGATAACTGAATTGAATAACTGAAGTAATGAAGCTGAAAGAAAGAAGGCACATTCAACACTTCATTTTTTGGAATAGTGAGTTAGAGAGAAGCTGTGCCCTCACCTATAACAGAGAGCTAAACTCTCCTTTCCTCTCTACAATAATTTGAAATGCAGTCAATTTCAATCTGCTGTTTCAGCAGCATGATTCATGCAGAAGGAATGTTTGCTTCTTATTCAGATTTCAGTAACTCTAGTTACTATGTCCAATGGGCATAAATTCTATTTAGATAAAGTGGAGTGCTGTGACTGTGGTTAAGACATAGAATTCTACGCATGGTTGTTCATAAAAGTTGGGATTTGTTTTCCTGCACTGAGAAGTGTTAGATGCCACTCTAAAATAATGAATCTGAGTTCATTTGTGGGAAATTGAGCTTGATTGTAGCACCAAGCTCCTATGTGTACTCCATTATATCCTGTAGATGCTCAGGCCTACATCCCAAGCTATGACATCTTCCTGTAGGCTCATCTAGATGGCTAAGCATTTTTAAGCATGCAAGGTGCTATATTTTCCAGCAATCCAATTAATTTTCTACTTATTTTCTTTCTTCTTCTGAGTACTACATTGCACCATATGCTGTGGAGAAGTGCATTCCAAGGTATCTATCTGTGTACATTGTCTCTTAAAGCCAATGTGAAATATCTGGTTAAAATAGTGATGTAAGGAAACATGTTGCCCAGAGAGCACAGCTGGCTGTTACATTGGCCTGGTGATGATGAAGCCATGGGTAATCACAATGGTATTGCCTATGCAAAATAAGGGGACAGCACTGAGCCAGTATTGATACAGTCTGTGCTGCTACGAGACCTTCCAATGCATGGTGGTGCTTCCTTTTTGTGAGTAAGGATCTTCTTCCTTACATTTTTTCCCAAAGCTTTTTCCCACTCCCTGTGGGATGAGTTCCAATGAGTCGCACAGCTCTAAAGAGAAAGTTGTCTACCAACCATGGACAAGTCTTAGCTTAATTTTTTTCCTCTTGCTGGCCTGGATGATGCAGAATTTTGGATTACAGGCCTCTTAGTGATTCAGAATCAAGAGGGAAAAAGGCAGAAGGAAAAAAAAAAGCGCTTCTTTTCAAGAGACAAGTCCTGCTATGCTTGGCACCCAAATGACAAAAACCTGCTGGAAAAGTGTATTCTTCCCAGTTGCAAAACATGCACCAACCCCCATTCGTCCTGCAACTTCTAGTGCTTGTGTAATTTTTATGGAAGTCCAGTGACAGGACATGTTTTTTTGTAGCCAACCTTTGATGGCAGGAAGGAGATGACAACCAAAGAAACTCTGTCTTGACAGACTGGAAACAGTAAAGCTTTGAGCAGCATCCTGCCATTGCTCAGCATGCAAGTGGTTACTAGCTCACAGCACACAGTTCTGGACAAGCCAAGTATAAAACTTGGAGACAATGAAAAGCATGAGTGCCTTCTCAAGTGTCTTCTGTACTTGGTGCTCCATCCTTCACCTTTTATTGCTGAAGGATGCTTAAGCAGCATGTGTTCCTAGCATGCACAGTTAGAAGTTTTGGCCAGGTCCTGCCCATGTTATGCATTCAAAACCAGCTAGAGTTCCTATCTAGTCCTCAAGTCTCTGTTTCTCCAGGTCAATAACTTCCCACATGAGTCTGATGCTTTTCCTGCTCATGATCAGGAGAATAGGTCTAAACAATGTCTGAGGTGCTTAAGGAAAAGTGAGCAGTTGTTTAGAGACAGTATTTGCGATGTTTGGCTTGCAGACTGTGAAATATACACTGAATAGGAGACCTGGAGAGGAAAATAATTTGAAGCAACTTGGTAATGCATCATCCTTATTGTGTTTATTTCTAGACTGAACTGAATAAGTGGCTTGAGACACTCAAGTTTCCTCCTTCACCCTGGAGTGGACACTTGAACAGTTGTGTGCTCTTTGTTCATGACAGTGCTGCTTCACTTGATAATCTGTCCCAGTCATAGCCAGGAGAGAGCTGACATAGCAACACCAGAAGTGGGATGGTTGTGCTTGGTTTGAAATCAAGCCTGGGTGTCCTGCAGTGTAAGAAGTTTTTCAGTTTTTCCTTTCTTAAGTAGCTAAGCATCTACTGAGTGACAGCAGTGTGAGTAGAGAACAAGAATGTTGGGAGAGCTGGAGTCTCTACAGCTGTACTCAGGAGGTCATGGTGGTACCTGAATGCAGGGCTTAGTTGCCTATCTTGCATTGTGGAATTACAAGTCATTACTTTCCTCTTATCTTGCAGCTGGGGAAAGCTTGTGTATTTTCCTCCTGTCAAGTACAGGTGTTATGATAGATCTGAATTCCCCTAATCTCAGGGCTGGCAATAGAGCAGTATACATAGCCTGTCACATCTGGTTTTTATTCTGATGAATCAAATTAAGTTACTTGTACAAGTATCTCACTTAAAATTTTGGCATTTCTGAGATTATTTTCATGTTAGAGCAAGCTGGGCAGTGATGAGTGGAAAGGGACTGCTCTGACTTCTTCAGGTGTCAGCTTCCATGTTTTACTGGTTCTGTAGCAAATATTTAAAAAAGCTTGTGTCCTCTAGGCAGAGTATATATATCTTTATCCTTCAATTTCCTTTTTGCCCAGCTGGCAAAAATTAGTGGCTGTAGACACAAATTTGACCTAGTTCCTCCTTAGTATCTTTGGGGAAATCAGTGAGATCCAAGAAGCTTGACTGATGGCTCTGTGAATTTGTTTCTAGGCTGTGCCTCAGGTGTAGGTCTGGAAGAAGGTCCTGAGGCAGGAAGAGGTTATCTGAAAGTAATTCTGGTGCTTCACTGGAGGTGACCCTAGGATACACTACGAGGGTTTGTGGCAGCCTCTCCAAGTTCTTCATGGAAGGGGGCAGGTGTTACATGAAGTGCTCCCAATTTCTGAATACTGAACTTTAATAAACTTTGGTTTAGAATGTTTCCTTCTTCTGGAACACCTGGTATTATTCATGATCCTGATGTATGACCATGAAATCTTACTATTAGCAGAACTATAAATCCACATGAGGCCTTCCAAATGTGGTTACATGTGGCTTCCAGACTTCCCCTTGCTATATAATCTGCTGTACCCTGACTTGTGCTAAGGGATTTCCTTTAGAAATGAAGTGGCTGTTTGTCTCATTTGCCTACACAGCCTTTGGTAGAGGCTTGTTAAGGGGAGGGTGAAGTATGATGGCTTGGGAATGTGGCAACAAACTTTTTAAATCTTGTTCCTTGAATATTTTTTTCTAGAAAGTTGCCTTTTAAGTGATATGTATTTCTTCTTGAATTGAACATTTGAGAATTTAGGAGAACACAAATATTTGACAGGTGCTATGGAAAGTCTAACATCCGTGAGAACATCAGTGAATAACACGTTAATATCACTGCCGCTTCTCTGTAGCTCTAAGGGGGTGTACACTGCTGTCTTGAAGAGATCACTTTTTTTCTTTGTTCAGAATGATAACAAGTAATCCTTTCTCCTGTGGCATTTATGGATCCCTTCTGTCGGCTATAATTTAGATTTGATACACCATCAAATGCTGATACACAGGTTATAATATTCAAAAAGACCATGATTTAGCCTCTAAAAATGGCATAGATAAGTAACAGCACAAAGCTTTCTGGGCTTAAGTCAGACTTATGCATCTAAATAATTTAAGACTCTTCTTAACTATTTTCTTAGATATATAAGAGAAATTCACCTACAGTTGCTAGGAAATTATCAGTAAGCATATAACCAGATTAAAAAGAAAAGTGCCACTTTACCTCTTTCCTCCAAGTGAACTTCTAATTTTCTGGATGAATGCTTTTTCCAAAATACAACTTCTGTCTTTCAAATTCCTTTTTCTAGCTTCCTGTTTTAGAAAGTATCTTTCTCCCAACTCATTTCTCCTTTGTGCTGTATAGTTTCTTGAATGGAAAGAGCTCATGCTGTGGTCACTGTTCCCTAGAGCAATTTCCACGGCATTTTGCCTTTATATCACAGTTGTTTCTCTGATGAGTTGTTGCACCAAGTAGAATTACTTTTTTCAGTATTTGTGGCTTAAATACTCATAGAGATTTCACTTTTCTTCTTGGGTGCTCCACAAAGCCATGAAGAGTGTTTTTTTCCTCAGAATTAGTAAACCCAGTATTTTCTGTAAAACTATTTAGATATCTGCAGTTTTGAATACTGCACCTTTTTCACTTGATTTATAAAATCACAGATTTATGAAATGGTTAGGGTTGGAAGGAACCTTAAAGATCATCTGTTCCAACCCCCCTGCCATGGACAGGGACTTCTTCTCTTAGAACAGGTTACACAGAGCCCCATGCAGCCTGGCCTTGAACACTTCCAGGGCTGGAGCATCTAAAACTTCTCTTGGCAACCTGTTCCAGTGCCTCACCACCCTCACAATAAAGAATTTCATCCTAATATCTAATGTAAACCTACACTCTGTCAGTTTGAACCCATTCCCTGTTGTCCTGTTGTTACATACTCTTGGGAAAAGTCCCTCTCCATCTCTTCATGGGCTCCCTTCAGGCACTGGATGGCCACAATTAGGTTACCCCAAACCCTTCTCCAGGCTGAAAAATCCCAATTCTCCCAGCCTTTCCTTAAAAGGAGTTGTCTTCTATCCTTCTAATCATCTTCTTGGCCCTCCTCTGGGTTCATTCCAACAGAACAATGTCTTCCCTGTGCTGAGCATCCCAGAACTGACTTGCAGTATCCTGGTATTGCAGGTGGGATCTCATGAGAGTGGAGTAAAGGGGAAGAATCACCTCCACTGACATGCTGGCAATGCTGCTTCGGATTGATTTCACAGGCCTTTAAATGGAACTTCCTTCTTGCTAAGATACATGTCATACCTATTAAAAATCAAATTAATGCAATTGAAAGTAACAGTCTCTGTAGTAAAGTATGCCTAAAACTGTGTGCAGCAAAGCCAGTTTTGCTAAATAAAAATGTTAAGCTGTATTTTATTAAAGTGTGTGGTGAAAAGTATCAAATACATTATTACAATACATGCATGCAATATTTTTGAATACAATGTGTATGTACAGAACTTAATTTCTTCTCTGCACAACTTATGTTTGTGTATTTTTCACATTTATTTTAAATGCTCACATAGAGGAAAGGTGTCATACACCTACCACCAGCATATTGTATGCAGTAAACAAGTTATAGCCAGTAGCTAAATTTCTTATATCCTGTGAGTTGATGTTATCAGAAATAAACATGTGTGTTAAATCTAGGCATATGCTTTGAGATTTGATCCTTTGAAATTTCCATTTCATAATTTAGATCTCAGTCCTTCTCAGCATATACTGAAGTAACACAAAGCCAAACTAAAGGCTGGTGCCTTTCAAAGTACTTATGGCAGACATTAGACTTCAGCTCTCTGTAGAGCTAGAACTGTACCTGCCTAAATTTAAAGATGCTTACCCTGCTGTTTTTGATCTTTTCCTGTCAGTTTGATTATAGTGGTAACCTTTGAAGACTTACTCAGTGATTTTATTTTTTTTTAAATATAGAGAGATTAAATGCATTTTCTCTAATAGTCTTGATAGAAAGTGAGTGGTCTAGCTCAAAGCAAAGATTGCACAGTTTGAGAATTATATCTGTGTCTTCAAACTACAAAGACCTGTTGAAGGGAACAATGATGACACATGTCTAGATGGAAAGCTCTTAGATTTACTTTCTGAATTTCAGTTTTCTTTTATGCTTTTTCTTTTAGTTTAAGTGATGAATGTGACTCATGTGAGATGAAGGAACCCTTTTAATATTCGTAGGTTTCAACAATAGTGTAAGTACAGCAGTCAACAACAAAAAAAAACATAGATGGGGAAAAGCAAATCTTAACATTTGGTGACAGCAGTGGGCAGTGTAGAAGTGAGAGGATTTTAAAGAATCAGAATAACGAATTGGCAGCCAGGAAGCACATCTAAAGGGGCCATCTTAGCAAATAAAAAGATGGACAGATATCTGAAACTGTATTAGAAGAAAAAAAAAAAAATATGTGAATATATAGATTTACTCCTTTGCCATAGATGTACATGGGTTGACATAGATAACCAGGCAAAATATTATCATGGTTGAAACAGATTAGAGAAGCCCAGGTAGAAAATGGTGCAGGATGAATGCCTGGGATACTCAACAGTTTGGATATATATCATCTATGAATGGAAATGTGCCAGTAAAGAGAGGAATTAAGGAAAGATGTTAAAGCTTGGGGGAACATAAATGCTAAAGTTAATTGATTGTGTATAATACTAAAGTTCTTTCTTCTAGAAAGTAGAGCTGTAGCTTTAAATGCCACTTTTTCAGGATGAAGGTTTTACTCTGGCCAGGAAACAGTAATAGTACGAAGTTTTCATCAAAGCAGCTGCTGTAGTCTGTACTGCACTTTCTTTGGCAGATACTGACATTTAATTGTGACTTCTGTGCCTAAACATAGGTAGCAAAAACCTCTTCATTTCAAGGAAAGGGTGTCTTTCTCACTGACAGTACTAGCAGATATTCTGGACTTGAAAAAGGCCAAGAAATCCTATAATTTTTCTTTCTGAACGTCATACCTAATTTTCTTTCTATATGTGGTACATTATGAAAAAAACTCCATGTTTTTGATACCAGTATCAGGAGGAAAGACAAAGCACTTCCTGGGTCTTGGCACATTGACTATTTTTGTTTTAATCTATGTGTGAAGATCTTTTATTTTTGTTAAGGTAAGAATAAAAACAACATGAATCTTGGAAAGAGATGATAAGTAATGTTCCTTTTTTTTTATTGTCCAGCATTTGAACTGTGTCATTATATATTGTTTTATTAATATTTAATAAAAATGTTATTCAGTGGAAGCAGGACATTCCTATGGATTTCAGCAGTACTGAATTTTTATTATTGTGCTGATAAATATATTTGACACTTTCCTCCTGCTGAAATGGAAATGTTTGCTATATTTTTCTATTTAAACTTAAAAAAAGTACATGAACTGAGGGTTCTTTGATTTGCCTACTTCATGAGTTAGTTGCCTTGCAGGTCATTATTTTATTTTTTATTTTTCCTGTTCCCCTTGCCCCAAGCCTATGGTGACATACTTAAATTTATTTCTGAATGGAAGTTCTGCTTTTCTGTAAATCATTCCAATTTTTACTTACTGGTTATTTTCCTTGCCTCTTTATCGTAGTAATTGGCTATTTTAGCTGAAGGCATCTCTTGGGGTAAAGTTCAGTTCCTTACATCATCTTGTGGCAGCCTAGCAAATTCTCTTAACCCTTTCCATGTCCTCTTCTGTCTCCTGTTCTGTTTCTCAGCTCTGGGGCAATTTTTTCTTGACTGGCTGCAACTGGATCTTTTACCTGCCTCTGAGAAACTGGTATTCTTCCTAGTTCTACTAAAAAAGAGAGGTTGAATCTGTAACATTCCAGTTTTATAAGGCCTTGTCAGTTATACTTAGAGAGAGACTTCTTTTTGATTTTCCTAGGCACTGAAAAAAACCCAAAAACTTTGCAAGGTGATTAAACTGAATGGTATCCATGGACTAGTGCAGTGCATGTGCTGCATAGCTGCAGCATTGTACAGCTTTATTTTAGTCCTGAAAAGTGAAAAGGCTGTGTGCCGTTAACTTTCATCTGGATAGGTTCTGTTATGTGCTTATGGAATTTCTCATAGCAGTGCAGAAAAACAATAAATAACTGATAAGGCTTTTCTTTGCTTCATGTTAGTAGCTGTTTTATCAATATTTAGCTGTTTTGCCAGTATTAAATCTCAAGCCAACATCTATAACAGCTTCAAATTTTTAGTGGAAGCATCAACTAGTCTTTCTTTTAATATATTCAAAAATGTATGTAAATGTAGCTTAGAATCATTGAATGGTTTGGGTTGGAAGGGAATCTTGAACATCACTTGTTTCCAGCCTCTGTGACATGGACAGGGACATCTTTCAGAAGATCAGATTGCTCAAAGCCCCATCCAGCCTGAATTTGATCACTTCACTGCTGGGGCATCCAAAACCCCCCTGGACAACTTCTTCCACTAGCTTCATCATAAAGAATTTCTTCCTTATATCCAATCAAACCATGGTTTCAGTTTCAAACCATGTCCTGTCGCTACATGTCTTGGTATAAAGCTTTTCTGATCTTCCATATAAGTCTCCCTTATATATACTGAAGGCCTGCAGTAAGGTCTCTCTTAACTTGTATGTGGTAATACCAATTCTCTGAAGCCAATTCTTCATTTTACTGGGAAGTCAGGTTGAGAGCTAGTGCCAAAGTAACCGAATGCTCAATAATTTTCTCTTTGTAGAAGAGTAGAAGGTGACTTTTTGCTATTATTTTGGTTTCAGTTTTACTGCATCACTCATTTTCTTATAACTGATATAATAACCAGAAAAATCTTCATTCACAAATGCTGGATATTGCTTCCTAGTCTTATTCAATATTTTGCTAGTTTAGAGATCCTTGGAAATAAAGCTGCATTTGCTTGGTTGCTGTTTTTGGAGCCTGAAATGACCTGAGATTTGGCTCAGGCAAAATTTGAGTGGGTTTTGAAAGGAGGTGACGTGACTGCACTCATTTTTTGGGAAACCTCATCCGGTTTTATACAGGCTATTTTAGCCAGAAGTTTACAGTTAGGGATTTTTATGTTCACAGGAAAAGTAGCTTCTTCCAGCTTTGGGACAGTGGAGCTGTTCTATAATTAATTGCTTTAAGCTCAAATTTTGTATTGCCAATGAAACGTAGTTGAGCAAAAAGCTTTTTTATTGTTAATGTCATCTTTATTAAATAAATAGTTTTAATTATTTAGTAACTAATCAGGTTAGGCTTTTTTTTACTTGGTATGGCACAATTTTTTTTTTCTGTTTTGCGTTCTTTCAAATTTTGTGTTAGGTTTTATTTTGTGCACTCTGTTTAGACAAATCTAACCATGAGGATGTTCATGTGTTCTAAAGTCAAGAGAAATTTAATTACCGTGCTATTAAGGTTTAAAAATAAAATAAAAATTATAATAGTATCTTTATACTAAGTAAAAAACCCCCCTGGTTATACTGGAAAATATTTCAATGTGATGTTTATTTACCAGTCTGTGGTATGGCATGCATAATGTCCTCAAGCATAATGATGCAGCTTGTGTTGAAATTGTTTCCAGTTGAATTTTCGGTATGGTTGGTGTTGTAACAAAAAAAAAAGGGAATTAGGTATCTGCAGTGAGGAGTCTGCAGCAGGAAGTATGCAGCTGTATGAGCAGTCATGGACTGTGGACAGGTTGCTGGGATTTTGCCCATAAAAATAACATAAAACCTTTTCCTGTTTGTGTATCTGGACTTGCTACAAGAATTTGGTAGCAAATCCAAATGTAACAATAAAATTTTAATTATATTCTCTTATGCTTCTTGTGGGAAAAAACCTAGGGCTGCTTTCATTAATGTCTCTTTTACCATGGAAATATGGTTACTGAAGTGACTTAGGCTTGAATGGAAGGTGATAGTTCATTTGGAAACATATGTGATTTTTATACAGGAAAAAAAGGTGAAAGTTATATTCCTCTCAGCTTAAAACTTGAGTTTTCCTAAAAATGGAATGTTAAATTCTATACTGAATATTTTTTAAACTCCTAAACCCCCTTTAATTTCTGGTGTACTCACAAACACTGTATATATGCTTTTCTCTTAATTCCAGTACATTCAGAATGTACAAATATTTGTATTTGGAATGACAACCTGTAACTCTTGTTTTGGCAGGGTTTTTTCTTAGTTTGATTGAGGTTTTGTTTGGGTTTTTTTCCTTACTACTGGAAGATCCCTCTTGCTCAAAGTTACATAGCAAAGATAGAAAAATTGCCTTTCACATTCCTTACCCCAGCCATGTGCTGGAAGCCCAGTTCTGTTCCACTTCCCCCATTTATCATGTCCCTTCCTGCCTCTGTGCCTTTGCTAAACCATCTGTGCACTTTCCTTTGAGTCCCAAAGGCTTAAGAAATGTCCTATTTTGTTTGACATTAGTTTTGTTTATATTAGTTTGACAAGTGATGGTTGGACTTAGAATTGCTTCTGCAACCTGAAGATATTTTTTAAAGATATTTGCCTTTCAGTTTCAAATTCTATTGGCCTCTTAAAGTTATGCAGCAGTAATTAAAAACACTGCATTATCTAAATTTTGTGATTAACATGACAGATTTGGATAAGCCACAGACTAAGTGCTACATAACTTCCCTGCTAAGACAGGGATGAATACTCATTTTTGTGTGTATTAAAATAGCTTTTGTTTTTTTTTTTTACCTCTTTCAGAGGTAGCAACAAGAGAAATGGTCTCACTGAAGCATAAAATGAATTCTGTGATTCTGTTTGAGTGGTTGACATCTGTATCTTCTCCAAGCTGAACAAACCAAGTGACCTCAGCTGCTCTTACAAGGCAAGACGTACAAAGTCTTGCCCTCAATGCCTTTCACCATCTTGGTCCCCTCCTCTAGACATATTCTAATACCTTGATGTCCTTCTTGTATTGAGGTACTTAAACCAGCACACAGTGCTCGAGGTGGTTCCAGAGCAGTGCACAGCAGAGTGGGACATTCACATCCCTCAACCAGCTGTTGATGCTGTGCTTGATGCACTCCAGGAACCTTTTGGCTTCCAGGACATACCACTGAATTAAACTCAACTTTGCTATTGACCAGGACCCTCAGATCTCTTTCCTGGCTGTTCACAAGTGCAGCCTCTTCCATGGAATTTCAGAATGCTGATGTTGAAAGAATAGGAAGAAAAATAACCAAGCTTTTAATGTATTTAAGCAACATCTTTATATGTTTCATACATTTGTGATGACAGGTGCAATGTTCTGCATTGCAAGTGTTTGCCAAAACCACTGAGTTTTAATTCCAACTGTTTTCATCCAGTTAGGGTTGATGAAAAAGCATTGAGTCATCCTTAGCCCTGGTTTCACTTGTTGTGCTTTTGATTTCACTGGAATCAACTGCAGGTTTTTTTGTATGGGTATAGAAATTGTTTTGGGTTTTTTGTTTTGCTGTGTATTTTCTTGTTTTGTGTTTTTTTCCTCCCCCAAGTCATCAAGAAACCTGGTGATTTTAGTTCAAGGTGATTTTTCTTTAGGTCTTGAAATCTGTGATCCAAAAGTGAATTTGAGTGTTGAACGAAGGAGCCCACACAGTTGAAACTGAATTGATTGTGTATGAGTACTTTTCACAGTTGTAATCCTAACAAGAAGGAAAACTGAATCAGTTGGTAAGAAGTCCATTATTTTTTTTTTAATGTATGTAGCTAGATGCAAAACTGCATGGATACAGAATTCATTTTATTAAATTGGGAGATGTACCTGTAGCTTGTTGCTAGATATAAATTTTAAACTCTTTTTTTTTTTGGAACTGATAGTGATATTTATGTTTGATATTTACAAAGGTATAAGCTTCCTTGTAATTGAGTGTAGGTACAAAAAAAAATTAATTTAAAATCATTGTAAGTATATGTATATCCATATATCTGAAGGGGCAAAAAGACAGATGGTTGATTTTATGTGTATTGGATTTTACTTTATTTGCTCAACCCTCAGACACTGAGCAAGAGTGGGCAAGAGCTTGGTCAGAATGTGGGTCGTGTTGAACATTTTCCCCACTCCTGCACAAGACTTGAGCTTCATAAAGGTTGTTAACTTTCACCATTATTTTGTCCTATTGCTACTGCAAAATGACAATACACACTTGTAGCAGAGGTCAGAATTTTTTCAGAAGTTTTGATTTATGAGTTGAATTGAACACCCAGGTGCATTAATAAGTCTCTTGCATTCCTGTCAAGTTCCAGTAAGAAAGATGAACTGTAATATTAAACTTATAAATTATCAAAGATAAAGTTTATTTTTTTCTCAGTGACATTGGTGAAATCACAGAAAACTAATTGAGCATTAAAATAATTTTCAGTCTTCAATTTGTGACCAATTTAACTGCCTGATACAGGGAGTCTGTCTTCTTTTTGTATTCCACTGCTGAAAATGCCGAAGTATTAATCAAACGTCCATGTATCATTTAGTCTCTGATGAATCATAATCTTAAAACATGTCAGTTTAGAATTAAACCTTGTCTTGCGAAAACACGTAAAGCTCTACAGTAAAGAAATCTATTGTCAAAGGACATTCAGTGTAAATATTCTTCAAAGCGTCATCTGCAGTGAAAGGTTTATTTTCTTGTGAGACAGACTCTACAAAATATGTTACTTATCAAACACTGCAAATAACTATTTCAACAATTAAAGATTTTGTGATAATAGTTCTTTAGAACTGAAAACTCAAAATTGAAGCCTAATATATCTAAAAGCTAGTGAAATAAAAACTTGTCCAATCTTTGATAGAATTCAATGACAATTCTTGTGGGATAAGTTTTTATAAAATAATTCAGTTTATATGTTCTTTGGCTATATATATGCTTTTCCTGAGGAAAATTTGACTGAAGGTTGTTTTTAATGAACAGAAAACTACTTGGCTATGTAGCAACAGAAGCTAAAGGAATCTTGATGTTTATAAAGACAAAAATCATTTTGCTGCTAAGCAGATAAACCCACTTTTCCATCATAGATTTAAATGGAAAATTTTGACTTATCTCAGTTACTTCTAATGCATGAAATAACATTGGACATCAATCATCTCATGTAATGAATCACAGCTATGAAAAATTTACATGGAGAGGTTCCTTCTGCTTCCTTCTAAGCTTGCTGAGAGCTTCTACATACCTATAGACCTTCTCCTGTGTCAGTTCTCTTATTTAATGAGATTTTATCCCTTTGTAAAAATCTTAAAGATCTCAGTCTCCACTCATCACTGTGCTTGGTGCCTGCACTGAGCCCTGTTTTCCTCTCCTGTTTGCAAGGTCTTTGCAGGAGGAATTCCTTTAAGCACTACATAAACACAAGATGTTCTCACGTGGGGTCTCTGCGTGCTGCACAATGGAAGTAGCTGACGAACTCCTGTAGGTGATTGCCATGTTTCTTGTTTTACCTGGTTTTATGTGCTTCTGTTTCTTTGTATTCTGGAGACTCCTGACCTAAAATTAAGTTGTCGTGAGTTTGCATTTTCCGTGTCTTACTCCTGTGTAATATTTGGTTTTCTGGAAAATTGTCCATCACGTACAAGTCAGAATTACAAACAATCCAAATATACCTGCAGATCTGAAGTTCTCTGCTTTATATTTCTTCAAATATTTGTTTCTCAGATTAATATTTTAAGTGATAAAATTCAGAAACCAGTAAAATACTTTTTTTCCTAAAATGATGTCTCATATCCTAAGTGGCTAAAACTTTCCCAAAATCAGAAATACATGTGTGTATAGAAGAGTACAACAACTTACCTGCAAATAAGGTAACACTTCTACAGCTGTTTGAGAGTGCCTGTGTCACTGAAGTAAAGCATCTGAGACTGGATACTCTTTCTGTAGAGGAGGAAATGGTACACGTGAGAAGGTCATGTTTGAGACCTGTGTTTTGATGTCCACAGAAGTTTACCCATTCAAGGCCATTGAGGCATGCTGTTCCATATTTAACATTTAAAATAAGTTTTGATAACTTTTAAAGGTCAGTTAAATAACAGAGCATTGAATGTCTTATTAAATGGTTTGAATCCTGGATGGGACATCTAGGTCCTAATTTGATGGAAGTAGCAAAAGTGGTTCAGAAGAAACCAAAGAGAGTTTTGTAGCCTCTGTGGAAGGGCCGGAAGGCAGCAGAATGTAACGATTATTCACCTTGAGGTTTATCTGGATTCATCCAAACCAAGTGTCAAAGCAAAGCTTACAGAGACATATTGTGTTCTAAAAGTATGAACTGTTTGTAAATCAGGTGCTCTTGAATATGATTACCCATGCTAATATCTATATGTAAGCATACAATCTAACACAAATATGGATTTTTCAAGGGTATTTTGCTATAACTTCTCTCTAGTCTTTTTGAAGACAGTGGTGATATCCCCAAGTGTTTTTGATCACATCAAAATGATAAGTCATTGCATACTAATGAAGGTTTCAGTGAGGGACAGTATCTCCTTTTTTCTTAAAAATCAGAAAAAAAATTATTGTATTCGAACTATTTTACTGAAGGTAAATTTTGGGGATTCCAAATTAAATTTTTATAATGTCAGAGGAAGTTTATACATGAAGTTGCTCTTCTAAAATTTTATTATATTTTTTCCTTTTAACTTAACCATTACATACTTTCAAGTTTTCTTTAAGAGCTGTAAAGGAAAGCAAGACTGATTCCTTCAGACAGCTATTCAGATCACAGGCCAAGCATCTGAAACTCCCTTTGGAGGCTTTCCCTTCTAGACACGTAGTCTCTTCTTGTTGAGTCTGTCTAAAACAGATGAACTTCCTTAGAGAGGCTGTTAATTCTTGTTGTTTCATGAGAGGTGTTCTGTTATTCTAAATTAGTACAATGATGCAGAAATGCAAAAGTTGTTTTTTGTATGAAGAAAGCTTTGATGTTCTGATACGTTCTAGTTACAAAGTCCCGCTGTGGTAAATATTCAGGTGCTGTGCATCTCAGATTAAATTTAAAACATAAAAAACTAGTTGCTATACTGCCCTTCATCTGAAAAGACCCAGGATAAAAAAGGAACAGGGGAATATTATGTTGCTGTCTCTGGTTCTTTATAGGTAGCTATATGTCAGTTACCACACTGTGCAACAAGGTCAACAATAGCTGGAATACAGTTCAGTTCAAGAAAAAAGAAGGGGGAATGGTTGATAGAAAATTGGTTTTCATCTGGTGAAAAGGCAAACATAAACCAAAGTTGAAGTACTGTGAGCTACATATTACAGGCTCAAAGAGTTTTAGAAGTGTTCTGTTCATGGTCTACTTCTTGTTCCTTTGAATGAACAAGTTTGTAGTTCTAGTGCACTGAACTATGTTGGTTTACCTGAACCCATGGGAAAAGTTATATTCTAATGTAATGTTTACCTATTGAGTTTTTTTGTTCTTGTGCACAGCTATTTATTAAGAATGTGTTGTGTACTGGTTTTTGTTTTTTTTTATATTATTCTTTGTGTTTATGCAGACATAGAATAAATAGTCTGCCTCCTTCTCTCCTTCCCTCTACTGTAACCCACTGTTAATAGTTTCCATCGGTTAAAATTACACTTAATCTCAAGCATTTTTAGAGAAATGGATGTTCTTGGACACACAGCAGGCAGAGGTGTATGCACACCAGGGTTTTTTGTTTTCACATCTCTTGAAAGGGTGGGTTTTGGAATTTTTCATTTCTTTTCTGTTTTAATTACTAGTGACTAACTTACTAATCATGATTGATAATAAATTGTTGGTTATTGAAGTGTGGCCTCCCTGAATTATGCACAGTATGGCTTTATAGTGCAGGGCTCACAGTGCTCAGGTAAGTCTGTACTCCAGCTGTCACTTAACTTTGCCTTTGCTCACCACAGAAGTTCACTTAAAATTTTTCAAAGGTAAATTTAAGAGTTTAGAAAACATTTCTAAACTGAGTGCATGAGTTGTCTGATGGTTTCTTACCAGGAGCTTGGATAATTAGTTTTGATAGTGCTGGGAAGAGAGTCAAAATAAAATAAACTTAGAATTTGTGATTTTCTTCAAAGTAATCTGGACTCTGTAGTTTGTTTTTGTGGCTCACTTTGTCCAGATTTTTGAGAAGTTTTAAGAGACAGATTGTTTCTCCCAGTTGTATTCATGTGGTGAAAGTTTCTCCACGCTCTTGCGCAAGGGGAGAGGGCTGTACCCACTTCCATACAGACCTACAAGGACTGTTCTTTGTGTGTCTTGTGGCAGAATGGCTGAGGCTGGAAAGCATCTCTAGAGATGTTCTGATTCAATCACAGTCAACAAAGCACAGTCAGCTACAGTAGACCAAAGCTATTTTCACTTGGGTTTTGAATATCTCCAAGGGTGGCGATGACATCTGGACAGCCTGTTCCAATGGAAAAGGCTTTGTTTCTTTGTTTGTTTCCTTGTGTGCTTCAGTGAACTCTGAATTTTAAGTTTAATTTTTCCTTATAAGAAGTTGTTTTCATTATCAGTACTGATTAAAATCTGGCATAATTAAAAAAAAATAATCAAAATGCAGACCTAAACAGGTCTGTCTCATATTTTCTTTTTCTGCTATGAAAGCATTGTATAGGCCAGTCCCTCACCTGCTGTGGTATCTGCTACTGCCTGGTTGTACTTGATACAGGGCAAATCTTGTACATTGGCTCTATTTTTGTGAGGGCACATCTGGATGTGCACTCTTTTTAATTCAGACAAGGGCCTGGCATGAAAGAGGAAGACAGAACAACTTAAGCTGCAGTAGAAATATTTCTGCAGCTGTATGGTGAACAAATTCCAAATCCTGATGAGGCTGAAAGAAAAAGAAGTTGCTTGGCTTTTTTTTTTTTAATTTTTATTTAAGCTATATTGTATTTCTAACTGATTTCACTGGGAAGCAGAGCAGAAGCTTCTGCCAATTTGTTGTAACTGGCATAGCAGAAGTCCAGCCAGCAGTTTAGCAGCACATTATTTAATCCTGTTGATTGAGGCCTCGGATTCTTTTTAATGGAAGACATCATCTCATCTTGATTTTTAGAAAACTCATTTGCTTCATCTTTGTAGTAGACAGTCAGTGTAAAAGAGGTTGTTGAAATAGGTGTATGGATTTATTGCTTTCTTAAAAGAGTTTCAGAAAGGAGAATTTATTTTATTGGAAGAAGTCTGAGCCTCTCACAGCTATGTGAGCTGTGTGCTCATAGCATGTGTGAGGTCCAACACTGCTTAATATTGCACATGAGTAATTGCTAAAACATAGTGATTTAACCTTTTGGTCAAAATAAATAGTTGCATGTAAGAAGTATAGCCAAGGATTCTTTACAGATTCTGTAAGTTCTGTTAGGCACTGCATCAAAAATTACTTTGTTGGGGAAATATAAAGAGTATGACAATCCAGTACTTGCTACTGGAGTGGTTCTTTAATACAAAATTTTCAAAGGTATGTACTGCAAAATCAGTACAGACTTTGAAATGTCTTTAAGTAGATACCTAATTAAGATGCCTTAAACCAAACCAGCACAATACCTTATGGTAAAATACTTAATCCTGCACTGAGCTCTGGCTTCTGAAGGCTTTGCTATGGAACCACTAAAATCCCACTGAAGGCAGTTATATACCGCAGTGTCTATTGGACTAGACTTTGGTCTTCAACTGCAAGCAAATCTGCAGTGGATTTGCATATAAAAGTCACTGCATCATTGCATGTGCTGCTAATGTCCCAGTTTTGGTTTAGCTTTCACTTATTCTACATTTTTAAACCAATTATAGCCATTTGCTTTTTGAACTGATGCCTTTAAGTACTTTAAGTACTTAAGTCTTGGAATTCACACCATTCCTTAACAACTTACCACCATATGCCAGCTCACTTCCTAATCAAATTTAGAAGTTTGATACAAGGTTAGAAGGGTTCAGTTTGGCACTCTGGGTTTCATGGGCTTACATGGATGCAGATCACTTCAGTAAAAGTTCATTGTGGTTTGTCTTCCAGTCATTATGTTGTTGTGCATTTATTTTTTATTATTTTATTTTATTATTTTTTTCTAAGATCTATAGCTTGATCTCTCTTTATTCTGATTTTCATTAGATACTGTATGAATACCTATTCAACAATTTTCTTTTGAAGAATATCTTTCATTTAGAAAGATGTGGTTTTTTTTAAACATCATGCTTTTCATATTCTAGCGAGAACAACTATTGTTTTGGTTTTTTTTGTTTTTAAGCTTTCATATTTTTTTTAATTGAGCTTTTTGCTGAACTGTTCATTGGACAACAGAATTTGTACTAATTCTTGCAGCTGTTTTACATGTTTGGTTTTTTAATACATGAGCTGTTAAATGTGAGAAGGGAATATTTCTTTCTTGTGACACTTGAGCACTTGTGACACTTAATGGCCTCCAGCATTTTAATCTCAATTCCAAACAACGATTCTGTTTCTAAGTAACTGAAAGCTATTTTAAAACAATATATGCAGCAGAGAAACAACGAGATGTATTATTAAGGGTGCTGACCTGTCATGTTCAGAATGTAATGAAGCGTATAATTCTATATTTTTATCCACAAAATCTTTCATAATGATTTTCTAGACCCCTTTGCAAATAAAGATATTTTAGGTAAAAAATCCTCCTGGAAGAGAAAGATCTGGAAGGTACCTCCAGGATGTAGTTTTGAAAACTATGGATTAATTTCAGAAGTTCTCATGAAAAATTCATCTTGAGTGCGGGGAAAATAGAAGTAAAAATATATTTTTCATCTGAATTCTGTGGATTTGAATTCATTGCATCCTATCTCAGAAACTCAATTCCCAGAAGAATTTTGAAGTATAGGCACAAGATAGAAAAAATGTAGGCAGTGGGTAGTAGTTTTGGGACAACACAGTGAAAGATGACAGTTTAAAGGGATAGTCTTAACTTGAAATGCTTATTTGTTTTAGAAAATACTGTACCTACAATGTAGTTGTGAGAAACATAAGGTTTGTGGTGGCTGGTGGGCATGAAAACCTACATTCCATCTTGTACTCTTCTTTTGTAGCAATTTCAAAGGTGCATTAGTTGTTGAAGCATATGAGCTATTGAATCTCCTTTGAAGAAAAAGGGGAAGTTTTATGGTTCCTGGGTGAGCAAATGCAAGTCACTAATGTGTAGCATCACCTCCAGTGATACACATGAAAGTAGAACTTAATTTGCTGCATATTGTACTGTAGACTAAAATGCCAGATTAATAATGGGTAAAGGATGAATTATCATTTAGTTAAAATGTAGTAAAAAGAAAAAACCAAACACACCCTTAGAATGTTACTGTTGAAGTAACAGTTGAAGTTGCTGAAGTAAATGTTGAAGTGTAGTACCTTAGGAGGTGCACTTAGACCCCCCTGAATCCTGGAGCCCCTTGCTGTATCTTCAGGAATTGTGTGCTGGTTTTTGTGGGTGGAGAGGGAGAACAAATCTGTCTCCCAATGAGCAAAGCACCCCTCATGAAATGGCCTGTGCTGTTAGTTTTTTAATTTTCAGTGCTAACATTAAAAAATACTTGGCACTGCAGTTCGTAGTGTCTGATTTGCACTATGACATTCCTTCAGAAAAAGAAATGAAGCATGTCAGCTTATCAGTAGAAGTGTATTTGAATGAAAGTGTCTGTGTTTTGAATATAATTCTGTATATGGTGATGTAGAATTTTTTATATTTTAAATGGGAGCTTTGATAATGTGAGCCTTGTATCATATTTACAAGGAGTTGTTAAAACTGAACCTGAACAACAACATTCAGCTTAGTGAAAGCTTTGCATTTACATGAAATATATGGAAATAGGGTATCAGGAAGGATGCCAACTGCCACCTCATTAAATATAAGACTACCAGTACAGTTGAATTTACAAAATTCCTTAACAGAAATCTTTTTATGGAAATCCCAGCAGAACACTTTCTTATACTGGAATTAATCTCACTAGGTTTAACTGCAATGAATATTCAATGCTGATGCTGTCTCTGGTGATCTTGTAAAGGAAAAATTATGTAATCACAGAGCATCTCCAGACCTGTGGAGGTACCTAGTCCATGCCCCTCTTCTAGGCTAGGTGAGCTACAGCAAGTTGCCCAAGACTGTGTACAATCTCTGAAGATGGAAACTCAGAAAACTTGCTGGGCAGCCTATTTCTTAGATGTTTAGCCACAATAACAGGGGAAAAGTACCTTCTAATGTTTTAATGGAATTGGCCATATTTCAGTTTGTGCACATTGCCTCTTCTTCTGTCTCTGGGGATCACTGAGAACAGTCCTGTTCTGTCTTCTTTACTGCCTTTTACCTACCTACTCTGCAATAGAGCTTTCCTTTTCCTCTGATCTTGGGGCTTTTTCTGTTTCTCACTTTTCTCCCTGCCACCCACTCCAGCCTTGGCAGACACATTCATTAGATCCAGCTTCTCCAGCCCATTGAAGTCCCTCTAAATGATAGCAGAACCATCTGCTCTGTCAACCACTCCTTCCAATTTTGAATTGTCCGTAGAATTGCTGAGGTTGTGCTCTGTACCATGAGCCAGGTGCTTAATGAAAAGCAGTACTGGCACCAGCATTGACCCCTGGGGCTCCGCTGAAGGGACTGGCCTCCAGCTGGACTTTGGCCTGCAGATCACAACCCTTAGAGTTTGGCAGCGCAGGCTGTTTGCAGCCACCTTGCTGTCCCCCTTTCCTGTGTTTCAGTTTGTGAGGATGTTCTGGGGAGCAGTGCTGAAAGCTTTTCTTTATTCAAGATAAACAACATTCTCAGCTCTCCCTCCACCTATTTTCTAACTATTTAATTATAGAAAACTATCATGTGGGCCAAGTATGATTTTCCTTCATAAATAAAGCCTGCCTATTTCCCACCACCTTCCTGTCCTTCATGTGCTTTGGGATTGTTTCCAGGATTATATGTCCCATCACCTTCCAAAGCACTGAGTTGAGGTAGAGTGACCTTTGGTTCTCTGTATTCTCCTTGTCCTTCCTGAAGACAGGAGAGATGTTTGCTTTCTTACAGTCTTTTTGTACCTCCCTTGATAGTCATGACCTTTCAAAGCTGTTCTGGGAGTGGCTTTGCAGTGATGCTGTCCAAGTCCCTCAGGACTCGTGGAAGCATCCATTCCATCAGGTTGTATGAACTTATGTATGGCCAGCCTGTTTAAATCTTCCCTAATCTGATTCTTCTCCAAGGGTAAATGTTCCTTGCTCCAGAAGAGCAGGGAAGAGCTATGAAGCAGCTTGTTTCTACAGTTTCAGCACAGCAGGTATCCCTAACCCAGTACAGGATTGGTGGGGCCACTGTTTTGAGTAGGGAGTGTCACTCAAATGGAATATTTGCACTGACAGGAGCGTGCCAGTCACATCTACTGTCCTCTCCGTCTCACATGCACAATTATCCCAATTATTAGTAATTATTTGGGGGGAAAAAAGTGAAGGTTTTCTTTGTGAGGAGAAAGCTTACCCATTTGAAAGTGCAGTTGGAACTGACCACGTGTTCTCCGCTCAAATGTTTACTTAGATGGGAGGTCTATACGAAGCAAACTTAGACAAAATTATAGTTTCAGTTATAGGTATTATACATGAATTTCAAATATTAGAGTATTGCCAAATCCTAATGCCCAGAATTTTCCTAACACTCAAAAAGACTACGGTTACTTTAAATGTATGCTGAAAATTTACTCAAGTTCACAGTTATGCATCAGTATCCATTTTCGACTCTCTGAGAGAAAACACATCATCCCAGCTGAGGCTGGATACTGAATAAATGAATGTTGGATTCATTGGAAAATATTTTTTCATGATCTGTGTAGATGCAAAGATGATAATGAGCTCAGTGAAATTAAGTAGAATCTTAGAACTGCTGAATTGCATATTGGTTGTACTTTATTGATAAATCTTAGAGCTATATGCCTGCTGCAGCCAAAGTAGGGATCTGCCCAAATGCACATTTTGGATAGAGCTTAACAGTAGAGTCTGTTCAGTTTTATAGCAGTTCCATCTGATATTTGATGAATTTTGATGCATGAAGCAAACAAGGGAAAGTAATTAGGATTTTCATGAAGTATCATGAATTTTGGTTTTACATGTGCTGTCTGCTGGAGTGTTGGTTGTGTTCAAATATCATGCCTATTTGAGAAGTATATGTCCAGCTTGTTTTGGGGGGCATAAAAGCAGAAGTTACTTATCTAAATGTGTGATTTTCCATTCTTGAATGATAATGATGCTAAACTTAAATGATTATACTTGGTTAAAATGTAATTTACTATCTCAAATTTGGCTGAGCTCAGCTTGAAACTAAATGTGCAGTTGGTAGTTTAAAAAAAGTGACAAAAGCTGCTAAAATATTCAGCACTAAGAATATCTTTGACTACTTAGATACTTCAGGAGCAGTGGCTGAATAGGATAGTCACAGTCGTAATGCACTACAACCTTCTCTCTCATTATGCTGTTTATATCATGCTTGAATGAAAAGATATTTTAGTTCCCTGAAAGCCTCTATAGCTTTCAACTTTCAGCAGATGGGAGTATTAGAGGAACGTTTTTGCCTCTGCTTCTGTATTGGACTGAGAATGCCACAGGACAGTGAAAGGATTTCAGCCAAGTTGCAGAACCTTCCTTGCCCTGCCCTCGAGCAGCCCACGCCAGCAGCAGCTCTCTTTGTGGTGTCAGAGATGTCATTAGCTTGTCATGGGAGATCCTTCAGCTATGCTAATTATTTCAACAAGTTCTATTCATGAGCTGTTCAGACACTGGAGCTTTAGGAAGTAGTAGCTATTCCAGAAAGACTTTTGAATGCAGATCAGTTTATGCACATTCATGTTTCCATGCTGACTGCAGTAAAACTGAGAGTTGGCCACTCCTTAGACATAAGGATGTAATCCAGATATTTGTACCTCATGTCTTCTGTATCATATAAATAATCACAGAGGAGAGAGAAAGTTCATCCTTTACTTTTTGGTGTTGTTATGTGACTATAGATGGGCTGTAATGCAAATTGCTGCTGCTCTGAAGGTTTAAGATTTCTGAATTTTAGTCTTGTTTTCAGTGGTCTTCAGCTCTTGAATTTGCAGAAAAAAAGTACACTATAGAAAGAACCTTTGGGGTGAGAAATTTCAAATGTTCTTCTGTTTAAGTGTGTTTGACATAATTGTATTATTTTAAAAATATTTTGTTGTCAGCAAATAGTCAAAGGTGTTTTTTTTTCTTCTTTATTTTACTCAGATTCACCCCACTTCCAGAAGATTCTCAAAATCTGAACAACTTCTGTCACAGTTTGCTTTACACTTTAACAGGATACCATTCCATTAAGAACAATGAGCTCCACAACACCAGGTCAGTTTGTTTATATTTGTATCTCACTCCTGTGCTTTCTTAGGAAATATATAATTCTTTGTATTGATGAAATGAATTTGGCAAATGACTGATATGCAACACTTCTTATAAAACAGGACAATGGCTGTATAGGCAAAGAAGACAATTTTGGGGTACCTTATCACAGTTGAATTTTAAAGCCAGTATAATACTACAGTACATCTAAAATATGCTTTTTGTTTTTTAAAGAAACTGATTCATCATGCTCTGACATCAATAGGCATTTTGTAATGTTTTAGTACTTAATATGTGTAATTAGACATTAATTTATTTTCTGCTTTTGCATAAATGCTTCTTTTAAAGAAAGACTTCTTATCCTTTTCCTATTCTGTTATTTTTCTGTTTAGCTCCAAAGTCATCTTTGCCCTTAATAGGCATTCTTTGCAGAGCTTCCTGCTTTAAATATGTGTAATTAACAATGGTCTCTGAGCCTGCTTTATCCAATGCCTGCAAAATGAGTCACTGAACTGCAGGTTCACTTGATAGAAAGCGAACTATCAGTAGCTGTTCAAACTTCCAAGAAAACAGAATGCTGCATATGGAACATGCCTTGACTTCAGTTCTTTTGAGGAGCGAGAGTCCCCAATTCAAATCTCTGCAACGTCCCATATGGTTCACACTTTGTTCACCCACACTTGAAGTATCTATTCCTAGTGCTGTTGGTAAAATAACCCTTTACAGGTGGCTTATTTTATGACTGCTTTGGTTTTGTGCAAACAGCCTATAAAAGCATCAGGGAAAACACTGTAATGCTTCGTGAGCTGTATTTATCTGTACATGCCCTATTGCATAGAAATTTAATTCAGTGAACATTTTTTGAGAATTGTTGATTGCAGTATTAAAAACTGGCAATAGTTTTTACATCAAATGGAATCAGGCATAGCTGGGTTTCTGACCTGGCCTCTTTTTCTTACAGTGCAATTTGGTGCATGCAGTGAATTATCCCTACAGAGCACAACAGGGCATTCAGCGGAAAGGCACATCTTTATCTAGATCACAGTGGTGCTTAATAGGAAATAATCTTGTACTTTCCTAAACTTACAGTTCAAATGCCAAGATACTCCAGCTGATTTGGTATCTTTCTAACGTTTTTTCTTTTGTGTTAGTTGCAGTCTATGGAAAGAGCCAAAAATTAAATTGGCTCTCACAAAAAGAAAGTAAATTTTCCACTACTCTTATTGGTATGAAGAAAGAAGATGGCAAACATGAGTACATATTTATTGTGTGTTTCTGCAGGCTACATCTAATGCAACAAAGGAGAAACATTCAGTATAATCAGATTACTTGTGAAGGTATTTAGATACTTCAGGAACATCACTTTTGGTAGGAGTTAGGTGCCTGAATATCTTCAAATCTACTCCTTGGTGTCCCCCATCATTAGAGTTTGCCTCTGAAAACTCTGAGTTGCTTCACCAACCATTTCAATACACCTCTGTGGCATGTACAGAAATGCAGTATTCAAGGGCAGTGTCAGCCTTGGGATCCTCATTTTTCTTTCCCTCAGTGAAACAGCAGTGAGGCAGGATTTATTTGGATTTTAAGCATCCTGCTTAAAGTTAATGCCGTGAACTGGAGGAGGATGAGTGTCCCCATGTGGCATCTCTTCTGTCCCCCAGGTGGGTGAGGCTGAGATGTGTTTTGTGCAGTGCTTTGTCACCTTTTGGAAATCAGTGAAATTTCTGGTTTCAGTGCAGTCCCTGTAATAGACTGGTAGGGAACAGAGTGTTAGGAGAAGCCTGCAATTTCTCTGAGCAGTTAACATTAGATTGGAATTTTTTAGAAGATAAACATCGTTAAATTTTCTTATTGCATCCATAGTAACTGAGTTCCCCTTTTCCAGTCCTCTTCAAGTGTGCATGTTTTTTCATACATGGCCAATGTCTTTGTCCCATTGCAATTGTTGTTGCTACTTTTCCTTTCTCGTGGAGTTTGTTTTTTATGATGGTTAACCTTATGAGATGAAGAGATGGAAGGGCAGTTCTATCCAACTTAAAAGGTCCCTTCCAACAGAAACTATTTTATGACTCCATGATTCCAATGATTCAGCTTCCAACTTAGGTCTAAAATATGTATCAGGTTGTGATTGTTTCACTTGTAAGATGCTCCAGTAGTTACACGTGTCCCTAGTATTCCAAAAGAAAAATTAATGAATCACTGGTGACACGACCAGCTTCTTCCTGTGATGGTGAGCCTGTGGTAGGTAGTTCTTGTATTTATGGCTTGTAATTTAAATGGCAAAAGTCTGAGTGTTCAGTAGTGTTAGAGATGGGGGTTTTGTGCTTTTTCTTTTTTATTCCTGATAGTCTTGAATTTCTTCAGGTTGCTATATTCTGTTACATCCAGTGGTTAGGGCAGTTTGAAATAATTTTTAAGCAGGGAGCTTTAAGAACATACAGTATACAGACAGTATTTCTAACCCTTTTTTTTTCCTATGGTGTAACACCAGGACGCTATCTCATTTGAATACCAATCTGTGTGTCTTGTACATAAGACCTGTGAAAATCTTCATAATATATGGTAAATGTTGATATTTTGGGTCATGGTTGTAAGTTTCAACAAAATTGTGAATGTACTTTTTTTTTTACAATATAGCTAGCGCACATATATATAGCTTGTGTATGTACATTCATACATGCTGTTTACACAGAATATAAATATATTAAAAAAAAAGAGAGAAGAAAAAGCAAGAGGCAAACTGGTAAAGCAGTACTACTCTGCAGATGAATGGTATAGGCCAACCCACTTCATGGATGGCTTTTTCTGTCAATGAAAAATTCTGAAATGCTTTAGAAAGGATTATGTGCATGATGATAAATTTCTGTACTTTTATGATGGGATGTGTTAAGTGAAAAAAAAATAAAATTATTTCTTTAGAATTGCTTTCCCTTCAAAACTAAATTGTCTGAAAGCCCATTGAAAGACCTCATGTGGAACAAGCAAAAATTATGTTTTATTCAACCATTATCTGAGGAACCTCTTTGGATAGAGTTTGTTTGTAAAACCAATGCACATGAGTATTTCCTTATATTGTATGATGCAATGAATGTGGGGCCTCCAGCATAGCAACATCTACTTGCAGCAACTCTGTAGCCTATTAAATTGATCCCGGCACTTTGAACCTTCAGGGACCAGGCTCTTGCTAATCTATAAAGCTGTTTGGTGAATGCTGAATCTCAACAGGGAAAGATGCTGATGTTTGCTTTGCTTGTTATGAATTGTGAGATCATTAAGGAAATGTTTACATTCTGTAGCCATTGCATGTTCTGAACTGATTAAAAAGTGCATAACTGCATAAAAAGCGTTGGTCAGAAAAAGAAAATATTTATTTCACAGAATTACAGAATTGTTAGGGTTGGAAGTGACCTCTGGAGATAACCATTCAAATCCCTCTGCCAAGGCAGGGTCACCTTGAGCAGGTGACACAGGAACGAGTCCAGCTGGGTTTTGAATGTCTCCAGAGGGAGAGACCCCATGACCTCCCTGGGCAGCCTGTTCCAGTGCTCTGCCATCCTCAACACGAAGAATTTCTTCCTCATGTTGAGGTGGAACTTCTTGTGTTTTAGTTCATGACCTTTGCTTGCTGTCCTGTAGGTGGGCACCGCTAAAGAGTCCGATTCCAATCTCTTGGAATTTGTCTTTAAGATACTTCTACGCTTTAATGAGATCTCCTCCCAGTCTTCTCTTCTCTGGACTAAACTGGCCCACCACCTGCCCTTACAGAGAATAGCTAGCATCAAGTTTTGAGAGAGTGATACTTCTTAATAAACAGAGTGGGAGAGAAAGGAGCCGTATGCTAAATTCTGCCAGCTACTACTTTTGGATCACTTTTCTGTCAACTTGAATTTCTTTGATAGGCATTTGTTTGTTCCTCATGAGAAATAGCTTGTTTTTCCTCACTGCAAAGCTGACTCCCCCTGTTTCCTTGTTCTGCTTTTCTCTGCATTTTTATAAATAATTTTCCTCATATTAGTAAAGACTAAATATAGAAAAAGTTCCAAAATGCAATTTTCACTACTGTTTTAAAATTAAAATGCATTGAAGTTTTATGTTGCAGTCTGGTAAACATCTCTTCATGAGAAGTAAATGCTGTGAACAGATGAATATTTTGATGAATAATCATGTATCTTACTTTAAAATGTATTTTGTCAGCTTTTTGGTAAAAAGATATAAGAGAACTTCAAGTCCAAAACAAAGAAGTAAATTAAATACCAGAAGGCTAAAACCTTCTCACATAGGTCTGTTTTGGAAGGTGTTTAAGTTCCATTAAAGTTAAATGCATGGATCTTTTTCAGATTTCTGACTGTAGACCGAAGGAATCAAATACATTTGTTCCTTGTGATGACTTTGTAATGAATTTTCCTTATATTAAAAAAGAACTGCATCACAGGCTGGATTATATATATATAGAGAATTCACTGAATATGGCTCAATAAAATTCAGGATTAATAGGTATGTTACCTATATCTATATCTCTATATATGACAGAGTACTGCATCCCTTTAAGATCTCAAAAAGGAAAAAAAAAAAATCTACAAGTTCAGCCTTAATATAATGTGTGTAAAAGAAGGATTTTTGTCTCACAGCACTTTCTGCTCTTTTTAACTCTTAATGCAAAGCATGACTGAGATGTGCAGCTCAGATTTTGACCTCTTGAATCTCCTTACAGAACTCCAAAATAGCTTCAGTCTGACATAAGTCTTAAGTTTGCCCTTATGAAATGTAAAAGATGTTGCTGTTCAGAGACTCCCTCTGTATTTTTCTCATAATAATTTAAGCCTGACATCTTCATCTAGGTATTTCTAGGTAAAATCCCATCAAGCTTGAATGAAAAATTTAGATTCAAAATGTGTTCTGCCACTGGGGATTTCAAGTACAAGTCTACCAAATAATGAATAAAATGCTGTGTGCATGCATTAGATAAGAAAGCATCATCTTGTTCACTTGCTATAATTAAAGTTTGTAAATACATTGAGCTACTTAGTATGCTTTTTTTCTTCCTCTTAGAAGTAATTTGCACCATTTACAATGAAAATTGATAATTAAAGCATTAAGGTGTCACGGTTCTACTCTTGTTTGTGCTTTCATACTTGGACATATTCATGAAGTTCTATTATTTTGTATGCTAATTCTTTGGATTTTAAGTGAATAATAAGTGAATAAATAGTGACAACAACTAGACAGTGGGTTGTGGGATCAGTTACGACTTTCAGCAGGTTCAGGTTAACTGAAAAAAAAAAAAGAAGAAAAGTATTTTTGGTATAACTTTGCACTACTTTAAGATGATACATGCATACAAACTTTAACTGGTACATACATACATAGAAGATTCCTGTCTCTTCAAACAGATACTGTGCTTGACAATTAGAGCTATATTGCTGTTTTCTTTCTGGAGTCAGTTGTTAATGTTGTCTGCTGAATGATTTTTGACTGGAAATTTGTCTTTCAAAATAACTATTTTGTTGGTCTGTGTAGCCAAAGCACAGGTCTGACTTTTTGTGCATTAGTACCTTAAAAGATAAATTAGTTTTCTGGAAATAAATCTTGAAATGTTTATAAAGCTTGTAAAGATTCTTCAGAGTGGCTTTTTTAAATTAGAGGTGAAAACTTTTTCTCATTTTAAGTAATTTATCCTCAGTGCTCACTTAGAACATGTGCCTCTAGAAATAGCCATCAAATTTATTGTCCGGTGACGAAACCCAATATTCCACTGTCCTGTCTGCTGATTAGTTCATTAAACTAAGGTGGCACAGTTATACTTTCACTGGAGTCTAGTGAACTTTAAATAGGTAAATGTATATGTTTATATTTTGAGGGACCTTAGAAAAGCAAATCACAAGATTGCATTCTCTGTTGAGAGTGAAGATAAGGTGGCTTGTAACAGTGTTGATAACTAACCATTGAAATATGCTGGAAAATAGTGGAGAGGCTGATTCCTCATGTGGCTCATCATTACAGACTATGAATCCCAACAGCCACCTAGAAGTTGCTTTGATTGCCACTAAGTGCATAACAAAATTTTCATGTGTTTTTACTGAACAGAGGTCTGCTATCACTCTAAGTCAATCCAAGCTCAGAAGTTTGGATTCCAGTCTTACAGGAAATGTTAAATCAACTCTGCTTTTATTACTTTACTGTCTGTAATCCTGAAGTCATTGTGCTTGCTGGAAGCTTACACAATGGGAGCATACCACGTTGCCTCATAAAAGCTTTCCTTTACTTGGAGCAAACTCTTTAGCATAACTTGTAAAGCCTTGCCTAAGCATAGGAATTTTCTCTAGGAACAAAAATGGTGTGTAATTCTAAATTGGGTCAGAATCTGAAGCTCAGCTAAAGAGATGTCCCTTCCCCATCTCATTTTAGCAGTTGACATGTGTCTTCCTGTCTTCTAATTCCATAGGGTCCAAGGCCTAGATTTTTGTATTATTGGAGGGAGGAGGGGATCACTTCCACCTCTGAACTTTCTATCTAGGCAGCTGGACTGTCATGCATACAGAGTATGCCTTAGACTGTGCCAAGTATAAGAAACCCGAATTCCTTAGTGAGTGAGACGAGTTCTAGATAAGTGCATCTACTTTTGTTGTTCCTTTAAAATTGGTATTGTTTGTTTGTTTTTGTGGTTTTTTTGTTTGTTTACTTCTCTCCCTCTCCCCAGCATCTGAATTCCATTTTTAGTCTTGTCATACCAAATAATCTGCTTGTTCTTCTATGGATGATACTTGCTTTAATGTACTGCTGTCTAGCATGTTGTTTAAGGAGGGTGGCATGGGGGGGAATGTTAAGGGTTTTGTGTTTTCAAGAATTAATATAGCTCAAAAGCTATAAAAAAGTTTTGCCTCTCCAGGTGGTTCATTGCTGTAGTCCATTTGGCAGGTCAGTTGGTTTTCCTAATTCATGTCTCTGTCAATTCTCACATTTCCATGTGGACAATTGCTGTTGCAGTATCCAGATAAAGAAGAGCAACAAAAATCTTTTTACAGTGTCATTATTAGCAGGGCTCTTTATATCTGAAAACACAAGTCGTGTGGAAGATGTTTGTGCTTCCTGCTTTGCTGCAAGCTTACCTCCTGAGTGGTTTGGCTCCTCAGATAACTCTTTCACTTCAATCACTTACTATGTGATGTGGTGTCAAGCCTCGTTTTGCTGTGTGTTTGTCTCCATGGGAGGAGAAGACAGGACAGTGTCACCTCAAGGACAGGTGAGCCAGTGGGGCTGCATGGTTCAGAGAGCCACCAGGGAGGGAGAGGTTACATTTTGAGAAGTTTTTTTCAGTGCCAGTGCCTGAATAAGCAACTCTCACTCTTCTCATTGACTGCTCAGATGTCCCAGGTATACTTATTTGTGTGGCCACAGGATGAAATGGATTAAGGAACTAATCCAGGCTCTGCTGTTCCCAAAAGTAAGGGTTGTTTTTAGCCTGGATTGGTTCCTCATTGAGGTTTACTACATAGCCACACAATGATCTTGGCAAAGTTAGGAAGGAAGAGGGAAGACAAAAAGTACGTTTAACTCATGTCCTACATTGGAAAGAAAGCATCATGAGTCATCCTTGAACAAGAGAATCATGGTCAGCCTCCATAACTGTGGGACTGCTTAACCATAGGTAAAGCTGGAGAGAGGTACTAAGGACTTCTTCATACTTCTTCACTTTACTGGTCGTTTCTCATTCATGGATTTTCAGAATTAGCCTGTTCTGTCCATGCAGAATTTGGAGGCTCAGTGAACATTTTTGTAGCTGAATGAAAGGACCAACAAAGTCACATCATCAGTCAAATCATACAACATACCACTTTTAGAGTGGTAGTTCAGTATCTGGCTGCCAGACATCCTTTCATATTCATTAAGACATATGCAGTGCAAAGTTAGGAATATATGAAATGTGCTTTGTTGAAAGATTTAATATTTACCTATATGAATTTATAACACCTACAGTTTTGTAAGGCTGTGTTTCTAAAATGTTGCATTATACAGGTAGTTAGATTAAACTACATGAATAGAAAGTTTTTGTTTCTTCATTTATTAGGTTAGCTGTATGAATATTGGTTATATTGAATACCCTGAAAAAGGCATGTTTGCCAACTTTTAGTGTTTTCACACCCACATACCACCTCCTAATTTTGTCTCTGGCAGATGTGTTTCTGCAGAATGTTTCTGCAGTGATAATTATAACACTTACAACAGGTAATTTGCAGATTTGGTAACTCACAAAAGGCAAGACTATTTTGTTGTACCTTAATTTTGAAGCTGGTAGCAATTTCAGAACGTCATTACAAAATCTAAAATGTTAGAGGGTATGGAATATCTTAATCTAGAAATTAAGCACTGCTTTGTAGCATTTAGCAAATGAATATCTAAAGGGAGCTCAAGGTATGGTTTGAACTGGGGAGGGGTGTGTGTCATGCTTTACTTCAGATGATGTTGTGCACGTTGAGGGTGAACCCAAGCCCTGCTGAACCAGTGAAACTCATGGTGTGAACCTGCCTCAGGGCTTTTTAAATTTTTTTTTAAATTATCATATCCAAGAAGACAAGATGATTTTCAGTTTTAAAAGCTAACATCACAATAAGTTCCACAGTCTCCCTTGATGACCTGTTTCCATGCGTGATTTAGAAAAATACATAATATATTATGTATTTGTATTTCTGCTAGCTAAGTCTATTTCTGTTTTGTGCAATGTAAAGCATTGCACTTTAGGTATGCAAGATTTGTAAACTCTGATAATTTCTTTTGAAAGTTTAATGAGGCCTGAAACAGATTAACACAAAAGATGTTGTTTTGGACCAGCATTCTCTGCAGGGGAGGATTTTGATATCATCTAATACCTAGAATTTTTTTTTTATTATTTTTTTTTTGGTTCTTTTAATAATGACAAAGCTGAGCAGCTGTCAGGGGTCCTGAGGTAAAACCTAATTTTTGTGATGACTGTAATTCTAAGGGCTGTGATATGGAGTGCTTATGTTGTCAACCTCAATGCCTGTTCCAGAGGGGAGTCTCCTTCAGGTAATGACCTCTGGCTGGAAATTCTGACAGAATGGAAGGCAACCTCAGATGGTTTGACAAAACTCCCATTAGTTAAACAGAAGATATTTTGAGTTCAGAATTTCTGGTTTAACATTTTGTCAGTTTCTGCCAACGCAAAGCTATTTTAGGATTCCTGAATTCCTGGCTAAAGTTCCCTTTGTTATCAATTGTAGTTAACAGCTGACCTGAGACATGAGGACTAGTGACCTCTGTGACCCTATTTTGTCCTCTAACTTATTCAATGTTCTTCTCATAGGATATCATTCGTTAGTTGTTCTTTCCAGTCTTCTGTTAACTCAGTTGTAAAAATCTGTTACTTTAACCTTTCTTCATAGATAAAATTTTTAAATCTCTCCATCTTTTTTTTTCTTAGATTCTTAAGTTGCCACGTGGGAATGAAAGGAAAGTTTCTGTTCCATAAAAGTAAAATTGTGCAAGTGCTTATTGTTTATTTATCTCTCATTGCTTTGTAACCCTCAATTTGCAGATAATATCATTCTCAATTGTCTGGATTATGGATTAATAAGGGTTTGTACCCCTCAGTGCTTGACTGCAGGACATTGCCATGATGTGAGTAATGGAGATGACAACTCCTTGCACATGGCTTCCTCTTTGTACTGCTCTTTAAGGCTGCATATGTTCTTTACAAAAATTTAGAGACTTTTCAAAATTAATGTTCATGTAATTTATTTACACAAGTTTCATGTTGTCTGTATTCTTGATTTTTCCTGTGTTGGAAAATGGAAAGTGATCTGACCTGAGTGAGAAATTCACAATGGACTACTGATATGGGGCATGGTAGGGCAAAAAAAGGTTTTCTGTAAGTATAGAGGCAATGAGGTGTTGTGTGTGCTCTGTGTTGTGTGACTCACATCACTTGTATTATAAAAGCATTTACTCTGTGTTTTAAAACAGTACTATTTTGAGGCAGTACCCTGCAATAAAGGCCAGTGCACAATACACAAATTTTAGTCTTCATGAAGAAAGCAGACATCAGATATCTTTCACAATTCCCCCTAGGGTGCTTGCAGCTGTTTCTCTAGCCTTGAAGTATATCTTTAGTGACTCAAAGTGAACGCAGCTCATTTAGATATCCCCAACTCAGCTTTCAGTAGTTGCTGTGGGTGCAAAGAGCACTCTTTTATATTGCTCAAAAGCTGCCTCAGATCCTGATGAATATCTTTTTTTCTCTATTGAAGCGTTCAGCAGTTGCCCTAGACGATTTTTTTGTGGACAAATTCACGAGTACGTGTAAGCTAAGTCAGGAAAATCCTGAAATAGTCACTGAGTACTTTGTCTTTTCTGTTCAGCTATTTTTAAAGAGTAGAAGAAGACAGAGGAACTTAAAACATGGTGCTTCTGCATGAAATACTGCATCACCTTTCCCATGTGTTATTTCTGTGACTTCATAAATGTTTTATCTCTTCAGTCTGATATATTAGAATATACCTTTTGCACCATGTTATTGGGTAAATTTGAGAGGTCTACTTGCCTTTTCTCACGAAACATACAAGAAAGCTTGTTCCTTTGTGCACTTCTTATGCCATTACCGTCCAAGGAATCTATGCTGGATGACAAATAATGTTTTGATTTCAAATAGCTGATCAGTAGTGCCTATAGACTTGTGGAGGTGCCAGTCATTTCTCTGGCAGGGAGACTAAAACTGCAGTGGCTGTCTTTGAGGTGCAGACCCCAAAAGTACATTGGAATTTAATAATATAGTCCTTTCAGTAAGAAACTCCACAGCCAGGCAACTGAAAAATGAAACAAACCCAGCATTGGTATGCAGAGGATTTGGAAGAAAGACAGTGACACAGGGCTTGAAAGCAGCATTGAGAAGGGAAAGTGAGATAACGTGGAGATGTTAAGAGCCATGGAGGGGGAAAGCACTGGACTTAGATTAAAAGAATATGGAACAAGAATGTAAGAGAAAAGGTATACAGAGAAGACATATGTAGAAACCTAAGAACATAAGAGAATAAGTGTGTCTAAAGTGTTAGTGAGGAAAAGAAATTTTCTGAAAGAACTTCCTGGGGAAATAGCCTCCCTTCCTCTTGGCACTGGTCCTCAGTGTCACAAGGGAACTGGGACTAGCTTCTGTTGTGCTCTGCATGCCTAGATGCTGAAATGGAGATTTGTTTCAAAGTTGACTAAGATTTTACAGATAGTCTGTACTTTATGGTGCTGGAAACATTCCCACTGGTAGGTTTCTAAGGTGTTTAGCTGGCACTAGTTTCAAAGTTGGTTGTATTAGTGATGTAGCACAGTGGATGTGGACTAGAAGAGCAAATTCCTTTAATTGCATGCTGAAAGGAAATCTGGATTACTTTTGGTGTGTTTTGTATTTTCTTACCTCTGGAAGTGTTTCTGGCAGAAGTAAAATTTTACATTTGAATTTCACATTCAGGATTAATGGTATAACTTTTGGTATAACTGCCCAGAAGCAAATTCTAGGAGCATACCCTCTTGCAGAGTGCCAGCAGGTCCCTTAGACAACTCACACTGCCTGGTGCAGCTGCCTGCTTTGGTTGGGGAGGGCAAGGGGTCAGAGATGGAGGATGTCACATGTACATAGTGGTCTATGCAATACAGTAAGTTGCAAGCTCATGCAAAATGGAATTAATATTATAAAACTGAGAATGAATTGGCTTTAGGTTACCTGTATTTGACTTCATTATATCTGTTTATTTGTCTTAACCTCCCTTCGCTTCCCAGTTATGATGTTGCAATTCAGTTATACCATGGAAGGAAAAAATAAGAGACCTTAAATATAATCACAGAACATATTCTACATTTAACCTTTCTGGTGCATGTGTTTAAAATCCTTTTGAAAGGGGGGTTTAATGGTACAAGAATAATCTGATATTTTCCAGTAGAAAATCAGGTATAAACTGTGTGCATGTGTGTTTATCTGTAAAAAACAGGAATATGATAATGCTTCCTGGACTTGCAGCATTCACTGTTCTGACATTTTTAGGGCTTTAGCAGCAGATTTCAGTCATTCTGAATTGTAAATTGATAATTAGTCCACGTTAAAAAAGGAAAAAAAAAAGAGATTTTTCTGGTGAGGGGTTGGGTATGGCACCCAATGTTACTTGAGAAGTAAATCATCCTGTTGTCCATCACTGTCTTCTTCCTGCTGTTCCAGCTCTCTGCAGTCCTGTAAAGAGGCAGGAGGTGCACAAAGTCTCTTTAGTTAGAACACATGATGTTTTATTAAACCATCCATCTATGTTGCGCAGCGACTGTGCCACAAGAATCGCACAAAGCTTTTCTTAACTGTAGGCGGTTGTTCATTTATTAATGTAAACACCATGTGCCTTGGATGTGCGAGCACTAAAAATAAAATTGCAGAGTTAAAAATAGATCTCTGGGAGTACTGAGATGCTGCTTAATCAGAACCAGCTGCAAGCTGTCTAGAAAATGTAAGTTACATGGAGCCAGATGGCTTTTGCCCTTTTTGCTTTAGATAGCATGCAATTTGGGTAACTGCAGCTACAGTAATATATTTTCCCAGTCTAACTGTTTGATAAACATATTTATTTTGAAGAGACACTTCCAATTACAGAGCCAGTAAAATGTTAATTTATTTTAATATTTCTCCATGTGGGTAAGCCAAAGGCAGGTTACATAATAATAAACTCAAAGTTATGCACAATTACTGCTCACAGCTGTATGCAGCAGTAGCTGGATTATGACTATGCATCTTTGTACAAGAAAGCTCTTATTCTGGGAACAGTCCCACTGAAAGCAAGGGAAGAAGGATATAAATTAAATTATTAGTGATCAGTGGGAGTTGTGTGAGGTAAGTTTGCAGGAGTAAGACATTGCAGAAAGTACAGGAAGTGTGTCAGAATGTTACCTGGCAAGTGCACATCAAACAACAGTCCGTATGATTTCAGGAAGGGTTCCTTGCATACTTGCTTAACTGATAGTATTAAAACCAAAGCCTCTTCTGAGGCTTGGCAGTTTCCACAGTTCTCCAGCCTGTTGTTAGGGTCCTGTGTTCAGACTACATTTAGGTATCTCAGTGACTAGTCTAGGAAGTGGGAAAGTGAAGCTCAAGTCTACTTCCTTTGATTTAGAACCACTTGGAGGTGGGGGATTATGCTTTGATTGGGAGGCTTAAAGGCAAATACCTCAAACTGCAGGATCATCTTGAACTCTGTATTTGAGGTCCACTGGTCTGCATCAGGGGGAAAGTAGTGTGAAATTGCAGACTCTCTGACCACTGTAGCCATGTGCATATAAATTGCTGGTCAGTCCCATTCATACATAGCTGGGCTGGTGTTAGGATTACAGGAAAACCTGGGGGAAGCAGGTGGATCTAGCCTCTCTTAGGAATTATTGTAACAAAAGCCAAGCCAGACAAACCTGAGAAGAAAGTGACCAGCTTGCATCCTTATTAAGCAAGGATGTCATATGAAGATGGTTGTGCAGAAGATCCAGAAAATGAGTCTTGGTTTAAGCAAAGGCTTTTGAAAGATGAGATTTATTAAGGTGCCTGTTTTGCAGGCAGATGATACAAATTACTTGCAGTTTGCATAAAGTAGTCACATAGAGTGATTAAATCTCTCCACATCCTTCTCCCATCGGTGTTTTACATTTTCTGTGATAAATGGATTTAGTTACAATCTTGATGTTCCTTTGATATTCTAGCTTTTTTTAAATTTATTTAATCTTAGCACTATTAGCTGTAATTAAATGAATAATTGAATTTTCTGAATGAAATGCCTTTTTCTCTGTAATGTTTTCATTCTATCCAATAAAGATTTTTTTCTTTCTCTGCTTCATCCAATCTCCCAGAATTCTTCAACTTCAATGTCTTTTATGCAAATTGTCATCCTCTTACAAATCTAAGCCTCCCATAAGAAATCACACAAAAATTCCAACCTGTTTCTGAAGGTAGCTCTAGCTGCCTGAACTAGCTTAGTGGTGGGTTGGTAAGATGTGTTTGTTTTATTTTCCTAAATGCTTATATTTAAATATATTTACAATGCAAATCTGTCTGAAATTGGTAGTGTGTCATTCTCTCCTCGACTTTAATTCTTTTGCACCTGTCATACCCATGAGTCATAAGATTTTTTTTTTTAGCTGCAAGAAGTAGTTTAATCAGTTTTTTGTGGCCTGTAAATTTTTTATACTAATTGATGCCAAGCAGAGTTCTAGGTTACAATGTTTTTTGGAGGCATTTCATTATGAAATTAACTTTTAAAAGTTCTTTGAAAATGCAATTATTGACTTTTAAAAAAAATTGCTCTTGTTTGGTCTGTTTGATTATTGGCTGAACCTACTAGAAATTTAAGAACTTGCAAATCTGTCCTTGCCTGAGCATGATTGCAGGTTCAATTTACAAGTGGTTCTTAAAATAGTAACACTTAGAGTCAGTTTCTAAGATGTTTTAGGCTGAAATCAAATTATAAGAATTTACTAGTTTTTGACAGCAGTAGTGATAAAGCTGTGCAGATGAATTTTTAAGTAGCTGTATACATGACATTCAGTCTTAAATTGATGAGTCCTGGATTTAGATCATCCCAGCTGTAGGAAAAGCTCTGTGATGATCTGATTGTTCCAGGCTTTATCACTTAAATATTTTGTCACTGACCTAAAAGTGGCTGCTACTCTATTTGCCTTGGGATAATTATGACCCACTCCTAAACAGGAGAAGAAGAGGGGAAGGGGAAGTAAGATCGCCCGAGCCCCTTGGCTAAGGCTTCAGTGTTTCCTTTGTTAAGAATCTGGTAGAAGAGAGAATGCATTGCTTATCTCCTATTTTCCTCCCTTTCACACTTATCTGTTGAGGAGATTAGGATTAGACACAGAATTAGGTTTATGTTGGTTGTGCTGTTCAGCAGATCTGAATGGGTATAAGCAATGATGTATGTTGTAGCAGTGAAGATGTTTGCAGTACTTAATGGGAGGTAGTTACTTTTAAGGGAAGGAACAGCAGGCAGTCATGCTTTTCACCAAATTTAGAGCAAATAATTGACTTCTGAATTTGGTGAATGTGCTCCATCTTCTAAAATTCCAAGCAATTTCCTTTACAAATGCCTCATGAAATATCTAAATATTTCACTTAAATGGCATCACAAGGAAGAATTTTTCAGTCCAATATTTTTTAGCACAGGACACTTTCCACTAGACCGGAGCCCTATCCAAACTGGCCTTGAACACTTCGAAGGATGGAGTATCCACACTCCTCTGGGCAACCTGTTCCAGCACCTCACCACCCTCTCAGTAAATAATTTCTTCTTAATAGCTAATCTAAACCTGTCCTCTTTTGTTTTAAGCCATTAACTCTTGTGCTATCACTGCAGGCCCTTTCCGAAGATTGCTGTCAGCAGTTTAAATATTAGGGTTTTGCTAATCTGGTACATTTTGACTGGAATATCCTCAGTCAAATACCTTTAGAAGCATTTGCAGGAGCAGCCCAACATGCACCCAGTTAGGGGATGGAAACCATGAAAGATCATGTCTGGTATACAGTGCAGAACAGGCTACTAGGATGTAGTGTTACCCTTCCTTGCCAAGCAGAACCTTCTGTTCCTCCTTTACTTCTTGCTGTTCATAGCCTGAGAGTCATTGCAAGCCAGGTAATCTTGGTCTATCTTGGTCTTCTCTGTAAAAGATGGATGATTTTAAAATATCTTACTATCTGCTTGAATTTGTACATGAAATTAAATGAACATATAATTATTAATTTATTATTAATTATTATTTATTATTATTACTAATTTAAGATTGTTTTATGCCTACATATAAATAAGGGTTGAACACTGAAGACAGCAGATGACTACAGGTTTTACATAATTCACCCTTTATTTTTAGATTTTAATAGTAAAAACCTTTGTTTTCCTGGAAAATGCTGAATTTCCTATATAAAAATAAACTTTCTTAAATGTTTCATTCTGGAAATGCTGGTTTATTAAGCCAGTTTCTAGCTTGGTTGGAAATCTTCCTCTGTGATTGCTTTTAGTATTAGTCTAAAAGTAGATCCTTGTCCTCATTTTAACATTGCTAAAAGAAGAGGGAAATTGACTTACTAAAGGAAAAAAATTCCAAATTTAATAATTTAAATGCAAATGTCACCTTTGAAATAAAGATTGAGCAGGAAAAAATATAGCTATAATAAAAGCTTACACTTATTATAGAGGGTCTTGCATACATTATGGGATGTGCTCTTAAGTCTACCCAGTTTTTTCTGCATGATAGCATTTCCAGGGGCTTTGGGTTGGTTTACATAAGGACAGGCAAAAAATTAATATACACTAACCAGATTTGAAGCAGATTCATCAAATTGCATTAAATCCTTGTTCAGAATGCTTTTAAAATTAGCTTCCTTAATTTAATTTATATTAAGTTTTTTTGGAGGTGACTTAAACGGTATGGAATCCTGAGTGCGTATCAATAATGGGGTCGAACTAGTTTAATAATGCTTTTTTAAAATTAAGTCTGGATTGTTTTCAAGTGTTTTGATATTCCTTTGAATTCCTACTTCATTTTGAAGATGAAATGTCTAGAATTGCTTTTATACATGGGTATTTTGTTGGTTGGGTTGGTTGGGCTTTTTTGATTGTTTTCAACTGACAGTGTTATTGTAAGCAAAGCCATAATTTTTAGATTTAAAGTATGTTGGTATTTGTAAGCAAGAGGACCCATTATATCTGTTCATAGTTAGTGACCAGGAGACAGATGATATGAGAATCTCAGGCTAGTTCTTGGAAAAGTGCTGAGCTTTTTATTCCATCTGGTAATATATTCCCTCCTGTGCAATGTATCTTTTGAAGTGTACTGTTATCTGCTTTTTTCTAGCTTTTCTTGCAACCTTTAAAGTGATGTTTCCCTTTTTGTGTTTGAAAGGATGTTGATCTTACGGCAGAATTTGCTGAGTGATTTCGATATAATTTGTCACAAAAAAAAAAAAAAAATTAAGAAAAGAAGAAATAGATCTGTGAGGTTCAGTAAATGAAACTATTTTAATATTACTTAGGGTGGATGGATAGCTATTAATTACTCTCCAAAATAATTAATGTTGGAATAAATTCTTAATGTAATCAGAGTTTTCCTCAAATATGTATCTTTAAGCCAAAAAAAATATAAATTCTCCATACTTGTTAAATAGTATTACATTTTTTTAAATAAGGACATACCACAAAAAATAAGTGTGGGCTTTTTATTTGTTACCTCTGTTCCCTCTGAGAATCAAGATATTATGATTATGATGGAAGATGAAAGTGTCATCTCTTTACTGCTGTTTTCTATATATGCTAAATAATTTAATTTTCAGCAATTTTATTTTGATATTTTTATATTTGTTTTGTAGCTAAATTCATTAACTGTGATGGTCTGTGTGAACATATTAATTCTGTGTGTACTAAAAGCAGTAGCTTTTAGTTCTATGTCTGCTTCTGAGTGCTCTTCCACTCCCTGTATATCTCTATAAAACTTAACATACTTGAATAAATGATTGTTGCCACTTCTCTTGTCAGACAAAAATAAAATGTCTGATGCATCTGACAGACCTTTTTTCTTTTTTTACATAAAATATCTCTGTGAGGAAAGAGAAAGGGGCAAAAGGAGGGTGCATGAAAGCTCGCACAGCTGTAGCACGTACAAGGTCTTCTCGGTCCCAAGTAACACTGAGATATACCTGTGGCTCTCATCTTCCTTATATCATCAATATTATATAATTTTATTTTTTTAAAATAAAAAATATAGTATAGTTGGCTTGTTGATGAAAAAGTTGTAATATTTTCCTTGATTTTCTGATATTCGAAAATTATTGTTGCTACTGCTGGACAGAAAGGCATTGTGACCCCTGTTGGTGCTTATCTGATGTCTGTATCCTTAGAAATTCTCATTTCCAGGCTGCCACACTAATACTTCTCTACATTCTCCCTCATGTTATAATAATCATATTGGAGTCTCATTGCAATTTTCTGTGCTCAGTATGTGTTCAAAAGATTTGTTTGCATTTTTATCCTGAATAAATTAAAATAATTTTGTTGAAAAATGGCTTCACAGGGCTTGAGTTTTCATATCTTTCAATTCCTGCATACTTATATTTTAATCTGCTGGAAATGCCAACAATTTAAAGGTAGAAGAAATGCAAATACTTCTTAAACATGCATTTAAGATGTCTTCTGGATGCTTGAAGAGATAAACTACTTATTAAATTATACTCATAATCAAACTCAAATGTTTGAATTTTGTCACACCAATGAACTTTTTTTTTTTTTCTATTGATAGAAGGTTTCTTTACCAAAAAATGCAAGACTTGCAGGAGTTAACACTATTGATCAGGATTATATAACAGCAGGCTGAATATGAATTTACAAAAAGTTAGTTTTCTCTAGCTGGAAAACTAAATCTGGCTTGTGATATAGAAATATACACTTAGAATGAATATATTCATATTTTATCAATAAGTGTGTCATTCAAACTCCTAATACTTCTTTGCATGCCAAACTATGTTTCTGGTATCTGCTGAATAGTTTGTGATTGACAAATTCTTGGATTATTTCAATGTGAATGTAGGACTGTGAGAAAGATGCTTTCCTTAATAAGCAATATTAATTTCCTGAAACATTTGTTTTACATTACAAGCTTTTCAAAAGATATATGCAAGAAATGTAAAGTATGCTGGGTTTGTGATTCTTTTGTTTTGTAGCATAAGAGATGCAATCACAATAATGTGTAACATAGATTGAAACAGCACATATTTTAGACAGGTAACCGGATCAGGCTCTCATCTAAAGAATTGTTCATTTTTCTAGTGGGCCAAAATTTATGTAAAGTCAGAGATCCTGAAGTGCTGTTCTAGAATCTGAAAGTTTTGCTATATTTTCAGAATTTTAAAGAGCCAGCAGAGCTGTGCAACAAAATCACTGGGGGTCCGTTCTAGTAAATCAGGAGAGTGAGTCCCAGACAGGTGAATTAAATAATGATTCAAATATTCTAGTGGGTTTTCTTTGTTGTTGCTTTTTTGTTTGTTTCTTTTGTTTGAGTTTGATAACTCAAGCACATGGAATTAGTCAGCTCTGGAGATATTTTGCAGTCTGGTTTTGGCCAAATTAACATTTCAGGTGTTAGATATCAGGGTTTTGGTGGGCACCCATAAACATAGCCAGGTCCTTTGCCAGTTTTGGTGGGTAGATCCTTACTGGATGCCAGGTGCCCACCAAAGCTGCTCCATCCCTCCCCTCCTCAGCTTGTCAGGAGAGAGAAAATATAGTGAAAGGCTGGTGCACAGAGGTAAAGGCAGGGAGAGATCACTTACCAATGACTGTCACAGTCCAAACAGGCTCACTCGGAGAAATTTAATTATTCCCAGTCACATCAGAATAGAATAATGAGAAAGTAAACCCCAAGCCTTTAAAACACCTTTCTGTCATTCCTCCCTTCTTCCAGGCTCAGTTTCACTCCCAGTTTTCTTTTTGGGTACCTTTGTCCTGGGTGCAGTCCTTCAGGAGCAGGCTGCTCCAGTGTGGGTGCCCCATGGGTACTTAAGGGTGTCAAAAAAAGCTGGTCAGGAACAGGTTCAACATAAAGGAAGGGACCAATTTTTTTCTTTTTTTAAAATCTGAGTCTAAGGGGATTGTAAACAAGGACCTTAGGAGAAATGCCTGAAGGTTTCTTAGCATACCGCAATCATATCTGCCTCAAAAAGTTCCTTGGACAGGGTTTGGAATCTTGAAGACTATTCAGGGGAGCATCATGTATGTCCTGTTGTTACTTTTCCCTGCTTGAGAATACTGAAGATAAGATACTGGTCTTACCTTATATTTCATCTAACAACCAGTTGAAGTTTTTGCATGTTTTTGTTGAGTTCCTAATTCTTAAACTAAGAGGTTTTTTTGTTTTTTTTTAAAGAAAGAAACTATAATCTGATCTTGGCTCATCTTCACTTAATGGAAACTCACAAAGTATTATCAAGGTATTTGAAGGTTCTGTTAGATGCACAGCTTATTTCTTTTGAATAATGAATAATTTAAATGACTGAACATTAGCTCTTTCAAACTGTGGACCAGAATACTTTAAAAACAATATGCAGTCAGGAATGTCAGTGTGGAATTTTTTTTATTATATTTTATTTTTTCAATCAAATGCATGAAATTCAAACCAAGCTTTGATCCAGGCATGTCTGAGGTATACCAAGGTAACATTGCTTAATTTTTTTTCCCTGGTTTTATTCTTTTATGAATTTACAGGTGGACCCATTTCAGTCTACAAGATCATTTATGTACATGTAGACAAATATCTGTTGCTATATGGATTTTTATTTGAGTTCCTTTTTTGTTGGTAAAGTATTTCTTCATCATATCACCAGCAAAGACAACAGTGTTAAGAAGTTTTTCTTCTCTTCCTATTAATGTCTTACACTGAAAAGACTTACTCTGCTAGCCAGCACTACTAGGGCAGCAAAAACAATTTTGTTAACCTTATGCTTCTGTGAGAACAGACTAATTTCCCAGTGGGAGACAGAGAGGGGCAAAGAATACTCCAGTTAACCACGTCTGTGTGGCTGCATGTGGTTTAATGATAATGATTAAGTGATAGTGGCCCTGCTGTGCTGTGATGTGAGGCAGCTGACTCCCAGGCAGATAAATTGCTAGAATAGGTTTGTAGGAGAGAGTGGATTTCTGATGACTAAATCAGTGTGGTGACTATGCTTTTTTGCTTTTGTTCTGAAGGCTTTAAGTAAGCCAAGTAATTTACTTCCCAGCAGCATGTGGAATGCTGTGGAGCATGGAAAAAGCAAAGAGAAGGTCAGTGCATTACTGCCATCCCTCCCTGCCTCCCAGAGAACAGCCTCAGCTTCCTTCTTAGAGCTTCTTGCATCCACGTTGTGTAACGTGGAGCTGTCCTCAGCAGGAGTCATGTAACAAATACAGAAAACTCTGCAAAAGCAGCTTAGGGGATAGCTAATGTTGATAGCACAGGCTAATAGATACATGTTTAAAAGTATAACTTTATTTCTGGCAAATGTGGGCCTAATGCCTAAACTGGTCAGACATTCCCGTTTTATTCTTCCTGGAGCAGTTGAAGACATATTCCTGCTTTTAGTGCTCTACATGTTCCTGCTCTTAGGTCTTCTAGTGCTCCCCAGCTGGAGGTTCCTTCCCTTACAACTCATATGTGTCCTGGCAGTTCTACTTCATGGTCACTAACAATTTAGGATCATTTTGTCTAGGATAATAATTGCTATCTCTGAGGATTAGAGGGAAAATAGATTAAAAACCACTGGTATTAAAAAGTGGCAAGATATGCTCAAGGAAAAGTAAGTTCACAATGTTTCATAGATAGTTTATTCATGTTGGATGTCAGAAACAGCTCTGCTGAGCTGGAGCTGTGCAAACAGCAAATGATGCATTGCCTGTGTGATGAAGAACCTCATTTGCACTCAGTTTTTAGACTTCCAAACATTTTTTTTTTTTTTTTTCCCTCTGGAGCTTTAAGCAGTTCTTGAAAGCAGTGTGTTTCCTCTCAGAAAATCCCCAAACAAATGGATTTATCAGGACAAAAATTTTATAGCTTCCTGAGGGAGGAGTTACAGAGGAAGGTTGGTGGCCCAAAGTCACCAAGTTTAGCAAGTCCATTTCAGGCTTAAATTATTATAAAACTAGGATTCAATAAATTTCCAGGGTTGAAATTATTTTTATTTATAGAATTTTTAATTTATTTTTTTTTAGATTAGAAACTGTTTGCATCCCTGTATGATAAAATTCTGGTTCTGTAGACTTTAGCATTATTGAGTAAAATATGTACGAATTATGTGAAAGAGATTTTTTTTTGCCTGAGACTGTATTACTTTATATGATTAAATGCCACGTAATGTAATGTAAAATAGTTTTCTAGGACAGAAGAGAGGGCAGTAAATGGTTGGTAAGAAATTTATGCGTAGTTAGAATGAAAATCAACTAGGTTTTAGCCAGTACTAATGTGTCCTGCTAAATTCCTGTTCTCTCCCTATCTTTAAACATTTGAATCTATCATGATGATCAAAATGGAGAGGAAGACCGTCAATTTGTTTTTTACAGCTCGTAGGAAACAAGCTGCTGCTTCATTTTGAAGAACACTGAAATACTTTATTCCTATATGAAGTGTGTGGGGTGTCTCTATTTTAAGAAATACATAGCAAACCCCACATATCTCTATGATTGCAATAAGTTACTTCTAAAGATAAAATAAGAGTTGCTGAATTGTATGTCTTGTACAATCATATTTTTGATTGAGGGAGGGAAGTGGCATTGGTGTGCTAATAATACATAATAATAATAACAGCTGATGCAAAAACGTTCTGGAAGAGGTAGTACTGTAGCATGGCTATGAAATTCAAAAGTTGCAGAACATCTGAATGGCAATTAGCAAGTCAGTGGTAATTTATTGAAAACATTTGACATTTTAAGTTGCTGTAGCTGAATGTATCATATCAAAGCTTAGAAAGATGCTTATGTGTAACAGTGTTGTTAAATCTTGTGAATGTTTAACAATCTCTTTCATCCACCCTTTGATGAGATAATTGTGTAATTTGGACCACTACTATTTTCCATTCAGAAATACTTAAAATAACAGAAGAAGTCATCAGAGTTACTAAGAGGTAGGATATGATACTGTTCCTGTCTGAAGGACTTCTACCAGAGGGGAAATGTGCAAAAACTTGTATTTTTAACTCCTCTCCATCCCCTCTATTCAACTGGGGACTGATAAACAAGTGGTTTTGTTGCCCTCACCCAAAGAAAACTCAGTGGAGGAGGTACAGGATCATGCTTCATTAGGTAGTCTTTTTCTCTGTCATTAAAGTACTATGGAAACTAGCCAAAAAGGCACTAAGTTTATCTGAAGTAACACTTGCAGCTTTGTGGAAGTATGCAGCTGAGTAATAGTACAAAAATAGCAAGTTATTTTGAGGAAGAGCATATGTTCTGTAACAATGAGAAATTGGTATACAGATAAAAGAAATTATGTATCTAAATATAAATTTCATATGAGAAAGATCTGTGGCTTAGTGCCACAAAGTTTTCTGTAGATGCAGCCATTAAAAGTTGTTTAATGCTCATTTTTCTAACATAGTTATTTAAAGACGCGGCATCATTGGTAAATTGCTGTACTGCCTTAGGGGTGCATATTTTGTAGTCTGTAACAGTACAGATAATAGACACTTTATATATTCCAGTGCATACTGATATACAGAGTACCACACAGTTATATTGCAGGGTTTTTTCCTTACAAGAAAGGTACACTGCAGAGCCATGGTGTTTGCTTACTATTTAAGGACACTGACAGCCAAATGCAGCTATCTCCTGTTAGAATTAAAAATTAAGACAACACTGGAAGAGATTTTCAGGTGACTTGAGGAGGCAGTTAAGTATATATGCTTAGACACTAGAAGACAATTCCAGCACCATCACTTGTGCAGCATCATTCAAAATTTTTCATGGTTCATCAAATAATAGCAAAGTTTGTTTAGAAGATAGAAAGTATTGCTTTGGGGATTAAAACTTTCCTTCATGGAAGTTGCTCTATTTCATGGAAGAGATTAGCTTCCTTATAAAAATAAGAAGTGTGTATCAGGTCCCTCAGAGTTTATACCTTTAAATGCTTCTGCATTTGCTTTTTTTTGTTTAAGCTTCCCCTTAAACAATTAGAGATTGGCATATATAAAAGTCATATTGATGAGCAGAACAAGAGATTAGAAGATTAAACTGCAGCTAGATGTTGAATAACTAGAACCTAAGGCTTTACCAAATAAAATCCACATCAAGCTCTGCATAGTGTAAAGCTGACTGAATAGACTGACCTCTCTGAGCATTGAAAGCCTCAAAAGTTATTATGTAAAATGAAATTTTCACTGTTAAAGTTCTACTTTTCAGGAGGTACTGGTTTGAAAATATTAGACCTTAGGACAGTGTTGGCAAAACAAAAATCAGTTCTAATTGGGTTTTGATATTTTTTTCTTTTCTAAGCCACTTGCACTTCAAAAATCTATGTGCTGCTTGCTGTCATTTGCTGTCTATAAGAAAGGCATGATCATGCACAACTTCTGTTTCAGAAGAAGAAAAATGTTGGCACAGGAGAGACATGCAGAATTTAGGAGTCATATAATCACTCTATGTATGTATTTTTAACCTGTTTGTCTTCCTCCCTCTCTCCTAATCATTGAATAACCAGCCTTATCTCATTAGTGTCTGTATTACAAAGTACCTGTGTTGCTTCTGATGGGGAGAAATGAGGACAAAATGTTCCAAAAGGAGAAGGTTCTAAAATTGAGACAAAATTATTGAGAAACTAGGGGAAAAGGTAAAGAAAAGAACCCTTATGAGGTTTTTATAGTCTGGCTTTTTTTCCCATATATTTTCTCTCTGCTGTTGAAAGTACTGAGACAAAGTAAATATAGTAGCTTTAGCTCTTGCCTTTACAATTCCCAGAAAAAGAGAGATCACTTTCCTCCGAGCCAGCAGGCATCACTGCATCTAAAATAGTGCCAAAAAAGGGAAGTATAGGAGGTAAGATAGTATTTCTGCTGTTAAACTTTAAAGTACAAATTTGTATTTGGTGTTTGGAGTTGTTCTCTAGAAATAAAAGATAAAGCAAAAAACCCCAAAACAAAGCCTAATGATTTTCATGATCTTTCTGCATGTCTGGGATCTGTTTCATGGGTACTTACTGGTATGTGCTGCAGTTCCTGGCTGGGCTACATACCCTGGTTTATTTTCTGTGTAAATAGATATGTAGAGGAGTATCTCATACATGTCCAGATCTCATCCTGATACTTCAGATCAAGCCTGGGAACTTAAATGGTAGGTAAATTATAGACAAAAAGGCAAGAGAATACAAAAATATCACCAGCCGCTATAACTGTGAAATCTGGGCATTTAGGGAGTATTCCTGTTGAGGCATTCTGGCCAAAATCAACAGTTGGAATATTGAGTTTGGAGAGAAACTGGAAGACATTTTTCTTTAATGAAGGGGAACAAAGTGTTTTGTATGGTAGTCCCTTTGTAGAGATGTTCCTAGTACTCTGTTTTACTTGTTTATTCCTGTGATTTTAAAAAAAGCTCCTCACAAAATGCTCCTCATTTGGAGCTTTGTGCATCCATGCCATATGTTAAAAACATAATAAAGAGTAGTTGTAGAGTCAGTGCAGCAACATTTATCCTTCATCTTTCTCTTCACCCACACTGAAATAGCAGACTTACAGTCCGTTATTTTCTGTACCATTTTCTCCTCCAGCAGATATAAACTCTGGCTATACCAGGTCAGTGCTTTTCAAATTGACCAGAAAATTTATATTTCTTTTTATTTTTCTGACTCACATTTTGAGAATCTATATTTAGGTTCTTTAAAACACTGGACTGGTTTATCTGGAGTACATAAACTAAGAATTGAAGCCTTAATAGTGACTGAAAATGAATATAAAAAATCATCATGAACTTTTTGAAGTACTGCTGCAAGCACCAGTTCTGTAACACTTTTTTTGCTTTTTTTTCATATTTTCAGTGTGTCATCTGGAAGTTAAAGAAAATTTTAAGAGGATTTTGGGAGCCAACTTTAGTACTTTTGAACTTGTTTGAAAAGTGTAGTCTTCATGGAGAAATAATACCCAATTTGACTTACATGTGCTAGTATCTTGGCTTATTTCCATATCTGCTACATACTCCGAAATGTGAAAGAGGGAAAAGGTTCTTATCCTGTCTGATCTAATTCTGTTTAAAGTTTTTTTCACTTTGAGCGTCCTGTGACAGTCATTTTTAGCAATGGAATCATAAATGGGCTTATTTCTTGATTTGTTTCATACTGAAATAAAAGGAAGTGTCTAGATCATGTGTCATGAAGGACAGTGTGTGTTTAAGCATGAAGAATCCACAGCTGTTACACAAAACTTTAGAAAAGGTGGCATAATTTCACAGGAAAATTCCCGTGGGCAAATATGAAACTCATAATTTTCATTGCAAAAATAATTATCACAGCGTGTTAGGTAGAACATGTCATCAGTGGTTTGTTCTTGTGCATAAGTTGCTGATCTCTCTGTATTTTGATTGATGTGTGAGAGAAAATTTCCCCAAAAAGTAAGGTTTGTAAATGAGTAATAAATTTCACTGAAGAGTTTTACTTCAGATGTCAATCTTTTCTGACAGCTTCATATATCTTGCTTTGGTCATCTCTTCCTTTAAGTCCAACTGTGAGCAATAGCTGAGATTACATAATCAATGGTAATGGAATATTGGATTGTAAGAGAAAACATTATCTATGAAAGATGTAAAATAACTTTGAAAGTTCCAGCATGCTCAGAGTGCATATCAAGGATCCATGAGGTAAGAACAAATATGCACAAAATGAGTTTCTTTTCTGGCTGTGGAACACGAGTAACATAAGAACATAGAGATGCTGCTTTGTGACTATCACTCATGGAGGAGGCAGTGCTGAACCTTCTTGGAGTCACTCCATCCAGGAACAGCTTGAGGGGCCTGTACCAGCAGTGATCCAGACATAAGTTACATTTGTCTCCTAGACTCTGAAAATAAGCCATCTTTGTAAAGTAAATTTGCTCCTTGTGTAACCCTACACAGGATAAAGAGCATTCTCGTTTAATTTAGTGCTTGTTTAGTCTCAGAGTCTTTGTGTGTTGAAGAAGCCTCAAGGTGTTCCCAAAAAGGAAAGCTGGCATTGATTCTCCTGTGATGTGTATAATTCTCAAGCTTTCCTCTGATGGAGCTCTTGGCCTCAGGATGCCTGGGATCTGGGAACAGGGAGACTGGGAGGGTTTTGCTATTAAAAAAACCCCACAACTTTCAGAAAACCTAAGTCCTGTGGGTAGCTGAAGGGCTTCACTGTAGCATGTGCTACACACCTTGGGATATGCAATCCTGGTGTTGTTAAATTAATTAGGCGTGCTTTCAGTCTATTGAATAGACCAAAATGTTCAGGTCAGTTTTTAAAAGATGCCATTTCTGTTTTGTCCGTATGTACACATTTTTTTTAGATTCTGCTCTTCCCCCCCCCCCCGCCCAGTTATGCAAAGATATTGTAAAGAAACAGCTTAGGGAAATGAAACAAGCTGTCCATATTTGTAAAAGTTATACTTCCTCATGGAATTTCAGTAATGTATAACAACTGGTCTAAATGGGGATTATAACAGTTTAGATTTTTTTTATTTTTTTAATTCTTTTTTTTTTGTTATTTTAAATAAAAAGGAGGACTGTAATGATTTCCCAAGACAGAAAGGATGACATAGTTAACACTCATGCTGGAAGAAAAATAGATACCTAATGTATAAAAAAAATGTCCTAGTTTATAATGTTTTGTCTTTTAAAATGAAACATGTAGCTATTTTTTCTGCTCTGGTGGTGTTAACCTAGTAGAAACACCACACCAAACAGTGCAACATTTGAATGCTGTAGAAGCAGACTGAGAAGAGCAGTAGATGCTATTGCTGACTGTTCCAAAATTTGTGGGTTGCCTGGATGCCTGGTATGTTTGCCATGTGGCATACATATCAATTATATATATTGTGACCAATGAAAATAGCTTTATGCACTAACTTTGGTGCAGTAATTTTTATTTGCTATCAATATTTAAAGTTTACTATTTCTTGATAAGCCACTGTACAAATGAATGCTGAGATTTCAGCAGATACTGAAAGGAGTATCTGCTTGTATTATATTACTTAATTAAATTAATTAAATTAATGCTTCTACAGCTGAAGGTGGTATTTTCTTTATATGATGCAATCTGGCAATTTATGTCTGTTTTGTTATTTAACTACTGCATCTAATGCTATCCAATCTGCAGAAAGGCACAAGCAGATTGACAGGAAACTCACATTTAGTGTATACTAATAAAATTTCCAACATGGGTTCTCTGTTGAGTTCTAAGGACCCTGAATTTGTGGATTTTCATGAAAAATGTTGAAGGCTTTCTGTGGAAGTTTGAATAATAGGTTGTTTATTTAGTAGCTGAAGATAGTTGCAGGCTGAGAGGGCTGGGGCTGTCCAGCCTGGTGAAGAAAAGGCTCCCGGGAGATTTTAGAGCAACCTTCCAGTACTTAATGGATGTAAGGTGAAGGAGAGCAGATTTAGATTAGGTGTTAGGAAGAAATTCTTTACTGTAAGGATGGTGAGGCACTGGAACACAGAAGTGCTAGACCTCTATCCTGGAAATGTTCAGGGCAAGGTTGAATGAAGCTCTGAGCAACCTGATCCAGTGAAAAGCGTCCCTGGATAAAAACACACCCACCTGCCCACACCCAGTTTCCCTGAATATGTGTCAAAGCTGTCAAAGCTGCTCCACAAATCTTAATTCCTTTGCACCGGTGCTGTCATTACAAGTGAGGGGAAGTCTGTCCTTAAGCTAAACAGCAGTTTGAGCATTAAGATGCAGTGGTCACAGATGAACTATGAATGGTCTGTGTGAGCTGCTCCAATGTATATGTTGGAATTCCATAAATGTTTTGACCACCAGGTAAAACACTTACCTTTCACTAGGTAAGTAAAACTGTGGGGACAGTATCTTGATAGAGAGATAGGGGAAACACGTAGCAGTTACAGCATGATGTGTTTAGCAACATGACGTATTTGCTTACTGTGCCAGGAAATTGCATAAAAACCAAAGTAGCATCACCACATTTCTACTCCTTATGAGTAAAGTATTTTTTAATAACCTACAAGGGTTACATTTTTGACAGGGTTTGGAGGATCTCTGTCTCTCCAGATCTTGTTTTCCTTTCCTCCCAGGAGAAGTAACATGATTCCATAGAGTCTGCACAGTAACTAAATATTGTAGAAATTTAAAGTACTATTGTAAGGTCTTTTGTGCTGTCAAGCTACACCAAATGGGGCTTGGTGATACCCAGTTGAATGCCAAGTTACTGGGGAGACACAACAATCATGCTGTTAGAAATGGCCTGCTCTGGAAGAAGATGGCAATAGATGTCTGATAGACTTTTGTGAGTACATTGGAAGTTCTTACAAAATGTAGCTTCTCTATAGGGTAAGATGGGAAATCCCCATGGATGGAAGAAAGAAATGTGAGAGAAAGTGAAGTATGGCATGTTCTTGGCCAGGCCATTCTTTCACAAAAGCAGGAGAGCTTCTGTGGCCTGCTGACTGGGAATAGTATGTGGATGATGGAGAATGACACAGGGAGTGTAGTTCCTTCTGTCCTTGGTCACATGCTGGCTTTTGGATGTGAGGGTTTTTTTGGCAGGGAGAGAAGTTGAGCTTTGGTCTAATTTATGATTTATCCCAAGCATTCAAACCTCTGGATGTAGGCACTAAATCGTTGATGTACTTTAAAAATGCCAAAGGAAAAGAAACCATAAGAGCACAAATGTAAAGATAACTTGGGCTCTTTCTGTGGCTCAGCTTTAACCAACTCATCTCAATCCGTTTTATTTTATTGCACAGAAACAAAGGGAGTTGTCTTGTTTATTTATTTCTTTAGCAACTTTTGTTGCTAAAAGTGGAAATTCTTGGTGTTTAAAGGAGCTTACTAAAGGACACTGAGATTGTTTTAATTCTTTCAGAGTTCCTTTAATGTGTGGTGTTAAACATCGTGTATTAGAAAAAAAAATCATGGCTCAGCAATGAAATTGAAATTTGAGGTAAGTTCCACAGAACTGAAATGTAACATGAAATGAAGAAGCATACAGCATATGTATGAAAATATTTTAACAAATATGGCTTTAAGGTAAAAATTAAAATATTAATTAAAAACAAAATTATGTAATTTTTACTTCTTTTCTGTCTCTCGTTACCCTTGGTCACTTGAGTGACTATAAAATACTGATTTTTTGTTAGATAACATCCTCTATTCAGGTACATATGCATAAGTACCTGAATAAAATTTCTTATCTGTTGGCTGAAAATCAGCTTGACTGGGGCTGTTAGGTAACTTGACTAATGATATATACAGGTAATTTATTCTTCTCTTCCCACTAATGCAGAATCTTATCTCCAGTCTAAGCAGCAATGAAAAAACTACTGTTAAATAGATTTTTGCTTGTGATTTTTTTTATTTTTTTTAAATTTTCTCTCCAAGATTTCCAAACAGAGATTACCACTGCTTGGATGTTGTATCTAGTATTTATTATGAGTGTAAGTCTTGAACATCTGGTTTGAAGCAGTAGTAGTCCTGCAAAGGTGGTGTTGCACTTCTTTTGTTTTTCTTTTTAAAAAATAAATAAATTTAAGAGCTGGGATAATGAGCTCAGTTATAACCCCACAGAGATAGGTACTGCTGTAAGAAGTGGGAGGGAATAACAGAACCAGCTAGTTGACTAACCACTTCCCTTCATTGTTGCTTTTAATATCAGAGCAGCCTTGCTAGCTTTCTAAACCACCATAAGCTACTTTAGAGAGATCATGTACACCCTAAATGGTAAGTTCCTTTAATTTTAGATCTAAATGGAAGGCTGACTTGAAGTGATCCTCAGTGGTTAAAGATTGAATAGGATGTATTGCTTTGTGTTATGATAAAAATAGATCTGTGTTGTTAAAAGTAAATAAATCTGGACACATACCTGCCTTAGCAACAAACTTCATGCAGGGCCTGAAGGATATATTCACCTGGCAAATTACCAGCTAATTTACAAAATAAAAATAACAATTGAAAAAACAGTGTAAGTTTGTAAGATCTGAAAAGGAGGTTGATTGATATTTTCTGAATGAGTTGAGAAATGAACTTCCATTTCTCTCACAAGTTCTGTGTCTTATGCTCTGCTGTCCTTCACAAGCTGAAGCCATTTATGTTGGTTCCTATTACTGCTTGCAGGTTGGAAGATTTGTCTTTGATGGTTTCTGTTGCAGGTCCTGGTAATAATAATTATTACAGTTTAAAGTCCTAAATAATAGGCTAAATAATCAACCAAATACTTTTTAGTTTAGTTTCACTTTTAAGTGCACTAAATAACCTGAAGTGAGGATATCTTACAGTGGATATTTATAGCTAAGGCTAACATAAGTTTGGTTTATAATTGCTGTGCTCAAAAAACCTGTCAATCAGCCATGAAGTCTGTATTAAGCTCAAGCATGGTGTCTTGGTAGCAGTACAATGGAAGGTATTATTATATTATAAATATATTATTTATTATTATTATATTATTATATATTATACATACAGGAATATATATATAGATATATATTATATATACAGGAAGCCTGTATTTACTGGATGGGAATTAGTTTGGGTTCTTAGTATGCAGCCAAAAGTTGTAATAAGGGTTTTACTTGTTACAGCTATTTCTTTTTGTCTTACTGATCATGTGTCTGATGTGGCTAAATATACCCCAAGACTAGGGAAGGGATCTCATCTCAGAATCTCGTCAGCTCAGAATCTGTTTTATTGCAGTCATTTAGGGGGATGAGCTAACTTTCATTGTCAGTATATTTTTTTACTTAATAGTTTCACTTGAAATGTATTAAGAGCTCTTTTATGATAATTTTCCTAGCAATAGAAGCCCCAAACCCAAACAAGCAAGCAAAAATAACCCCAGCAATGGGTGCTTTTCCTAGGGAAGGCATCATTAAGAAGTTGTGAATGTATTTTGGATTCTTAACTATTAAATTTTATTTTGTTGCAAGCTGTCTATCCACATTATTGCTCTATAGTTTGTACAGCAGGTATTTACAAAGTGGCTGCTCTGTATTCCTTTCGTATTTGAATATTTACTTTTGAAAGATGAAAACATTAAGCCAAATGTTTGAGGAGCTTCGTGAGCTTGACAAAAAATAAGGGTTTGAAATTATTATAGCTTTATGTATAATGTCACGCTGAAAAACATTACAAGTAATTCCATTTGAATCTCAGACAAGAAAAGATACTGGATGATGGATCATTGGGCTGGGAGTGACCTTGTGGCTGCCAGCCACTTGTGCTCTAAGATATGGCTGTGCTGTGATGAAAAGACTTCCACATAACTTTAATGCTGATGCCTTTTTAACAGCCATCAAAGAATAATTCTTTGTCTTACAGAACTTAATGGGTGTTAAATATAACAGTAGAAGAAAATCTTAGAGCAGCAATAGCTGCAGGAAGTGTTGCTTTTTGGGGCCATCCACATCCCTCATCTGAGCAACATGAGCATAATTAGAATATAATTTGTTTTTACTAAGTGACAAAAAAAGGTTGTTTTGCAGACATCTTAACCCTTAGTTAAGGGTTCCTCTGCTTCTTTATACCAAATTTTGTTATAATTGTTGTTCCTTTACCTGGCTCTCCTGCTACAGGAGATCCCCTTGGAGTTTTTAGAATTTTTCCCTCATTCAAGTCATTAACAAATTTCACCCCTTCCTTCAGCCTTTACTGCATTGCAGTGCCTGCTGCTTGATCCTCAGCAAATTTACACAGTTCTTAAAAGCCTTGGTGGACCTGTGCAAGACACACAGGTCTTGTGTGTGCAAGACACATTTTAGTAAAGGCATTTGGGTCAGTGCTACTTCCATTTCCAGCTGCACTGGAATCATGCAAATATGTGATCATCCCAGCTGTCATTAAAGGAAATAAGGCAATAAGATAAAACCAGCCTTGTCCTTTCCCCACTCCACCTGGACCCCTAAGCAGCACAACCGCAGCAGCCTGGTCTCGGAGACGGCAGGGAGGAGCTCCTGGGTTTTCTCCCTGATGTCTAGCAAAAGCAGCTCCACAGTGGGAGCTCTACTGACATTCCCTTTCCTCTCCTAGCTGCCATTTTTTGGAATCTAATATGTTTCACACCCTGTCAGACCTGGCAGAAATCACTCCATGAATTCAGAAGTTATTGTGATGAGGGCCTAACGGATAAGTTTCATTTCCTTAGGAAACCAGGCTAAAAATAACTTTTTAGCACTTCTGTGTGCAGAGGAAAATCTTTTAAATGTTAGGACTAAGTTTGTTGCAAAATGGGAGGCAAAAAGTGATTAAAAAAAATTACATTTTAGTCAGTCAGGTTGAGGAGTCTGTTGTGGAATTTTTAAGGTGTTGGGTTGTCAATTCTTTTTCTCTCTAGCACTCAAATATGCTTAGTGCTATTCCTGAGACCATCTATTTTTGGTCTTAGAAGAAGCCATTGTGTAATTATATGTGTTACCAGAGCCTAACCTCAGGAATCCTAATTCTGTCCAGTGTTTCAAATCAATGTTCCCAATCCAGTATTTAATCTCAAAACAGTTGTTCTTTTATTCATTCCAAAATCTGTGGTGTGAAGAGTCTTAACAAATGTTGACTTCTTGTTCATGTTTTTAACTCTTCAACTGACTATCAGTGAAATTAATGAACTGCATTGGATCCTGAATTCTGGGGGAGAGGAATCCTTTCAAGTCAAGGACCCCCCTCTTTTGACCTCTGTTTTCAAGTTCAGCTTTTCCTTAGACAGTTTTCCTCCTTTAGTTCAATTTTTTTTCTCCTGCAGTTAGTTGCAAGTGAAAGGGTGTGCCAGCAAATGTAAAATAATTCCAGAGAAATTTTTCCTGTGTCATTTCTGTTGTATGTGCTGTTAATGTTATGGAAAATGTTGCTGCACACCCCCCCCACCCCTTCCCAGATACATCTTTCTACTGTTAAAACAGTAATGTTTCTGTATCCACAACATAGGCAAAATGAATATTGTTACAAAAAGGCAGGTCAGGCCTTAAAAGCAAGCTTCTGACTAGCAAATATGTAGTGCTCAATGAAGTTTTCAGCTACATTAAATGTAGTGTGAGCCACCATACTGAGTATATGGTGAAGTATATATATGCTGGATATTTTAAATAATGTTTTTAAAATCTGATCCCATAATACTTCTATAGGAAGGAGAAGGTGAGAATGAGGAATGGTTGAGGGAGACTTTGGTATTGCATTATCTATGTAGTTGTTTCTGGAGGCATGTGGAAGAAATGAAGCTGTCTCAGATTTCACAGTTTATAGGAGAAGATACTTAGCAGCTCCACCGGAATGTGTCCGTGGCAGTTGCACATTCCTTCGTTTCATGTCTGTAACCTCCCTCCCCATCATAGCTGCTGGCAAGGTCCAGCCTGCATTTGTCATCTTCTGCAGTTACTGTGCAGAGCAAATGACACGTGGGCAATGATTAGAATTTTCAATAATTTCCATGGTGCATTCCCGCCTTCGGTGTCTGAGAGCTTACAGGAAATGAAACTTCAGCTGAGTTTGGAGGAATGGTGGGGTTTGGTGTTTCTCAGAGCTTTTTTTGAATCCAAAAGAATGATTATGGTTATGAAGGCCAAATTAGACAGATTTGAAGGGCTTGTAGCTTATAGGAACTAGTAACATTTTAAAGCTTCTCTTGCCTCCTCTGTATCTCAGATAATGGCAGCATCATTCTGACAGTGTCAGTTTCAAGAGTTAATGGAGAATTTTGAATAATACAATTCACTGTACAGTATGATTTTTTTTTTTTTTTTAATCTAATTGTCTCCCAAGGGTTGGTGGAAGATGAAATGGAGCAGAATTGGTTTGAAGAACATACAGGAATTCTGTAGGAACAGAACTGAAATTGTCAAGTAACAACTTGACAATGTTTTAATAGAGGCTGGAAAACATTTGCCCTATTAAAGTTTCTGTTTAAAGTAGCACCTATTGTGTCATAAATATTGGTAAGTCATTTTATTTTTAATCCTCATTTTTTCATCAAATATTTTTGTATGAAGCATGATCATTACACATCAGTGTTTGAAAGCAGAGAAGGCAGGAAAGTGTACAGCTCTGTGAGAAAGCTTAAAAAGCCCTGTATTTGCAGCTGATTTGATGTACTGTTGCAGTGAAATAGCAGATGCTGCCAATTATCATCACTCTGATGGCTCTTTAGTGTTGCTACATTTTTCAAATTATTCTCAGCTCGCTAATTTGATACTCTTACCAAGGCTGTTGCTAGAGCTCTCTTATTTCATTATTTATAATTACTTTTGGCTTTATAAATGAAAACAATCCTGCTGCTGATTCTGTAATTTGTAATCTGAGTAATTGTAGATTTTCATTAATTTCTTATTATTTGCTAAATCTTTGTTGTGCAAAAGCCTGTTATTGCTGCCATTTATTTCAGAAATGGTCTTATGTCTTGGGAGATTTCTTTCTTTCACCTAGGATCTAGTTGAAAATTACATGCATTTTTTAAAAAAATAAGATACAAAATTGCAGGAATGAATACATTTTTTTTCCATACAGAAGTAAATGCCGAATAAAATTTAGGAGTAAACAGTACAATTCATGAAAAAAGTTTGAACAGCAATATTCATTTCATGTTTGGTATTCTGATTCCAGTCTCTTTCTTATCTGTCTTTATAGGAAGAGGGGTGAAGAAAAGAGATCCTTAAGCAAACTATCTTAGGCAGATGAATACAGTATTTAGGAATAAACAAAACGCTGAATTTTAAAAGTGTGAGGTCATAAAAATGTTTGGGAGATCACAACCATTTTTTATTCTTTTACAGATTTCTGTTTGCAGATATTCTAGCAAGATTGTTAGCTGAGTCTAACATGATGATTTGAAAGGATGAACTTTTATATCAAAACGTATAGCAAAGTGGGAGTAAAGTTTTGAAGTTTTGCCAGGAGAATCTTTGACTGACAGATGAAGATTCTTTTTTCTTAGGAATTTTTTTCCCCTGTTGTAGTGTTTTCCCAGACTGTGAAGAAGATTTTAGACTGTGTGAACCAGATTTATCCTTTCATGTACTCACTCACTCAGAATTGCTGCATTTAGAAATGTTACAGACAGTTGAATGCTGTTTAATAATAAATTGGCAAAACTTCTAAAGAATATAATCTTTTCTTAGACATGTATTTTTCTGAAAAGGCTGTGCAATAGTTCCCTAATGAATATTTATGGTTTATAACCAAGACCTTCTCTCTCCAGTGTCACACATGTCTACCAAGAATACTTAGTGTGGAGATTGAATTAGAAGAGCTGCTTTATTTTCCATGATGGCATGGCAAAGCTTTGAGTGTGTCTGCTGAAGACTGTTCGTCCTTAAGTTAGTTATTTGCTAATTAACTTAGGTTATTTTTCTTGCTTGAACACATACTTGTAGACCAGAACAAATGGAAGACTACATACTATTTTACAAAACCACATTTGGTGCCTTGAGATTTAACTCAAAGTAAGTTAACTTGAGGGGGAAATAAGGAATCGTTCCAGACTTCGACTTGGGCTTAAAAATAACGTTTTATGTTATTGCTGTGTGACTCAGAGATGTAGCCAACAGTCAAGTATAGACTACAGGTTATGTATGTGAAGAATATAAAGCAAACCTTCACTTGGACAGTAATGTTGAGTTGTATGTGTAGGAAGTATCCTCTTCTTTTTGGAGTGCCCTCATCCTTCAAGTACTCTTCATTACAATAATTTGTTCCTTCTGCAAGATAGCGTTCTAGACTCTGTCTTCAGTTTTATGTGACTCTGTGAAGATCTTGCTTATCTACTCTCTGATTTGTTAGTAATTACATTAACAGAGACACAGTATATATGTGTGCAAGTGTGGTATTCTATTGCATTTTCCAGAATAAATATTTCTATTTAGCACATCTTATTTGACAAGCTATTTTCTTGTCCAGAATTTTTCTTTATTCTTGGAAACAAACCCCAAAACTCTGAAACCCTTCTGAAATAATAGACTTAACTCTCCAAATTATAGACCAAGAAAATTCCTCCAAACCCATGAACAGAGTAAAAAATATCTTTCATTTATGTGAAGCTCTTACTGAAGCACAGTTTGCAGCAGTTTGGCTACAGCACTTTGTTAAATTGCTTTTTTTTCGAGTGGTAAAGGTGCAAACTCCTTTTGGGCCTTTGTAAATCTCACCTGGTTTAGGAGCTACTTTGGCTCTATTTTTAATACCAAAGTATAGTCCTGTACTCCCCAGGAAGTTACTCACTTCTTTCCATCCATCCTGTTTTAATGAAAAGTCATCCTTTTACATGTTTTATCTGTTTTCCAGTTTGATTCTGCTGCTTCCAATCACCATTCCCCATTCAGCAAAATTTATAATCCTAATTCTGATTTTATAGCTCTAACATCAGTAAGTCAATATGTTCTTTTCAGACAGATGCTGGTTTACTGTTTCCATGCTGCAAACAGCTGGTAGATGATTCTTGCTGCATCCTGAGATTACAGAAAGCTGTGTTGGTACTATGCCCAAACTAATTGAGCCTATTTCTTAGCAGCAAGGGTTCTGTGGTGTCCTAATTGCAGTTAAACCACTATCTGTTAGCCCAGGAGGCACACAGAGATTTATTGTGTATGTCTTCAGAGAGGTTAACGTATTTCCACTTAAATCCATGGCAACTCCTCACTTCTGTACCCATCCACGTATATTCTTTGATTCTGAATTTTGAAAGAAGACACAAAGATAATAATGGATGATCATCAGTTAGGCTTTAGAATAATGGCCAGGACTCTACCACACTCTGCAAAGGAGATTCTGAATTTGGGAATTTGCAAAGTTGTGTGCAGTACAGGACAGGACATACAGGACAGTGTGTACCTGGTGTTTGCTGGAACCTGAGTCAGAATTGTCTGTTCTGAATTTTGACAGTAAAGCTATTTCTGCTTTTGTTTTGGTAATTGCTTCATTGTCCTTTCCCAGGATGCCTCATTCTCCATCAAAGCTATTCAAAAGTGTAATATACCTATTGTAAATAAAACCAGAAAAAACAAAACTTGTTTTGTCTTATTAATGTTCTTCTAAACAAAGAACAAAATCTGAAATCTAAATATACCTGACCACTTGGAACTGGGGATGTTTTGATTTCTCAAAAGAAAAAGAAAAATTAAACAAGTCAATCTCTGTGAAGTTAAACAACTATATATGCAATTAAAATTGAATTTTCCAATTAAAATTCATTTGGTTATTACAGACTGAATTAAAATGACAGTGAAAGAACAGCCTCAGGTGTATGACTGTGCATTTTAAAGTGCTACATTTAATGTTTATGCAGAAGGTTTTTATATTTTAGAAAGTGATTAGCACCTTGGCTGTACTGCTTTCGGGAGGTTTCTTTTTTTTTTTTTTTAACAGTGCATAAGATTTCAAGATTTTCTTTCAACATTTGACCTACTTAGGAAAAAAGTTCTGATTAGCACCATGTAATATACTCCCTCAGTTTGGAAGTGCCTTTGGGTAATGTATTGTAGAGAAAAGTAATCTCATCTAGTAAATGGACCCTATCACATTTTAAGATATAGATTTTTTTCCCCTGTCTATTCCCTATGCCTAATTTAGTCCTCAGATGCAGCCCTGTTTAATGAATCCATGTTCAACTGTCGTGCTTTACTGATAGCTTAATTCTGTTTGCATACAAATTCTTTTCTTCCGTGGCTGATTAAAAAGCATTCCTCTCTTTGAAGTCAGGTGGCACAAACAGAAACTAAAAAGTTTATTACAAAATTAGGCTTTTGGATCTTCTTTATTTTCTGAGTTCTGTAAAGCACTTCGTAGTTAGCGGGGCCTAAACAACTGTTTCCCGAAAAGGCAAAGGTGACCCATGACTGTGGGCTATAATCCTAGTTAGGGAAAACCTGTGGGCAAACAGAACAGAAACTAGCTGTAGGCTTCCATCTAGACTGAAGCTGGGAGCAGGATAGTTTGGAAAGGACTCCACACTTCCCATTTCTTCCTTTTTACCTGCTTCCCATAACGTGGAACATTTGTTAATGTGGTAGTATGCATTCATCTGGAAATTGTTGAGGGAGTTCCTAAATGTTTCTCATTGCAAGTACTCAGTAGCTCCAGGAAAGACACTGCTTCCCTGGAAATAAATTTCATCACCAGAAATAGGCAGGTATTACATTTCTTTCCTTGAATTCCAGGGCTGACAAGAAGAATAACTAATGACTTAAAAAAAAAAAGAAAAAAAAAAGAAGAAAAGGTATCTTCTGCACTGCTTTGCTGCTTCAGCTGGGATTATTAACAGATGGACATTGGTGTGTGAGAAGCTGACTATTGCCACCAGAATTTGCCCAAGATTAGACTGGATAAATCCCAGTTAACAAGTAAATCATGTAAAGAATCATAAAGTTTTATGTAATAAATCTTTGATGTTGCCTTTTGTAATTAAAGGTAACCTTTGTGGCTTCAGAGGCTTATGAAGCTCCAAAAGTGCAAACTAATTTTTAATGGTGCGAGATTCCATCCAACCCCTTTCTGAATGCAGATACCAGATGTGCTTATAGCAATGTGGTGTAGGTGTAGTATAGGATGAACATGCTTAATACCAAAGACAGAGTGAAGGCTTAGCAAAATTGAATAAGGCAAAGTTGATGATGTAAAATAAAATGCTGCCACTTCAGTCCTTGGTCTGTGTAGAGCAGTGGTTCCCAGTTCCACTCCAGTGTGAATAATACATTGTGGGCAGCCCTGTGCTTTGCTCTCTGTGTTCAATTGGAGGGCAACCCTGGGCACTGCAGGTCTTGGGCTTGTGTCCTGCCAGATGAAATCTTTCTTTTCTCTGCACTATCAGCTTAATTACAATTTCTTGTGTATTCAGTGCGGTGCCTGGTAATGTTTTTTTTCTGTAATTATTTTAATAATCATAAGTACCTTTTTAATGATCCATTAATTCTAATTTTTAACATTAAAAAATATTTTCAGTGTTGCATACAGTTGATGTTTTTAATGCCGAGTCAGAAAATTGTAGGTTGATTTATTTGTACTTTTTGGTCTAGCGATCTATTTGTGTTCAGTAAAGGAACACTTCTAAAAATTTCTAGATCATGCTCCTGATACAATGTTTCCAAAAGTACCATCTTTCAGATTTTTAAAGCTGTTTGACAGCAATTATGCATAGATGTATTTCACAATTTTCCCTCGAAGTTGCTCCTTGCACTGCTGTGATGGGAGTCAGATGGCAGATGTTTGGAATTCATATTACTGCTCCTTTAGTTAGGGGAGCTGTCTTAGTCACACTGAAGGAGTAGAAGCCTGCACAGAAGGGTTTTTATTTTTGGTTTGCTGTCTTTCTCCCTTATTCCCTTCATGTATTAACATTGATAAGGAATGCAATACTGGTTTACAGTTATTCTACATCTTGATAAATGACATCGGTGTTTAACAAATATTTCTCTTTGTGAGAATATTTCTCTGTGTTTATCTGCTCTGAATCCCAGAACAATGTTATGAATTTGGTCATTCTAATGATAAAGAAAGGAACACTCTTTCCTCTGGGGACTCTCTGTCATTTCACTTTGTCTTAATCATTTTACCATACTTAAAAACGCCACTTTTGTCATAACTACTTATGTTTTCTTCCTCAGTTTAATTGCATTTAAAAGGAATTGATGTTGTAAATGGCTGTCATTTGTTCATAAACCTGACAGTAAGCAATGAAAGTCTTACCTGCTTTGGAGAAGTAAATGAGTACAGTGTCAGAGCATTTGAAATATTATTACTTACTTCATGTTTATATTACAAAAATATTCTGAACAGTGTCACTATTTCCTGGTTTTTCCTGACTGACTATTTGTCAAAGTACTTTGTCATTTAGTAAAACCACATTTTCCTTAATAGAATAGCTAAGTCCATGCCAACAGCATTGGAATGCATGAACTGGTGTTCAAGTCTTGAAGTACACCTGAAGGACTATCTAATTAATTCTGTTACCTTGTAAAATCATGTTCAGTAATAAATGTCTAAATGTCAGAAAATTTTTGTTTTCATGTGTTAGGGAGAGTTTTTTCTAAATGTGAATCCATGCAGCTATGGAAGGGATGTGATGGCGGGGACAGAAAAAGGCACAGAAATTCCATAATTATTTATTATAATGTCATTTTAGTATTCAGAGTTGCAATTTCATAAAGCAATTTGCAAAACTAAAAGAAGAGCTGAAATATGGTAAGAATCGTCTGAATTGCTGCGCAAACCACTTATTTTTTTATCTATTTGAGTTGTATAGATAATGAAAGTGGTAGAAGAAGGTGAAAGAGTTGGAATTTACACAGATATTCTTTATACTGATTGTATTAAATTTGTGCATCTCTGGATTTAGTGTGTGTGAACATTCATTTTTATTCTCTACAATACCTCAAAATGTAGCTGGTCTGCTTTTTTTTACATATTTTTTTGGCTATAATTTCTTTTGAATTCAGGTTTGTAAAGGAAATGTTAGATTAATACCAAATTAATTATTTCAAATAATATACTAAGATTATCAAAATAGATTTCTACAGTAACATGTTCCTGAGTGATTTTGTAAGCTAATTTACTACTCAGACATTTTTGAGAAATGGAGACCTGAACTTTTTATGGAGGGCTTTTCAATAACTTACTAAAACATTTCAAATGCCTACCTATGGCAACCCATGTTGAAATTTGTCTGTTCTGCAGTAGTATTCTGCTACTATTTAAAATTACGTGTAGAATGTTTACAGAATTATTTGTTACACAATTTTTTTTTGTGTGTTCAGCATTATCATGAGTAGAGAAAAGGATGAAAAGATGCACTTAAAAAAGAAATAGCATTGTATGCAGAACTATGTACTTTTAAAGTATATGTTCGTGTAATAATTGCAGTGTTTCTGTAGTTACCTATTCAGGTAGTCACATATCAAGTTATTAGTCCTGTCTCAACACAGGTGCCATATTGGTGGCTATTTGTGTGGCTTTTTATCAAATGCAGTGATCTGCTTATGTTCCCTCATTGAAAAATGAGATTTGAAGTATTTAAGTGTATGCCTTTTAAGTGGATGTTTAAAGTATTTTGTATGCTTGTCTTAGTTTCCACATCAATGTAGTAGTGTAGTTGTATAAATGCATAACACAGAAAAAAATGTTACTTTAGAAGTAGGTATGCAATTAATTCATTATAGATGCAAATTATGATCACATTAATTTTTTTCTTCTGTCTTGCTGACACAGTAGCAGTTTCTACATCAAGTGGCTGTATTTCAGTTGCTTTGTTGACATTACAGGTGCCTACGAAGTATTGATAATGATAAATAAACAGAAATCATATAATTAGGAAGGGTTTTTGAGTGAGGATGGCTTTTCAAGTCTTGGACTCTCCTAGTGAAAAGAAACAAATACGCTTTGGTAGTGTCCCATAGCAGAAGAATGCCACACAGACTTCCACAACAATTAAATCTCCTGAACAAAGCAATCAGGTGCTGGTCTGAATGGTGGGTTCTTGCAACAGTGTTTTAATCTGGATTGCATGAGACTCCCCAGACCATAGTTCTGCTGAGTTTTTGCAACCTTGTGTGATCTCCCTGGCACCTATGTGGTCATTGCTAGAGAGTACCTTAAACTATGTACAAATCATCTCCTAAGTAACCTTAACTTCAGAAACTACTGTATGTCACTGTTTCTACATCTAGAGGAACAGGTTACAATCTATTTGCAAGTGTCTTATCTGTGTGCAGTTTGGTTAATTCTGCTGCAGAAACTGCCTGAGCATCTCTCTGAAATGGCCAAAGACTCCATTCAGGATGATAATCAGTGCACTGAAACAGATGAGTTTATCAAGACACAGCACGACCTTCCTGAGGGAATCATTGGAACTATCCAAAATTCCCACATGGCAAGCTCCTTTAGCAATTAGTCAAAATACATATTTGCAGATAGAGTTGTAAATAGGTCTTATTTCATCCCTGTAGAGAACTCCCTGGGGAGTTCCTGTGCTACCCAGGGAGTTAAGGACTTAGTGCACTGGATGTGCACACGGGCACAGCCCTGTTTCCAAGCTGCACAACAATTAGAATAGATATTCCAAGCCTGGAGAGAAGAGGCATCAAGACGTGCTGTTTGATTTCTCAAGGATCTCGCCATGCAAGCTTCACCCTGATGTGTAGACAGTCAAGAAAAACTGCTGGGAGGCCCACATGTAGCAGAAATTTGACATTAAAGGGAAGCATAAGGGAAGTTGAAACAGGGACATGTGATTCTGGAGGAAAAAGGGAGATACAGGGTCTGCAAAGCCAAAGCTCACTTGGAGTTTAATCTGGCAAGGAAGTTAAGAACAAGACTGATGAGAAGTGCGTCTGCAGGTGTATCAGCCACAAAAGGGAGACTACTGAAAATGTTGTCTCACTTCTGAATGGCACAGGGTATTTGGTGACAGGCAACATGGAGCATGCTGAGGTGTTCAGTATCTTCTCCATCCTGTCTTTTTTGCTGACCTTCAGGAGTCAGGTGCATGGGACCTGTCTAGATTACAGAAGACTGATCCTCGATAGAAGAAGACTGGGGAACACAAACTGGACATGCAGAAGTCCGTGGGAGCTGGTGTAGTGCGCTCGTGAGTGTTCAGGGAGCTGACCAATGATTTTGAGAAGGACACTCTTGATTAAAAGTACTTTTGAAAGAGTGTGGTATTTGGGAGGAAGAAAATGACATTTCTACCTTCATGAAGGGCAAGAATACAGAGAACAGTTTAGTCATCTTCAGCTTGATCCCTGTGAGAGTGAGGGACCAAACAGTAGAGGAAATAACTCCCAGCCATGTGAAGGAAAAGAAGGTAATTGGGAAAAGTCAGTGTGGACTTAGAAAGGAGAATCATGCTTCACCAATCTGATAGACTTCTGCAAGGGAGAGGGGGGATGTGGTATATTCCATACTGCAGTAAGCTTTGCAGCACAGTCGCCTATAACATTCACATGAATGAAGTATGGGCAGATAAGTGAACAGGAACATGGACTACAAACAGGCTGAGCTGCCAGCCACCAAGGTTTTGTGAACTGCAGCCCAGCTGGAGGCCAGTTACTAGTAGAGTTCCCCAGGGGCTGATAACTGGTGCCAGAACTGCTTAGCAGCTTCATTAAGGCTCTTGGCAGGTTGCAGAGATGTAGCAACAGGACTGTCATGCAGGACTTTCCATTTCTCTTGGCTGAACTAAAGCCTTTGGGGGAACAACCACATGTACCAGTTCTGACTGGGGGCCAAGTGGCTGGAAAGCAGCTTTGCAGGAAAGGACCTGGAGATCTTGGTGGAAAAGAAGATGGTGGAAGAGAAGCCAGCAAGTGTGCCATTGCAGCAAGAGAGGCCAGCGGTCTCTTAGGCTGCACTAGGCAATTTGCTGCTCAGATGTCTCTCTTTTGAGAACAGTTCAATACATATAATTTTGAAAAACATTTAAATATCTATATAAGGTGGAGTTTTTCTTAATATAGCTGAAAAATGGGCATGATGGTCTGTATGTTGTTTTAGTCCTGTGAGATGCTTGGTTTCTTGTTTGGTTTTTTTGGTTTTTTTTTTTGTTTTTTTTAATGAAATACATACTATAAGCAGCTCTTCCTAGAGTTTAAAAATCTGACTGCTTTCAGGGAAATTGAGCTTCCTGATTCAGTTAGTTATACTTCCCATTCCCCTTCTTCCCTCAAATATTATTCACAGAAATTAATGTGTAAGAATGAATAAATTTAACAGAAAAACAGTATTTGTTGTAAGTTGCAAAAAACAGATTCACTTTATTGTGTGCATCAAAATCTGCATCCTAAGCAAAAATCCTTGTCATTTTTTGTACTATTATAGTGAAATATGGGGAAGAGGGTAATCTAAACTACATCTTCCATGGCTGGAAGGTCAAAGCCTGTTTCCATGGACCTTACAGTGTGTGGTACAGATTCTGCCTTCCTTCTTTCACTGAAAATGAAAGCATTGCTGGGCATGTACAATCTGCAGTTCTCAGAGTGCCTGTTTGGCATGAGTAACCTCAGCCTTGCTTTGGCTTTCTTAATTACCATCCTTCCCCCACATCCCCTGAATGTGAAAGAAAACCCACTAATTCATATCCTGGCACAGAGATTGTGTGGAATGGTGCATGTGGAGACCTGCACCATTAGATGTATTTCTGAAAAAGGGTAATGTGTGAGTTGTATCATCCAGAAGCTTTTTTTGATAGTGCAATTAAAGAGAGAATTTCTTCTCAGTAGTGTTTCTCAAAGCCAAACCTGAGAATCCAACCTTTTTTTCTTGGCAGATTTTTCTTTACCCTTCAGGTACTTTCCCAGATGCTTGTTAGAGACTCTGAGTATGTAAGTATAGCAGTAAAAATACAGGAAAAGTTAAAAAATATGCTTCTAAAAGAAGAAAAAGATTATATGGGAAATCATACTGTATGAAATGGGCCTCTGCACGGAGGTTCAGGGAGTGACATTCACATCTACCCTGCCTGTCTTGACACATGGAAGAAGCTTTTGTAAAGTCCAGACTTAAAGAGATTGTTGAGGATTTCTTTGTCTTCAACAAAGCAAAAAAGCAGTATTTCAATGACCATTTCACTCCCCAGTTCAGTTCTGAGGTGAATTCAGATGAGGTATAGATGTTTCAAGATCTGAAACAGGAGTTCTCTACAATTCTAAGATACAGGGAAAATTTCTATTTCTTGGAAATGCTCATGAGGCCTGTTTAAATGGCATGCAGTAACTCCCAACCCTGCTGTGTTACATGGGAGTGAAAAAGTTCCTGCAAGATCCCAGGTCCACACAGGAACTGCTTTAGGCATGCTGGGAAAGCTCTGAAGGCCAAGCCCAGCCAAGAGTTCATAAAGAGCTATCATGGTAATGAGGCACAGCGTAGTTTTAGGCTTTTGGTTTGTTCTTTTATGGGGCTTTTTTGTTTGTTTGTTTGGTTTTGTTTTGCTTTTTTTTTTTTCTTTTTTATTGGGCAGTATTTTTTATTTCAGAAATAACTTGCAGTTTGGAGAAGCAATAGTCTCAGCTGTTTCATTTCAGTGGAAAGACTGGCAGGTAAAAGACATGGTCTGTTAACTAGGCATGCTAACACAGCATCCATAGGGAACTGAGGCAGCACCACATGGATTATTAAGGTTGTTAGGTTTGAAAGCTGGTGGAGATACTGGCTAGGTGTGGATATTGGCACAGGATAGCATGGTGGTGAAACTGGGAATTTGCAAAAGGCCAGGCTGGGAGAAAAGTGCTCTGCAATGGAAGGTGGTTGCTCCTTTCCATAGTGTAGAGGATTCTCTCATATTGAAGGGATGTTAAAAAAGCGAAATGTGTTTCAAAGTTATTTTTTTTTGACATTTTAGGGAGCTCATTAATGAAGTGAATAATTTTGTTTTCAAGGGAGGATGTAGATAATGTCTGATAAACTGCTTTTGGAACCCTAATCAGTGAATAAGGGGGAACATAGTATAAAAGCTTTTTGTTAAATGAGTAACATTTGTCTCTGCTATAAGGATCCTAAGAAGCATAGAAGCATTTAATTAAAATTTTTGCTATAATCCACACAAGAACAGCAACCACATTAATATGTCAAAGGCAGCCCTAATCCAAAGTTTTGTAATTTCAAAATGCTGAACTCTGTCACCTTAATATTCTTTAAGAGTTTTATGTTTGTAAAATATGTATATCAAAACCTGAAAGTAGATTCATGAAACAGTGTAATTCTGACTTTTCCTTTTTCCTAGTGGAAAGCTGTTGAAAATCTTCATGGGATAAGTGTGTTTATGGTTTTGTTCTCTGGGATTTTTGTTTCTTTTGTTTTGGGTCCTGGGGTTTTCTCTGGTGTGTTGTGAGTGTTTTCTGTTGTTGTTGTCAGGTAGGTTTTCTGTTTGTTTGTTTTGTTTGCATTCTTTTCCTCAGGACATGTAAATGAAGGGAGGAAGTCTGTCTAGATGTATATATAGCTACTATGAAGCACTATAGTAATTTTCATTATTGAAGTTCTATATGGCAAACTGGCTTTAGGTGCAAAATGGGAACTCAGTTTTAACTGTCTATACATTTTGCTACTTGCATTAGTCTTTTGCTTAAACACTTTTATCATGAATACAGCTAAATCCTTCAAAATCTTCTGAAAATATTTTGTCCCCGACAGCATATTCTAAGGAACTCAGGGAGTTGGGTTTGGTTTTAAGATCATTTTTTCAATTAAATATTTTGACAAATTACTACCAGCTTTATTCTGCTGGCAGTATTTTGACAGATGGGAGAAAATGTTTCAATTTTAGAAAAGTATTTTAAGGTAGTAAAAGAATTGGAAAGACTTAGAGGTACCATCTTTGAAAACACTACGTTCAGACTTCCCTAATACTGGAATGAACTGGAGCTAAGACTCAATATGCTCATTGTATTGTAGACATATATCATTTACTCAGAATTATTTAAAAAGACAGAATGAAAGTAATTTTGAAAACTTAGGTCTGTGTGAACAACCTAAAAAACTCTGAAAGGTTGATCTTGGAGATTCCTCTGAATGAAAAAACTTATGATTTTTATTCTTTTTTCTGACTGATACCTAGAAATGTGTACAATATACACAGATATTGCAATGTATATATAATATATATACATTATATAATACAGTACAATATAGCCTCTGTGACAAGTGTAGGGAAAAATGTCCTGTGGGATGCATAAACTTATATTTGCTTTAGCACTGCTTTAAGAAAAGCCCACTGTGTTTGTGGCATTTTGTTAGCAGCTTTGAGCATTAAATATCTCTTCTCAGGTGGTAGTTATATTAAACAATGTAGTGAAAATTAGGTCAAAAGACCTAATGCTATGGCTGACAGAATGGGCTTCCTGCTTGTGAAAGGTAGATGGTATAAGACTCTGCTAAATAAATACCTCTATCCAAAGATCACATTATTGTCTCATTAGTGCTTCAAAGCTTCCTTTGCAAGGCACTAAAATAAGTCTTTTAAAATGGCCAGTTTCACCTGGCAGCTGCTGAAAAGAAAAAAATCTCTTCTAAGCAGTATTGCTACAGAAAGTAATGAAGGGTTTCCTTTTTTTTTTTCCTTTTCCCAAGAATCACTATTTTCTGATTTAATTTTAATTTGCTTCAGAGTCCAAATTGGTGTGTTTCCATATGGTTACTAGGATTACATTTTCACTGTCTAGATGAACAATGCAGTAGATGAAGTATTTTAACCAGCCTTTCATGGGGCATTATTTTTCCTTGGTTTAGGAGTGCAAAGCTAAGTGTGATATTATTGTAAAAGACTTCTGAGACATTCAGATTCCCATCTTACCACTTCCTCAAATATCAACATGCCCAATATTTTTCAGCAATGAAGGTGTCTTTGTAACATGTAGTTTATAAGCTGTATTCTTCTTTCCTGAGCTAGAAATCTGTTTTACACACACCCACACATGCACACACCCTCACACCAAAAAAAAGGCACCATCATTAATCAGATTGCTTTTCTCTTAATACAACAGAAAGACATTTCCCTCATTTCCCACCCTTTTTGATCACTTTCTGTATCTTTAGACAGAATTAGGTATTTTCTTAATTTAACAAGTGGTTGAGACCTGAAGTAAAAGTTGTAAGGAACCAGCCAAGCCTAAAATAGGTCTGCCACCAGCTCCTTAATCTGTAACAGAACTGTTTCCCAGTACTCTACTTTCAATGGTTTTTGGTAGTAGTTTGTTTCGGAGCCATGTGTGGGTGTCTGAAGTGGAGTCATTCAGTACTGCCCTGCTTTAGATGAGAGTATTTAGCTACTTCATAATGGGCAAACTCTAGTTCCTGTAACACTTGGGAAATGAAGACAGCATTTATGCTTTTATAGTGTGGTTTCTTCTGAAGCTGTGCCTTTGCTGAGTGGCTGTTTGCTTCCAGGCAGCTTTCCAGGCACACTTTGGGCTCTCGCTGGTCTGTGAACATGCCATGTAGTAGCATCAACCCATACTTGATGCACAAATGTTCTGTTAAATCCATGGACTGTGTGAAGAAAAGGGTTAGCTATGTCCCAAGAAATTGGGACTGATTGGCAAAGTCCAGAAAAAGAGGAGTTTTTGAAGGGTATATTTGAGAGTTGGGAAGGAGATGGAGCTGGGCCTTGGCATGGCTGAGGGTCAGCCTGTGTGTGCATGGGGGGACCAGGGAGTGAACAACAGCACATAACCTACTGTAACTTACTTTTCTGTATAATCTACAGAATGAGAAAACAAGTCTTTTTCTTTTCCTGATCATTTGGGGTTTGTTTGTCCTGAGTGAGCAGTCCTGCTCTGGTGCCCTCCTTTGACTGCAGCGATGTTGTTGTGTGCTAGGACGTGGTTCAGCCTGACTAAAGGTGTTGGATCCTTGCCTATTCCTCTTGAGTTGCCCTTATTTGATCTGACAGTCATTCTCTTCAGCTGGCTGTCCTTCTGCTCTAACATGTGCTGTCCTGACACCCTTCTTGGGTATGGAGAAGGAGAGTCTCCAGTCATTCAGTGCTGCTGTACATTGAAAGCGCTGGAGTCCTTCCAGCATGCTGCTGTGTGTGGGATCAAGGTGTGCTAACTGGCAAAAAAAAACCCAAACCAAAGCCAGATTTTTTTGTGTTTTATCATTATGGTCATGGACCTGAATGGAGAAGGCAGTGAAAGGAGGAAGTTTATAGCTTTGTAAGTGTTAAGACTTCTTTCTTCCTACTTGAGTTGATTTGCTTGCTACATAAAAAATTGAATGCTGCTAATGAAGTAGCAATGGTGTAGAGTAAATGCCCTTATCTGTGTGTTCTAACTTGGAAATATAAGTCCTGTTTTCTAAAACAAAATTAGGCTGAAAATGGCATTTAGTTGCAGAACATTCTGGACAAATACCAACAATAATAATTGAATTAAGAGAAATTCTGAGGAAACTGGCACAAAAATACTGGCCAATATTGTATGTATGATTGGGGAAGACATGTTTTAAGTGATGAATGAAAGTGTTTTAAGTCTTTTAGATATGCACATTTGTGGAAATTAAATAAGTTTGTTAAACTTTTATTTTTTTAAAATTAAGAACATGAGGAAGTGAATTTGCCTGCAACCCACCCTGACATATGATTAAAAGAAAACCCCAACAACTACCAGAGTTTTTAATTTGGAATTTTGTTAGTACAACAACAAAATGCTGAAAGTATTTTTTTTGAGTTCTGAAGCTCCTTTTATGTAGGTTTTATCAAAAAGTAGGATATATATGTAAACACTTCAATTTCCAAGGGTATTAGCCTAGTTTTCAAAGAGGAATTTAACATTTCCAGCCGGTAAGATTAGTGTGTGTACGTCTTTACACCTTCTCAGAGCCTATGATTTGTCTTCAGGTTTTAGTTTGAAAAGAGCATTTAGCTTCTGACTTCATATAGTGTGTTTACGAAATGCAATGCACCTGCTTGGTTTTAATTACCAAAGTGATCAACTTCCATTAAAAAAAGAGATGCTTTCTTGCCAACAGTAAGATTTAAAAAAAATCCCAAACAAGCTAAAGCATCTGAAGAGCTGGGACAGTAAATAATTCTTCATCCACTATTCTATGTAATTCTAGCCTAGAATGACTAAACAAATGTACAGGTAGTGGTGTTTGTCTGTATTTCAGCTGCACCTAAAGGTTTCAGGATGTTGTGCCTGGTGTTAGGTGAGCATAGAAATTAAGTTTCCAAACAGTGAGCTTTTTAAGCACTTCTGACTGCATAGATTTGTAAGGGCTGGCTGGAACTGCCATGTCATCAATGTCTCTATTTACTAAACTTTGCTTTAGTGTAAAAAAAGGAGTTCTGAAAGTGGTATAAATGTACTACTGCTCTTTAGTAAAAGTATTTGATGTATTTATTGCATTTATATGCCACATAATTTGTTGGTATGCCTACTGCTTTCTGTTTGTGCTAGATATACAATCAAATACTCAAGTGAAATAAATAAACAAACAAACAAATAAATAAATAACTTCTCACTTATGTTGCAAAAAGTATCTGGAAGAAATGAAAGGTTTCTGTTACCACTCCCCACTAGGAATTTTTAGTGTGCAAACTGGAGCTGTGGTAGGCGCAGCGGATCTCAGCAGTGCTGGCAGTTTTCTTCAACAGAGAACATGAGAAGGAAGAGTCCTGTTCTCTTTGTGGTGCTTGCTCTAGACTGCTCCAAGAAATCACAGAACCCAACAGAAATCCCAATGCTTTGTGTCCCCATCTCTTACTACCCTCAAGCTGGGGCAAGGCTGCTGTATTTTTGCTGTGTAATGATACAGTGTGGAAGACTTGAGGCACTCGCTTTTCCTTAGGCCTAGCAATAGTAGTGCAGATGTTTTTGTGTGAGGTACATTAGCCCCCGTGAATATCCTTAAGCAAGTGAATAACTTGGTAGATCTTAATGACATTCAAAGACAAATCTATTCTCTTCTGGTCTTCCATTTGAAATTGGAGTGTCTGGTGATTATGATGGTATAATGAAGGTGTAAAAAACCAGTTTGCACTGGAACTTGCATAGTGAAGTATTTTATTTGGGGTGTCAACAGTGGATGCACTGTGCAATATTCAAATATGTTTAAGTTCAGTGCTACTCAAACCATTTTTTGTAGAAGTATTATGTATGTGCCATAAATCAACCACTTCTAATGAATCTTCCCATATACATACATTTTAATTTTTGTATTAGTTGGTACAGCACTAGCTTGTCAAACGATGAACTACTGTGTTATTACATGAAGAAACTCTTCTGCATATCAGCTTGTAAAATCTTTGGAAGTTATGAGGATGATAGGAGTTTTTACCTTTCCAGCTCCAAGTCTTATATTGGTTGGCTCTGTGTTGCAGAGAGAGAAACAAAGCCGTTTTGAATATTTGGGACTAATGAGTTTTTCTCATTAAAATTTCTCTGACTCTGTTGACTTTTTATGTCAATCCCAAATATTTGCAAAATAATAACAAAGAGGCTACTGTAAAATTTCAGCTTAATTTTATTTTTTTTTCTTTTTTTTGCTGGTCATGTTCTGATTCTGCAAGGACTGTTGGAACAAAAAGATGTCCTTCTCTGAAGAAATTTAGATAGTGGATGTTAGACATGTAATTACAACACTTGCAGTAGCAAGTGGGTGTGGACATGTGTATAGACCAGATACAAAAAATGTCTCCTGGTTTTAACAGAGGTAGCATTATAGAAATTGTATTAGTTTATATTACATGTATTTGGTGCACTGCTTCTATTATCAGAGCCTTTATTTCTATGCAGCACGTGAATTTTAGCAGTAATCTGGAAGCAGTCAGCTTGTGCAACAAAAGACAGATTACTTTGTGGTCTGAAGCATGAGTTTGTCTATGAGTAAGTTCTGTTTGCCCTGGAGGGAGACTTTGCCAGGTTCTAACCCTGAATTCAAGAATTTCAGTGTCACATCTAATAGCTACCGTGTTCTTGAACTTGTTCTGTTTTTTGTTTTGAAATTCATCTACCATGTTAAGTCACAAGATAATAGTTGAAAAATCTGTTTTCTGTGTGATATCTAGCTAGACAGAGTTTTGTCGGCTTTTGCTGAAAATTGTGAAGTGCCTTGAGACTTGTAATGTGACAGACTCCATTTGTGTTGTACTATATTAAAAAACTGTTGTTTTTTTTAAAAAAAAAATCACGTTTTTTGTTTCAGATCTGCTTGAATGCTTTTTTAGCAGAAAGCAGACTAGAATTTTCTTTAACTTATTTTCTGGATTTAGAAGTCATAATTTATAAGCATTCAGTGCTGTCAAAAGATGTGCATGTTCCAGAAAGAATGAGTTCTCCCAAATGTGTCTTTGCCTCTAATGGGTGCCATAGAAATATGCTGTAATCACGTGAGTCTACATGAAAATAGGTGAAAACCAAGTGGATTTTGAATCCTGGGAGGGAGATATGAGGTGATTTTGAGAACTGTTAACCGAGGGGTAGCATATTAGAATAGAAGAACAAACTCAGTGTAGGAAATAAGTCTGGGAAATTATATGGGTCTGCCTTTTTCTATGGTGTTTCTTTTGTTTAATAGGGTATTTAGTTTTGTTTTAGTTTCCTTTCCCTTTTATCTAGGGGTACAATTCAATAGAAATGTGTTTTACCGTGTATGTGTACTTTCCTCTATATGTATGTGTATTTCACTTTGCATGATGAAGCTACATCAGGTTTCTGTATTAATTTCTGCATTATGCAGAAACAATTTTTCATAGCTTAAATATCATTCACTAACCTCAGAAAACTGAAAAAAAACCCCAACCCAAAACCCCAAACCAGACTGACAGCTGTCAACTTTTACTTTCAACTTTCTTAGAGATTATTCAATTTTTTTTCCTGAAAACCCGGTCTTTAACTGCTGTAACTTTCATTCAGTTCAAAATAACTTGTCAAAATTACTCATCTTCAGACTGTTGGAACTTTAGACTAGAAACCCATACAACATTTTTGTATTATCATTCTGTCAAACCTTGTAGGACAAGGATTCTGTACACTCACATGAAATCCAAACCAAAAAGACAGTTTCTGTAATTTGCTAATTTCTTAATAATAGGATTCTTTTACTTAACTTGAATGATTTTAAATTCTTTTTGAAATGAGGGTTAAGGACTAGGCAGAAAAAAAAATTGGACATTATATAAATAATATAATGTTTCATTGGGATCACTAAAAAAATAATTCTGGCAAGTTTTATAATACAGAAAAAAGCAAATTCATTAGTAAAATTAAACATTTGTATTTAAAGATAATTTTGAAAGGAAGAATATAGAAAAAAGTGAATGTCATATTCTAAATATTTGAAATAATGAGAGAAAAGTAAACTATAACATTATATTATATCATACTAACAACAATTGGATAATATACTTTGTCTTCATGTATTTTAAAATTAGACTAAGAGCATACCAGATTTCTTCCAAATTATGGAAGAAACCCAGAATTAAGACTTTCTTACTGAGGCCATAGGGAAGCATGAACTAAATATTAATGTAGCCTCAGCATCGAACTAATTTCTTATGCTTGCTTGGGCCCTTGCTTTTAATATCAAATTCTAATACTCTACATAAAAGTGAACAACGGAATGTTGCAATTGCTTGATTTTGTAATTTTATCTGGCTGGTGGGCCAGATCTATCAAGCCAATTGAAAATAACTGGGTTTTGTGCAGCTGCCTTAAGCTTTGGCTGTTGAGAATGGCAAAACTGTTTTCCAGTCACTGAGAACCAGTGTCATAGGAGGAGGAGTAGAAGCAGTTCCTCAGTACAAGATCATATATTTGTGGATTAAAATTGTGCTGTGATGTACTGCTATACGTAATGAAGGTTATGCCTTGCTTGAATTTCAGTTTTTAGCTTTAAATGGTTCTCAGATCAGTTGCTGAAACTTCAATTGAGTTCATCTTTCAAAGCAGTCTGTATCACACCTCTTGGAAATATGTTTTACTATCCAAACCTTTCAATTTCATCAGTTTAAGTCTGTTTTCAGGAATTTGTTTTATACATGCAATTTTTACATGAGTAGAGAAAGGTATTAATATATCTGTGAAAACACATCAGTACTGCACAATACTGTTTTTTTAAAACACTCAGGAGAACTTTTCTGTCCTGATTATTGCAATGCTAGTGGCTAAGGAAATTCAGAAAACTTTAAATCTTCAGTCCAGTTCACTCCGTTTTGGTGTGAGCTAAACTAACTAGAAACTGCTGTTTGTGGCATTAAATACTTGAAAATTTTCCCCTGGGTATTTGACTTTAATCTTTCTGGCCTGAGGCTTTCCTATGTTCTCTTAGCTTTACAGAAAATACATGACTGAAATCAATATGAGCTTTTCACTTGCCTTCTTGGCTTAAGCACAAATACCAGTAGGTAAGTAGGTGGGTTGGCATGTAAACATTTATTTTGAGGATGCTTTGCAGTCCATGTGACCGAGGGATATTTTGCACTTGAATGCTTGCTTGTTTTTTTTGGGTGGTTTATTTTTTAAATTTTTTATTTTTTTTGGTAATCTCATGGCTTCATTTGGGAGTTTAAATAAAGTGTGTGTGAGAAAGTGATCACACAAAGTTTAGTATGAATATCTCTGGTTAGGTTAAGTGAAAAGACATGGCTGTTTTGTATGAACCTACTACATGGTCTTGTTCTTATTGCACAGAGAAAGATCTCTTGAGAGCCAGGCAAGTGTTATTCAATATTGATTCCTTTGGGGTTTTTCAGTTTGTTTCCAGCAAAGGTAGTGTTTTGTGGTGTGAAGAATCAAAAATCCCTGCTGTCCTACAGGCCTTAAAACAGAGAATCTCTATCAATATGGAAATCCTACCAAGAGTTTCCCTTGTACAAAGAAAAGGAAAAGTAAATCCTTTGTGAGAAAAAAATTGTTAACAAAAATGGAATGCCCCAAAGCTTGGAACAAACGCTACAAAACTATATGTGCACACCAGGAATTACAAAGATAAATAGTTGTACAATAATAATTTATAAGTTTGGTTTCAGCCATGAAGAAAATCTATTTTGAAGCTTTTGAGAGTTTCTTCTTAATATATTATGCTGCCAAAATGCATAAAGTATCACATATATTCCATTAACTTGGATGCAGTGGTGGTGAGTCTCATTCTTTATAGCACTTCCTTAGTTATGTTTGCTCTGTTACTGCCAATAGCTTTGTACTATATTTTTCATGTCCTCAAGTACAGGGTACATTTAAAACATTTTTGCACAGGTGTTGCTGGTGAGAAGGCTATTGGCAAAGGATGTGAGAATTGTATGTAAAATATCAGAGTTGACAAAACTACTTGCCAAATGTAAAGTATTAGACTGTCTTGAAGCTGACTCAACTCAGCCTTGACATCACACTGGCATAGTTTAGAAGCAGGACAAGAAGGAGGCTTTCCTGTATTATGCCATGTGAATGTAGCCTGAGATTGTAATGGAAACAGTTGTATCTTTGTAAAATTTTAATTATGCATTCTAAATGTGCAGTTGCAATCACATCTGAATTGTTTACCTTTCTTTCACTTTCCCCACTTTCCCCCCTATATGTGCAACAAAACAAGTAATTAAAATACTCACTAAATACTCATTTTAATACTCATTAAAATTTCCACTGCTTTTAGGTACAGAGCTAGATCGAGGCCTATGAAAACCGTAAGCAAAATTTAACTTTGCACCCCCAAGGCTTATGGAGAGTAAGCATTTTTTTGTCTTTCTCAGTGACAGAAAATGACAGGACCCTTGAGCTCGTTGCCCTGTGCTAGGATCTATCTGCCTGAGTTCTGTGCCAGTTTTGACAATGCAGTTAACTAGTTTTGGGAAGTGGTAGTGAATCTGGAAGCCTTGCTTTGATGTGGGAGGAAAACGAGGTAGGTTGGATGGTTGGTTGGGTGGTTGGATGGTTGGGTGGTTTTTCAAGGAGTCTTTAGGGCATCAATCCTCTTCATTGATACCCATTTCTTTCAGCGGCTGCACTGGCCTGGCATCAGTGTGCACCAGCTTCTCAGAGTGCAGAGTGCCTTTTTGGAATTTTAATCAGTGGAAGTTAGTGTCCCTGTATATTGAGTCTTGGCTTTCCTGGGACTGAAGAATCTTAAAGACTGTGAGGCATGAAGGTAATTCAGAAAGGGGTAGCATATAATAACAGATGAAAAGTCTGTAGGTCCTTCCCCAGGAATGCTGGATGCTGGAATTGGATGAGTATTCTAATGACACTGATAAAGTTTTAAATTTTATAATGTCACTAGTGTGTGATCACTGGCCAGGAGTCCTGAAATTAGCAATTTTTTTTGAATGGACAAATTCCAATAAAATAGCTCAAATGCTTAAAAAAAAAAAAAATCCTGATGATATTTTTTCCAGTATATTCAATCACAGAAAACCAACCTTTCTAAACAAAATTAATTGTCAATGTCACTTTTTAGTTCTTAAGCATCCCAAACCCAAGGGCAGAATTCTACATGCATTATTTCCCTAAAAATAAACAGAACAACCAACAGATTCTTAAGCTCTCAGAAATGCTCTAAAAATGTCTATCTTCTATTTGTGTTTTGCATTCCTATAGATTAATATAGCCAAACTGATTTTCCTCCTGATGTTCTGTTAACTGAATTTCCTCTAAGGCACTGTGTTTTGGTATATGCTATATTTTATCTCTGAGTAGGTTTTTATATGCAAACTATAACTTTCAGAAGCACACTCCATTGACACCACTTTAAGTACAGTTTCACTGGCAGTAATATATCTGCATGGGAAGAATTCACTAAACAATAAAATTATGTAAATCAGACTATACGAGGATTATTCATAAGCAAATGCCTAGATATAAGCTTAGCATCTCCTCTGTGGTTCATGGATTTTGTTAAAGTATGACAAACAATCCTGGCAGAAAGCACAAGAGAAATTAAGATCAAAGCCCAAATATAAACTACAAGAAATGAAGTATTTTCCGCTGATCAATTAACAATGTGCTTTGCTGCCAGCCTGCAGTCATAAACCAAAGGGGAAATCACATTAGGCTGCTTTTATAATCAGGAATAGAAATGGCACTTATGGATAAAAAGAGAAAAACTCATTACGTTTATCTCTGTATTGTTTTTTAATTGTTTTTTTCCCCCCATCATTGTTATTTCTCATCATTCATATTCAGATTAGATACCTAATTTTAGATGAGTGAAGTGTGTAATAAATGCATGAATTCCATTTGGTTTAAATATCCCCATCTAATTACCCTGTGCTTTTGTTATCAATCTTAGATGTTAACAGTCTAATGGCAAAAGGGTTTTTTAGTAATTAAATTGTTAGTAGAATTATTGTAGAGCACGTTGACATACCAAACACACTGAATCATAACTAAATATAGTCTGTAAAGGCTCTCAGTGGGAGCGAGATTAAAAAGCAAAAGAATAGCAATCTAATATTATATTTTGTGTCCTATCCCTGTATTTGAAACTGCCTTATTCTTGTCTCCAGCATTGTTTACCATTTTATGGGGTATTGAGCTTTTCCTATTTGGAATTTCTTTAGCATCTCTTCGATGCCAAAGTATAGGAAGTTCCTGCTGGAAATTGCACAGTAGAGCACAGAAGGCACTTTTCCATTTGCTCCTGTAAACCAACCCTGCAATAGTGGTAAATGCAAGTATTAAGTGACAGTTGCTTTCTCAATATTGCTTTTTTCCTCTCTCAGAAGATATTTCATTGAAAGAAAGATGTGGGAAGCTCTGCTGTTGGAAGGACAGCCATGGTGTCCTTTCATGTAGGACAGTAATGTCAGTATGTGTTTTTGAATGAGATGTGTGGAGTTACACCCAGTTATAAACTGTTGTATTGATTTCCATAGCAGCAGGGGACAAGTATGTTCCTTCTCATCTTGAGAATGAATATAGTGAGTTGAGTTGTGTCTTAGTTTTTCAAGTAGGAGGTGTAAAGAAGAAAAAAATAAATGTCTTCAGGCCAATGTAATTAGGAAGGTGTTTTTTTTTTTCCCCTCTGCTAGGCTGCAGGCAGCTCTTCTGCCTTCCCTGCAGTTAAAAACAGAGAAGAAAAAGAGAGACAAAGGATAAACTTTAGTGCTCATGGTTCAAAGAGTGATATAAAGTCACTTCCCCATCTGCATCCAGTCCTTTACTGTGTATAGGTTCTGTAGGTGAAGCTGGATGTCTTCATGAAGTGCAGTCTTGCTGCTGGCATTTCAGTCTCCGTGCCTTCCCCATCCTGGCTCTGCCTCTCCCTGTGCCTCTTTGCACACCTTTTTCTCCCAGGGCTATTTCATTGTCACATCCCTTGCCCTGAGCTTGGTCAGTGCACTGTCAGTGGCACTGCAGGGTAGCCCCAGTCAGAAAGCTCAGCACAGCTGCAGGTCTGCTTAGGAGAGGTTAACGCCAGGGCTGGGATTTGCTGCAGGAGAAGTGATGGTGTAAATCTGTGAGGGAATATGGTGGTGGTTGAGTGAAACAGATAAGCTCAGGGACTATGCCAAAAGTGGGGAGGGGAGGAAAGGCCAGGATCTGAAGATACTTGGCTGAATGGCAAGTCACGATAGACTAATGGTTTGGTTTTTGGGATAGGAAGGAATTTTCCTCTGAGTCATGTTGGCAGAAATGAATGCAGTTCTTTTTCCTTCCTTTACAGCATAGAGTCTTGTTCATTTGCAAGGGTCACCAGGTTTGTTTTACCTAATTAAATTTCTTCAAGGCTGCAACTCCCTTTTTTTTTTTTTTTTTCTCCTTCCCACTCAGTTTCTTGCCCTCCATCACTTTCTTCCACTAGTTTCTTTTCAGTGTACTGCTGCTTTTGAGGCTCATAGGTCTATCCTGTGAAAGCTCTGGCATTTGTTCTAAATATTTTGAAGATAATTCTGGAAAAAAAAATTAATCAGGTTTTCTTTTTGCTTTTTGGAGTGCTGAGGGGCTGGCATTAGTTCGGGTGTGCACCTACCTGGAAATAAACTTCTGTTAAATCAATCTATTTAGTTGTAAGGAACTGAATCAATCACCCAGGTGTCTATCTTGGATTCCTGTTAGCTACTTTTAAGCTGTTTCTCATTCACTGCACTAGTTTTGTGGTCTGTCCTCTAAGGTGGCTAATTTTTCCATTGTGTGGAATGCTCTGTAGTGGGAGAAGAGTGACTTAACACTGTATTTTGCATTTGAGCCTGTTTGCTACACAAAATGTAGGTGTTACAAAATTATTATTTTTAATTTAGTCATTGAATTTACTTGTGTTTTCTTAAGTGTATGTGTAAAGAGAAATCAGAGAGAGGATGCTACAATACACATGGGATATCAAAGGCTTTTGATTTTGAAAACTATTTCAAAAAGGAATGCAAGGGTTACAGTTTTGTCCCCTTTTTTATTCAATTAAAATAAATCTGGTTGATATGGTTGGAGTTCCTTCTCAGTGTGTAGGAAATGTACTATAGCATATACCAAGGCATAAATCTGTCATAAATCCTAAAATCACAACAGCTGTTGAGTTGATTGTAATGCTCACTTCATGTTTATTAGGACTTTTATAGTTATATTTCCTAATTGTTCCTCATTAATGAAGTTCTCACATCTTTTAGTGGTCACTTCAGTGCCTGTACCAGGAGATGTTAAAATGGAGTTGGATCATGTTTGTCAGTGGGGTTTGAAATCTAATTAGGCAGTTATAGCTTAAATTCCACAGCTCAAAATAAACGGAGCTCCATCTTTTCTGTGAGCTATTTTCAAACAATGAAACCTGCTGAGTACAGACAAGCTACAACGGGCAATGCACAGATTTTGTTCATCAAGAATAAAAATGGTGCTGAAGTATGCTGTTACAGTCTGAGAAATGTTAGGGTCATGGTTTCAAAAACTGACATTTAGCAGTAAAATGTACTTTATATGTACAGAGTAGATAGGGAGGTCATGTATTTTGTGCAGACTGCGATTTATACTTGCAAATGAATTATTATTATTTGCCATGAAGAATGCACCTACAAGTTTGAAAGAGTGTTTCTTTTGCACCAAGCAGGTCTTTTTAGAAATTCACTTATGAGATTAACTACTTTAAATGAAACTATCTATCTTGCAGAAATGTGAAGCAGGTGAATGTCTTGCCTTGTCCTGTAAATACCCAGAAGCTTTAACCTCTGAGGATACTTTTTAGCATTTTTTCTAAAGCTTACTAGCTTTTAAAGCTTTTTGAAGTGTTAGGATAGACACTAGTGTTTTGTTAAACGAAAAGTCTTTAAGGTTATATTAGCATTTGGGGGTGTGTGCACAGCACTTGTGATGAACCTTTGCTGGTTGTGGTCACAGGCAGGTTTCACTTGCAATGAAACTGAAATTCTTGCTTGCATTTTGTACAGGCTCACCTGTAGGGGAAAAGATGTGTGCTAAGCACTGTGTTGGAGGGGTGGGTCTGACTGTACCACAGTCCACTTGGAAACCACTGCTCAGCAGTGAGAACATTCTGGTGTAGGGTTGGAAGCTATCCAAGCTGCACCTGGGTGCCAGCTGTATTTCCATGTCGTGACACAGAGCTGGGCAGGCTCTCCCGTAAAGAAGCAGTAACTTTTGATACTTCCAAGCTGCTAACCAGGGTAGCCATTGCAATGAAGTGGTGTTTCAAATAGAAATTTCTCCTCATCCTTTTGCATCTAGAATAATTTCAAGGTGCACAGCTTTAAAATAAAAATAGAATTTCAGGAATAAATCATTAAAGATTTTTAACTCTAGACTAGATTTGCATTGGCCCTGAAAAATCCCCAGATTTTTTTCCAGATGACGTTGTGTAAATTTGGATGAGAGACAGTTAACACAGCAAGCTTTCAAATGTCCTCTTTTTCATAATTCTGTAAGGTATTTATAAAATTGTTTCTCACTTCTTCCTTTGCTGATCAGTGCGACTGAAGATGACCAAAAGCTTGGTACAATTTTTGTTGCTGCTAACCATGCTAGCCTGTCCTCTGACAAATCCTGCTAGATTCAGCTGAATGCATTACAAAAGCATATTTATTTCTAAAAAATAAAAATACATAGAGGAACAGATACTATCTAATACAGAGTTTCAGTGTCCTGTAAAGATATTCCAGTCCAAATAACTTCTTTTTCTGCAAGAAATTAAAACTGTGGGGTTTGTATTTCTTCTTATTTAAGGAATTCTATGGATTTTAATTGCATAAAAGTGGCCTAGCCTTTCTCATCCTGCCTAAGTACTCTGGACACACAAGTGGACTATTGGACTATTCATTTGGAGTATAATATCTTTTAAGAGGAATTTCCTCACATTTTTACACTCATTTGCATATTTTGATCACCTTTCCTCTTTCACATCCTTATTTTCTTTGATTTTTGTTTCCTGTGGCACATCAGTCTCTCACTTTGAATGTCAAAGAAGTTCTGCCACTTGATGCCTTTTTAAAATATATTGGTTTACTCTAGAAATTAGCAGTCTGTCCCAAACCTTTCACAACTGACTGTTAAATCATTACATTATGTTGGATGTAGTCATGTAGATGACTGATCGGGAATTAATGCATTTTCAGTCTTCAGCAAAATCGCCAAATAATGGAGAGAAGCCTACAGATGGTGCTTTAAATCAGTATTGATATGATATTGAAAAAAAATCTGGAGCACTGAGATTAGTTTTGAGATTTCTCATTATCACCTAAAATCTCCAAAATTATAAAAAGATATTTTCTTTTTTTTTTTCCCCCTCCTTCAAAGCGACATCTACGCAGATAAACTAAAAGTGAGACTTAGTGCCCGGGTGGCCAAGAAGGCAGCTGGTGTCCTGGCCTGTACCAGCAATAGTGTGGCCAGCAGGACCAGGGCAGTGATTGTCCCCCTGCACTCAGTGCTCAGGCCACACCTCAAATCCTGTGTCCAGTTTTGGGTCTCTCACTATAGGAAAGACACTGAGATGCTGGAGCATGTCCAGAGAAGGGCAGTGAGGAGCAGCTGAGTGAGCTGGGGGTGTTTATCCTGGAGGAAAGGAGGCTCAGGGCACACCTTACTGCTCTCTACAATTCCCTGAAAGGAGGTTGTAGCCAGGTGGGGGTTGGTCTCTTCTCCCATGTAACAAGTGACAGGACAAGAGAAAACAGCTTCCAGCTGCAGTGCAGGGTGTTTAGATTGGATATTAGGAAGAATTTCTTCACCGGGAGGTGGCCAGGCATGGAGTAACCTGGAGAGGGAAGTGGTGGAGTCACCATCCCTGGAGATATTTCTCAGCTGGGTGGATGTGGTACTTAGGGCCGTGGTTTGGCAGTGCTGGGCTAACTATTGGACTGTATGATGTGGAGGTCTTTTCCAACCTAAACACTTCTGTGATTCTGTGATGTATTCGTACTAGTGGGAGGCTTTGATTTTAAATGTTTAGAAGCAGATTTTGAACTAGTCCTTTTTATGGCATGAGTTGTACGTGTTACTTCAATTATTCTGATTAAATAAATCAAGTACTTGGTGATGGCATTTTTAAGCCTCTTAGGAATGAGTGAAATCATGTTTACTAAATAGGATATCTCCTACTTAGCTTTAAGCCCACCGTAATCAAAGATACAGTTTCTTTTTCTTACATGGTAAACTAAACAACTGTCTTATTTTCTCCCCTCTTCAAAAATTCACAAACACTTTTCTCTTTTTAAGTAGCTTTTCGTGTTGTATTGAAGCTTTGATTCCCTCTGAAATTACTACTGTGGAGATACATTCTTGGCATATCTCATCCTGCTTTATTTAAAAGTGCTTAAAATGAAAAAGAAAAGAAAGAAGTCCTGAGGTTTTGTGAAAATTCTTTCTAGTAACTTTTAAATCCCTCTGCAAAATAAAATCATAATATGGCAGTAATAAATAAAATGGTTGTTCTTTGAGACTGTATGTTACAGCATATTTGCATTTGAAAAATCTTGCCTGTGTTAACAAGTTGCTGAAAAGAAAATTATTTCCCCAGGTTTTTAAGATCAGCTCACCGAAATCTATTATTGCCAATACCAAGGTATATTTTTTTTGTTTGTTTATTTAGTAATTTAATCTCTTTGACTTTTAGGATGGAGAGTTACTGTCAGGCCTTCTGCTCTCTGGTTATCATTACACAGTTTAGTCCCCTGCCCAGCCCCAGAGAACCTGAGTTAGGTTTCGCCTGCAGTGCTCTGGCTGCTTGGCCAGTGGTTAAGGTAAGGGTCTGCAGCACACTGCCGTAATGGTAGGGACTATATTTTGAGAAAAAAGGCAAAGATATGGTGACAGAGTGATTGATGACTTCCTGAAAATTTTGGAAACTATTTGCTGGAGAAGCTTTCTTAGCTTTCTTTCTCTCTTTTCCTATGTTCAGGCATTTTATAGTATGAATAAGTTTTACTCACAATTTCATGTATCAAACAAAAACTGCTCTCCTTGAAAAACTCCTCTGCTATCTCAATGGTCAAGTGCCATCCAGTTTTTCATAGTCCTCTGCTTGTAATTTGTTTCAATAGATCTGTGATAAATACTGTAATGTGGATATTTTTCCCCTCCTTAATATCTCCAAAATACTTTCTAATACAGATTCCATCCATGTCATAGCTTCTTCTAGGGTAGGTATTTTAATAGTGCCTGAAGTTTTTCTCTTGCTTGATCTTCTGCCTGGTTTTTGACCCTGTCATTATTCTTTTAGAATTAATTGTCATATGTTTGTATGCAATGTTTTTTATTTTTCCTCTCTTCATTTTTTTAAATGTCATTGAATATTCACTGAATATTTGCATTTTATTTACATTTAATAGTTGTACCTGGTTTTCTTTAATCATTATACCTGGTTTTCTTGCAAAAGATAATGAGTTAGATGCAACCATAGGTCTGAGAAAATAGTGCAAGTAGCATTGGTCAGAAATGTTTTACTGGTGAGAAGCCTGTTCAGAGAGTGGGCTCTCACTGTAGACTGGTTCCCTTTACCATCTCTCTGACACTGTGGCCAAGTAAAGTGGTAGCAGCCCCAGCTGTGGTGCTGACACTGCCAGATGAATAGCTTGCAATACTTACTCCAGAGGACAGATGACAGAGCTCCTTGAGGAGCCCCAGAAGTGTTTGACCAATCTGAAGAGTTCTATGATAGGCTCTGGAGGCATCTATCAAGAAAGAAGACAAGGAGGAATAAAAGGGACAGACTGTATTGTTCTTTAAAATAAAAATAATTTTTTAAAAGTTACTTGTACATTAAATGGCATGAAAGCAACTGCTAAAACGGCAGCCAGACTTTCTATCTCCTGAATTGCCATAGGAACCATAAGTGTATCATCTCTTGTGTTAATTATAATTGGCATTCATAGTGTTGAATTAAAAGTCAGTATCAGAAACCACAAACATATGAATTCAGTGTGACTGTAAATGTTGTGACCTTGAAAAAATGCTTCTCCCCTTCCCTCTCCCCTCCAGTCTTTTTAACATTTCTGTTACTCTTGACCTTAGCCATAGGAGCATATACTTGAAATAAGTGAGGGAACCTCAGCAATCATTCTGCCTGCTGCTGCCATCTCCTGGCTGGAACCGGCCCCACATACGGGCAGTTCCTTTTCCTTCTGTGCTGAGAGAAAGCTCGCACAGTTCAGCCTCATGTGTTTGAGGAACTAAAGGCTGTATGCTATTTCCATGCCATATGTATGTGGGCAGTCGATGCTAATGGTGTAAGTACAGCCACAGACAGTTGATTTGCTTTACATACTGATGGCACATTTTATTAAATATCCAAATTAAAAAAAAAAAAAAAAAAAAAAAGCAAACAAAAATCAGCCAAATCCTTCCAATTTGTTTGCATTGCTGTAGTCTATTCCTTGAACAAAAGCTGTGATTGAACAAAATGCTGATTTTAACTTCCTTTTTCATTTCCATGGTTCTTGTTCCCACCAACAAACTTTACCAGTTCGGTCTGCAGAGAAGGTCATCTTTATCAAATATATATTTCTAGAATAAATATATACAACCTTCTGTATATTTTTAACTATGTATGTAGGAGTGTTTTTTGAACAAAATCCTGTTGAGGCAGATGTCTGGGACTTTCTTTAGTTTTATGTCAAAGACACATGGCTCATACCTCATCTAAATTTGCTCTATCTGATTTACACTGAGCAAGGATCTGGTCAAAAGTTATTGCTAGAACTCACAATGGCATTAGTATGGGAAATTCCTGATGAATACTTAATCATGGGATCACTATGGGGATTTAATTCAGCCACCCAGATATTCCAGAAAAACTACAAATTAATTTCCAAACTAGCAATGTTGCTTTAAAAAGAAATTAAGATATTATTTAAGAGCTGTACCATAGAGGTCCAGTCATGACTGTGAACAGTAAAAAGGTGAGAGCAAATTACAAGTCAGTTGCAACAGATTAAAATCATAAAGTAGCTTCTATATTATTGCTGCCCTCTCTTTGTCATTCATCTCTCTTTTGCACAAAACTGAAGAGTTTTCTCTAGCGTGGCCTGAAACTGCAAACTAACTTTGAATTCACTACCAGACAGCGTAGCATTTGGAGACTCTATTTGAAGCACTTTGTGCATGGCTATTTATTAAGTTCCAGTGTCCAGATAAACTGTAGTGTGGGATGCTATTGGCAGTCAGTATTGACACAAATTAAAAATGTGTCACGCTAATGACATTTCGTAGTCAAGCTGGGAACTGAAGCAGCAAATATTACCTAATGCCTAGTACCGAATTTCTCACAGTGAAGTGACAAGTCTAATTTTGTAGCTAGAAATGGAGGTTATTGCCCATTTTCATTATAAAATAAGGGAGTATTAAGGTAGGGCTTTTTCTTTTGTACAACATTTTAATGGCTTGATCTGATTAGATCTGTTGCTTTGGCTTGATGGATTCAGTCTTTCTACTGTGCTTTTGCCTTCTTGTTTCCTGGGATGCTACTGTGAAAACACCAGGTGAAAGCTGCTGTCTACAACTTCCTCACAAGGGGAAGCAGAGGAGCAGATGCTGTTCTCTTCTCTCTGGTGATCAGTGACAGGACTGCAGGGAATGGCCTGAAGCTGGGTCAGGGGAGGTTTAGGTTGGATATCAGGAAAAGGTTCTTCACCCAGAGGGTGGCTGGGCACTGGAACAGCTCCCCAGGGGTCACAGCACCAGCCTGACAGAGCTCCAGAAGTGTTTGGACAATGCTCTCAGGCACATGATGGGATTCTTGGGGCTGTCCTGTGAAGGGACAAAAGCTGGGCCTTGATGGTCCTTGTGGGTCTCTTCCAGCTCAGGATATTCTATGATTCTATGTGAGACTGATGGTTTTCAGCTGCTCTCCTGCATTGACCTGTGGGTAAGAAACACCAGGGCTGATCAATGGAGATAAAACTTGTGAAATATTGTTATTCTTTCAAAAGCAGTTTGAATGGAGCCAGTTTAGAGAAGGTCACCAACCACCTGACATCTCCTCTTTTACCAACCAGCCTGTAGTGGCACAAGTCCTTCGTCCTGCTGCCAAAACTGCCATGGGACACCATGGCATCTCACCCTCTAGCCATCTTTGGTCACCCTGCTTCTCAGACTGGCTGGTTAAGCAGGAATGACAGCAGCGAGGGAAAAGAACAGAATAAAACCAATTGTCTTCAGAACAACAGCGCAAGGAACTCTCTGTAATGAGCAGTGCACTTAAAGATCAGCAGTCCGTGGGAAACCTTTGGGAAGAGAGCACACAGTGCAAAACTCTTGATGACCGTCCTCAAACTACCCTCTGAATAGAAAGTTCTTGCAATTGCAGGGCTGCGTGGCTGTTCCTGGTTCCTGCCTTATGGGTCCCTCTGCTGGCCTTACTTGTTTGATTGAATATTTTCAAATAAAACACTAATTTAGTTTCCTGTATATTATCATCATCATCATCATCATCCAGTCATCATCATTATCTGACCAGGCATGGTCAGAGCAAACCCCAGCTGGCAGCCCCCCAATCTCTTCTCCAGGTTCAGCTCCCGGGGTAGTTGGCTCCCTGCAGAGCCTTTGGGAATCAGGGAGGAAAACAGCAGGTCTCCACCAGTCAGAGTGGTTACATGATGGAGGTGTTAGCAGAAATACATTACACTTTATTTAAGTACTTCTGTGTGTTAGGCCATGAAGAAGATACTGTTTTCTCAAACCAGTCCAAATGAGTTTCGCTATAATTTGAAAAATTGTGAAATACATTTGAGTTATTGTTTATTAAAGTTTAAGCTTATCCTGTTTGCCAAATACATATTTATGTCAATGCACAAATGTGTGTGTGGCAGAGAGGGATGGAAATATTCTTTTGGAGCTAATTAAATTCTGAAGATGAAAAAAATGTAGTACACAATCTGTAGATTTTTTTCTGGTAGGTTTGGGAGGAGGGTGTTGGTTTGTTTTTTTTTTTTGCTTCCTTCTGTTCTCTCATTATATTGATGATTATTTATTTGCTTAAATCTCAGTTCAGGAGTTGTATTGCTTCTTAATTCTTTTTTCAAGTTTGTATCGGAAGCTGGTGTCATAATTCTAGAATCTTCAGTTTATGAAGTTTTCTTTACTCTTTTTCACTGTCAACCTGGATTGCATTCCTCTTTTCTACAGCTGAACAAACAGAAGGCCATATCCATCAAAAACATAGTCTTTGAACCAAGTGAGCTCATATAAACTATATACCTACACAGTACTGAATTAAAATTGATTTGTACTTATGGGATAAGAAGTCATTTCAGATTTTCTGTTCATCTTCTAGGATAGTTTATTAGTTACTTAAATTTAGCTTATATGAGAATGGCCTTAGCAAATTAAGTTATAAACAAGAGATTTCCTGCCAGAAATAGTTGTGATGTTTTTTTGGTTTTTTTTTTGGTTTGGATTTTGTTGGTTTATTTGGATCTGGGGGTTTTGGGGTTTTTTTTTTGGTCTGTGGGTTTTTTCCACTTTTAAGTCTTTCTATAAAACTGAGGTGAGGAAATCCTGTCAGATCTATCTTCAAATAAGAGCATTGGGAAAAATCCAGAACTCAATCCCACAACTTTTGCCTTAGAAAACCTTTTGCATGTCTATCACTTTTTTCATTTTTATCAGTAAAACCACCGTCTGAGCTGATTCATATAGACTGCTGCAAATACATTTCTGTTGCCAAATTCTGATTAAAATCTACTCATGCCTGAAGCTAGCTTGAGATTTTCAGGTTATCAGCTATCCTTGTGCTTTTTGGTGTGCTAAACCAGACTTATGTATCAAGTCTTTGCTTTCAATCTAATTTAAAGGAAATCTTGTATAAGAAAAAAGGAAAAGTAGAAAGAAAAAAGCCTGTGACATTAAGGTGATCTTAACTGAGCAAAGCAGGTTTTAGTGAAAGGTCACATTTAACATTAACTGTTTGTTTATCTAATAAAACAGAAATATCACCGCCTTGTGTTTAAATCCTAAAGTTGCATTTGCATTCCCAAGAATGCTGCAGTTCAGAAGGATCTCAGATAAGTCATTTTACCTCTTCATGCCAAATCTCTCAGGATTCTGATCTTGCTCAGGTTTGTGCTCTCCTCCTTTGTCCTGCCTGCAGAGAGGATCTGGGCCTTTGCTATAAGCCATTCACTGTCTGCTGCTCCTCTAAGCCAAGGTATTGTGCAGGCAAGCATTGATAATTCTGGAATACAGTGTGGATTTCTAAACTTCAAAGTGAAATTAAATCCCATGTGCAAAAGAAACCTGAATATATTCAAGTCTCCAGTCTTGTTTCACAGCTGTATTTTCATAAGAAAACAAAATTCTCATTGGTCAATATGGGAAGTCAAATGCATTGGTTTTGAAATTAATTACAGTAATGTTACATTCACCTTGTTGCACTTTCATCTGTGTAATTATGTAGCATATTCAAAATCTAATTTTTACAGCATCATTATGTAGAAATGATGAATGGCATTTATTTCTTAATAGAGATTTTTTTGTCAGTTGGAAAAGCTAGAATTAAATTTTAAAGCAGGCTTTTAATTTTATTTCTTATTATCGAATAATTTTATTTGGCTACCTAGTGTACTACATATTTTCTGTTATTTATATTATTTTGCCATAAATGTTCTGGCTGTGTGAGAAATACACTTCTTCGAAACATATTATGTGCTTATTACATGTCAACAGAGTTGTTTATTAAAATTAATGGATTTTTTTCCTGTTCCTTCCTGGCTTAGATATCTGAAGTTATTTTAAATCTCTGAGATGTCATAAAAGGATTCTACAATTATCTAGGGCACTACACTGTGTTCCTGCAGTACATACAATATAAATAAAGAAAAATATGAGATTAGTTATTGTGTGTTTCCCCACCTCACCCAAAAAGCTATTTTTCTAGATGCTTGGTTCACAAGATACTGATTTGCAGAATCTACTGTAAAATTAGAATTCAAAGCATCCAGGGTGTTTCAATATGAAGTTTTAGTTCTATACTAAATTATCCCCATTAAGAATAAGCATTTCTTAGCTTCTGAATGATACCCTCTAAGGAGATTTCTCTAAAGATTTCTCTATGGAGAAATATATTTAAGAAACTATTTTTATTTTTTATGGTATATTATATTAGTTCTAGTAATTGTTCAAATAATTTATTATTATTAATTTATTAAAAATACTATCATTATACAAGTATGTTTGTATATTTGATATTTTCAAGTTTATGGTAAAGAATAAATAACCGTTTTTACTGTGTTTTCGTAAAGACTGAACCTGTAATTGGAATCTGAGAGTGAGTTTAAATGAAATGCTAAGTAGAGTATACAGGCTGTGGTGTGCAAAATTTCATTGTCTGTCCTTGTACTATAAAGTAAGATGAAAAGCTTTGATGCTTCCTGAACCAGACCTGTGGTTTGGAGGTTTTTGGTATTATACCGTAAATATCTAATGAGGTATTTCTTACTGTAGTTCTAGCTACATAATCCATAGATACAGTCTACGATATTTTTTAAGGTTCCTTATTTCACACTTCTTAAAGTCCCTGCTACTCCTTAAGGATTAAAAATACAAAAATCTTTATTGGTGTAGCAGCTTTGAATTTAATTTCTATTTAAACCGGTAGAGAGACGTCCTGCCAGCAGCGGTTAGCTGAGCGTGGTCTATTGCCGTAAAGATAAACTGCATGGGTTTCCCAGCAGTGGAGGTCAAAGGACACATGCACAGCTATTTATTTGCTTTTAAAACAGAAGGAATATGATTTATGCAGGATATTAGCTAATGTCATAGTGTTGAGCTTTGCAGGTGTGGCCATGGGAGCCTGACCCCCGCTAATCCCTCTAAGTGCAGCGGGCACGCATGCAATGGCTTTGTTGTTGCCGTGCTGCTTCGTGGCTCATTTTCTTCCATGGTTTGAGAGGTGGGGCTGCATTTCCCTGGACAGGCTTCCAAACTTTTGATTAGATTCGATTTGAACAAGTTACAGACATTTGGGCAACGCATTTGGACAGAATTGCTGATACCCGGAGTTGCTTTTAGTCTTACTGCAAGGCTTGGGTTTGAAGCTGCTTCTGCTCAGTTTTGTACTAAACTTTTGCTGCAAGTGCGTCATAGTCTCCCAGCCATCTGCTGATACAAAGCCTGCTAAACACCCCCAACTGGTGGGCTCTGCCAGGGATTCATAAAAATGGGCCGGGCTTGATCCACACACACTCTTCAGGGAGGTCAGCCAGTGCTGACATTTCCAAGATCTGACTGTAATTGTTAGAAATGCTCTGATAATGCATCTAATAATTCCTTTTAATGATGCATCATTACCCTGTCTTGCCTGCATTCTGTAAGATGCAAAGCCTAGATGGCCAGCCCAGCACAGGAAAGAGGCACACAGATTTTTGAACCTTGTTACCTTGTTAAGCATATAAGTATAGAATAAATATTTTGTAACAGATTACAAACAACACTCTTGTTGCTTCTCTTTCTGTTTTTTCTTAAGTTACTGTTGGGCTTAATTTGAGTTGGGGAGCTTATTCCTTGTGTGTGAGCAGTGTGTAAACTGTCTTTAGAGTTTCAAGCACAAGAATAGGCTGCAATTTTTCTTTGAAAGATTAAGTAAATAATGATGCCTTAATGCCACTCATTATAATAGTATAATAGTATAATGCCACTCAGAATAATAGTAATAAAAAAAACCCCTGGAAGTGAGGAAGTGGATAAATACATGACTGATGATTTGACTTTAAGAAAAAAAATTATAAGTGATGTTTCACATCAGAGTTTGTCAGAAGATTATTACTATGAAGACTTGGACATAATTGCTTTGGTTTGAAATATTTATCTCACAAACATGTAGGAGATTGTGGTAATTTAAGAACAAATGCATGCTGAATTTTTGCACTTAGGATATATATGAAGAGGGCTTACTATACCTTATACCTTTTTCACAGAAGGGCAGAAGTAGCATCTCTTCCCCAGAATGGTTACATGTATTATTTGCATTTGTAGTTATTTCAGAATCATATAGTTCACCTCTCTTACCAGATATAAGAGACAAATATTTGTTTATGTTGAAAAAGAATGTTCTGTTAATACACATGTAGAAACCCCTAGAGGGAGCCAGAAGCCTTTCTTAGAACTGAAACGGCAAACTTTTACTTGGAGGTGTAGAGTAAACGACTTTTTTCTTTCTCCTCTAATATAGTATTCATTCCTACTTTTTAGTCTGAGTTTTAAACATACTGCTATTGTGATACACAGAAAAATATTCAACAATTTACTTGGTAAATTTCATACCTATTTACCATGATGTTTAAGCAGGGGATGTGCAGCAGCAATATGCACTAGATGATGGAGAGAGCTGTGAGTGTGTCCTGCTATGCTGGCACAGCACTTATTGGTGAGTGTTTGCTGCTTTGGGTAGTGTTGAGGGAGATGTTTCTCTTCCTACCACAAATCACATCTATTTCAGTTTTCAAATACAGGAGTAACACATTTCCTTGATTGCCTCACTTCTTTTCAAAAACTAAAGATAGTACAATTTGTGAATGTTTATATTTTCTGTTTAGTCCAGCAATGATGAAAAAATCATATCTTCCACCTTTCCCCTCTCTGTATAAGCAGAAGAGAGGGGGACAAAGTGGTTCCATCTTTCTACTTCTCTGCGCCCTTCATAGTTAGCACCCCAATCCTCACAGCCTGTTCTTCGTTGTGCCAAGAGTCAATCCCGTGAACAAGTTTGTTGACAACTTCACTATAAAACTTATCTCCTTCTGGGAATGTCATGCTATGCACTCAGCAGAATGTCTCCCAGTACCCTAGCGAATCAGCAAAATATTTTATTAAACACTTTACTTCAATGAACCATATAGTTATTGGATTTGTCACAGGATATAGGATTTCGCCTCTAGCCATACTGATCTTTATATGCTATTGTGCTGCAAACCAAATCTTAATGTAATAAAAAAATAAAAAAGAAAAAAAGAAAAAAGACCTCAAAAGCTGAATTAACAATAAATGACCCCATTTTCAAAAACAAGAAACTAATTTTGTGGACCATCATTAAAGCTTGCTTTTTAAAAATTCTGTTAGTTTATCATTTTGATCTGCGTTTTGAAAACACAACAGAACATTGAACTATTTTTAATCAAAAAGGTATCAAACTCCTTTCAGCAGGACACCACATTTATGACTAGACTTAGATCTTGTAACTCCTGATTGCCACAGAAATGAGCAGGTCATGAAAGGCTTTTCTCCTGGGAAAGAATATATGTGCTATGCAGCCATAAATTCTGATATACTCTCATTATAGCACAAAGAATTAAAGAGCGCTAAGTAAACGACATTTTCCCTCCTCCTGTGTGCTCCTGAGTCACGTTATAAATGCTGGATTCTGTTGCTGAGTGATGCAAAAGCTACTGTCACAACCTTTTATTGCCTGGGTTCGAAGCAGTCCTTTGCAATGTAAACGAAGGACATCAGTGACATTTTTTTGCTGTATGATACCTATCAAGAGCATAGAAGCAGGAGGGGGTGCACAGAACCACAAACCATGCTGAACTACCATTGTGTGAAGGCTCCTGTCAGTGAAGATTTAAGCAATTATTTAGTTTGGGAACCCCTTTGCACTGTTATAGTAGTTTTCTGACTATCTTTGCATAATGCTTAGCATTATACAGTGGGCTTCTATCCTAAGCAAAGTAAAAAGTCATCACTTAAAAGATGAAAACATATAAGAGCACATACTTCTAGAAGTGAGTGAGACCACTACAAATTCAATTTAATTTAATTGAATTGAGTGTAAACTTTAACATGGCTTTAATATAGGAGAACAATTTTTAATAATTTGTGTATCAGAAGTTCTCTAACTTGCATAAATTCCTTCAGGTTCCTGATAGCAGCTCTGAATTCATAGTGCCTTGTTTCAGTGGCTGGGTTCTGCTCTTCAGCAAACAAACTTGTAACATGTGATGTGGATGTTAGAGGGGAAATAGCCAGGTTTGGTGTACAGAAATATTAGTCTGCATTTTAAGTATGTAAATTATACTTTTAGCTTGAAAGCACCGTGTAAATGTACCTTTTATAAAGACAGATGAAAACCTACCAGATAGTCAGAAAAAACTAGACACAAAAATACCCCAAATGAGAAGAAAATACAGTGATTTATAAAGCATGCTTTTAGCAGCATTTCTAAGTTTCATGTGCTCAGCACCTACTCTTGACCTCGAATTGACCTTGTAGTTTATGAGCTAAAGGTAACAATTATGCAACAGCTAAAATATGCAGACAGGACTTTACTACCTAAAAAGAGCTGCTGTCCTGTGTTTTGTTTGAATTAGCACACTTTGCTGTTTATGAAATTTAACTTTGTCCTTCTGGGAAGCCAGGGGGAAAGGAGCACCAGTAGCCAGTGTGCAGAAACCTCAGAACCAAGCGGGGAGAACAGGAGGGTGGCACATGCATTGGGTTAGGTCAGTTCTGCAGGAGAATTCTCTTTCTTTGTGCCTTTGCTGAAAGACAGAAGTTATCCCAGGGAGTGTCTTCAGAGATTTAATGCTGGAAAAGCTGGGTTGCAATGTAAACTTTCAAGGAGGGCGAAACGAGCCTTTTTTATCTAAAGCACTCACTCAGAATAAAATGGCCTTGTCAGAGACTTAGCTTTATGAATTTTTATCACGTCTTACAAGCCTCTACAAGGTGTCATCGAACTTCAACCTTCGAGTCCTGGTGCATTCATGCAGCAGTAAAGTGACTGTTTTGCTTTTGCTGTATATTGCAGCTCTTTTTCTGAGCACAGGAATTAAATATGAGAAATAATGTGCTCAGACTTTTACTTGCACAGTAATCACTGGTATCCCTTATAATTTAAACGGATGTCTCTGTTTTTTATCCTTTTGTAAATAGAAGGCTTATTTTTCTGTTTAAAAGGGAAAAAAAAAATCCCCAAACAGAACTACCTCCAAATCTACTGCATTGTTCTATTGCTTTGAATAATGCAATAGACAATGATGTGACATTTGGAAAGTAGAGGCAGCCAGACATACATACATACATAGTTTTACAAATAAACTTTCTTGTTTTTCCTACTTTCTAGCAGCATGAAATCTCAAAGCAATACAGGCTGTTCATGACATACATTCATCTCACTAATTTTGGCAAGAAATGAAGCATTCCTCAGATCCTATTTTACTCTTTGTGTTAGCCACAACCATCTCCTTTGTCATGAGAGGCCTGCTGAAGGTACAGTTTCAATTTTACTTCTGTTTTTCATCCTCTAAGACCTTGGAGCAAGTCACACAATGTCTGCATCCAGTGCACTGTGATATTTTTATCTACTTTTCTTGCAGATGAGTTTAGGGAAGATGCTGCTGTTTGAAGAGTACTTGTAAGATACAAAGGGCTGGAACCTTACAGTCTTTTTCTCTCGGGCAAAATCAAATGTACTCTCTGCTGTACCAGCTCTGGAACAAGGAATGAGAAAACTAAGGAAATTCCAGGGCATTGTTTTGAACAGCAGGTGTTAGGTTGCTGTGTCTTTCCCAGATGTTACAGCAGCAGAAGAAACAGACCAAATGCACATACCTTAACTCTGGAAAAATTTAAATCTGCGTATTTAAATGCATGAAGTTATTTTATTAGTACTAAAACTACTTGAGAACTAATCGTTATAGATGCTGTGAACTCTCTTGGGCATAGTACTTATGTTTGGTGAGAAATTTCCCTAAAAGCATTGGACAGCATTTTCCTTCATAGATTCTTTAATGCAGAGGTTTCTAATGGCTGCAAAATCATCTAACTACTTATTAAATCTTCTCTTTTAATATTTTCTCAAAAAATAGGTGTGAATGCTATTATTCATTAAGAAACTATAATAAAATGAGTCCCTGGCTTTCCTGGGAACTAAAGGAGATTTTTTTAGACACAATAAAATTGTTCTCTCCAGTATTGCCAGTGTGAAATGCTGTTCATCATTCTTGCTACCTTAAAAATTTGTTACACTTCTGTTCTAGGCTTCATGGACCTTAAGGTAAATTATGATATATCAGATATCATTCTTTTTCACAATTCCTATAAAAATATCTAGTTAACTATGCATGAAAGAATTTTCAATGGGAACAAAAAAGTGAACCTTTTTTCGTAGGCTCCTATTGGGGTGTATTCTAATAAGCTGTGAGATCATCTCTGACCATTGCAGGTTAAAGAGACTCATAGGACAATGGGCATGCTTGAAATCAAACCCTGTGTGACAGTTTTGCTCTAGTGGAGTACCTAGGAAATAACTTTCTTATTGTGTAAGATGTATCTAAATGCTATGATGACCCTTGAGCTGTTTTCATGACTTTCTGCCTGTATCTCTTATTTGACAGATCCAATAGGGGTCTTTCATCCAGTGCTTCAGGTGTTTTCATGGATCCAGTACAAATTTTTTGTTGCAAAAGAACTAATTTAGCTAACCCAAAACAAATCCTCGGTTGGAAAGGTTTATGTGGGATAGTGGAGGACTGAGCATTCAGGATTCCCTTTGGCTGTGGTTATATCTGGGGCTGGCACCACAGTGTCCAGCTGTGCAGCTACTCAATAGTTTGAGGCTGGTTGTCTTTTTTTCCTTATAGATGCTTCCATTTCATCCCTGGAACAAAGTGGGAAATTTTTTTTAAATCTAATAATTGGACAGTATGGTAAAACACTACTTTTCCCCAGGAGAAGGTCTGCAAGGCTCTTCTCATTTGGACAGGAGCTGTCTTTCAGAGAAGACCCAGAGCCCTTTGCTCAGCAGCATCTGGCTGGCTTCAGTGAGGTTCAGAAGCTATTCTGCTGAGCCTTGGTCTTGTAATGCATCACTTATGCTCTCTAAGGCAGTCTCATAAATTATTAGTACCCTGCATGTAGATGGTGTTTCTTGTCCTTAAATCTTTAAGTCATTTACTGTACTGGCTCTCCAGAACACATCATGTTTTTTCGTAGCTGAGGGTGGAAAACTTAGACCTAATGTCAGTATGCTGTGCTGTTTTACTAATATTGAAAAACTGATGTAGGATTAGGACTAATATTTTAAATTAGCACTATCTACAGTAAAATGCAGAACTCAGGAATCAGAGTTGCCACACTTACGTTTTCCATGTGAATGCTGCAATCTTGGCTTCATAAAACCAGAAATTCCGTGCTGTCCCCAGGGGTAATTCCTTCAGTTTGTTGAGCATAATGGTAATGAAACATATCCCGCAATTCCTTATTCAGAGTGCTTAAGGGAATGGGCTAGGCACTGGGAATTAAGATCAATGGTGGCATATGGGAAAATGCCATGAACCACATCATCCTGCAGTGCATCACCTACTCCAAGGAGAGATTGCAGGGGTGTACACTTCTGGATGGGAAAGACAAGAAAATGCATGTCAAGACACCACCAGGTATAAAAGCATGCAGAGATAAATAACATATATAGTAGCTATAGGGTTTTGCACTTGTATGCTGTGTTTTTCGCAATAATGTTTTCATCTGCCAAAAAGCAATAATCTCAGTGCATAAAATGGCATTTAGGATCACAAATATAGTTTAGGATTTGGTATTTTTTTACTGTGTATGTCAACTTGTTTTCTCAGCTTCACATATGATATAGCCTTAGTTTCTACTGCATATTAATATCACCACATGTGAGAAATAAAAGCCAGAAAAAGGATAAGGGCCTTTTCCAAGACCACACAACAAGTCAGTAGCAGAACTGGAATGAAACCACAAGAATTTCTGGCTCCTTATTAGATTTTTAAGGCATTTTGGAGGGCCTCATCCAGACATGTAGAGAATAGTTTATGTAGAAAAGTAAATTTTAAATATGACCAAAGGGTGATTTACACTAAGCTGTGTTCTATGGTACGGTATAAACAGGTGTTTGATGGCACTGTCTACCTGCTGGCTCTCTTCTGATTGATTTTTCCAGCCATTGGGTGGTACTGTGCTTCTGGTAATAAAGAAAGCCAAGGTAAAGAGGTCAGTAATAGCTACAGTAAATGGTTAAAACACATGTCCTTAGTAGCATTCTCACAATTTGGTTCTTTAAAAGGATTACTGTGAAAGATAGGACACAAAGCCCAGCCACATGCAGTCCAGTGGTATTGGGTAGATGGTATAGAGAAAAAGTTCTTTTGTAACTACCTTCAGCAAGTAAAGGGCATTGTGTCTCGGAAGCAAAAATGAACCTAGATGCTGCTGGGGCTACAGTTGTTTATTGAGACAAAGGATGATGAAAACAACTGTTTTTTGTTCAAAACTTTTAATCACCTTTGATCGTCTTGAATTGGAATAATAGATTTGTGAGGGTGGGCCAAAGTGGAAGTAAATGCTCAGCATCATATGCCTTAGAAGAATATTTATAGTGTCTTCAAAAGCCTTCTATTTTTAATCTAAAATTAATTTACATCAGCACAAAATGATATAAAAAGTGAAGCTGTCTTTTATGTCCGCTCTCAAATGGTATAATGAAAAAGCTAAGGAGAATTAGCCCTATCATTTCTCTCTTGCTTGCCACTGAGTTGTTGTAGCAGTGGGAGACTCCCCTAATTAAAAGCAAATAAATACACAGAAGACTGAATTGATGGCACCATTTGGAGTAGCCGTGTGATTTGGAAAGCAGATTGTTCGTAACCCAATGGAAAGTTTAACGAGCCGGCCTCTTCCTCAGTCTGCTGCACAAGCAGCCTGGGAACTGGTGTGCTGTCACGACAGAACCTGGCACTGCTGTGTGCTTGGCCAGATTCACTGAATACTGAATTTATTCCTCACAGCAATCTTTTTTTTTCTTTTTATTATTACTTTTTTTTCTTTTTGTAACAGCAGCAAATTTAAACTGAATCCTAAAGTTTGAGACAGTCAAGCATGGGATTCTTCCTGCTGCACTTTTTACAGACTCTTAGCTCAGATGCCTTTCAACTGGGAAAAGGAAATCATATGTTGTTTCTGGCCTGGCCTACCTGGCAGCAATCAAAACGAGGTCAGAGAACTCAGCATTTGTAATAATAGATGGATTTCAAGTAGTTGATACCTACATTTTGCTTTTTAACTGAGTTTTGATTGTTAATAGAGCAAAATAATTCAGTCAAGCTACTAAAAGCAGTACTGCTCCCAGGATTTTTAGTTTATCTATATTTCACATGGGCATTTTAATATGTAAATTTCCTTTGCTATGCATAGGGAGAGGATTTTTTCATCTGTGCCAGAGCTTTACTGGGAGAACTCTTAGCCAACTTCTCTTTATTCTTGAGAGAGCGATTCCCTTCCCCAGCTGCTTTAGTCCTAGTGCAAGTGCTAACTCAGCGCTGGCAGGCTCCCCTTAGCAGGAATGCATTCCTTCCTTTGCGGGATTTGACACTGGGAGAGCAACTGGCGCTCCGGGCCAGTCCCAGAGGATCGATAGCTCTTTCGGGAGGATGCACTTTGATGGTGGGAAAGTAGCCTGTTGTGTTAAGCTGTCCAGATGATCTGGCCAGAGTCTGGACTGCACAGCCCACTGTTCATTAGGCCAAATACCTGTTTCTCAAGACCCTGACCAGCAAAGTGGAAGAAATTTTCCTGTCTGAAAAAAATATTCAGAGACTTAAGGAAAATTTTGCTGTGAGAAGTCACTAGGTATTTGTATGAGTAAAGCTAAGCTTTATCAATATCTCTTCAGGAATTACTATTTTTTCTTGGTGACAGGTTATGATCTTTTATGTAAACAGTAAATCATGTGAAGTGAATGATGAAAATAAGGAACTCTGTAGTCATTGAAATGACAGTTTGTTTTAATGCATTTGGGAAGTTTTTATCTAATTTAATCTAGAAATAAAGGGAAATTATAGGCAGTATAAGTAACTGCTATAGCTAAAATGTCAGTTGTTCCAGTTATTTCATCTTAGAAAAAGAAAATTTCCTACTTCCTTGACTTCAATACGGAAGTATGTATCTGAAATATTTTTTCTGTTGCTTCTTTTTTTAATTGGAATGTCAAGTCAAGAGCCTTGTATGACTGGAACAAACTGTTTCAGTATAATCACATTGCAAGCTATATTTATCACCTTCTTTGACTGTTGAGATTTTATAGCAACCAAAGTGTCCCTGCTCAAAATCCTAACAAATGTTCAAAGATGTATGATACAAGATTTAAAATCTGTGTTAAATTTTATTTTTTTTTTTTTTAAGAAAGAAAATGAAAAGCCTGTCATAGGGCTGTGACTGTTTTTGAACTTCCTATGAAACAGTAAAAATAAAATAATCTTGAGGTTAGGCATCAGGACCTAGATCTTCCCTCACCAGTCAGCAAGAGCAAGGTACCATTTTTTGCTTTCTTTTTACCTTGTGATACCCGAACTCTCAAACTCTCTGAATTCAAGTAGGTCAGAAAGCAGAAGTTACATTTGGGACCTCCTCCATCTGAGAAGCAAACTGGATCTAGGTCTTCTGCTTCCTGCTAAACTGGGCTTTCAGGGGAAGCTTGGCCAGGATCTGGAAGCTGTGCTACTTTTCTGGGACATCAATGCTTTGAAAAGAAAGCTGCTATGTCTGCATTTTTAAAGAAACCTAATTTTGTTGGGACAGCTTAGTTATGTACAGAGCACAGCTATCCTGAGGGTGATTGAGGTGCTGTTCTGCCTGGTGTCCAGGCTGACCAGGGGCCAAGAGCAACTGAAGCACAGCAAATCTTAGACTAAAGAAGTTGTGGTTTACACAAAGACTGACTTTTGTGCACCTGCAGCATCCTCACCCGAAGGAAAGCACTTGGTGAGCTTTGGTGCTGTTTAGACTGGTATGGGTACAGTATGGGAGTTCAGGAAAACTTGCTCTGGAGATTTGAAATTTGAAAAACTTTAGTTATTTATATTCTGATCGGTGATATGAGAGAGTATTGGATTTCCCACGTTGTGCAAAACAAATACTCATGGAACCATACCCTGAAGTACCGTGTACCCTCTTACCTCTTTAGTTTTTATGCCAGCCTGGGCATGAGTGTCTGCAGTTGCTGTCTCTTCCTGGCCCAATATTCTTACAATAACATAATCTCCATGAACTGTGATGGCAGAGTGCAGAAGTTTTGCTGTGCCTCTGGAATGCCTATTTAAAGCAGACTTGAAAATGCATCATATGATTACTGCAATTTCAATTAATGTTACTGTTTGGGATGTTTTGGATCTGATCCTAATTTTCTATGGATTCGTGAAGTTCAGGACTAGAAGGGGCAAACTTATCACCACATCCAACTGCACAAATAAGAGGGTCAATATATGTTTATTTAAAGTATTTTCTCCAGCGTGCCTATAACTTTCAGCACATATTGTGCACATATTACCTTTTATTATGAGCTAATGCTAGTCTTGCTGTAAGGAAATTATGTGACTTTGAAATAGAAACAGAGGTAACCATCAGGTTAGGGACAGATGTGTATTGTGGTCTTCAATATTGCTGCAAACATACTGAGAAGGCAAGCTGGAATGCAGTAGGATTTTTGCATGAAAAGTTGCTTTGATATTTCTTTCTAGAGTGAAGCACTCAAAGACTTGCATTCCCAGTTTTTGCATTTTAGATAGGCTGGACAGAGCTCTTTTTAAAGGCAGGCAGAAGACATTGTCTTGCCATCTGTGGGTATTGAGAGATGTGGGGCAGCTGTGCTGGATGGGAGTACATTAATAGATTTACTTTGCTCTTGCTGGCAATGTACTTGAAGCTGCTTGGCACATTTTGCATAAAGACTGGATTTAGCCCATAATGCTTTGGTTAGTAAACCATTAGTCCTGTGGTAGGTGACGCTTTAAAACCTTTAATGTGATGTCAGGTGAATTGCAGTGGTTGGCACTGATGGATGGGGATGCTGAAGCACTGGTGAGGTGCTGGGGCAGGGCTGCTGAGGTGAAGGCCTTGTTCAGAGCTTCCTTTCGTTTGAGCAACAAAGCTGTAATTACATAAACAGAACTGCTTCAGCCAGCACAACGTGTCATTATGGATTTTCCAGCTAATCTGTCCATTCATCTTAATGGTGCAGAACTTGTGCTTCATGTCACTCTCTGCCTTTGTTCCACTCCTTCATCTCTTGAACCGTCTGTCATGAAGAAAGTGTTTATCTTGAATTATGTGTTGAAGAAGGTTAGAGAGCACACTTCTGAAGCTTGGCATGAAATTTCCTAAACAAACCTTGCCGGTTGCTTCGTGAAAATAACAGAGGTATGGATTTCAGATTAACATTGCGTATTAATGTTTTTGGAAGCACTTGAAAATAGCGGCTGTGGTGTTGGTGACTAAAGGAATCCCGTTGAAGTGCATATGACATATGCATTATTAACAAATCAGCTTATTCATTGTAATGAATATTATTATGATAAATGTTATCTTAATGCCCAATGATTAACAGTTATTTCAAAGACTTTTTATTAACTGAAACATTTACTTGTATTACATTTAATTCAATGCAGCACAAGATTTAAACACTTTTCTACTTGATGTTTTTGTATTGGGCTAATGCTGGTATTGTGTTGCTGTTCAAACACTTGCAGTACAAACGTATGTGGGGAAGTGGAGAGTGCAGTGTGAAGGCTCAGAGACCTGCCGGAGCTTGAGGCACAAAAAGGATTATATTAGAAACTGCAAAGAGTCTCAGAGTCACAAGAAACTCACAGCTGTGCAATGATATTATTTCACTCTAGCCTCTCTGCTTCTCTTTTTCCTATCTTCAATTTAGGATGTGATCTTTACCTTACCCTTCAGTAAGAGATGGTCTCTGATGAATTCCTTGGAGTTCCACATAGTATTTCAATTATTTTTCTGCAGCCAGTTGTGCCTATTTTAATAAGACACTTTTTTTTCTAAATTTGATATGTATATATTTAAAATTTATATTAGCTACATATCTGAGTATTTTTTATATATATTTTGAATTAAAATACCTGGATAATTTGTTACAGGGAGTGAAAAGAAAGGATAAATAAAAACTGAAATGTTTTCAGGAGACCATTTGGATTCTTAAGGTTTGTTTTCATCATGTTCACATACACAAACAAATAAAAGAGAACAGGTTTATTGTATGCATCTTCCCAGTTTGCTTTCTTAGAAGTGAGGATACTGTTTTTCCACTTCACTTAAGATCTCTGCTGTTCATTTTTCAGCAATTTATGGAAGTATGTACTAAATCTTAACAATATGAATACTTCTGTATGAATTAATAGGATCCCTCATGCTCAGAACTGAAACTCTGTCTCTGCACCATTCTCACAGAACCCTAAAAGGTATAATCCAATTAGTAATCATCTACTTTTTTCCTCACAATTTGTCTTTTTTCATTTCAGAAATAACATTGTTATTTTTCCAATGGATTAAGGATTTCTGAATGGTTATTATCAGTATTAAAGTGAATTTGGAAGTGCAGGTAGTAATTTGTAATTCAGCTAGACATGGAAAATTTAATTTCTATAATTAATGTAATACTCGCAGTTTAAGTTTGGTTAAAATCTAGTTGATGATTTCTCTTTTCAAATAATTTTATTGTAATCTTGTTAAATTCAGTGGAATTGTCATGTTGTATTTGCATTCAGAACTGGTTTCCTTTAGGGTTCAATGTTAAATTGAGCAGAGTATGTGTAGGTACTGGACCTAGTTTAAAAATAATGTTAGGGTCTTACAAATCCTCATTAAAAGTAAATATAAACCAAAAAAAAAAAAGATAAAATGTCTGTGGGTTTTGAAATGTCCACATTCTTTTCCAGTCTTGAAATGTAATATTGTGGAAAGCATGGAGTAAAACCAACTGGTTTTTATCAACTCCCTCTTCATATATAACTAAACTGCATAAACAGCAGTGAAAGGCATAAATAATTACACTCCTTTTTGTCAAAGGAGAAGTATTAAGAAAGGCAGAACCAGAATGGTTTTCTGTAATAAAGATTAAATAATCTAATAGCCAACAGCAGCATTGCTAATGTCTAAGTATATTCAGGAAGTATAAATAGAGTACTACTTTGGGATTTTTTAGGTTTATTCAGATGCTTATGGGGGACTTCTGCTTAGAGAATTAGAAGGGCAGGAATAGATGCTTTACAGGATGCTTAGGTGCCAATACTTGTCGAGAGACTTGATAATGAGATACAGGTTCTCCCAAAAATTTGTGGATCTTTGTCATGTGTCATATGATTGTTTTCGTTTGCTTTTTATTTCTTTGAGGAAATCAGTGAATTGTATAATTGCTTAGGAAATACACTGCTGCTATAGTATTTGAAATGTCAATTTTATGTGGCACTAGACCTCTTGTAAGTTAAAAGTAAGAGAGAACTAGGGTGCCATAAAGGACATTTCAATAATCCAGGTCACTGACACAACTCTAGCTCTGAAAGGGATGTATTTGGTACTGCTCCCAAACTTTGAACTGTTGAAGTAAATCTCTTTTATTGATCATTAACATTCCTCAGCTGTTCCTTCTGGTTATCTCTGGGTGAGAAAGTTAGGAAACACATTATTTTTATTTTAGGACTATAAAACTTGCAAATAAACTTCAAAAATTGTTAACACATTCACTGTTTTCCATTTAGATTCACTGGTCTATGTTTTGGAATGGAATTTTTCAGTTTAAAAACTTCTTGAAATTAACACCATATTTTTTTTATTCTTAGTGTGAGAATCATTCTAAATAGTTACAAATCTGATATAAACCAAAACCTTAGAATTAAAAAATTGGTGGAAGGCCTTGGCAGACTTCATGCTGCAGAATTCTTCTGCATTCTGTCTGCGTGCTGCAGCACTTACCACTGAAATCCTCTCAGCTGCTGCTGCATACCAAATTAGATCTCAACATAGCACCAAATTCAGTGTTTATTAGACTAGATTTTCCCCATGGCAATTAAGCATTGAAGCTGAAGTCCTGACCATTAAAAGAAAGGCCTGTATTTTGAGTAAATTTTAGACTTAGTAGTTTTGCTTTCTATTTTAGTCCATTTATTTGTGATATCATCATAGTAAATATGTTAGTGACAAGTGCCAAGTCTCTGTCATGAATAGCATATGAGTAAAGTGCTAAGTCCATGATGCTTGCTTATTAAAATACCTCCTATACATGAAAACAGTTCTGTTGAAAGCTAGCTTACTAATAAAATCATGCCTGTTTACAGCAGCTATCTTGCACTGCCTTCACTACACCCTCACCCAGTGTATGTGACTTCACTGATTACCTTGGATGAGGAGTTCCCGTGTCTTTAGGAATTTACATTTACATATTTACATTGAATAGGCACCTATCCTTACTATTCATAGTCCAGCCAATATAAACACTGCCCCATTGTTGACTTAGACTTAGGGCAGGAACACTTTCCACTAGACCAGGTTACTCAGAGCCCCATCTGGCCTGGCCTTGAACACTTCCAGGGATGGGGCATTCGCAGGTTTTCTGGGCAGCCCGTTACAGTGCCTGACTGATCTCACAGTGAAAATTTCTTCCCAGTATCTAATGTAATGTCTCTCTTTCATTTTGCAGCCATTCCCTTTGTCCTGTCATTACATGCTCTTGTAAATAGTCCCTCTCCATCTTTCTCATAGGCTCCCTTCAGATACTGGAAGGCTGCAGTTAGGTTACCCTGAAGCCTTCTTTTTTCCAGGCTGAGCAATCCCAATTCTCTGAGACTTGCCTCACAGGAGAGGTGCTTCATCCTCCTATTCATCTTTTTGGCCATTTCTGGACTTGTTTCATCAGGTCAGTGTCCTTCCTGTGCTGGGGACACACTGGAAGGACATCAGAATGGTAAAAGTGAGAAAACCTCTGGCTTGAGATGATGACAGTTTAATAGGTAAAGCAAAAGACATGCATACAGAAGCAAATCAAAACAATGAATTCATTCACCACTTTCTACTGTCTCACTGGCATTCAGCCATCCCCAGGAGAGCAGGACTCCATCAAGTCACACGAGGCTGTGGACCCTGGGGCTCCCAGGTGCAGGGACTGGCAAAATTGGGCTCTGTGGGGCAGCTGATGGACCACTGAGCATGTGGCCTGGGACAGCTTCTGCTCTTCACAGGGCTTTGAATGTTTGTGCTGTGGCTGGTTCGTATTTACTGTTTGGAAATGAGGGACTGCAAATAAAATGGTATAGCTAGCGATGGTTTACTTTCTGCATGTTTAATATATGAAAGTAACTAGCAGGTGACTAGAAAGAGTTTTGTTCTGTCCCTCATGTGAAGTTGATTTACTATTATGAAAGCAAACACAGATTTCCTCTCTTGTAGACTTGGTGCTTGAGACTGCACACAGGGTTTTGTACAGCATTCCTGAGATGCCTGAATAAATGTGTGGACTCTCTTATATAAATAGAGGGCACATACAGTAATATATGTGTATATAAGGATATTATTTTTTAAAGTTTATTTCTCCATGGATTTTGTGAAAGGCAAATACAACATAATGCAAACACAGGTGGAGAACTTTGCTTTTTGGGGAAAGATTTTAAGAGCAAGATGATTAGAAGATAAAATAATGTCTAATTAGAATAGAAAAAAATGTTTCTCCCCACGATGGAGTTTGCTACAAGATAGATAGGTAGCACCTGTCTACAGATACATGATTAAATATCTAATTGTAGATGTGTATAATATTTTTGGTTTAATGTTAGTAATAATGAACTGATAAAATTTCTTACAGCAATAAATGTTTTTTTTGAGGCACTGATTAACTTGTAAATTTGACCAATTTACAGCTGTAAGTCAAAATGCACTAAGTTGTTGTCAAGTGTCTCTTGTACCTGCAAAAGCTCAACTGTAACACCTATCAATGATTCACTTATGTCAGTGAGGAAAAGGCTGTTCTCTAGCTGTATTTAAAATTGGAGGTTTTCAAATGCTATGGCTTTAGCTACATAGCATCAATCAAAAATATTGTGTGAGTTGAAGGGAAAAGTTACACTTAGAGCAACTTTCTGATGTCCAGTTCCATTAATATGCTACAATATATTGCTATTTAGGAGGAAAAAAAAAAGTAGAGAAAAAATGGGATGTCTTCAGTTGTTCATGCTCTCTGTGATCACGTTGAACACTTTCTGTGCTTTTTCTGTGCTGTACTTGTGAAGGGAGAAGTGCTTTGCTCATACATGGGAGCCCAGGAACTGGTTTCTTTAGGGTTATGATTATGTGTCAGTTTGTGCCGCATAGAAATGGCATGTGGCAGTAAATGTGACTCCATAATTTACATACAGTATATCTGTGAGTTGTTTTGGAGCACAAGTTTCAAGTATAGATAATTTTTTTACAAGAGAAAAGGCAACAAACAAATTACATACAGTTCTGGTTTTTTTTTCCCTTCTAGAGAGCTATTAAAAGCTTTAAATCACTCCATTTCACTATTGAGTATTTTATATACTCACCAAGTATTAGGGAAACCAATAAACATTTTAGAAGGCTTTAAATGGTATTAGAGGTATTATTTTTGTGCTTATATAAGGTATAAGTACCTTAGTTCAAAGGTAAGGCTTAGAGAGTGTCATAAACATAATCCTAAAGGAGCTAAAATAGATTTCTGACTCATAAGTATATAAAAACTTCTAGAATCAACATAGTCAATCTTCTGAAGCATTCAAAATACCTATTTGCACCTTCCACTGAGAAGTTTGGGAATCTCACATATTTAGATGCAAAATTCATGCTTTGGGCCTGCTGCTGTTACATTTTACTATTAATACATTTTTTAGAGTCAGGGCATATAACCATGTGTGGGTGGATGAGGGAAACAGTTGGTGGAAAGCAGAGGAAAACATTTTGATTAAGCACTTGAGTGTTTTGTTGGGCTTTGATGATTTTTTTTTTGTTGTTGTTTTGTGGTTTTGGCGTTTGTGGTTTTTTGTTGTTTTGTTAGGTTTTTTTCAAGGAAGGAACGCAAATGGCTCTTTGAAGCTGCTCAGAATGTTGAAAACTGTTTTAGAACTGAAAATCCCCGCACAAACCACAGATGAAATGCTTTCAAAATCTGAGATGCCCTGTTGGTATGCTGGATAGATACGTGTGCACAAGACAGGTAGATTTATCTATGTACTCTATAACAAGCGTAAGCCAGCTCGGACGTCTGGAGATGTCTATGTGATGGATCACACGGCCTCGTGATAAATGAGTTCTCTCTCTGCGTGTAGCTGAATGCAAACAATGTGTGTGTTGTGTGTCCAAAAAAGCCATTGTAAGTTGCCCTTGAGACTTACTTTTAGTTAAATGGATTTCACAAAGGTAGGAATAAAAGTGGGGATAGCAGCCTTCTGATACATCTTAAGAGGATGTTGCCATGAAGGTGGAGTTAGGATTTTTATGGAATGTCCAGCAAGATAACAAGAGTTGCCATAAATTTAAAATAAAAAGGGAAAAAAAATCTATATGAGGATAATTAAGCAAACAGATTACTCAGGGGGGTTATGGAGCCTCTGCCCTTGGAGATTTTCAGTGCCCAATGGGACCAAGCCCTAAGCAATGTAATCCAAATTCAGTGTTGATCTGGCAGAGTGGGAGGTTAGGCTGGAGGCGTCCCAAGGTCCCTCCAAACCCAAGTGCTTCTGGGAATCTGCAATATTTACCGTAAACTCAGTCAACATCTGCCTCCAAATGTATGCCATTTCCTGCTGCAGAAGCTAATGACTTACCTTCCAACACAGCTGTAATAAAAATGTAGCTCTCATATTATAAAACAAAATATAAAACCCTTATCTTCTAAATTTAAACATCACATTAAAGATAAATCCAGTATTTTTCAGTGACTTGTTAAATGCACTCCGTTGAAACATAGTCTGTAGTGTAAGGTTCTTTTTCATCACAGAAATCTGCACATGTATGAAAATTTTCTTTCTATCACTGGACAACTTACCTTTTAGTTCACAGTGCTTCTGAATCCTAAACTTCATTTTTTGCTTCTCTTGATCCTCTTTGAATTCGCTGGTAGGGGGAGCTGTTGGCTGGAGTTCAGTCCATCAGGTTAGTATTGTTTTTCTTTGGTATTATTATTCACTAGAGGACTGACTGTTTAAATGCTTGAGCAAAAAGACCATTTTTTTCCAGTTACTGTGTTCAGAAAATATTCATTTGAGTACAGAAAATGAGAAACCAAGAAACATGAACAAGAATCTCTGATGTTCAGTTCCAAACTGCTACAACTTAATCCTTGGGAAGAAGTAATTACTAGCGTGTATTTACCCAGTATTATCATAGCCCCTGAAAGGCCTGAGTGCTGTATCTGTAAACAGGGTGTAGCACTGAACTGATACCTTGATAAAGTTCATTGTAAAGATCATAAACCCAGCAGGGTTCATTTGTATTTAGGATTGTGCTCTGTTCCAGCATTTGGAAAGTGTTTGATTTGGCTGCAGTATCCTTCCCTGATCCCACCCTGGTTTAAATTGTGCTTTTTCTCCTTTCCTTTTCTGTTTTGGATAGTGCAGCTGAAGCAGTCCTTTGCTTTCCATGCTGGGCTGAGAGCAGAATGAGAGGGTTGTTTCTTCCCTTAGGGCTGGTGTGGGAAGGAGTCAGAAATGCCTTTCAAAGAGTCTTTCAAAGTCAGGAGTAATTGATGCTTTTTGAATTCTCCAGACTGTGGTCTGTAACTTACCAGTAGACATGTTATGTGGTTTTGTCCCCATCTGCTTGTTCCTGGCAATTTCTAGGAGCTTATATGATCTTCACAACCAAGAAGTCTGTTGTCTTTTATGAAAACCTGGAAACCAGGAGAAAAAGGCCAAGGAATGCCAATATTCAGGACCCGTAATACAAAACTTTCATTCGGCTCTTCTTCTGGTGAAGATTCTAGTGTCTCTCTTGGTATAAAGGCAGGTTTGGAAGAAGCCTGAATGCCAAGGAAGGCATCTAAGCATGTTAAATGTGCCTCACCAGGCTTGTGTCATGAAGTGCAAAGAGGAAACAACTGATTTTCAGGGGTGCTGTTGAAGGTAGCTTATCTTATTCACTCACAAACTACTCATGCCATGGTCAAACCACCGATCTGTTTTTAGTTTGGAACCTTGCCATAAAGAAGTATCATTAAGATAGTACATTAAGAAGTATCTGCACTCTAACTCAGATTTGTTCTGCCAGTTAGGCACTAAAAATTCAGGCACTTGAGTTCAGATAACATAATTGGGTTAAACAGAAAAAGCCCCCAAAATAAGAGATTTGTATTAGATTTATTTTCCAGCCGTTAGATGTGATCTGCTTTCTTGTGCATTTGTTTCCCACTCAGACAGAGGAATTACATGCAATTATAAGCTCTGAGGGTGAAATCTGCTGGCCAGAATTGCAGCCAGACCCCTGCAGAGGGAGCTGGTGCAGAGGACTTAACGCACTCTCTTCCCTGCTACCTTGGACTGCTGGAAAGATTTGGACTGTGAACAGATGAGCCTTTTCTGCTCCTATTTCCTCAGTTTGAAATGTTGATTCTCTGCTTGCAGATAATCTTGTGATCCTTTTTTGTCTGGCCCACAAACTTGTAAATCATGTCATTCTTGTCCTCATGGTTGCCAACTGTATTAATCTTTAAAAATAAAGCAAGCCACTGTATTTTCTTATGGCAGACATCCTGGAGCCCTCTGTTTTGGATGTTACAGGCATCATTCTACACGAGGGCCAACAGAAAATTCCTCAGCATAAAGTGATGGAAACAAATTTTTATATAAGATAGCCAGTTTAAAAAAAAGCGGGAGGGGAAGAGAATAAAGAAAAAAAGAAGAGCTCTTGCAAATTAGTAGGCATTTTTGGGCAACAGACCTTCAAATAAATGGCCTTGATTCAACCAAAACTGCAGTGACTCATAATCACATCAGTATAACATTTCTGCCTCCCACTGGGAGGTTTTGGCTTTTCTAACTGATTAATAAGAGTATCTGACAGTCATCTTTATTTCTGACATACTGGAAATGTACTCAAGGATTTCCAAAAACATTTTTAATACAGGCATAGTATTATCAAAGGGCTCATGGGACCCAGATGCTATTTGCTGAATTATTTCTTTTCCCTGCTGTTTAAAAAAGAGAAACAAAGTATTTGAAATTAATTTCAGTCACTTGAAAGTATTTGACAGGCACTCTGCTGCTGAGTCTCAACTAATTATTGATAATATATTTTTAAAGGATTGTTTGTTTTCAATTCTGGAACAGACAGAAAAAAATGTAAGCATGATAGCACATTTCTCTGTGTCTATTTATGTATGTATGTATAGGTATGCAATTCTGGATTGAACTGGTTGCTCTCTATTGTTGGTTTGCCCTACTCTTCCTATTGAGTCCAATTCTAGAGTACATTTTGCTTTGTAAAGCTCTTATACATCCCTTGCTTGTAACATTCTTTAAAGTTGTGCCAGACACAAATATACTTTTCTTTTAGTATTTCTGAAACTCCCAAGTATCAAAAATGACTTTATTTATTTTACTTTATTTTACTTTATTACACTGCTTTATGGCAGCAGCTTTAATGCTGAGGGAAACTGTGGGTGACTGATTAAATGGTATTGGCATGGGAGCATTCCAGAAGCTGAAGTCCAAACTGCTCGAGCAGTAGGAAGAGCAATAGGAAGACCATTCTGGAAGCATCTAGGAGCATAGAGCCACAGAAGTGATTGAGGAAAGGGAACCACAGCTGGCCCTCTTCTCTTACTGCCCCCAATACCAGGGTATATCAGAGGTCGGCCTCTTCTTAGGGAGGACACTTGGCGCATGAACTCTCCTGATTTCTGGGTTGTGACCAGAAAGCCATAACAGGCTTCCTGATGATGGTCCCTTCAAATTCAGCAAGTCCCAGCTGTGGTGCATCCTCTTAAACTGGTGAAAGAACATTTTTTAGTTGTAGGCCCGTTTTCTGCTCAGCACCAGTGCTGACTACTCGTCCTTCCTTTGGCTGGGGTGGTATTTAGTGGAGTAAGGTAGCATGGCTGTATAAACCAGGGTTTATTTTTCCTTTTATTCCTGTAAACACATTCTTCCACACTTCATTTTGCTGCTTTAAAATTGTGTTGTTTGCATTGTGAACTCACGCATGCAAACTCAGGATATGCAAGTTTTCAGGAGCTGCCAGAACCTTATATATGTTTATATATTAGACTGGTCTGTAAATGTATAAATATGCACTAAGGTTTCTGAAGGAATTGCGCTCTGTTCAGAGCACAGGGGAATGTAAATGGCTGTTACACATCTTTACATGTTGTGGTAATTTCACTTGCATAAATATCTAGTAGTGGACTCATAATTAACAAGATAAACTTCCCGGAGTGTGCAAGTTTTTCTTGTACAAGTAGGTAATTGCAGACCAAGCTTACTAAATGTGCATTTAATATAATTGTTCTATGCTGTGTGCATAATTGAGAGTTGCAGGAGAGAGGAATATCCCTGAGAAAGTTTATTTCAGAAAACTGGGATTTGAAGGATAACTACTTGGTTGAATCAATCATGACCTCATCAGATCAAAACCATATTTATAGAACGTTTTGATTCACTGAGCGCATGTGCAACAAAGGCTGAAAAATATTCCTAAACTTACTGTGATTTTTGTTGTCTTAGTAGCTTGTATTTGGATTTTGGACTAGATTTCATGTACCCAGAACAAGTATAAAATTTTACTCCTAGGATGGTTTTTACACAGCTGTAAAAGGTGCTTTTTCTGAAGGAACATCCATCTTCCAGTGTGTGACACTGTGATAGGATGTTTGGTTAGATAGGAATGAAAATTAGGGGTTGGTGGGTGTGGTATTCTAATTAAAACAGGAACTTAATCTAGTCCTCTTCTACTTCCAGGGTCTTTCCCTTGCATCAGTTGAAAACTTGGGCTGGCCCTTGGCCTAAGTACTCCTATGCCCTCTGTAGATGCTTACTGCTGCTTTAGTTAAGCCATCTCATCTCAGTTTCAGTTCTTTACTTTCATTACAGAGCTAACATGCTGCTTCTCCTGTTCTTTGACTTTTACATCCTTTTTGTCTCCATTCAACAGGGGCCTGAGTTTTCTGCCTCTACTCTGTTTTATAAAGAGTCTTTCTTGATGGTAATCACATCTCAGGTGGGGCCCCTAACTATTGCCGTAATAAATTGATCTAACAATAAATAATCATATTTTAAACCCACAATCCCCTAAATATCTACAGGATTTTACACTGTATCTGTGCACCCTACAGTGAAAAAAGAAAAAAGATCCTGCCTGCAATATTTCAACTAACTCATAAACGTTTAATCACAATTTATGGCCATAAGCGTAACCCTGATGTAGACTGAGACCTTTCTGCTGTGAATTTATTCAGTGCAGTAGTATTTCATTGTAGGTTTTACAGAAGTCTCATACTCCTTAAAAATTAATGACTTAAAGATGAAAATAGATTATCTTCACTATATTATATTCAGTTTATGTTTCATGGTTTTGTTTTGTTTTTTTTTTACTGCCCACGCATTTTCTGTTCCCAGTATGTCAGTCTTTTCTGTGGCTGGGGATGAATGCTGCATTGTCGGGAGGCTCGATGCCTTGGCTTTGTTGACAAACCCTTCATCAATGGACCAGGATGTGGTTGGGCATGGTGGCTGAGGCCTGAGCCTGTCTGGGGAACGAGGTGAGGGTGGCAGGTGTGTCCCTGCTGGCCACCTGCAGAGCAGGGCACCGTGCCAGCCTCCAGGGGCATGGAAGGTGCAGGCTGGCAGTGGTGAAGCCACAGCAGCTGCCCCAGGCACCTCTCATGCTCAAGAACATGCTGGGGAATTTCCAGCATGCTTTGAATAGGTGAGGCAAGTCAGCAAGTTAAAAATATTTATGTTTTCGGTTGAACTCTGCCTGGAATGATGTGTCAAGTAAAGAATCCTGCCCACTGGTGGGCTTTCTGCCAAGGACAAGCTGCGCAAGCACAGCAGATAGTTGAGCTTCGTCCTTCCACAGAGAAGGTAGACGTGCCCATCCCCTAAGGCTCTTGTCATTCACATGACTCCTGGTCAATCCCAGGTGTCTGCTGTGCCAGGCTGGGGACTTTGTGTAGATCCAGGATTCTTTGCTGGTCTGAAAGAGTGACCATATCAGGACTCTGAAGGCACCCTGAAGACCCTCTCTCCCCCTTCTGTCAAAGGCAGTTTGGTTCCTCTTGAGCTCCAACTGGGAAGTAATAAACCTGCCCCTGCAGAAGAAGTACTTACAGCTGTGGCATGATGGGGTGGACAATTCTACTGAAGCAGTTCTGTGCATGCCAATTTATTTTATATTTTCTTCTCTGATATTAGCTGCTGAGTGCTTGTTCATTTCATAGCACCATGATGAAGGCAGGTAGCATTTTTACCAGTGCAAATCATGCTTAATAGTGCAGCTTTCTGACAGGTGTGTGGTGAAAACCAGCATGAGGACATCATCAAGGCTGTGGTTTTTATTATCACTAAATAATAGAAAGAGCAGCAAATAATTGTCTTTTAAAATTAATGATATTTTTACTCTCCCGGGCTTAATTAACAGATCAAATCTAACTGCCATTTTCATTTGTGGTTTTATCCAAAACAATGACATGCAAATGCAATCTGTAGGGTAGATGAATTCTGGTTTCCACTGGCATCAGTGAAACTTCTGCTAATTTAGTGGAGATACCATATGGTCCACCACTTTGCTTTCCTTCTTAGAGAGAACAATGTCATTTTGCATGAACAATGGGGATTTTAAATGGATGGAAGACAGCTCAGCTGAAGGGGTGAAGTATTTAGTGAATTGCAGTGTAAAACTGAAGAAAAATAGTAAGTTGAGCACGCATCATAAATGAAATTTCTTTTAAAAACCCCGTTTTCCTAAATTGTAGCAAAAATACATAAAAAAAATTGTAATTTTATCCTGTCAAGATTTTTAAGGCAACCAAACTAGTTTTAAATACAGGAATTTTGGCCTTCATTCATGAGTCAACAGGGCTAAAATAACACCCTCTGTCTTTTCCCATGAAGCTTTAAATCACATTGAGAAATTTCAGCCAGATTTAGCGGAAGAGCAGAAATCTGGAAGAATCTGTAGTGCAATGACTGTGTGACAGCTTGTCTTGCTAATTATTTCCTGAAATCATTAGGATTTGTAAAGCTATTAAGTGTTAATTTTTCTATAATATTTCAATTAGTGTTCTTTTTTCAACCTGAAATCAATTTTCCTTACTGTTTTTCTAAAGTTCATAGGTAGACACAAGAGAAAGTAGCATGTACAGTTTGGTACAATTAGAACAGACACTAACCTGGAAAAGAAAATTTGTAAATTTTATGTATATTTTTTTCTTGCAAGTGGGAACCTGCATTTCTTTTTGCTTCCAGTATTGGTAATATGTATATTTTAAAAGCTGAAAGAATATGCATGAAGGACATGCCAATTTTGTCAATTTGTTTTCATGAATCTTCGTGTGATAATCATCCTGTCTTCTATTGATACAGAAGTATACTGCAAACTCAGAAATTCATACCAGGTAGCAACTTGAGTTTTTCTTGCTTAAATGTGTAACTTTCTTCTTGCTACTTCCAGCTGCTGAGAGCAGTGTGCAGATCTTCTTTCATGCTAATCATTAAAGAGAAAATCATATGGTTTATTTCTTTGGACCTAAGCATTAGTCAATTTGAACAGCAAACCGCTATTTTATGCCTAGCTTCTTACTCAATTTTTAGTTCTCCTCATTCTCATCAGTAACACAGTTATTCTTCTTGAAGAGTATTGATTTGGGTTTTTTTCTGATATAGTGCAGTTCCTAAGCAGGAATAAATTTTTATGTCATTAAGCATGAACACTGTGAAACAAGGGTTTTAAATTATTTTTCCTCTGCTCTTAAGAGTTTGCTTTTTCTATTAAAAAACCCTACTTTTTTTTTTTTTTTTTTTTTTTTTTTTTTTTTTTTATTACTCAATAGACATTCCACACAACATGTGTGTCATAAATATATCCCAGTACATCTAAACAGACAGCCCCAGCCACTAATTTGCATAGCTGCAGTCAAAACAATTCCCAGTTTGGTACAGGTATTACTAACTAGTATCACTCTCTCTTATAAAAATATTTGGTTGCTATCAACTGACACACTCCTTTTGCTGCACAGTTGCATTCTGAAAACCTCTGTCTTATCTACTCCTAACTGTATGATGTTTTTCCTAAACCATTGTTTATAAACTGGACTTTACTGAAAGATTTAATGACTTGTAAATAGTAAGAGATAGCAGTGCTTTGTTAATATACTCTAAACTAGTTTATACATGTAGATTTTTAATACCAGTGATGAACCACAGAATAACTACGCTGATGCAAAACAATATACAGTATGAGGAAGTACTTATGCTTTATTTTTACTTCTTACATATGTTTCTGTAAAGCTCAAATTATCCCTTGACTAGTGGAAGACAATCTGTTAATTGAAACCTAGGGTACTTTTCTCTTTCTCAAGGCCCAATTTAGACTAGATTTCAAAATCTAAATAAACAACAGTCTGCCTGCCCATTAAAAAGGAGTGTGTCAGGTTTCTGTGTAATTAAGTCTTTTAAATAATCTCCACTTAACCGTTCACAAGGGGCCATGTAATCTTTAAGGATTTACATTGCCATCCCCTTTTGTCCCAGAATGATGGGGATATGCTTGGGTGTTGCAGGGTGGGAAGGATTTGCTCACTGAAATACAGCTGCAGATAAATCATCAGCATGTACTGTATGGCACCGGCACTATGTGCAGTAGGAACATTTAAAAACAGTGAGGGAAAGGTTTTGTCTACACTGACATTTTAGTTAATGCTAAACCCATAGCAGATGCACTGACTAGCTAAACACAGGGTTTAAGTGGAATAAGCTGTCCCTCTGCAATTTTTCTGAATTGCAATGGTTATTTTCATAAAGGCATTGCAAATGTTGATGCATAGAGGATGTGTGTAACCCCTCTGCATTACAGTTTTGCGTTGCTCTGTTCTCCAAATCCCGGTGGCGGGCAGGACTCTCTTGTCACTGTGCTCCTGCTGCCTGTGGTCACCACTTTGGTCATCTGGATGGGAACTGACACTAGGGGTTTACAGGAAGAAAAATCTGTACAGGGTGGCTTTCTGAACACACTTGAACTTCTTGGGGAAAGAATCTGGAGCAGGGAAGACCTCACAGTGCACAAGCTGAAACCCAAAGAGTTGGAAGGAGCAAGACATTTGATGAAGGGGAGCAGAGGTGTCACAGTGATCTCCTGGGCAGGAACACTGGCACTGTGGCTGCAGGATTGCAGCTTGGGACTGAATAGATGAAGAGACTGGGACAGAAGAAAAATCCACTGCAACACTTTGCTGCAGGTGAAATGTAGAGCAACTGTACTTTGAATGCTGTAAGTGCTATGCAATGCTAACCACTGCTTGAGGACAAAGATAATGTCACGTGTCATGTCCCTCATGGCAAACCAAGTGGCTCCTCTTTATTTTCAGTCTTCTGGTGCTGCGCTTCTGCTTCAGTGGGTCACTGCCCTGCTGCACATCTTATCAGACTTTACAAAACTAAAAATTCAGCATGTTGCTGCAGTGTGGATTGGAGGACAACCTGCAAGGAAGTGTCAAGAGCCTAGAAAAAAATGTCTTTATATCCAAGTTGCTGTTCCATGCAAAGAGTAAGGTGTGAGTATAGATTATATAATGATCAAAGAGGAGACAGAAAAAGGTGTGATAGAGCAATGACTGCTGTGAGCAAATGTGTCAGAAGTTCTGTGGAAAAAGCCAGCACACAGAGGTGTGGTTAGAGGTTGGGTTACAGCAGCTGTGCACAAAGGTGTTAAAATGAAAGTTGTGCCCTCGAGATTAATCTGGTATTTCCTGCCTTTTTAATCTTTAATCAAACCTTTTAAAGTTTGTTTGAGTTACTGTGTATGTGGTCACATGCTGTTGCACATGCATATAGCATTCTCTCAATGTACCTGTACTGAATTATTATAAATCATTAGCATTTTATGGGCAAAACCCAAAAAACATTCACAGAATCAAAACTTCCAGAGAAAATTAGTGAATTTTTGCATGAAATTTTGACTTTTGCAATGGTTTAAATATTCTAGAAGTGCCAACTCAAGGAGTTGAGCTGAAATTAGTTGGAGGTTGAGAAAACTGTGCTTGTTCTCTTGCTCTTTTCTATGTACCTGCACATGAGGTACTGCATCAGGCTGGGTACAGGGTTAAATGAACCTGTAATCTGACCCAGGACTTCTGTTTCTACATCACTATAACTTAATCATGTAAATTAAATAATGACAAGTTCATTAAAATAGTTTTTAAGCTTTAATGCAGCTTTATTTATTTAAGCTTTATTGATATCTTAAAAAAATAAAAAATAAAAAATAAAAAAATTGTGCTTGTCAAAGTGGAACATGCATTTCTTTTTCTGTAAACAAACTAGAAAAGTGTGTTTTAATTTAATTGCAGTTTTGAAAAGTAGACACCTAAGAGGGGGAATATTTGAGAGAAGTTTCAAATATTCATGAAGGTGACTGAAAAGAGCAGTCTTTGAAGATAGTGGTGTGGTGCTTAGGCTGCCATATTATTATTGCTGGTTCTGCTTTGTCGTGGGGACTACTGGGCTTGGTCAGGCAGATGGTCACTGAAGAGATTATTTAGATTATTTTTGGCTTTCAGGGTCAGTACTTCAAATCCAGACTCAAATCTTTGCAGGTGTGTAATTTTTTTTGAATGTCTGAAACGTTACCAATTTAAAAATAGCTAATGTGAGTGTTTGGTGGTTTTTTTCCTTAAATATTCATTAAAAAAACCCCGATTCTGAATTTAGTCTTTACATGCCATATTCCAAGCAGATCTTTATGGCTGAATAATAAACCCCTGGAAATGAGGGTTTTAAGGGAAAACACAACTTAACCTTAAGCAGAACAGCATCTTACAAAAAAACATTTTTGGAATCTACAAAATCCCTTGCTTCTAAGGCTGATGTTACAGTGAAAAGGAGTTCAATAATAGTTTAATTTATCATAAATACATAAAATATTTTATGATGATTCGATTGGGTTAAAAAATTTTAGCTTATAGATTTCAATAAAGCAGCCTACTGGTAAACTTATTACAGTTGCTTTTCTTTGCCTTTGAATCAGGGTCTCAGCAGAAATGACTTAGTGCTAGAAGCTGGTTAATAAAAAGTAGATTTATTTTTCCTTTGACTTGTTTATGAAGCTGAAAAATGACAAGGCCCATCACTGGTGTGTGGTGAGCTAATTTCTACAGTTACTAAGCTGGCCATGAGTAAAATATTATGGTTAAGTGGAATAACCCATTTTCCTTTGTGAATGTGAAATGCGATAAACGATCCAAGACATGCATATCAAAATCAGGGAAGTCCTCATCTTCAGCAAAACAGAAGAAACAGATAAATGTAGACAGTTCTACCTTTTGGGCAGACTGATTCCTAGGAGTGACCCATACCTGCCCTGGATTGGTCTCACTTCCTTAATTTGCAGTTTAACATTGAGAGCTGTGTTTCTTGGCCACATTCTGCCTAAATTGAAGTGGTATCAGGGACTGCCACAAATCAAAAATCCAGGCTGACAGTTTCCTTTCCAAGTAAACGATTTAACATTTATGATATCTTCCTAAGGAAATAAGGATTATTGAATTTTCAGTTTTGTTTACCTTCTCATTCTGTGTAATGCATAAATTAAAAATTGAGAAGTAGAAGGTAGAAGTTTTTATTTTACACTACAATGTTGTATTTCATTACTATATTGGTATTATCTAAGTTGTATTAATTCAGAGGAAATGAAGTAGTTATTTAGCATATTTTTTCAGTGTTGTTTTGGTAGACATTAGGATTGTTTCAGTTAAACTTGGGAGGACTTCTGAATCAAGCATATGTTGTACACTGGCACTGTAAGCCAAAAATAATAAAAAAAAAGGTAATAAATGCTTTGTATATAGAGTTATGGTGGTTACAGGTGAAGCTTAATACTGTACTTCCAAGGTCTTAAAACTTGAAAAAAATTATCTAAAATTACTTGAATAAACAGGGTAGTTCTAAATTAAAACTCTTACATCCAGGGAATTGGAAATAAATAGTATTGCTGGTTCCTTTATAATCATTCTTCTGAGAGCTCTTTTCTGAGAAGCCAAGAATCTCTCCAGGAAATTCTAAAAATACCATGCAATTCCTACAAAGTGAGAATGCAAAGTAATTTTTTTTTTTTTGTTTTTGCTGGATTGTGAACTGATGACTAGTAATGGACTATGTGGTTGATATTATAGTGTAGATCTAGAATCAAGTAAGTTATAAATTAGATATTACCAGAATTTCACACCCTTGCATTTTTTGTTGTATTGTTTTAAACTGCACTTGTAAATTATTTTGATCCTCTTTTCTTTGTAATAATGAAATGAAAATTGCAGTAGATAAAAAAGAACATGAAGAAAAAACGTTTTCAATTAGAGTTTATAGCCTATGTGTGAAAATGTTTGGTCTATGGGCTTTGATAGAATTCTTTAGTTTGTTTCAGTTAGAGTTCCTTTTCAGTATAAATATTGATTTTATTGTCATTTTTGCCAACACAGACACAAAGAATTGACCGAAAAGTGACTAGTCAGGAGCTAGATTTTGTTGTAGTTGTTTTTTGTTTTGTTTAGGTTTTTTGTTTTTAAAAAGCTGGATGATGCTTTGAGTATGTCATAAAGTCCACAGCTATGTCTTCAGTTAGTTTGTTATCAGGTAAGGGAACACAAATGAGTTTCTGGGCAGTATTTCAGTTAATATTTCTTTTCAGTGCTAATGGATGGCATTCTTCTGAGAAGTGATCTTTTAGAAGCCAGTGCACAGTAACCTGCAGACCTAGACTGTAACTTAACTTGACAAAAATCAAAGCAGTTTGAAAACTCCTTACAATGATTCTTTCAAATTTCTTGGTAGTTCATCATTGTCAAACACTTATCAAGTTCTGAAGCTTTATATATTTGTTTTCTGCAACAGCAGAAAACTAAGGAAAAAGGGGTAGAAAAGGGAAGAAAAAACTCAACTTGAGATTCCTGTACAGTAGAATCAGTTCAAAGTTAAGACTATAAGAAAACTTACCCTTGTTCCGATTCTGTATTTCATGGTAAAAAAAAAATAACTGCTCCTCTTTTTGGATGTAAATTATTTGATATTTTAGGTTAATAGTGTTTATATAAATTGTATGCACTTTTCCTTCCTCAAATTAACTGGAGCATTAGAAGTTACATTAACATTCAGGGAATTTCCAGGACTAGTCTAGGGCTATTAATTAGCTTCTCTACATTGCATACACTTATTTTGCATCATATCAGCATTTTGGACAACCTGGATTCAAGTAATTTTTGACCCAAAGGCAAGGTGTAACTGCAGCATTTGAACTTGAAGGTCCCCTGTGAATGCAGCCATGTGCTCTGTTGTAACTTTGCCATCATTCTGCAGTATCTGCATCCCTGGGGCAGGAAGATGTTGTATAAATGCAACCCCTTTTCTATTTATTGTTTAGTTTCATCCCATTTCCTGTAGGACTTTTCCTTTTCCTTTTCCTTTTCCTTTTCCTTTTCCTTTTCCTTTTCCTTTTCCTTTTCCTTTTCCTTTTCCTTTTCCTTTTCCTTTTCCTTTTCCTTTTCCTTTTCCTTTTCCTTTTCCTTTTCCTTTTCCTTTTCCTTTTCCTTTTCCTTTTCCTTTTCCTTTTCCTTTTCCTTTTCCTTTTCCTTTTCCTTTTCCTTTTCCTTTTCCTTTTCCTTTTCCTTTTCCTTTCTTTTTTCCTTGTTTCTCAAGTCCTTTTACTTATGCCCTAAGCAGCCTATGGTTTCTTTCTTCTCTTAGCTCCCTTTTTCTCATTTGTTGTCATCCTCTTCTTGGATAGCTCTCCACATAACTTGCACTTATTTCAGACAATTCCAGGCTTGCAGTTCTAGCCATGTCCCACTAACTTGGACTTTCTCCTTTTGTTTTGTCCCACTTATTCATGATGTCTGTCCTCCAGTAGAAAAGATGTATTCTCACTTTGTTCAACAGCTTTCTTTACCAGCTTTCTATGCTTCCAGATGGACATCTTTATGCTCTCTCTTTATGCTTTTCATATGTAGGAGATCCTGTATTCACCTGCAAAACTGTGGAATATACAAAAATTTAGCACCAGTGATGGATATGAGTTGCTACTTAGCTGGTGAACAATATTGTCTATGATCTCTTTCCTGCCAATTTAGACTTTCTCGATTATAATTAAAGCTCTCAAAGGTGGATAGAGGTTTGTTTTTTTTCTGTGTTCTAGCCTTATTTGAAGTATTGCTCAACGCTAAAGATCTGTGATTATCAATGGTAGTGCCAAAAAATGTATACTTCGATATGTAGTCCAGATCTACCTAACTGTAACTTTTGCGCTACAGTTTGTGTATTCCTGAAAATGATTGAAAAGCTGATACATTCTTAGCTGTTTTTTAAAGAATTGCTGAAAACAAAGGTAATGTTATTTGGCATCATTTTTTTAATGGAGCGTCATAAAATACATTGAAAACTATTGTACTGTACTTCACATCTTGATTAACTTGTACTGGATAGGTGAGTTCTGCCCTTACTTTCTGTCTCCCACTTAAAAGGAAATATTAGAATGAAAGTCTCTAGATTATTTCTTTAATCCCCACTCCCCTTCCCCACCTTCTCCTAACAAATAACTTTTATCCAGAGCTGGATTTGGAAGGTCTACTGTCATATTAAAAAAAATTGCAATTTTTTTTTTTTACATTATACATTTATATTTTTCTCCTGCTACCCAATATTTTGTAGATTAGATTAAAACTTTGGCTGGAAATTTTGTGGAAATATTTTCTGTATTTTGTGAAAAGCTCTTGGAAATAATCACAATATTCTACAAGGCTGGAACTTTACCCGGTTGTTAATTGGCAGGTTAAACTTTTATGGGTTTCTGGTACCCTGGTGATACATGACTATTAAAAATTGCAGGTGGTTCAGAGGAAAGGGGGAGGTGAGTTCCTGTGCTGGTAATATATCAAAAAACTATATATTTCATGCGCCTGTTGTGAAAGTGGAGACTTTAATACTTTTTCACAATATAAGCTGATTAAAGAATCTTTATGGATCTCATTAACTAAAGTATTTCTCTGTGAACATTGAAAAATATAATGCTTATGGATAAGAACAGCAAAAATAATTAGCCTCTGTGGTACTTCCTTTGGTTTAACAAAAGCAATGCAGTATCAAATGTGCTTATTTGCTCTGAGCTTAAGTTTGTCCTTTTACACAAAATACTGTCAATGATTTGGCCGTTTTCCTTAATACTGGCATGATCAAGCGTAGGAAGTGAAAGGGTAGGATTGTTGCATGCTCCAACTACAATAAAATACTACAGTGTGTTTCACAGAGTCACAAAATCATGAAACTGTTGAGTTTGGAAAGAACCTCTGGAGATCATATACTCTCGCCTCCCTGCTCAGAGCAGGGCTGGCTAGCACAGGTTGGTCTGGGACAAGTCCAATAAGGTTCTGCACATGTTCAGAGATGGGGACTCAATAACCTCTGTGGAACCATGTTCCACTGTTTGGCCACCCTTGTAGGAAAAAAAATTGTATTCTTATCTTCAACTGGAACCTCCTGTACTTAATTTGTGCCCATTGTCCTTTCACTGCTACTACTGAGAAGAGTCCATCTCCATCTTTACACCACCATCCCTGCTCAGACTTTTGCAGACATTCATATTTCCCCTGAGCCATCCCACCTCCAGGCTGAACAGTCCCAGATCTCTGTCTCTCAAGGAGAGGCTCCAGGGCCTTCCTAGACTTTTGCTGGATTTAGTTCAGTGTGTCCCTGTCTCTCCCATAATGAGGAACTTCCTTTATCCCCAGAACTGGGGACAGCCTTCCAGGTGTGTCTCACCAATGTGAAGCACAGTAAAAGGATCACCTCCCTCAACACTGTCATGCTCCCTCAGAGCTCCTGGGTGTATCCTATCAGGTCCTATGGTAATGTTTGGCCTTTCCCTAGCCTGATCCTCTTCTAAGGTTCTTCTGGTCAGTCTTCGCTCCAGACTTTCCCATTGGTCTCAGTGGCCCTCCTTTGCTGAACACCGTGATTTCATGGTCACTGCAGCCAGAGTTGCCCATGACCTTCACCTTCCGGACCTTGTTTGTAAGTATGAGGTCCAGCTGAGCACCTGCCTTTGTCCACTTATCAATTGCCTGTGTTAAGAAGTGATCACCAGTGCCCTCCAGAAACCTCCTGGATTGCTTGTGCTCTCCTCTGCTGTCCTTCCAGCAGATTACATGTGATTAAAGTCCTCCCCCTCATGGGTCAAGAATGGCAATTTGAGGCTTATTCAAAGTCCAAAGTTGCCCAAACAATACCTTATCTACTTCTTGAGCTGATGATTTTAGAAACTATTTTGTTCTGCTTTAAATGAACAGTCTTAATGCCTCATTCAGCTTTGTAATTCAGATTTTACATCACTTGCAGTGTTAATGAAGGATAAAAATAGTGAATAGCATTTGCAATGACCTTAATGGACCTCTTTTATATAAACTACTGTTTCTTAATATTGTTTAATAGCAATGGTTTCCTATTAAGAGATAGTTTTGTGTCTGTTGCATGGTGTTTAATTAAATTAATGTTACATTCAGTCAGATATATTGATTATAATTAAGATAGAACAAAGATAGGTATCCTGTTTTTTCCACTCACAATTTCATCTTATCTAGCATATGGGTGGTAGATTTCTCCTCATCTAAATTATAATCCTTAGAGATATTTCCTCTATTAGGTACCATAGATGTTCAGTGGGAACTATATCCCACACATTTTTCTCTAGAGTATTGGTTTTGTTATTTTCTAATAATAATTTTGTTCCTGGTGTCAAGACCAAGATGTGGAGGTTTGTTTGGAATAGTTAACAAAAACCACAGTGGTCTTGCCAATATTACCCCAACTTCAGTGTAGGTAGGTAGGTGTTTACTGGCAAAGGCTGAAGAGGTTTATGCTAAGATTTTTAGAATGTTCTCATTCTGTTGTGTTAGTTCTGGGCCTGCACAGCCCCTTTTGCAGAGCACAGGATGTTTCTGCTTGTGAAGAAGTGCACCAGGGAGCAAGACAGCCCTGACCTTTAAAACTCCTCTATCAAGCCTGGACTGAGCCCCGCTCATCTAAATTTATCAGTTTCTGAAACTTAGGGCAATATCACCCCAAACTTTTTCAGTGAGGTGCTTTGGCCTTCTTGATGTCCCTTCAGGGCTCTTTGGGTCTAGAAGTACCCCAGGTTGCCTGGCAGAAGGAAGTTCAGTGGAGAGAAATATCAGTGTTTGGCTTTGTCTCCTCCAATAGGGAAAATGTCTTCAAAGTCAGAAAAAGTGTTTCACACATGTAAAAATAAGCATACGTATCTATCAGGACAACCTTTTTAATAAAAAATTGTGGAATTTGTACGTGTATTTCCTTCTCTCCCTAATTACATTGGAATAAACACCCACAATCCTAACATGAGAACTTGAAATCCTGGTTGTTGTTTGTACACATCACTCTGCCCATCATAACTTCTATCAATGAATTCACTTTTCTGATCCCACTATAGAGGGTGTCACAGGAAGTTTTTTTACTGGGAAAACTCTTCATGTCACTGAACCAACTGTGAAATTCAGTTCGTTCCTTTTTGTCTTTATTGAAATTCTGATGATGAATATTGGAAACAGTAACCTGGAATGTGAAAAATGGCAGTTCCAGAATGAAATAAAAATATTTTGATGGAAATATCAAGATATTTTTGCTATAGAAAAGATCTTGATCTTTCTCTTATTTTCAAAATTTTTATTATTATAAAAGCAGCAAGGACTTAAACTGCGTGTCTCCAAACACCCTTTGAAAAGAAAAAAGATAATTTATATTTAAAAATAGCTTTATTTATAAAGCATACATTTTCTGTCATTCAAATTCAATTGCAAAATTAATATTCTGCTTACATAATTTTAATGTTAGTTAGTAATTTAAAATTCAGTGGCCACAAACCAAAAAACAAGAAATTTTTTGACACATATCTGTGAGCTGTTACTGTATTGAAAGGAGAGGTCTCATTTACTGTATTGAAAGGAGAGGTCTCATGCATTAGCACAAAGAATCTATACAAAATATAGCTATATGTTTTTTCTTGCTCTGTGATCTTCAGAAAAGCACATGCAAGGAGTAAAGTTAAAAAAATATAAAAAACTGAGGAAACCTACATCTCAATGCAGAATAATATGCTGGTGAAACACCATTAAGATATAAAAATACAAAGAATTATCTTGAAACAAAAAGATAAGTTGCAAGGATGACCCTACAGGTATTTGTTTCTTTATGCAAATGTAAATTTGAGTGTAAAGCTTTTCCTTCAGCAGGAAATTATATACTTTTCCTGGCATAAATATAAGAACAACTCCCAATATTAGATGAATGGGCTCCTGAAATTTCAGTGTGCCACCAGCAAAGCACTGGCTTTCATAGACAGAAAGAACAAAATGGCTATTCAAAAACTAGACACTCCTCAGCTATATTTAATACTAGAAAATAGAGTACCACTTTCACATTTATTCCATGGGGCCTCATTCCAGAAAACATTTCCATGAATAGAACTCAAAAGCGCTGCTTATATGCATAAAGGTGCTTATGAGTGCTTCCAAGAATTGTAATTGCTATCTCTGTATTTGAAAAGCTACAAGAGTTTAATTTATTCCATTTTGAATTATTATAAAAGCCATGCAAATGCACCTAAAGTTTGCCTGGCTTAATTAAATAATTATCAATGCAATTTTAGTTTTATAAAAGAACTTTAAAAAAAGCCCTTAAATTTACAATTTATTACATCAATTTAAGTAATTATCAAACAAGTAATAAGCGAAAATGTATTATTTTTGTTAATTGAGTTCAACCAGATTTAAGTGAAAAGATTTGGGGTTTTTTCCTCTTTATAATTAGTTATTTCTCATAAAATCAGGAACTAGTAAAAGAAACATGTACCCTTGCTTTCAGTTAATACATGTTGAAATTATAAGGCTGGTAAAAGAAATGTTGAGAATTTCAAATATGGCTGATGTTGGAACAGGAACAATAGATCTAGGATCCTTCTAAATGCTATTTTTTGAGCAGTAAAATTTCCTCCTTGAATGATAAATGGCTGCATAGACTATGAAGAAGGAACACATTTGTATCTTGTTCTTTCAGTAATAGCTTTCAGCTTGTTGTCCTTCAGGTTGCTTTCAGTAGCAGCATTATAATTTCAATAGTATGTAAAATCAGTCCTTCATTACAAAAAAGCTCTTAGGCTAGTGCAGTGACACCTGCATATTACCAGCAATGAACACCAAGCAAATTTGTAATGAAAGAGGACTTCATGTGCTGCCACACATCAACAATCCTGGCTTGTTTCCCTGATTTGTTTTGCTGTCTAAATTTTCAGCATCAAGTCCTAAATGCTTTTGTTTCTTCATACTCATACAGAAATGATTCTTCCCGTTTCTCATCTCAATGCTGTGAAATTAAATGGGCTGTGAGTTCTTGGCTCCTTTGTCAGGTGATTTCATCCTGTTCATAATGAACTGTGCTATTTCTACGTGATGGACTGCAATAATACTGGGGGACCAGGAGAAAAATAATGACAATCTGAGCAAGGGCTTTCTGCCTCCTCTGTTTTGTTCTGTGATGCATGAGAGGTATGTGCACAGCAGGTTGTGTATCTCAATTTGTACATCTGCTTATCCATCTAAGGAGTATGACAAATTTTTGCTGTCCATGCTGCTCACTATTCCCCCCTCTGCTTAAGTGCTGGAAATGGAAGGGTGATGTTTCTCTTCTTTGATAAAGCAGAATAGGTGACACACAGCTGGAATGCAGTTCATCAATGGGTGAATTGGACATATATTCTTTATGTGTAATGTCTTTAACAGTAGTCAGTTTTGTTTTTAATATGGTCAGGAGGCAGAATTTTGTCTTCTGAGTCAGAAGAACGTGTGAAAAAATTGGCATTAAGATGCACAGAGCACAATTCAACTTGCATCACTTTAACCATCTGAGAATCAGGCATCTGCTCCAGGATAGTCTGCTATGTTTTGCTTCACTACTGAATTGAAACTGGTGGTCTGAATCACACTCTGAGTGTTCCTACATCATCTGTCTTTCTGATATCTTGTAGAGGCATTTGGTGAGATTTATAGTCACCCTTCCAAATAATGTATATGTAATTCTCTGGTGATATCACTGGAACTGTCATATTGGTTTGCTTTCATCCCTTTAATTATCTGACAGTGCAAAGTTCTTTGTAAATACTGACTCTTAGAGATCAGCGTTTTAATTATGTGCAATTCATTAATAAACACTGGTAGCTCTATGAAGAAAGTAAAAAATTCCACACACTCTGTAGCAATCTAATCCTTAATGAGATTTTTCATGCAGAAAGGGCTGTAGTCTGCTGTGGAAAGGTAAAGGATTTCTGAGTACTTTAAACACAGGAATGCTTTGCAAGAACATGGCTGTGATGGAGATCTCCTGAGTCTTAGGAGTCTCAAGTTTTCATAATAAACTCATGTCTGACATTCCTATTTATATCTTTAGAAAACCACTGTTCAATTTCTGCCCGTATTTTGGCACCTCTGTGCACTTATGTATACTATTATGTGTTAGAACAAATGGTGGATAAAGCCATTGACATTCTGACAGTCTTGTAAGAGGAGAGCTCTTAGGAAATTTAATATCCTCACCCCAGAACAGGAAAAGTAATCTTCCCGGTTTCAGGAGATGGATGGCTGTATACTCTACTTTATTTTTCTACATTGAGTTCAACAGTCCTAACTGTCATTAATCATTTCAGAATCTCTGCATTGCTATTTTTAGAAGCATAAAGAATTTCAGTATTATAACATGATATGTGCTAGAAAGAGATCAAATAAATGGTCAGCAGTGGAGATTTGCTGCTAGAAGTACATTAGGATAAATTTGAAAGTAACTCTATAGTGCAGAACTACTGGGTGAGTATACAGAAATTTACTAAATTACAGATTTCAGCTGCTGAAACATTTTAAAATAATATTCCTATTTAGTTTTTCAATCTGGTACCTCAGAAAACAGTAGTTTATTCAAAACAGGTATCTTGGATTTCACTTCTAAAAAATATTTTGACAGTTTTTTATGCATGTTTAAAACCCTGGTGCTAAAAGCAATATATAGGCATTTTACGGCTTTCTCCCTTTTTGTCACCTATTATGAGACTGCACAAATTATGTCAGAGCACTGAATGGAGGCAGCTCTGATTAGGGAGCAAGTGCTACTTTATCTGTGGGAGTTGGTCATTGCAAGACCACATACAAGAGGACTTCAGCTGATGTCCCTCGTTTGCATCCAGGTGTGTCCATTTCTTGAGAAACCAACATGAGCCAAAGATAAATTTAGAGCTCTAGCTTTCATGAATTTACTTAAGAGTATCATGTATGTAAAACATTATATGTAATATGGTGAGACTAAGCATGTTCTTATGGTGTCTTAAGGCCAAGGTTAGTTCATTAAATACTGGACATCTTTGCAATGCAGAGGTTGACTGCAGAAAACCTGTTTTCAACCAGAGCATTAAAAGTTTATTTTTTGTCCAGTTTAATAGTCAGCAAACTTTAAAAAAAAAAAAAATATCACAGGAATAAAATAAAAAAAACATAAATTCATAAATTTCTGCCTTGCTAACTGATATCTTTTCGGCTTGGATCAGGTCAACAGCTCAGCTTTCTTCTCTCCTTTTAATTTAATTTTTTTGTTCAGTTCCAATCCTGCTGCTTCTATCATGCTGCCATAAGAGGCAGTAGAGTCTTCTCGACTCCCAGTGCCTCATGCCTATGTGAGTTGAATACACAATAAGATTTAGGAAAAAAAGAGCCTGTGCATGTTGTTATTATTTTTATCCACTTAACAGTATGGATGGTAGCTAAGCATACAGATGCACTTATTTTATTCATTAATTAAAACAAAAGCATTTTCTCCTTGAACACAATTTTTGGAGAGTCTGTGCCTTTTTGATGATGTAATGAAGAACAGAACAATACTGGAAGGGTGGCAGATACACTTGGACCAGGATATAGAAAAAGCTTTAATTTATCTTTAGTGGGGAGAACATTTTCTTGAGTAGCTTACATTCATAATGACTGGGTAAAATAAAAGTAAACTAAAAGTACACCAATACACACTTGGGCTGTATGCTGTTAGATGTAATAAGAGAAAATGAATTTGGATTGTGTTCAAATTTAGGGGCTGATCTAGGAATTCTTTTTCTGAAAGATGTTATTTTGCTCTTTTGGGTCCTCACTAAAGCAGTGTTTGATCACATTACAGCTGCAGTTCTGGACATGCTTTTAGTTCTGTTTTAGTTCTGCTGTTAAGCAGAAACAAGGTGATAAATGTTTGGGACAATTAAGTGATCTCAGCAGTTGAAATCCTGACATAATAAATTCAATAGCAGAACTTCCATTAACTGTAATGGGGCCAGGGGTCTGAATCATCATCTTGGGACTTTGATCAAGGGTCATGACATTAAACCCCATTTTCATTGCAGGTAAAGCTGCCAAGGAATAAGGTGATTCCTTATTGCTAATTGTTCAGAGCACTGTTCATAGATTGGAAAAGTAACATATGTAGGTGCTTCAAAGATCTATCAAATTCTTTATATATGTCATGTTTTGAGATCTGCTGAAATGTCTCACAAGGGAAGAGAAGGAAAGCTGTTCATTGTTTCCCATATCGTTAGCAGCTATAGCTGTTATCAAATGTATACATTAACATACAGAAATAGTATTCTAGATGTAAATGGATGTGTTATATTTTTTCTTTTCCCCCTGCTGTAATATGATGTATTGAGGCTTTCAAGCTCAGATATTTTAAGCAGAAAAACAAAAGTGCATCACCAAACCTTACTGAAATGGCAAATTGTAGGCTGCTAAAATGTTTAAGATGCTGGGAATTTTTGTTCTAAAAACAACAGAAAAGCTCTTTCTATTCCCTTTGTTTACCACCCATGTCTTTATTTTAACCGCATGCTTTATAAATCTACAGATTATTGCCTTTATTGAAAAGTTTGCATGTTATTCAAGATGACTTGTAAACTTGACTCAATCTTCCCTAGCGAGGGAAACAGGAAATACCAGAGAACACTAGACTCAGCAAACCTATAAAATTTGAGAATGCAGCCCATTATTTCTAGAGACTTTTCACATAACACTTTGGGAAGCAATGACTAATTAGTTTTTGGCTTTAACAATAACAGTTTGAGGGGATTTTTGGTTTTGTTTTTATAGCTTTCATATTAGGTAGAGGAGGGAAAGTGACTCTGAATGATGAAATATTGGCAGTGTATACACTTGCTTCTCAGTAGGAGCTCAGCTCTTTGATCCCTAGTACAATTACATTCATTGCCCAAGTTTTATTGCCATGCCGGAGAGTTAACAAGCAGCCACTATGCTCATGACAGCATCCTAATAGATTTTTGTTCAATAGGTAATTGAATATTTAAAATTAATGTCTTAGATTCTCTGGATTCTTGGTAGCAATTAAATGTTCACAGGATTTTTTCTTGACTGCTTCACAGCAGTAAATAGAGTATTTATATTGATCTGATCTATCCAACACTCCAACAATTCTTCTGTGTGTTAACTGCAGCTAGAGAAACACTTTAGTTATTGTTCCTTTTTTCCTGTCTGAATACTTTGTTGAGTGCTATTCTTTGAATTGATAAAAAGGCAAAGCTCAACTGACAGAAAGCTCCCCAGCTTCCTGAAGAATATGTAAATTTGTACTCACTTTGGGTTCTTCCTGTAAGAATGGACTTCTTATCAAGTGCAAGTGAAATTTAAAAGTTGCAAATATGATGGAGGCATATGGAAATGACAGTTGAAAATTTTCTTTTTTGTTACTTCTGTTATTCATTTATTCCTTAATGATCCTTCAAGATTTTAGCTGATATTTCAGCTAATTATAGGCAATATTCTATGGGTAGCTTTCTGAAGTGAAGTGGAGGAGTTAACTATTATCCAGTGAATAGAACAGATGACTGGAAATCTGAAAGACCTGATTTCATTTGCATTTTCTCCTGTTTTCCTAAGTGGTCTTTGAAAAATGACTGTACCCATAAGTGCTCTAAGTCTTTTCATTTACCCTTCTAGCTTTTCTTTTTTGAGTAAGGGTCTGACCTTTTATGTGTGAAAGGTAGCTCAGCTACCAGTAGTCAGAGAAGTAGACACTACAGCAGTTAAACTACAGTCAACATGCAGTTTTGTTCTTTTTAAATAAAGCTTTGTATTCTAGAATATCTTAAAAATTTTTCATGATTTTCCTTTCTATTACAAACTCATAATGGGGTAATGTAAAAACATGGGCATGAGCTAAAGTACAAATAATGGCCCATGAACGTAAAGGGTTTTATCTACCAAGTAAATTATGTAATGTCATAAAGAATAGGGTGCTGGAATTTATTCTACTAGATATAACTAGTGTCATAAGTAGAAATGCAAAGAACTATCTTTGTGACAGAAGATTTTCATACCATCCCAAGCCAACAACGCTTTCGTGTTTCCAGCTTCAAGAGGCCTCACTGGAATAAACTTCCCTGCAGATGGTTTTCATTTTCAGGGACTAATAGATTGTGCTTTTATGTGTTCTCCAAATCATCCCAGCATGACTATCATACCTTTTGGGGAAGACAAAAATAATATTCATATAGCTTTATTAAAGAGATGTACTTTCTGTTACAAAGCTAAACCAAGCTAAAGCAAGACTGACTAATAGTCCATATGTTCTGTTTGATCAAGATTTGCTTGATCAGTTGACAAAAAGAGATTTAAGGAAGGTAATTAGCATCAATACAAACTCCTTTCTCCCAGATTAAAGAAAGTGATTGCATAATGTCAGATTTCTTTGTGTTTTGATTATATGGAAAATGATTGCTTGATTTATGACAATGGAATTATAAAAAAACTTGAAAAAAAGGCCTCTCTGAACGTTTTCTTTACCTATCCTAACAAACCTTCATTTTGGCAAGTGAGGAAGATCACTCCACGATACTGAATAAAGTCTCGAAAGACGCAAGAAGATGTAGACTCTAGCTAATCTACCAAGTTCATTTAAACCCGGGTAGGTTTAAAAGCAGTTTCTGATCAGTATATAAATAAATTCACTGCTGTATGTAGTGCTTAGAGCAGAGCCTACCAGCTCTGGGTGCCCTAAATTGGTGGTGCCTAAATTCTGGTCACTTGCAGAACTGCAGGGCACCGGGTAATGGGCTATTCACAGTTTCCTCTTCCTGTTGGCTTTGATTTTAAGGTCTTGATTTTCTGCAAACAGATTTAATCAATTTCTTCGTCAGGATGTTGTCCATATAGTATGACTAAGTGGAATGACTGAGTTGGTAAAATTCCCTGACAGCAGCACTGTGACAGGCCTTAGAAAAATTAATGTGTTTGGATTCAGTAATCGATATCTGCCTTATATTTATTTCATTCATGTATTTTACCCATTTTAAGATAAACACTTGGATTGCAGCCCAAGTAATCTTTGTCCTGATGACTAATCCAGTAATGCTGTCACAAATTACAAGTAGTGTTGAAATACTTTATGAAGTTTGATAGTCACATGTCATAGAAACATAGAAATAACAGTTTTTGGTGATGAAATGTTTGCTGATTTAAGATACTGTCAAAACGAGGTTCTCTGGGTAACAGCAGAGGTAACTGAACTAGTAATAAAACTGAGTAATGCCTATTCAGATGTATACTGAGAGAGAAGTGATTAAAAAAATTTAGTTATTTAAAGATTCTCCTGTCTGGTTTTATGTTTGTAATTTGCCTGTAAAATTACAGGAGCAAGAGTACAGGATACCTTAAAAGTAAATATTTTTCTGGACTCCTTTTTGTTTGTAAGGATGAGATATCCCCTGTCCTGGGAGCATGTCTATCTTGTAATTCAAAACCTAAATAGTTGATTTTAGTTTCTGGATGCTGTCAAAAAACCCCTTCCTATTTGCTGCATAAAGTCATTGAAATGCAGTCTGTTACTGTGAAACCTGCTACATATCTAGAGCAGTTTACTTAGGAAGCTGCTGAGGTATTTATTTTTCTGCAAGGTGAGAGGTAAAGCTGATGTGATGGAAGTGAGTGGCTCCCTCGTTCTGAAACCTTAGACCAGTTTGTGCTAATTCACTGATGGATGTGCCTAAACACATTAATAAGGCTAAAATAGAAAGAGGCACCCAATGACGCATGCTGGGCTGGGGATAATGGACTAGCAGAGGGGTTTACTGAGGATCTGCTCCACTGGGAACAGAGCCTTTATATCCTAATTAGAGCCCTGTAAGCCTCCATTTAGTACTGGAAATCCAGTATCAGGTTTACTGAGCTGATTTTAATTAAAACTGATGTTAGCCTCAACTTCATCTGGGTTTCTGACCAAAATAAACTTGTGTAAGTAATGTGGGTGTGCGTATCTACATGTGTAAATACATATGTGCCTGTTGGAGAGCACTTGTGCTGGTGTTTGTGTTCTGTTGTGTTGAAATCTTCTGTAATTAAAAACAGATCATCCCTGTTTTTAAACTAGTAATTGTCTGACTTTGAAGGAAATACTGACAAGTTATTTTTACTTCTATGTTATCACCTGTCATGTTGAATCTAGTACCAGGTGAGGGCTCTGTGACCCTTATACTGGGAGACGTGGGAGGGACGTTTGTGCTTCCCTGGTCTATAAATAACCATCTTTGTGTAACCATTGCAGAACCAGGTGTCATGTTGTAGATGAACAGAGCACTACTACATATAGAGAGGACTGCAATATCTCAACAAAGGAAATAGGGTTAGGGTTTTTTTTTTTAGCTTGATTTTAGAAACTTGGTGTATCAACATAGATTTGAAAAAAGACTGCACTATAAAATCTGAGGAAAGACAGCTGTTTTTTAATTTCTAGTTAAGTAGAATGGAAAATTCTTAATTAGAAAATGCATTTTATATATTTCAGTATTTAAAGTGTGTGTGACGGATACCCACATGGCATTTAGGGGAAAAAAAAAAAAGGGAGAGAGAGAGGTAAAATAGTGGCATTTTGAAACAGAAGAATAAATCTGCAATTAGATTGTCTATATACCCTTAATTTTCCTCCTTTTCTCTTTGTGCATAGCCATTTCACTTTCATTTTCATGACTCTTTTTCTTCCCCTACAGAATGTGGCTTTTTTGGTAATGCTTGATAGATGATCTAGCTGTATAGGTGGTTCTGTAAAGATGTCTCATTCTTTCTTTTTTTGGCAGAGCTCTAACTTTATTTCCCACCTGCATTTCAATCCTGCACTAGATACAGAATTTTGTGTGGTTTTTAGCATTTTAATAGGGACTATTGACTATTTTATATAAGTGTTTAACAGATTATTTTTATCCTGTAGTGCCCTTAAAAAGATGAGATTTTGTTATTTGTATATTTCACTTTATAGCTAGACAACTCAAACTCAGGGCACTGCTGCTGAGTTACTCTGACTAGTTCTGGTTGATCTAGGTAGTGTACCAAGAGCTGTATAAGATGTTCTGCACTGTGCTTCCCAAATTGTCCTGAGAGAAGAAAATAGTTGTGCTATATTAAGACAGGATAGCTCTGACTTGCAGAGCATTCTGCTGTTCAGACATATCCTCAGAGACTATCTAAAATAGCAATATAGCTACACAACTTGAAAAATTCTGCTTCTCAAAGTGCTCAGTAATAGTATCACTATGTGTCGGGTCAGATCCATTCTACTTCTATTGCAAATATCAATCTGAGCAAAAAAAAAAAATCAAAACTTAAACCCCAGGGAAATCATATCAGAACATTCAGTTAGAAAACAGCAAAAACCAGGTATTGCTTAGGATAAACTTGGCTTAAACTTTGTGTCCCAGAGAGGTCCCATGCAGTTAAAGCTGCCTACTGTGCTGTCCAACTCCTGAGCTCTTGCAGCAGCATCCTGGGCACACAGACTCTGCTGTCTTCGGGGGAGACAGGAATCCCAGCACAGGTTCCCCAGGAGCAGGGAGCTGTGTAATGGGCTTCTCCCAGTTACCCAGTAAGAAATACTGGGGTTAGATGTGCAATATCGAATGTTCCTCTCTCCTGCATTAGCGCCTTACTTGATAATTCAAAAGCCTGCATTGACCCACTGGGCAACCACAACACTGGGGTAGATGTCCATGCTCTGTCCTTCACGTAATTCTTGTTATTTCAAAGGAGAACCATGGGTAAAGGCTGATGTCTCACATATCAGAGTGGCAACTTTCCTGGGGAAACACGAGCTCCCTTCCTGCAATCAACCTAAATAATAAACCTAGCGCAAACTCCAACAATTAACAGCTCAAAGGCAGAGCTGCTAGTTACTCTGTTCTTGCTGTGTGTTAATGGTTGTGCAAACAGCTAGCTTAAACCACCTTTAATTTATTTGAAGGGTAAGCTTCCTCTCTTAGGAAGCCTACCCTTAGAATGCGTTGGGGTGGAGGTGAGGTTCTGGTGGTGCTGCCTCCTGAGAGACAGCTTTCAACAGGCAGGAGACCTGTTGATTATCACCTCTTAGCTGGAGACTGCTGCATATCACATCAGATTTTCACTCTACTCAGTGTCCTGCCAGTGCAAAGGGAGTGGAGAGATCATTAATTTGCCTTTTCCCTCTAGAGAGAGAAGTTCTTACAGCCTGCTCCAGTCAGCAAATGGCGACGTGCAAACAGCACAGGAGAGGCTCGCTAGGCCCTGGGCACAGGCTTGGCCCAACAACCTGTGTCAACATGCCTTTAGTCTTTCACACAGAGGGAAAATATCTCACATGGAAGCTGTGGGGTGCTGACCCATAGCTCTCTCCTTTCCTGGGTCTTCAGGAATCACTGGTCAATGACTTTAGCAAGAACTGTGTAAAAGGGCAAGGAGAGAATTCGTATCTGAGGAAGTGTTCAGCTTCTATAATCAAGAGAAAGACTTGCAGTTTCCTTCCTCACTCATGCAAAACTTCCTAACTCAGTAAAAACACAAGGAAGTATTCCTTCAGGTGACAGTCTCCAACTGAGCATGGGTAATGTGGAATTTGGAAAAGAAAACTGTTTGACACAATGCTCTGGCTCCAGACTGCCTAGACCCTGCCTTAATTTACTCATGCTGAACTCCTCCGGTTGACAGCCAGGAGCCTGTAGCCCATAAATATTCTTATGGTCTAGTTAACATTTCTGGCAGCACTGCCAAGCAGTAAGCTCAAGGAGAGTCTCAGTCAGCTGTGGGTTAGGTGGGCCTTTTTCAGATAACAGAAACAGTGAAAAATGTATGTTGAAAGGAACCTCTGAAGGTCTTCTATGCCTGCATCTGCCTTAAAGAAGGTCTACTTTAGTGTATGATCAACAAATAGTTTTCTTATTGGCCCACTGAAAGCGTTGGTGTTTTTCTTGCACAATATTTAAGTGGTGCTACTCAGATCCATAATTCAACAGAAGATTGATCAGATGAGAGGAGTAAAATACACTTCTCTGGTCAAGTAGTATTTTCTCTGGCAAGTTCTGTTACCTATTTCTAAGACTGTGAGAGTGTTGATTCTAAGGTAGTAAAATTGTTAGTGACAGGGATTTTATCTGGGCAAAATAATTTTTCATTTTGTCCAGATTTTCTCTCCAGAAGATCTGTCTTAGCTGGCTCACTTGTTTTATTTGTTTTTTCTTCTCCCCTACACCTTGAAAATTGTGAGAGGCAAACAGCTGAGGAAAGGAACAGATTAAGTTATTTTTGCAACTGTGAGAAGCTAAGTACAGGATAATATAATAAAACCACTGGATAACCGGAATGGTAGGTTCTTCACTCGTTCCTAATCCAGAATGTGCAAAATCATGGTTTAAGTGGAGTTGTAGTCAGTCTCTGGTAAAGTCATTGGGAGCTGAAGGGGCTGAAGCCTCCCTCTTGATATGAAATCAGTTCTGAAATGGCTTAGGAAGAAGAAAATCTGTTTTGATTTACTGCAGTATACATCATGCCTGTAAAAATGGTCCTGAAATGTATTTTTCAGAATGCATTTTCATAAGACACCAGCATGTACAGACTTTTTTACAGGGGGCTGCAAGGCATATGGGTAGTATGGAACTCTAAAACTCTGAAACTTGTTTCTGAGTCTTGTTTTAAAAAACATATAATAACATAATGTAATAATCTGGACTCCATTACAAATTGATACACCTCAGGTAACTTTATGAACTACATTAGAGTAATTGGCTATATATTGTTAAAAAGACTAGCTTGTGGACTAATATCTTTAATGTTCATTTATTGAAAGGCCTGGAAGAATTTTATCTATGTGATATGGATCTGCTACATCCAAGATCAAAGCTAGCTTGCTGTGCTAGATCAACCTAATTAGAGTACAGTATTTTTTATGATTATTAGATTATATATCCAGTTTATTTTACATAATAATAATAATAATCATCGGTAGATTTTGAATGTTATAGTATGGTATTTTGGGGTTTATATTGTAGGGCTCCAGCAGATGGCAGAGGAGACAGACTTTGTATAGGTGAAGGTCTCAGGTACCCTATTAAATTAGTACAAGAAAATAAGTTTTATTTGAGCTTCAGCAAACCTGCCAGTTTCCCTTCATTTCACTCAAGTGGAACTAGTGTGTAGGGTTTATGAGGGCTCACATGCCCTTCATGGTTTTTGGATCTTAGTTTGTGAAAATAAAACATACTGTAAGAAGGGTTGCCCATTTGGGATCTGGAAAGATTACAAAGGTCTTTTCTCCTGTAAATTTCAGTCACTGATTTTAGATTCAGCACCTGAAGGAAAAATAGCCTATGGGGACAGTCCTGCTCTCTAACTTAAAAAAAAATATTTCATAAAAGAAGCATAAACATAAGGGGCTATAATGTTTGTAGGCAGGAGCCAAGGCCTGTCTCTGTTCTCATTTAAATCACAGTAAACCCCAAATAATAAAACTGACATAGTCCATATGCATTATTAAGAGACTCCATTTGGTCAAGATGCCCTGTCTAATTCCATAGAACACTGAATAAAGCAGCTGTAGAAATCTCTAGATAAGTTAGAAATTGCCATGTAAATTAGTAACCCGTTCAGAGCCCTAGGTAAAAGTTAGAAAAGCAAAGTATTTTTCCTCTTTTGAAATGGGTTTGTAACATGCTCTGTGCTCACCTGAATGAGAACTCCAAACCTCTCACCTGTAGGGAGAACAGCACAGACAGAAGTGTAAACATAAACAAGTGTGAACATACAGCTTGGGAATTGTGGTCTAAATTCTCTGAACCTTAGTGGGAGGAGATGTGAATAAAAGGAGAACATAGAGGGAAAAGAAAAAATATTGCAACAATCATCGTATTTTTCTGGAAGAACCATTTGTCAGTGAGGTAAGAGAATCCATATTAGGTCATGCTGATATGAGAATTTGCATCCTCAATAATATCTCAATATCCCTGGTATAACTCCACTTTCTCACTTAACATCCTCACGTAAATAATTATAAATGGTTCTGGATCTCCTGTGATCTCTTTTGCAAAGCAACATGTGTGACTGCAGCAGTGTTTTTCTGGAGGGCGCTCTCTTCCCAGAGAAGTTATTTTTCTCATCAGCTTGACAGCTAAGTTAGCAAGTTTGTGCCTGGGAGATTCTGTGCTACTTTAAAAAGAGAACAACAGAGCAACTCTGTTGAATTCTTTCAGGGACCATGAACAGCCATAGTTAAACATGAAATGCTGTTCAGGAGAACAGAATTGCTCCCCCTTATGTCGAGAGCTGAAATTAGTTTTCTCATTTTATGCTATTGGTAGGATCTCTGAAATAAGTTAACTTTGACTGAACAAAGAGGGGAGTAACTTTTTCTGATGCATGCTGCACAAACAAGGCAGAGCTTGCCTTGTTTACTGAGGCCTTACATTGTAGTAGCCTTACATTGATGGAGAATTCCTGGCAATATTTATCTGAGGAAATTGTTGTGCTGCTGGTAACCATATAGTGAAAAAAGAACATATGCATAAGTGAAAAATTTAGCTGAAGGAACTACAGCTGTCACCTTCCTCAATAACATAATACCTTAAACTATTTCAAGTCTTTTCTCTGTTAATTCTGATAAACTTGTTAGCCTTTATTCAGTTAGTAAAACCATTTGTGAGGAACTTTGTTGCATGTTCTCAGTGGGGAATTGCTATCTATCCACTGTAGGATGCCAGGTGTTCATCAAAGATCCTTTGGACAGTAGATGCCATCAGCCTTTCTGAGCTGCTCTAAAGATGCATCTGTCTTATTTATCTACTGCTATGTCTAATCTTCATTCATGTTTCAGTCTAAGCAATCAAATAATTTGTCATGTGAGTAAATGAAATTAAATGGCTTTTTGTCTAGGTCATTTCACAGTTACCATATTTACCTACATCTTTTGCAATGTTTTAGGATCAAGGGAAGCCTCTGGAAGTTTTAACAGTCATGTATTTTTGTGGTATTATTGACTGGGATTGTGAAAAATGTGAGTTTACTTTATAGTTACATGTATTACGTCCGAGAACATAGATCCAAAATCCACAGTTTTTCAGTTCTTCAGAGAATTCAGTCCACAATGAACAATGACAAAAGTTCCTGAATTCTACGCAGGAGTTTTGCACATTATAGGAGAATATACTAATGGATGAGTAACGGAATGCTTGGCAGTGTTTCTGAGGATACCTGTTAAACAGAAATTTTTAGCTGCACCAAAACTAATTAGGCATTTTTAGTAAGACAATAATCATGTCAGAGCCAGCAGATAACATACTTACTTGTAATCAGCTTTCACTAATCACAGGAGTTAAAATTAGTTATTAGTATTGAATCACAACTTTCCATAAGTAGCAGTCTAAATCTAATTACCCTAAGTTACTTTACTTTCCACTTAATACTTTATTGTTGTCCACAAAGGTTTTGGTGAACCAGAGACTATTTATACCTGAGTTGATGATGTGCTGTCTTTTTCTTCAGTATATTTGTCCAATTGATGTGGACTGATCAGATACTAATTCAGATACTGATTTTGCAGCTGGGAAGTTCATGACTCTCATTAGGGTGAAGTCTGGTATCTTGATTAATCATTTGATGTATTTTTAGGTTTCAAATTTGTGTAAACTGATGTGACCTTCTAAATTCAGTGAAACTCATATCTACATTTGTAGGAAAAGAGGATTAAGCAAGAAGGGGAGGAAAAAAATAGTATTAAAGTAGCCTTTAAAAAAAATATAACCCAATTTTATTTCAGCAATGTATTTAATTTTTAAAATATTAAGGTGCCACAGTTTAAGAGAGTATGTCACCTTCTACCAGGTGCCTGTTGTCTTCAATAATACTGTGATTGTGAAGTTTTTAGAATAGCAGAACTGAAGTCAGTGGAAATAGAATTAGACCAATGCTGAAGTCTTCTGAAAATTCTGTCCTAAAAATACTTGTGATGTCTTATAAGTTCATTCATGTGGTGAGGTCATACACTTGAACTTGAACTCAGCGCTCAATGCCTTTAGCTCTCTAACTGGATTGCTCACATTGTATTGGAGAGCTCACAGAAGAGGCTGCCTGCAGGAGCTGTGGGTCTCCAGCACATGCACACACACAGCCCCAGGACAGGTGGCTCACGGAGAAGTCTCTGTACCTGCAGTGTAGAGACACCAGCGTGAAAGGCTCAGGACCCTGGGCTGTGCTGTCCCTGCCAGCACCTGGTGCCCAGCTGTAGTGATGGAGGCAGCTGTGCTGTTGGGTGCTGCAGCATGTGTTGGACTCCAAGTGGCATCCAAAGCCTGTAGTTCTAGGGAATGGAGTAAAAATAGATCTGCTGCCAAGTCTATGTTGGGGGTAGAAACCAGCTCCAGGCCATTTAACTTTGGTGATTCTGGAGCAAAATCAAGATCCCCAGTGTGTAACAGAGCCATGACCTTGCATACTTCTGCTCCTGACAGATTTAGACAAAATGAACAGGTCTAGCTCAGACTCTGAGGGGTGGTGGGGTGAAGGACATGACAGCATTACTGAGGTTTTCAGTCTTCTCCTACCCTTCCTCTAATCTACATCATTTTAAAATAACTTTGTATGAATTTGTAGTTCTGGCAGACACTGCACAATTTGTCCCTAGATTTTGCAATGCTATAAGGTAAATAAAACGGTTTTCTGGCTCTTAGGATGGCTTTAGTGAATATATGCTGCAGAAAACCTAGAAAGAAATATGGACTTTAAAAAAAAATGAATTTTCTCTCCCAAAATGGAATTGTGTATTGAAGTTCCAAAACAATTTTTTCCCTAAGTATTTAATGGAAATTTGTTTGGTAATGTTTTGTGGTTGTTTTTTTTCCCCCCCTCCAAAAAGCAGTGTGTACTCTATATTTGAAAATTACTGGTTACAGCATTTCTATAAAAGAAAGTTAATATTGCTCGTAAGTTGTGAGAACAGATTCCCTGCCTCAGTTCAGAAAATTGCTGAGCTTTTCTCCTCCAGTCTTTGTGGACTTGTACATGAAGTTGTATTACTGTAAGATAGCAAGCTCTGATCCCCACACATAGGTTACAAAAGCATTCTTCAAACCAGCTCAGGAAAAGTGATTATCCATGTGGCAATTTCTTCACTGAAGTGCAGAGGGTCTGGGTTTAGGTCTGTAGAGCAAAATGTGAACTTAGCCTGAATTTAGACCTCTGAGAGATTGTTGTTTGGCTTGAGATTGTTCTGGTTTAACTGATGCCCATGGTGCCCATGTCTGCTCTACAGGACACTGTGCTGGTTGAAGGCGACTTTATCTGCACCAGAGGCTTGTTACTTTCCATCTGGGGCTCATTATTTCCAAAACTTTGCCAGATTAAGAGCTTGTGCAACTTCTGCACCAAAGGCCAAAGCACCAAAGCATTCCAGTAGATCATCTGACTATTGTGCTGTCCTCAGATGAAAATACCTTCTGCTAGGAGAGTTCTGCAGACTGTGGGCACCAGCGGCTGGATCGCAGTGTGAGCACCAATACATCAATGCCAGCAGGAGCTACATGTGGCCAGGTAGTCTATTCATGGCTTGAATTTATTAGCTATGTGTTTAAATTCACCAAAAGAGTCTGCTTAAATAAACCTGTCTGTGGTTGACCCACCATCATAAATTACTTACAAAATAAAGTATAAAACCCATGAACTTGTAAGTGTAGATCTCAGGCATAAGTCTTGCGTGGAAAGGTGTTCAGGTGATTTCCTGACTCATGTGGGGCACCACAAAGATGGAGGATCTCAGCGTGAGAACAAAGGACCATTCATGCATGGGGTGTCTCAATAAGTTCTGTCCTCTCCACAGAAGTTTTATTTTTCCCATTAAAAAAAAAAAAAGTCAGTTGCAGCAGGTTGCCAAGAGTGTGTCCAGTCAGGTTTTGAGTATCTCCCTAGATGTAGAATACACCAGCTGTCTTACTGTTCTAGTGTTTGATCACCTTTGCAGTATATGGGGGATATTTTTTTTTTCTTATTTCTAGACAGAATTGGCTGCCTTTCAATTTGTCCTCATTGTCCTTTCACTAAGCAGCACTGGGAAGACTGTCTCCTTCCTTACTAAGATATTTATACATGTTCACAAGATCTTCCTAATCCTTCTTTTTCTCCAGACTAAACATTCCCTCCCAGCTCTTTCAGCCTCTTTTTGAATGACAGATGTGCTACTATGTGACCCAAACTGTACTTGTAGATAGCAGACAGTCCCTTTTAATCAGCTACTAGGTAATAGGGTTTTACCTAAACTCTTCTTAAAAGGACTTGCTATTTAAGACTATTTAATTCAGTCAAAATAAACTACATTCTTTGAAGAGTTGAAAAAGAAGAGTCCTTGTGCTATTATTTCTGTCAAGGTTTTTTTATTTTTATTTTATTTATTCTGGTGGTTTTTTTGGTTGGTTTTTTTCAATTATTTTATTTATTTTTTTATTTGCTTAATTATTTTATTTAGTTTTATTTAGTTTAGTTTTTTTAGTTTTTACTGTTGGTAAAAATCTGCACTAAGCAGGAGAAAATTGTACATGTTTTGCTAGTCCTTACTCTTCATTCCTGGAAAAGTGTGAGAGAATCTTTCATTGCTCAGTCCTGACTTCATAGTCCAGTTAAGGAAATGCATGAGAGACCGTGAAGGCACCCAGAATAAAAGTAATGAGTCAGTCCCCAAAACTCAGTAAGCTCAGAAGCTATTTACTGAATAATTATATGTTGTTTGAGTATCTTTAGGACAGTCCTATGTTTGCCTTCTTATTTTAGGCTGAAGATTTATGTCATGCTCTCAAGCATTCATTTGAACTTGTGAGATAAAAGTAATTATACATGTTACAAACAAAATTTTTAAGCATTTCATTTTTAATTTCCATATATATATATATATATATATATATATATATATGCATATATACATAGAGATAGTATGCAAGGAATCCGTGATAAGCTTGTATAATATTAAGTACTGCATGAGGGATGCAAAAGATGGAATAACCAAAGTAATTGTTTTGCTTCAAGATTATTATTCATGGAAAAATAATTTTGTGGAAATTGTCTCCTCTTTAGATTCAGTAATCCACTGAGTACAACTTTGTGGATTTTATTCTTTGAGAAAATTTTGTTTACTTTCAAGTATCTTAGATTTGATTATATACAGGTGTATATGAGGCATAATTTATTTATATTATATTATATTATAATTTATTTAAATTATATTATGATTTATTCTGCCAAACTCAGTAGTACAACTCTGAGCAGAATAAAACCAAATGATTTCTCTGTCATAATGTGCACTTACATCTCCTTATCTCACCTCAGAATATTACAAACCATTACGACCTTTTAGAGAGGTAATTCTTTACTAACACCCAGTAGAAAGTCAACAAGTCCCTGAATTACATTTAAGAGATTACAAAGGTATCTTTTTGGTTTGCTTTGGTATTTAATATTTTCCCTGTAATTATTTTGCAGCAGATGTAAGCATCCTACTCAAGCAACTACTTTTCTGGGTAGAATGTAAATACATGATTCATTGTCCCTGTGGAGCCTCCAGCACAATCCTTTAATAGCATCACATCTAATTATTAGTATAATGTTATGGTGACATATTTTTCCTTTTGTTGGTTGGGGATGCCATTGAATTAATGGGGATGGCTCACTTAGCAAAACCTGTTAAAAATTAACTTACTTTGTCTTAAGGCACAGCTTATCTAAAAGGTGACACTGCAAACACTTGATTCAGATTAGATTAGATTTATTACATTTGTGAGGTTTTGAAACTCTAGAAGAATAAAACCTATTTACATACAGATTGAACCAACCAAATACAGCTGTATTTCAGTGAAAAAAACATCTTCCTTTCTTTTTCTTGATTTACACACACACACACACAAACACACACACAGGCATATATATACATGTGTCTATATATTTATATATATTTAAGACTTTCAATTTTTATCAGACTGTAAATATTTGGTCATCAGCTGAAATACTTTTTTTTTTCTTTTTTTTTTTTAATGTGCTATGCATCTGATTTTTTGGTTCTACCAGATTTTGCTAAATGTAGACCTGTCCAGAGCCCACTGGGAGCAATGAAATAGGGGAGGTGGGAGTGGACATTCCCTAATGGACTAATAATCTATGGAAAGGAGCTGCTCCTGTGTTTGAAGGCAGAATTAATAAGTCAATATGCTGATCCTTAAACTTTTTAGTGTGGGAAGGACAATTACTGTGTTCATATATTTAATTTACCTCTGTCTATGATTTTCATCTGGACACAACTTCAGCTTATTGAAGGATGCTTTTGAGTTCTCAAGCTCTCCTTATTAGGTGAGATTCATTAGTATTGTGTTTTCAGGTGGGTGTTTTTCCATATAATCTCTCTACAGCCTCTGAGGATTTAGCACTTTCTAGTGTCTCATTTCTGTTTCAGCTGTTCTTATCCTTTAACATAAATATCACTTTGGAAAAAGAAAAGGGGAGAGGGAGAAAAAACCAAATCTACCTTGTTGCCTTTGGCAGTAGTGTAGTTGGATCAGGTCCAGCCAGGACCTGGCTGCTCAGATCAGACAATTACTGTTTGTAGTTATATCTGCTTTTGTGAAGTTGTGGACTATCAGACTTTATATGTCTGTGTTTGCAAAAGCCACAGCTTTTATGTTTAAGAATTCATAATATCCTTACATGGTGCTCTTCAACAAGGGATTTCCCTGCAATGAAACTGTTCATATTTGCAAGCAACAGTGGGACATTTTTATGAGAGGTGAACTCTTAGATGACTTGGATGAAAGATGGGTTTTTTGATAACACAAGTTTAAATGGTGCAGTGATAGCTCCTCCATTTGCAGCTATGCTGCATATTATGCAGGGCTGAGAAAATAAGTAGTGTATAGAAGAAATGGCAGAAATATTTGATTCATGTTATCGTTAGAGATGGTGAAAGACATAAAATTCAGCAGATGAGTCAAATGGTGGGCAATCTGTATATCCACTGCTTGGTTTTAGAGGCCCTTTTCATATATCTGGATGGGGAATTGTAAATTGGCTGCATTGTAAAAATATGAAGAGCTAGCTCTGTGGTCTGGCAGGTGTTGTAGGTCTTTGTTACGTTTTTCCAGTTTCAGGGATCCACCTGGTACTGAACCCATGATACTGAGGTTTGGTCACTGGCATTCTGCATGCAAGGTGATTTCCTTGGCTTTCACCATACATTGCACCTCCAAGTCTTGTGTAGCCAGGCATGTAACCAGACCTGAAGGCCAGGCTGCAGTGCTTTTACCTCAGTGGGTATCACAGCTCGAGCCCTTGGTGCTGGGTGCGTGGTCACTTTTTATGGCTTGAGTCTATACTGCAGAAAAGTTTGGATATAATTTTAAGGAAATAATATGTAGTTGGAAATGTGTTGTTTTCTTATAACAAAGGAGCATTGTGCCATTGTGTTTGTGTTATATTTTCTTATAGTAAGAGGTTGATTATACCTGACACAAACAGCTGTTTTACCCAGATGCACATTTTCCATATGGAATCCTTTGTGGGACTCCAAGGCAGCCCTGCTGAGAAGGACTTGGGGGTGGCTGGTGGATGAGAGGCTGGACATGACCCTGCAAGGTGCACTCACAGCCCAGGAAGCCAGAGGTGTCCTGGGCTGCGCCAAGAGCAGCGTGGGCAGCGGGGCCAGGGAGGGGATTCTGTTCCTCTGCTCTGCTCTGGAGACACCCCACCTGCAGGGCTGCATCAGCTCTGGGGTCCTCAGCAAAGGAGGAATATGTACCAATTGGAGCAGGTCCAGAGGAGGACCAACAGGATGACTAGAGGGATTCAGCACCTCTTGTGTGAGGAAAGGATGAGACAATTGAGATTGTTCAGCCTGAAGAGGAGAAGGGTGCGAGGAGGCCTAGCTGTGGCCTTCCAGTACCTGCAGGGTACAGGAAGGTTGGAGAGGGACTTTGTGCAAGAGCATGTAGTGAAAGCACAAGGAGGAATAGCTTCACACTGAAAGAAGGGGTTTAGAGATTAGATATTAGGATGAAATTTTCACTCTGAGGATGGTGATGTGCTGGAACAGGTTGCCCTGAAAACTTGTGAATGCCACATCCCTGGGTTACTTGGGGCTCTGAGGAACCTGGTCCAGTGTACCTGGTCCAGGAACCTGTGTGTCTGCCCATGACAGGGGGGTTGGAACTAGATGATCTTTAAGGTCCCTTCCAACCCAAACCATTCTGTGATTCTGTGATTTTGAAATGCCATAACATGGTAAAATCAGGCTCATAAATGCCTTCTACTTAGTTTTAATAATAAATTGTCAAGTTGGGTTTTAGTGGTTTTGATAAGCTTCTGAAACAGTAAGAGATAATTCACTTTTTAAAAATTTATAACAGACCTGTTTATGCTGGCAGATTTTTATTGAAGCAGTAATTCAACTAACAATTGCACTGTCAACTCTTATCTGTAGGTAGAAAAACAAAAGCAGACATTTGTATTGAACACATATTTCATTGCTAAGTGTTATGGGAATTTTAATTTGTAACCTCTCAAAGGAAATAAATAACTTTTTTTCTCTTTCTGTTTAATGATTCCCCCCCTCCCAATCAATCAATTTTTCCCTTTGGCATCAATTTTATTTTATTTTTGGAGCTATCAATTGTAGGTGGCAGCAGGCAATTTCCTATGGATTTGACTGATGTGAAGTCTTAATCCTTCTAGTCAAATTACAAGTGCGGGGAGGAGACTGAAGAATTTGCACCTTTTCCTTTGGAAAGCTCAAATAGTATTTGATACTTGACTCCATCTTGTCTGTACCACTTTTAAGCTGGAATAGAAACATCTCCACCAAAGCTTCTCTCCTGCAGATTCTTTTTCCCTAGCAGTGAACACCATGAGCTCAGATAAATTCCCAGCACTAGTACAAGGAGCTTTATAGTATGAGTGAAAGCTCAGATCTTGCCATAGCTGTGAGCCCCATCCTTTGAGAATATATTTCATATAATATATCTTTATGAAATATGTATTTGGATAATTAAGTTTGTTGATTTTTCAAGTTCTCCTACTTTGTCTGTATTGCAACAACTTTCAGCACTTCTCACTATTCACTGTGATAACTGTTATCATAAATGTTCACTAAAGTAAAATAAAATAGGGAAGATGTCTCCTGATTTTTTCACGGGACCTTGAGCTGTGAGACAGACATATACTTCCCTTGGCTGTATTTTCTATGTGCTCTTTTGGATGGGATGCCAGGGTGGACTCCAGAGCTGCTTGAGCCAGGAAAGTCCAGTGGCTCTACGGGGAAAACCAGCTCAACCATGTACTTTACTTTATTGAGAAGTACAGGATACAGTTGCAACTGTCACAGTCTCTCCTGGAAGTCAGACGTTTTGAGCTTTGCACATCTAATGTTCAGCTTCTTGTCAGAATGTCTGTAATAATTACATTTGAAAGGTTTCGATGCTCTGTAATCTAAAGTAAACAAACTTTATAAAAAGAGTGATGCTAAGATGTGTTGCACTCTTATATATGGTAGAAATGCTGTCTGTCATAAATGTTCCATCAGTATATGTTTTTAAAAGAAATTTCATGCTGCATGCAACCACACATCCCCACTTAAACATAAGTAAATAAAATTGCTTTCCATACAACTGTAGACAATTTAATTAGCTTTAAAATGCATACTGTTAAAGATTTAAATTTAGTGAAATATCAATCTTCCTCGATTAATGATGTTATGGTTATGAATTAGTATATTTATTTTTAATCTGCTGTATTGATCATATTGAGTAATTTGCAAATGGGATTAGTTACTGAGCTGTGAAAATTTCTACTTGAAGTGGAAAGACAACAGAAAATAATTCAAACAATTGGAAAGCAGCTGGGATTAGGAATTGTTTTGTTAGTTTTGTAGTTTTGACTTTGTTATTTTTTTCATATTCCAGTGTTTCCCCCTCCCTCCCCTTTCCTTTTGTGCTCTGGGATAATTTAGAAATAGCTAGTGATCTCATCGATCCTGTCAGGTGGTATAGTGAAGTAAATAAGGTCATTTAAGGCTTATCTTTAATATGCAATGTCATTATTTTTTCTGTGGGTCCAATCTGCAGGGCTTAATATAATTTGAAGCAGGTTTAGTCCTGTCAGCCACTGGCTTAGATTTTGAAGAGAACTTAAAAAACTAAGAGTACGTTAGTCTTTAGAAAAACATTCCCCAAGTATTATATATAAATGGATAGCACTAATCCTGTCACTTTCTACTCTATTTTTCCACAGTACCTGTTCAAAATCGATCTCTGTTTCTTTTCTTCCTTTGTTTTTTGTGGGGTTTTTTTTGTTTTTTTTTTGGAGGGGATGTTTTTTTTTTTTTTTTTTTTATTTTACTGCGTTTGATTTGCTATTCTGCATGCATAATCTGTATATTGCTGAGAACCCTCAAACTCCATTTTCACCTCTTGGAAGGCACTCAGCATTTCTCAAGGTTAGACTCAGTGTTAAAATCATCACAGTTGAGATTTGTTTCTAATTTTAGATGTGACACCATCTTTTGTGACATGATGTGACCATATTTGTGAGGAAGACGATAGGATTGCAAGAGTCATATCTCTAGCCTTGTATTTAACATAAAAACAACAAAGATGGGGAAATCTCAAAAGAGGTGATTTTACTGGCCTACTGTCTCTACATTCTCATATAAATAAGAGAATACAAAGCAATCCATGAACTTTTGCAACTAAACTGTCAGGATTTTGTTAAAACAAGGATAGAGTGGAAAATCGACATAATAGTTATTAATATATGGAAATATGGAAAACAAGGGGACAGCTGGCTTGATGCCAGGTTTAATGATGACGCTTTTCAAACCAGCTCCACTCGTGTATTTGTAGAGCTCACAAAGGAGATCTTACAGCTGAAGGCAATGGTACACTCTAGGCATGACCCAACCTTCACTGCATACCTCTAACATTAACTCACTACGGTTATTTTAAGCTTTTCTTTTAATATAACCTAGTAATTTCTTTGCTATTTTTTGCTTAGTTGGTATAAAGCACCTGTAAACACCAGGGCTTAACGTCCTGGTAGGATGATGGACCTCACTCCCTTCTGTTATTGTTACTTCTAGAAAGTTTATTTTATCATGAAAACAGACTGAGTCACTCAGATGAGCTTTTTTTTTTTAAAAAAAAACTTGCTTGCTGATGTTATACCTTCTCCTTAACTAGTTTAAGTTTCTATTGAATTGATAATTATCAGTATTCAGCTAATAAAGGAAGACTGGTGCCAGACTTGTAGGTCCATGGATGTCAAGTTCTGTGAGCTCTTTTCAGTCATGGGTGAGTGAAAGTGCAAAGTTAAAAGTTGCTTCAAAATAGTCTCCTATTGTCTCCATAGTACCATCCATGCACATTGTTCTTAAAGTAAAAAATAGAAAGTGCCCTTCCACAAGAACACACTCTTGAAATGAAAATGTAAGGATTTATTAGATTTAGATAGGAAAGTTTCTGTAGGGAACTGAAGAAATCGTTGGAATTTAGACACTTAGATATGTTGAGAAAGCCTTGCTGTATGCTTTGCAAGCTCATCCTGTTTGGTGACGTTGAACATATTCTTTTAAGTCATTGTATCTTGTTCAGTCTCAGACTGATAAACAATGTGGTTTTTCCCAGAGTGCCATTTTTCTGTGTTTGTTTTTCTAGCAGACTTCCAAGTTGCACAGTAACTATCCCTCTTCTTCAACCACCTTCCACTCCTCCTTTTCTATTCAGGGTGCAACTCCCTTTCTGTGCACAGTGGAAAGACTGTTTTCTGTTCCGTAATAAAAAGCCTACCTTTGTTTCACATTTGCCAAAGATACGGTTTTATACCTCTCTGTTTTCCATATAACAAATGCTCAAGTTGCCTCTGGAGAGTTTACAAATGGTGAAAATTAAGTATACAAGCCCTTTAGTATATTGTCAGTGTTCTTACATCTGCTTCGACATGATGAGTCAAAAGGAAATTATGCTTTTGGATGCTTTCCCTTTCAGTTGGAATTGCATCAATTTATCACATGAAAATGCTGAATTCAAGAATCACCTCTGTTATTTAAGTGGCAAAACAAGATAGGACTCTACCAGTTTGTTGGCTTTTAAAGCACTAGACATTTCCAAGGGGAAAGAGACACAAGATTAAGAGCAATGAAATTTAAAATGTAAATTTTTGGATGCTATAAACACCATTATCCTCTCCAAAAAAAAAAAGGAATGGGATGTGACAAAATTCTCTGTGTTTGAAGTTTACGTTGAATTTAAGGACTCAGAGGGAGAATTTCAGTAGTTGAGACAACAAATCCTGCAGCATCTCTATAGACAGGAAAGATGAAAGTTTACAAGTACAATAGGAAAACAAGCAGTAAAAAACATATTTTGAATTAGATCTGATTAAGAATGTTTGGGCTGTTAATAACTAAAGAAATTGCAGTGCACAATATCTATTGAAGGATCAAAGAGGAAGAAGCAAATGTGTGAAATATAGTGATAAATACAGACTGATGAAGATAAAAACAAAAAATCAGTGATCAGAAGCTTCTGGGAGAAGAGATTGTGGAACACTGTGCAGAAACTATAGAAAGTAAATACAAAAGAAAAAACTGTAAATAAAATAGAAAAAAAAAAGTAAATGAGAGAGGCATTCATCTATGCATGAAGAGAACGACAGAGCTCATAAATGTGTGATATTAGCCAGTTTTAAAGGAATGCTTTGCATCTCTTTTTGAGATCAATATTCAGCAGAGATTATGGCAGTTAAAACCTTGTGAATTCTGAATTAGTGGGTTTGGAATAAATAGGAATTCTTATGATTACAAGATATTTTTGTAGTTGGTAGCAGACCAGTGGAAGAACTTTACTTGCAGAAGGGCAGGTTGTTGGTGAATCTATAAAATACGTGGAAGAAAGGAGCTGACAGTGCAGGAAAGGAGCAATGACAATGGTATTTGTAGAGCTCATAAAGGAGATCTTACAGCTGAAGGCAATGGTTCAATGACAGTACATACAATGACAGTACGAAGACACAACCACTTTTTTTATCTGATGGGAGGCACTTTATCATCACAACATGCTTCTTCCAAGTAATTTTTTCAGCCTGGTTGGAAATATCTTGGCTGTATGTATAAACTTTGTCATATAGGCAAGAACCGTATTACCTGGTAATGCCAGTGATTTTCTGAGCAAAAGAGCTCAAATCCTTATATTGACCTATGGAGGAAATTTTTAATCTTTAAAAAAAAAAACTTTATTTTTTTAAAAAAAGTTTTTATCCTTTGGGAGGCCTTCACAAACACAAGAATAGCATGGGAGAAACCTCAGAAGTGTCTTTTGTCTGAGATTTTACTAAGTGAAGCATGGAGGGGGTCACCATTTCAGCAGTGAATGACAAGGTGGAGTTAAAGGAGAAGAGCAGGACAGTTGTGTTTGTGTTTGAGGAAAGACCAGCACAAGGAAGGAAAACTGTAGAAGAGATGGTCCTCAGTTACTGTTTTTTCCCTTGGAAAACACCGTTCTTTTTGATGGGAGTAGTAAACAAAGAAGGAAAGAATTGCATTTATAAATGGGTCCCACAATACAAAGACTTCTGGTCAGTTTGAAAAGAACATATTATGGAAATATTTACCCTATTGGCAAATGAGGTTTCCAGACTCATGAGAAAGGTATCAAGAGGACTGGTTAATTTAATCTTGATGGGAGAAGAGACAATTTATCATGGTCAATCATTGTTTAAATATTCTTATTCCAAAAATAGACTGAAGCTATCTGACCATGCCAGGTCTGAGCTGGAGATGAAATAGAAGGAGCAGGGTGTGTATGGCCACAGCTTCAGCTTAATGAGAAGAAAGGTCCTTTAGTTGATCTCATTAACTTGTCAGTGTACAACAGATTGAACGGCAGAAATGTTTACTCAAAAGTATGCATGTGATTTTTAGGTTTTTTTGTTTGTTTTTTTCTTTTAATTCATCATCTTGGGCTAAAATTTATTATTTTTTTCTTTAGAACAAAGCGTTTAGTGTCTACATGAGTGAGATTTGCTGCTTGCCACAACTATTGCTACTCTCTCTTGTTTCTCCTTGTGAATGGAAATACCAGTAAGTTGTAAGCCTTGGAATCTAGAGACATAAAATTTTTTTTAGCTCTGTTTTTTTTTGCAAGTGGCAATGTTCTGTAGTTTACAGAACTACATAAAATGTTCTGAAGAGAAGGACAAGTTAAGGGAGCACAGGTAAAATCAGAAAGCTTTTGAAATATGAAAGCAAGCAGAGTCTCTTTGTGCTCATCTCTAGCTTTTGAAGAAAAAACATCTACTCTTGTGGTTTAGGGAGATCATATGCAATTTTATTTTGGAAATAATCAGCTATCTAAAGTAATTTAGGCTCTACAAAGCACTGACAGCCATGGGTAGCAATCAGTGTTGCCAATTCCCTGTGGAAGGATGAAGTTTACCAGTTGCTAACTGACTGTGTGCTATAGAAAATAGACTTTTTGGCAAAAGTGTTTTAGCATAAATAAAGTATATGTTCTCAACTTCCATGATGTCTGAGCACCCTTAAAGCACTTTCTAAACAATAATGTGCTTTAATAAACAGCATACTGCTGTTTATTCCCTTTGGACGGATGGGGAACTGAAACATAGGGAGTATGGGATCTCTGATCACTGAAAATCTGTGATCAGCAATTGCAATTCGAGACCACTCAATCCTAGTCCCCTAACAATTTTGGGTTTTTTTTAAACATTCATTAACCATCCCTCATGGGTACTTTTAAGAAATATATGATGAATACATAAATGGAAAAATGCCACATTATCTTTTTAAATGTTACCACAGGAAAAGTAGAAACCTGTAAGAAAAAAAAAAACAGTCAAAAAAAGTCCACTAGTGTTTTGTATGCATCTTGTAGCTATGTGAATGAAAAGCAAATTTTCTTCTTGGTACTGCCAGACTAAGACAGCTGAAGGTCTTGCTTTCTGCCAGTGAAAAATTACGTTGCTTCAAGTAGAGAAAAAAAATGTTACTTTGTCAAATATGGGAATTGGTCATCCATGAGAGAGAGAAATAGATTATTTCATGCTCCCAATGACAGTGAATGGCAGAAGCCATGTTCAGGCTGCTTTGCTGTGTTGCATGTGAAATCAGGTAATGATAATGCACTTTTCAAGATGACAAGGATTCAGCCCTCTTACAGAATGGGTAAAATAGTATCTTACCAAATCTTGCCTGCAAATTGAAAATTTTAAAACTACATTATTATTTAAATTTAATGATGGACAAAATTAATTCTCTTCAAGTCTGTGTGTTGAGCAGAATAGCACATAACAAGCCTTACTGTGTATCGTTTTTCTCTTCCAAAGACAATGAAAATAAATGTAAACCTTATCAAATGGGATGACCAAATTATATGGATTGTTTATCAGCCTCTCCTGTGATGCCAGCAGTGTTGAGACTGTCCCTTTGTCTGCTCAGTGCATAAATGGCACACTGATTGCTGCCTCCTCTGAGACAGGAAAATTACAGCCTGGTGGGGGAGTTTTGCACACAAGCATTTAAAGATGTGGAGGAAACCGGAATCCATTAGCTAGTCTAAGTCATAAGGTACCCTAAATTTCATCTGAATTTCTGTGAGAAATAAAGGCATCAGATGAAGTCAGGTAGAAATTGCCTAACCTAATATTCCTTTTTTTACATCATCAGAAAATAGTGTGTTCTGTATAGTAACTAATTAAAGAATACTGTTCTCCTTTTCAAAGGAAACCTGAACTGTTTCTTTAACTAATGCAAGTTAGGTCTATGCCAGCATGGCTACAAATTGTTAAAACCTTGAAGCTCTAAAAGAACCTGTTTGGAGTGCTAAGATTTTTTTTCCCCCCATAGTGGCCAAAATACTTTTGAGTGCTGTTGGCTTTATGCATATCTTTAAATGATGGTGGCTAGTTTAAGTGGTCAGTTATGTTGATTATATGTATTAATATATAAAATGGCATGACCATTTATATATTTATATATATCATTTATATAGACCACATATATGCGTATATATATATATATATATATTATGGCATGGCTATATAGGTTTTCTATGATTCATCAATGTCTTCAATATGCAAATCTTTTTGAATACCTGTCATATCAGTTAGTAAAAAGAGTTCTGTGTTGGTATAGCACTGTCAGGAGTCCTTTGAACTTCTGTCACTGTGCTTATGGTTTGACGAGGCAGAGGATCTCATAAGGATAAAAAGTTCTTGCTTTTCATGCTTGGGCTGTTGGGGGTCTTGCCTTTTTTGTCTCTGCTTTTTGAGCTGTACTGGAAAACTGATCTGATCTGATTTCCTTTCAAATGAATAAATACGTGTAAAATCTCGCCATCAGAACAAGCAAAGTAGCAGGAGCACATAAGGAACTCCATAACATGATGTTATCAGTGAAGCCTGTGTCCCATCCCACTAAACATCTTTCTACTGATCAGCAGTGCAGCAAGACTGCAACAATGGCTGTTTTGATTTAAATGTTCCAAAAATATGTTGTTTAGCACACATGGTCTTCTTTAGAGGATGGTCAGATTTAGGATTCTTGAGAAATGTCATGTCCTCGGATTCATGCATGAGAAACGCATTCTTTTCCAATTCCACTGGAGAAGAAATTACTGAAGAAGTTACCATGATCATTTGATCCAACCCTCCACAGATGCAGGTCACTCTGAAGGAGTTACATAGCCACTAATGGTCTACTGACCACCCCTGTCCTTTCCCTCTCCTTGCACTGCAGTCGTGTGCACAAACCCCTTTGTGGCATCCTGGGACAAGCTTGTGGTCTTTGGATCAGAAGGCCAAGTATCACAAAACAGCTGAGTTCCAGAAAAAGCGTGTGGGAAATGAAAGCACATCCCAAACTTGTTTGTTGGTGGTGCCTGCAGTGCTAAATAAGTTGGCAAAAAAATGGAATGGGAGCCATAGGACTGTAAAAGATTGACTGATGATATATTTCTGTTGGCAGCCATCCTGGTGTATTTCCAGCCCGACATTCTTTTTGGTAGGTATGCCTTGGAGATTTCCCCTTGCAAATATAGTTAGTTGCTCAACTTCTCAACTTATTCATTCTCTGTTGGGTCCCAGAATAGCATACTGTGTCTCTGAATTGCTGGAGGCTTTCTGCTGCATCTGAGAGGACACTAAATGAACAAAAGTACATGCAATGATTTAGGGCCCAAGTCAATAAATACTCGATCATCACATGTTTTAATCAGGACACTTGCTTATGTACCTTTTAGATTTTTTTTTTTGTTGTTGTTGTTTATGTCAGTGTACTTGTGCTTTAGTATTTCAGCTGTGATGTGTGACACCAATAGCTGAAAGTGCTTTAAATCTGTTCAAATTTTTATACACACACATGAGGTATTTTTATGAGAAATGTGCTTTGTATGCCTGTAAATTAGTGATTGGAAGAAAATTGTGTGATTAAATAGCTTACAATAGCATTTTATTTGAAGTTTCTAAATAAAACCAGCTCTGCTGTGTTACTTTAAGTAAATTATTCCTTAAATGCAAGGTTGTCACATTCATGTATAGTCCAAAAATGAAGACAAGCATTTCTTTAGAATGGTGAGCAAATTAATATTATAAAACATGAGGATGTTATTTTTAGAAGCATTCTTACTGGTAATTAAAATAAAAAATAAAGTTTGACCAAAATTAAGCCTGTTTCATCATACTGGTAATTAACTTACGTGGATTTTTTTCAGCCCTATTATTATTACAGCACATCTATTTTTATTTAAGGTGGTGCCCAAATTTGCTGCACCCCTTTTTCATATACCACAAAACCAGTCTCATGGCTTTAGTTATCATCCTTTGTCTTCTGAGATGTGGAAAGCTGCTAAGTCATGGCAGGTAAACCATTTGCTAACTGTATGTTCACTTTATAGTTGCCCAAGTTTTATGTCTCCACCTTTTTAGCTTTGCTTTTTTTCTCTGGAATTCTGGCAGAGCTAAGGAGAGAATATGGAGAAAAATATTAAAGATAATCTGGACTGTGATTTCTTTATTCATTCATGTGGACACAGTCCACATTTGATACATGCCACCTTGATCTGTCTAGCTTTTGTCCCCTGATACTTTTAGCCAAGACTGCCACTTATGCTGTGTATAGCATTATTTTGTGGGCTGCTGAAAGTGCACTCATTTTTTTCATAGACTAAACATTGCACTTCGTTTGGATTATATTCATATTTAAAAAAATATAAAAATCCAAATCTCTGTACTTCGTACTGAAATGTACTTAGCAGTTTATTTCATTGGCAAGTGCTTTAACAAGAGGGGAAGGGACTGGAAATTAAGTGCAGCCACAGCATGCACAGACTAGTCCATCTGTGACTGACAACTTGTGTGAGACCTGGCATGTGATAGTGCAGATACTCTGATTTGTTGACTGAAAAATATTGTTTTCCTGCCATTATCACCTGCCTTGCCACCCTGTTCTCTTGACTACCAACCAGCAAAGTATGAAATGCATAGATTACTGCTATGATATTTTTAGAACAGGCCTTGAGCCCAAGTTTGATCCAACATTTTGAATGGTCAGAAGCTGAAGGTCATAGAAAATAGTCTCTTCTCTGCTCATGGCATTGGGATTCCAGCACTAGCAGTTACTTTTCACTTACTACTTCTTTTTTGGACTGCCCTTTCCCAGCAGCAATTAGGGTTGAAGTTACTACAAGAGGTTTCCCCTCCCAGATTCCTTACAAGACATAAATATATCTGATTGAAGTGGATTAGAATGGGAGTATTGTCTGAACATGGATTCACTGTATCATCTTCTTGCTTCCCCAGGTTTCTAATGCAAATTATCAGTTCTGAACTATGCAATTTTTTAGCCATTGCACAGTGCTTTGAGGCTCAGAAGAATCTGGCAAGTTTTTTTGTGACCAGTTCTCATTCTAGGAATCTAGGGCTTGGGATCAGCCTTGTCCCTTTGTCCTAGAGAGCTCTAGCACCCGCATCTTTCTCCTTTAAGCCAGAGATGGGACAGATGAGGGACATGTGGAAGCAGCAGCTGCAGCTGCCCACGTCTGCCTGCTGAGGTGTGACTTTGCTGGGCATTTGCTGTGGCTTTCCTCTCAATTTGTTCCTTCCCTTCTGTGGGATCAAGTGCCTAGCAAATTGAACACTGCAAGATTTGGCTCAATCAGCTTGAAGGATGGGTAAAAGCCTTCTTAGAGCTGGTTTGGCCTTAGGAATACCAGAAGGAAGCCCGTATTTACAAAAGTCAAGTTTGTGACACATTTTGGCACTGCCGTAGTACATTTTAAAGATATTTTCAGTTGCAGTAAGTAGCTGCATTAAGATTTTGCTTAGCTAAAGGGAGAGGTTATATTTTCTTGAAATGTGTGTGTGTTGTAATTTTCATTTTCATTTCAGATTGAAACCTTGCTTTCAATTGTATTTTGATTTTTTCCCCTCTTTTGCAATCTATCAATTTGTTGGCTACACAAGGAAAATTAAGATCATACTGCTCCTCAGCAGATATCCAGGTTCTACTGAAGTCAGGCAAAATATTTACAGTTTATCCAATGAAGTCACAGTTTCATCCTTTTAGCATTGTCCCAAATTCGCCAACAGCTCCCAAGCTGGTGAATATTGGTAACATTTTGGGTTGCAGATCTGTTCCTTATCAAATTCAAGAGGATGAACAAAATTAGATGAAAACTGTATCTGGGTTCACTGAAACATTTTGGAAAAAAAAAAAAAAAGACCAGGAGAGGATTGTTACCATCCTGGCCCAGCTAACCTTGAGGATTTTTGTGTGGTTTCACAACATTATTGACCAGTATGAGATATGACCTTTTCAGAGCGCAGCAGTGGTCAATTTGTTACTGCTCTCAGGGGCATGTTTGTGCATCCAATGCTGTTTCTCCATGTGCTTGAATGCTCCCCTGCGAGGGGTGGAGATGCTGGGAGAGGAAGGAGATCCAAGCAGGCAGCACACTGGTGTGTGCACACAGCTGAGCACATGGTCTGCCACCTCAGGTCCATTCCTTGGCCCACACATTAAAGGAGGCCCTTTTTAGCGTTGTGTGTGAAATGGTTTTTTCTTGGCTAAGCTTCCAGTGGCTTGTAGTGACAGTTCACTGACTTAATTTTAATTTTTTTTATCTTTAAGGAAACATCTTACTTGTTTCAAAATTTAAAGGAGTAGTTGTTCCAATCTACATTGGTATCTATCTACTGTAAATTTGCTATAAATCTATTACAGCTTTATAATCAGCTTGTAATATATTATGTAAAGCCACCCCATCACTTCATGAATCCAAGCCTGTATTTAGAAAGACCCTATTTTTGAAATATAATTACTTGATGTAAAAGGGCAGCTTTGAATAGCAAAATGAAGCAAACATTCTGTGGAGTTTTTTTCCCCCCAAAGGCTTTTTTCCCAAGTTATTTACAGTGCACTCCATTGTTCTACTCTATTCCAGTATCGTAGGAAAGTAAACATAGTTTGGACTAAGAAAAAAAGAACAAAAATTAAGCCTCTGCTTTTCAGGAGAGGAAGATTTCAAATAATAAAATTATTTCTGATATAGGAACAATTTGTTTAGTTTTGTATATGTTACTGTGGAATGTATTATTCCATCAATTCCATCAATTAAGCAATACTTAGTAGTTCTTTTTAGTGTTGAAGGTACCTGAAGTGGGAACTGGCTGGTGGACGTGGATGTATTTACATTAATGATTGGACTCAACGATCTTAGAGGTCTTTTTCATTCTAAACAATTCTATTATTCTACCCCTATGATCTTACCTTTTAGAGCCATGAAATAAGATGTCTGAGTTCTACAAGACCTGCCTTAAGCTTGACTCCCAGAACTGTTAAAGCTTTCTTTTCAGAGACATGGTCAGTATTGATGTAAAGCTCATTTGTAACTTGCTGCAGTGTTTGAAGCATGCTTTAAATGCATGTCCACCTCTGGCTTGAGTTTTTATAATCGATTTTTCTTAAGGTCTTTTTTCTTAAAATAAAAACCATTTTGCTACCCCACTGGACATCTTGCCCTGTGTATTGTAGACAATGCCAAGACACCCCTAGGCTTTATCAATATGCTTACTACCACAAGTCTTTAAGTTTCCACTTTTCAAAGGTTTTCCAAACCCATTTTATGTGCGTGGCATGTCTAGCCATCCTTAGTTTTTCAGTGTTCTTTTTGAAGTATTTATACTGGGAGAAGTTACAGTATTCAAAGATATTCTGTAAGATGTATAACATCTCACTGCTTTTATCAGTACAAACTTGTTTCATTTCCAAGGATTTTATTAGCCTTTTTGGTCCTGATGTAATCCTAGGAGCTTTTATTTGGTTGGCTGGCTTCTGCTATGATTCCAAATCCTTTGCATGGCCATTGGTTTCCACAGTTCAATTCTCCAGGCAGCATGCATGGCCTACATTTCTTGTCTTAAATCCAAAAAAAACCACTCAAACCCAGGCATATATTACAAGCTAGAGATGGTGTTCCTATTGGTTTTCCAGCCATAGGGATTTAGTAGTCTGTTGTCCAGGAGCAGTGACCAGATGATCTGACCTGCCAGACTACCCATGATTAGGAGACAGTGCAAAACCCTGCATGGAGGTTCAGATTATCTGCTCATTAGGTGTGCAACAAGCTTGAAACGCCTGGAGGATGCTGAACATATTGGCAGCTGTCCCAGGTGATGTGCTTGAGCGTTCATTTCTGCATTTCCACCCAGGTGTGCCTGGTGGAGCCAGGAGCAGCAGACACAGCGCTGATGTCTCTCTAAGGAAGGTGGGCATAGCCATCAAGAGCCAGGAAATCTCACATTGCTCATATTTCTCTAAACTCATGAATGGCATAAAAGGGACAAAGTGCTTTGCTGGTCTGAGACATTTATTTGTCAGTATCTGATGTTGCTTTGTCTTGTGTTGTTTATGTACAATTTACCTCAGTCTTGCCACCAAACATGGAGATTATAGTTCCAACCTGATAAATAACTTTGTCAACAGAATAAATGAATTCTGTATATTTCCCTAACCTAAATTTATTTAGTTCATAGCTCTATATTAGTGCTAGGGTCTTTTTATTACTTGAGCTTTGTGATTCAGGAAAGCAACTTTGAATTTCTGAAGCCCTTAAGCATATGCTTAACTGAAGCCTTGTGCTTATAATCAACTATGTGCTGGTGAGCTGCCATGAATCTAAGACTTAATTTCTAGTAGATTTATTTATGTGAACAAAAAGTTGTATTTTAGGAGGAGAAAGAAGTGATGTCATCAACTAGTTACAAAACCCCTGAGCTAATTTGCATGAGAAAGATGCAAGGCTCTTTGTGTTCTTATACAAGACATGATAAGAGAGCCATACATTTATCTAGTGTAGCACTTCTTATCCTCAAAACTTTGTAAAGTTTTATTCTCCATTGTTTGTCACAAAATCCCCTAAAGCTACAGATATGCCTTTCTTTGTCCCAGAAAATTCCTTTGAAGCTTGACTTGAGTTAAAACACTAGAATTGCAGTTTTCTCTGCACTTAAAAAATGTCCATCACATCGTTTCCCAGCACTGCAAAGAAGAGCACCATGTACTCCTGCACAGGCAGTGCCAAGGCTTGCTACACAGAGAATTGGTTGGAAACATTCCTGTACTTTGTATTTCTAACCAGAGCACATGGATTAAGTGATCCATTCTAACTCCTCCAGGGGCTTGGAATATGGTCCCTTGGTTCCAAGAGGGAGCAGGACCTGATCATTAGAGCATCTCCCCTGATTTCTTTCTGCTCCCAAACCATCTGTTTCTCTGTGGTAATAGTCTTTTGCTGTTCGTTAACGTGGTTAATCCTCTAGCGTAAGCTGTAGTAATTTATGCTGGATGTTTGGGTTTCATGTGGTACTAATGGTATCTAATGAACTGTGGCTTCAGAAACATCTGTTCTATACAATAGTTAATTTTTTTATTTTCTTTCCTTTTTTTTTAATCCCAGTGATTGGATACACAGAAACGGTTAGGAAGTCTTTAGGCTGCAAAGATTAGAACTCAAACCTTTGGTACTGAAATAGGCCAAATTTAATACTACTGATGCAACCTCAATTTAGCCTCCACTTGTTTATGAATTGCTTGACATTGATGCATGTTATTACTCGCTGCCTTTTCACTTGCCAAATGAAAAAGAGGCTGAAAGAAGGTTGAATGGGACACCTGTAAGATGGCAGGTGTCACTTAGGCATATGACTAGAAGCTAGAGAATATCTCTTTTTTCAACATGTTCAATATTTGTGTGATACAATTGAGCAATATGACAAAAAAAAAATCTAAGCAAGTATTAATTTAAAAGTAAGAAACCTGCAAAAGTTGAAACTAAATTGTTAATATTAATAAAAGCAATGCTCCAGAATAGCATGAGTGAGAAATGGGATGTGCTAAAAACAATCAGTAATATACTGTTTGTACTTCAAAAAGAAAATAAAAATTAAAAAAAAAAGACAAAAGTATTACTTAATTATAATGTTGCAGAGTTAATAATGCAATAGAAATCCTAGCTCTTTCTGATTTGAGGGCTTCATTTCTGTCTTCATGTTGCAGTAATGTGGTTTCCAGATTTAATTTCCTTATATTTATTTAACAACTCAGAGGGAAAATAAGAGAAACACATTGTGAAAATACTATAATGAGATCACAGTGCTACTAACATGCCTTACGTTTTCTATAAAGTGCCTGATTGCATTTGGAGTCACCTCAGCAGCACTAAATCATTTCAGCAGTTTACTCTCACTGCCAGTGTCATTAAACTTCTCCAAGTTTAGGAAATGCATTTGAAAAAAAATAGAAAAAAATCCCCTCATGTTCCTGTATGAAAATGTCACCTTATAACATCCATAGCTTCAAAAATAAAAACCAGATTTTCTGCAGGCATGAACCCTTTATCCTTCCCCTGTGGGACTCTTTAAGAGCTCCTTAAATTCACATGATCATGCAGCTAAAGTCTGGGCTGACTCAGCAAAGTGTTTAACTATGTGCTTAAATTCTATTGCAATCAATAGAATTTGAGAATGTGCTTAAATACTATGTTGAAAAGAAATGGATTTACACGTGTTTTAAACCTAAGCATGTACCAAAGTAGGCTTATAATATGTCAAAGCAAGTCGGAAGAATTCAGGTTGTAAAAACCCTACCTTTGGGGTGACTGACTTCATAGCTAAAATATTTTTATATAGTTTTTATGTATCATCTAAAATGTAAAGCATAATGCTATAGCTATTATGGTATGTGAGTTAGTGAACGTAAGACAGTTTATGTGTCTGTCAGTTTAAAACAGGTACATCAAAATTAAGAACACTTGCAGCTAAATATCTAAATTTATATTTTCTGGTCTTGAATATAGTTTGCTTTTAGTTAGTTACTGAAGTAGTTGAAGTAATTTATAGCTGTGAACACTATCTTTAAAAATGCAGCTGGCATGTATAAGAAGTTATAAACACATAGGGGTACCTTAATACCAGGATGCCACACTCCACAGTTTTCCATGTTCTGACCTGTTTTTTACTTATTCCTCCGTGTTTCCCTGTAATATGAAACTTGATTATTTTGAGGCGCTGAATCACCAAACAGCGTCATGTTCTGTTTGGCTGAAAGGCATAAGCAATTCCACTTTTTCTATTTACTTCTGTCTATAAAAAGCTTTTTCTGCCTTAGAGGAGATTTCTCCTTCTACCATTGCTGCCTCTTGCACTGTGTTAAACTGCCCTGTACTGTAGAAAGGACAGGTATTTCCCACAAAACATTTGGGTATTTTTATTTTATTTTCCTGAGAAAACGTTTATGATACCAAATTTTCAGCAATCAGTGATGCGATGGTATGAGCTGTGCCCGTTGGAAATCTTGCACTGTAAACTCTACCTGTGTCTGTGCTGCCCCTGCCCCTGCTCATGCCCCTTTGCAGACTGGCTGCCACCCGCAGAGCTTCACTGCTTCCCCAGGAGCCTGGGAGAACAGGGGTAGGGGGGGAAAACGCCACGGAGAGCCGGGTGGCAAGGAGAGATAGGTGCTAACTTGAGGATTCTGCAGGGAAAACCCCTGCTGCTGCCAGCTGCTCCCATCTCTCTCTGTCCAGGGGGCAGCTCCTAACTCTCAGCAGGGCCAGGTGGAAGCACGTGGAGGAAGCAAAGGTTTGGGATGACAGGAAGACTTGAGCCACAGATTCCTAGGTGCCATCAAGCAGTCAAACATCACGGGAGTGTCACAGTACTTTGTTACTGGGAATCTTTTCTTCAGTAACACAATTGTGAGAAGTATATTTAAAAATATACTGCCCTTGGCTGTGATCTGTCATGTAAGCTAAAGAGCATATGGAAGAGTCTTCACCAAAAGGCAGAAGGGAGCCCCAAATTCTTGTCTTCAGGAGCAAAATATTACATTGATACTTGAGAATTTTGTGGATTTCTGGAAAGTTCCGATACAGCTTCTGTATTGGTTTCTTGATTATGGTGAGGAATCACATCCCAGTGGCCCCTGTTGCTCCTGTTGAGCAGGAACATGGAAGCAGACTTACAGTTTTGGTAGGAGAGTAGTCAAGCTGCTGTATAATATAGGTAGCAACAGGCTTTGGTCACCTGTATAAAAAGTGCTGTAAGGCAGGGTAGGACTCCAATAAGTAAAGTACTGTCTGTAACACTGAAATAAAAGTTATCTGTGTGTAGATATATTAATCATCAAATGAGATGCAACTTTTTGAAACACCGGTATGAAAAATGAACTTCACATGTGTGAAACTTGCAAACCACAGAGGAGCATGGTGCTGTTTTCTGATACACTGTCAAAAGCTGCTCTTCTGAAACCACATCATCTTGGAGAACTAAAAAAGACGCTGTGTAAATTGCCTAATGCTTTTAAAAATAAGTGTGAACTACTCAGCCCCTCTCCAAATTTTAGCAAGTCAACCAAATAGTGCATAGTCGGTAAGCGTGTCTAACCCGCTGTGCCACAACTGGTGACTTACTATAAGAATTATATGAAGCATGCTAAATACGGAAAGGCTGCTTATAGCTGCACGCACAAAACGCCGTCCCGCACTGACATCTGCCCCCGCCTTCTGCTCCCCCCGGCCCGATGAGCTGCAGAAATCGCCTCTCCGGCGGCGGCTGCGGGTCCTGCAGGGAGCTGGCGGCCGCCTGGCTCCGCTGCCAAAGCCAACTGTGGCGTAGCCAGAGAAACGGGCAGCAAAAATAGAACAGCAGGATGGCTGCGCGTGGGCGAGGCAGAAACCACAGCGCCAGCAAAACCTCCCGGCGTTATTTTAGGACCGATACAGACAGGGGCCGTGGCGTTTTGCTCTCTTTTCACAAAACGCTCCCCGGGGGAGGGTGAGCGGGGAGAGGGGCGCGAGTCCCGGGCGAGGACCGTCCCTGTCCGGCTCCTGCCTCCCTGCCTCCTCCCTGGCGTATCCCCAGTGACACGGGCTGGGCAGGGGGAAGGGGTTAATCGAGCTCGGGGCCGGGCGGCGCGCAGAGGACGGGCGGCGGTTTGAAAGACAGAGACTGGACAGCTGTGTTTGCTGTGGTATTTTTAAACGCATTAATGCAGGCTCCAATCACCCGGCCATGCTTGACCTATTTTTGGCTCAGGCCGGCCATTGTTCTATTTCTGCCGCCGCTGGGCCACGAGGGTGTCAATTCAAATGCAAATGAGTTATCGCTGCTGCTCCCGCCAACTTCGCCCAGGCGCCTGGCCGAGGCACAGCCGGGAGCGGAGAGGGACGCGGGCACAGCAACGCGGGGCTAGGCTCGGGTCAACTCGGTTAAACCCTCCGCGGCTCCCGGTCCCTGGAAAGGTGGCTTATTCGGTTTGATGGTTTGTTAGAGGCAGTTTCCCCCCACCCGCCCTGCCAGGAAGCCCAAAGCGCAGAGATATTTCTTCATTTCTTCTTCCACCTGCCGCTGGCTGCCCGAACGCAACTGCTCAAACTCGGCAGCGCTCAGCCCCCCGCACGCTCACGGCTCCCTTCCTGCGGGCGGGGGCTGCCGACACCGGATTTGGGCTCCTTCCCTCTCCTCATAGATACTTGTGCAAATGCTTAAACACTGCTAATTGCCGAAGCATATTACCTTACAACCCTCGCTGGAGGAGGTAGGACCGCAGAGGGTCGTGCCCGACGCCTGTGTGCAAGTGCAGTGATGAATCTCTTGTGTAGCTGAAGTGCAGACCAGTTGGAATATGCTGCAGACAATTTACGAGAGTGAATCGTGTTTTTCCTCAGATGGGGTTTCTGGACGTGAACAGCTCTTGGCTCAGCAAAGAATGCACAGTATGATCAGCTCAGGTAAGAGACAGCTCCGTGCCTTAGACTTGAGTGGCAGACGGGGAACATACAGCCTAGCATGACAAGAAAACACCCTTCCTTTTAAGAAGTGACTTTATTTTTGTGGGCTTTATCTAAGTTTATCTAATTCTGGTGGTATTTTAGATAGCAGCTGCTGCTTTTGCGAGGAGTTTGTCTCCTTTGGTCTGCTGCTTTCCAGATGCAGCAAAACGCTCCCAACTGAAGCCGAGTTGGGGTTTCCTTGTTTGTTTTGTTGCGTGATTGCAAAATGGGGCTCATGGTACAGAGCTTGTTCACAGGAAGAGGCTTCCTCTGACAGACCTTGTCAGGAGGCTGCATTTAGAGCCCCTCATAAGCAATTCTAGTCATACGTCTATTGTAAACAGGATTTGCTCTTTCTGTGAGTTTCCTTTTCTCTAGTTTGCATATGAAGGGGGTTTAATACCAATTCCTTTCTCTTTTCATTACAGTGCTACTAGTGTAATGTATATATATAAAAAATGTTTAAAACATCTTTAAACTAGCATGGTTTATTTTGTTCCTTGAAAAATATTTGTGAACCTGGCAGTGCTAGTTACATGTAATGGCTCACTGAGATACAAATTGGATGTGTTATTTTGTGAAGGTATTTCGAAGCTCCTCAGAAAGAACACTGCATGTTTCCTCATGTATTTCCAGCTATCCCTGTGTTTTCTAGTTTCTTTCCTAGCTGTGTTTGAGATCTGCTACTGAGGATAAATTAACTTGGAAGAAGTGTTGCCATTCAATCATGGCAATAAATTAGATGGGCTAAAATGTCAACATTTCACGTTGTCTACCCTTGCCTATTCTCTCCTAAAGTCTGTTAATTGCAGTTCAGTTTTCACTGGGATGAAACTCTAGTCTGTTAAGGCACAGTATTTTCCAGTTTATATCTATTTAAACCTAGGTTTCTGACTTTGTTTTTCAGAAAGTGTTAATTTTATAGAAGATCCTTACATGGAATGCAGGGTGAATTGTTTGCATGTATTTTAGTCTTAGTTTGTGCCCCCTTTGCTCTTTTTCTTCTTTCCCAAAACTTGACTGACCTTAATTTTTAAAGGTAATTATGTGTGTATACCATACCTCTCTTCACATTATACCTTTTTTGGTACACCTGTTGAGCCTATGTCTGTTTTTTGAAAACTGTTTATTTTCCTGCTGTGTAGAAAAAGAGCTAGAAATATTACTTGTGCTCCTTTCTTACATACAGTTTTACATTGTTGTTCACCAATTTCAGCTCCTTTGTCAGAACACAAATCAGGTGAAGGCATATTTACAATTATGAACAGTGAAGCTCTAGCAAAGACTGTGGGTAAGAGCAAAAGTTTTCCTGGAAGTGTTGCAGTTCTTCTGCAAAGCCATCTACAGCGTCAACTTCTTATTCAAGAATTGTTGCTTTGCTTTATTGCATTTCCTTAGTTTTCCTGAACTGCTCAACAGGTGTCCAGTGTTTTTAAATGGGTTAAAGATAAGGCTGATTGTGTTCTCTCCCTCCTGTTCGGCTTTTTGTTGTTTTTGAATTTTGGGGGGCTTTTATTTATTTTTTTTACTACTAAGTCAAGTTAAAATTCATGGTTCATGAATGAAAATTTGGGGGGTTTATCTCACTCTTAACTGCCAACTAATATAATAGCAGTTTTTTCATTTGAAACTCAAGAAAAGGAGGTGATTCTCTGTAAGTTTATAGTTCTGTTTGTCTTCATTGGAAATAAGAATGTCACATAACTGTTGATTTTTATCAGATAGTACATTAGGTAAATCCATATAACATACACAATTTCCCTATAGTGCCAAGTTGAGACGAGGGAGTGGCTTTAGACTAAAAACAATCCCCACAAAAGCTTATTCAATAGCATTATCCAGATAAAAATGTTTAAATATATATATATATCTATATATATATATATTCTGTGGAACATGAAATATTTCTCTGTGTTTCAGTTGGCCTTTAAAATACACAACTAGACTATGAGTAGCTGACATTACACATAGTCTGCACTTTCAGTTCGTGTCATGTGAAACCTCAAAGCCTGGTGTTGCTCTTGGTTGCAGCTCCCTCAAGTTCAGCATCTTGCAGGATCAGTTCTGGTAACTTTTCATTGTTTCCATATATGATGCATATAGGGAAGAAAGAAATAGCTAGGGTATGACAGTATGCACTAGCATTTGGAGAAGAACCAGAAACAGACATTTGAATTTTCCTTTTCACAATGCCCTTAAAGTTAGCTTTGCTTAAATGTATGTGACTTATACTCACGTTAAAAAGTTGCATGTAGTTAAGAAAATAACAGATTCCTGAAGGTTTGTGCTTTCTCCAGAGACTTCAAGAATAACTTAAACCAGCCAAAAACAGTCAGATTTTTAGGTTTGCTGGTATCCAGATACAATGCACATGTATTATGCAACTGATTTTAAACTGGGCTGGAGACATCCCCAAATAGGACAGGTTCACAGGTCAATGGATTGGATTTGCAAAGCAAAATGTCTAAAAATTTTTCACAAGAGCAGGCATGGGAAATATTTCTGTCATGAGAATCATTTCTCCTGGTATTCCCTCAATTACTGCCTTGCCTGTCTGTCTCCATCCTTGCTTGTAAGTCATACTATGAATGAGATGATCTGGATAGGTACCAATCAAAAGTCTAATTATGAATGGAGCAATCTAGATCGGCGCTGACTCAAGAGGCTGTGTAATTTGCAGACACCTACACCTTACTGCAGAGAGCCGTTTCAGCTATCTTGAGAAGACTGAACTAAATTCTCCCATATGGTGCTGTTGCTCTAAAATGCAGCAGCAAGTGCTGTGCATCTTTATTTAAGAAAATGATGCTGATGTATTCTTAGTTGATACCATAATTTTTTTACTTTCACATTAACTAAATAAGTCTGGGGTCTAAAGCCTCTTATTTAGCTGGAATTACTATTTGTCCCTTTTACTTTACACAAAAGGAGTCAATTTCTATGTGTATGCAATGCCACAGTGGATCCTGACATCTAGCTGGCCTCTGATCTTTCCAAAGTACAGGTAATAAACTGTAAGTCCTTGAAAAAAAAGCATTTGGTGCAACACATTCCACTGAAAAACACTCATTAAGTTGTAGTTAATAAATAACCAATGCAGGACTACATTTCTTAAATAGATGGTAGTTGTGTGAAGGAGAAGGAAGGACCTAACCAGTCCTAGTATCTGTAGATGTGGGACTTCAGAAAGTAATGCCAGCTTTTGGTGATTTAATACACAGTGCTGGTTTTTCAAAGGGTAAGGTTGTTAAGTCTTCTCCACTGGGCATATCTTGATGTACAGCCTTGCAGTACCCTGCTTGAATTCCACCTTGGTTTTTATTTGATAAGGCATCCTCTGCTTCCTGCCCAAAGCTATTGTGTTGAAAAATCAAGAGTTCAAGGAGATCGCGAGCTTAAAGCTTGGCTTGGCAATGAGTTGACAGGTGACCTGAGCAAGTTACACAATCCTGCTTATGTCAGCTAATCCTTCTGTGAAACACAGTAAATGATACCTGTCAGGGTCAGGAATCGATAGAGCAAAACTATTCTAAAGGGAATATAACGGTTCAGAATGATTGATTTGATTGGCTTCATCCACCTACAGGTTTGTAAAATACCTGCGATTTCACAAGTGTCACAAGTGGATGTAGTGAATGTTTATTCTCTGCGCCAGTCAGGAAGTGTAAGCTGTGTCACTTGAATATAAATGACAGAATTACTGCTGCACGCATCATGCTGTACGTGGGCTGACAGGTCCTCCTGAGCGATCTTCCCTCAGTAAACCCCAGTTTGTCTTCTGTGTTGTCTCTGCCATGTGTCTGCATGACCTTGTATGCGCCTGGATTGCTTTACACATGGATTTATATTGCCTTCAGGGAAAAGTTCTTTGGTATTTGCTCTCCCCCTTTTTTTTTTCTGGACAAAACCTTCACCTGCTTACATTTTCCTGTGGAGAACCTGCAGAAAGCAAGTTCATTTAAAGTTTTGCCCTGATACTCATGAAAAACTTGACATGTTTGTGTATCTCAGTCAGGTAACAAGCTTCTTACAGATAAAAAATGCTTCATTGATGGTATCTCAGGTAGTAACACTTTGGAGAGAGCAGAAAGAATGGGAATAGATGTGCTGAGCTTTGTGGTTCTCTACAAAGTAATGAAAAATTGAGCGTGGGAATTCAGTATAGGGAAGTTCTGGATAACAACCAGAGTTGCTTTTTCAATGCCTGTTGTAAAGGTGAGGTACAAAATAATCTGGTGCTTCATAGTTGTACCAAAGTATTTGAATTAATTGTTAGGGAAGTGTAAGGCCGTAGCTATATACAGTTAATACAATGAGAAGAAACAAGCAACACAGAGCTGCAGGTCTTATGTAGTTAAAATCTCACTAATTTTGAGTAGAGGCTCTGCTCTGCAATGTATGCTGGACAAAACTTTTGTTATAAATTCAGTTGAACAAAGACGTGGTGAAATGGAATGAAGCTGCTTTTTGTTTTATGTTTTGAGACAACATTGAATACAGACCAATGTTGCCAATTTCATGTGTCTAATGCTGTAACAACTAATGCCATAACATTGCCTTTTCCTTCTTTTGTTTTTTTATTCCAGTCATAGCTTCTGATGCTATGTGGTTACCTGATGGTCTTGCTTTGTATTAGGAGGTATATTTATAGCTTGTGAGAAAAGCCTGAAATTCGAAGTACAAGACTGACAAGAATAGCATGTTAGAAAAGCTGGAAAGTAAATAAAAAAACTATGCAAAACATTATTTCATCTTTCAGTGCTTTTCAGAGACCATTAAACACTGCATTTAGTACAGAGTTTCTCTAGTACTGGTGCTAGAACACTAGCTCCCCTCTCTTCAGTGTGTTGAACTAAATATCTTTATTGGAAAACAGTTTTTTACTTCAGTCGTTTATTGCTTTAGCTGTTTGGCTTTATAACATCTATTGGTTTGCATGGCACTCAAACACACAGTTCCAGCCAGTCCTCCCTTCTATAAAACTGCAGAATACATTTAGTTCATCAAGGTTTGTACTCGATATGTGAACACTTGTAACTCTTCTGCTGCCAGAGCTTTAATCAGACCCACGTTTCTGTGCCGACTGCCCAGCCCCTCTCTTCTTCACTGTGCAGAAAAAACCAAACGCTGGGAGAAAGCAGAACAGATAGGTAGCCTGCAAAATATTCACATTCATTTCAGGTTTTGGTGTAGATGATGGGGGAGATTTCAGATGTTGTTGCATTTTAACCCTTCCCAGCTACTGCTGGGGGTAGAGTTTTATATGTTTGGTACAGTACAAAATATCATAGAAAAACCGATTAGCAGATATTATTGTTGAACACATGAAAAATGCCCTGTTCTGTGGATCTCTTTAACAGGCTGACTCCTCTGGGTCAGTTATTCTTAGCCTAGTTATTTTCATCTTATGGCATTACAGGTCTAAGATTAGCCTGTTAGGCGTTATCATGCCATCTGAGTTACCTCCTAATATAACTGTACACCGGAATGATTATTTATAGACAGAGCATTCTGTCATTTTTGCTTTATTTCTGGTAGTTTAAATAAAGAAGAGCAACATTCAAGAAAAACCACAGATTCCTTCCTGCTGCCAAAACAACATGATAACTGCCTGCTGAGGGGCAGGGATATTGTTTAAAATGTGTGCTTGCAGCAGATGCAAGCATCTTACCTCTCCTAAAACAAGATACCTCAGGGTACCACTGCTTCTCTCTGTTCTGGAGGAAGGAGAGGGGTGCCAGATTGATGCACCAAATGACAGAGTTGAGATGGGGTTGTGGCTGCTGATGAGAACAAGGATAACCAGGTGCTATTTTTAGAGGTCGGCTCTATCAAGCTCCATGTTCAGTGTGAACATGTCACATATGCATAAAGCTCCTCCAAAATGGACCCATCTAGTTTTGTTACATAAAAATGATGTCTGCTGTGCTAGTAGCCTTCTATGTGATTTTCATGAGACATAACAGGAAGCTTCAGCAAACTGACAAATTTTTAGTAAAGTGTTCTTTACGATTGCTGCACAAACATTTCTGATCAGTAGCAAAACTTTAAAGCTAAAGCAGAGTTGTTCAAGAACACAGTGAAGCTCATTCTCTTCTAAGGAGGTTCACTGGGATCTTTGTGTTTGTATGTGTATAACCAGGAGGAAGCTTTTAGCTTTTAGTGGCAGTTCAGTAAAGAGCAGCAAAAATAGGAAAGTAGCACATCTTCAGCTGGGTGTCAGTGCAGCCTCTGCCTGCAGTTGTTGCTCAGGAAGCAGGCAGCTGACAAAATAGGGAAATAGTAATGGATTACAATTACCTAATTAATTCCATCTTTTTTAGCTTCCTGCTCTAAATAGATGGCATGTGTCTGTCTTTGTGCAGATTTTGTATGCAGTCGGGGGCACCTGATTTGTTCTACTTTAAAATGTTGCTGGTGTAAGAAGGCTTGCAGAATCAGTGGAAGCCTCTGCATGGTTGAATGATACGGTGCTGGTTTAACTCCCATTATATAATAAGCAGCTCTTTTTTTTTTTCTTTTTTTGTCAGCCTGGCAGTTCTGTGCATGACTGTAAAGGTATTTTGGCATTTAGTATAATCTGAGTATAGCCAACACATCTGTTTTATTTGTTTGGTGTCTTATGGTTGTAAACTCCTTCCAGCTCGTGGAGTATACAAACATGATGAGCTCCAAGAATTCAAGCCTTTTGCAGATGAATGTACTAGGAATGTAGGTTACTTTATTCTAATGATAACATGTTCTTTCTAGTAATAATTGAATATCATCAAAGGGAGGCAAGAGAAGTAATGGAATGAAGTCTTTGAAAATGCCAAATATATAAGTCATGTTTTTACAATCAAAGACTATTGTTCCTCTTTCATGATCCCTGTGGTTGAAGGTATGTATGCCACAGGGAGAAACCACAGTTACTCAATTTCAGTGAAGTCTGGAATGGAATAATAAGCAGGCTTAATGTTAATTTAATAATTTCCCCCAATTGTTCTGTTCTTGATCCAAGTTTCCTTTTTCTTGTTTGGTGCCCAAGGCCACCACCTTGTTGGTGTTGTGCAGTAACAATATGAGAGAGAGAGCAGAGAACACATACTGTTAGTGCCTAATCATACATAGAGATTCTTTTTGGAGTTTTTTATACATTTAGTAAAATGTTAGTGTTGGCCTTTTTATTTACCTGATCATAAGTCCATTTTTCACAGAGACAGTAAGTTATTACTTCTCTACATCTACTTGCTTCATCTCTAGATAAACATCCTGGTTGAAAATGTGTATTTTTCCTAAGCCTTGTGAAGTTTTTTTTACAGACACAAAAATGTAAAACTCCTGCACTGTTCAAATTTTTTATATTCTAATTTGAATTTGACCTTGAAGTTTTGAAGTGCTTAAAAAATATATGTATTGCAGTATCACAAAGAATCATAAAGTAAAATACCTAGTTTTTTGGAGATTTTATGCTAACATAAACATTGATAGAATTAGTATGAGGCACAGAATGGTATTAGAATTACCAAAAGGAAAATCATCAGTATCCATACTGTCTATATAACTGTCTTTATATTAGCATATATTTATTTCATGTAGGCACATAATGTTAAAGGACTGTGTAGAAATTTCTAGGCTGCTTCAAAAGGTTCATCCTAAAAATCCATGCACAGCAGCTGCTGAAATCTAGTGGGACCTAAATTCAGGAGAGCATTTTACCTCGGTCTAGTAGCTCTCCAGTCTGTGTCATGCATATGCTCAAAACTGTTCCAGGCTCCAAAGAGACATCCACTCGTTCCCATGCACACATCAGAAAGTTTGCATCCTTTTATTTGCTGTCACTGTTTTCCTACAGGATCTGTTTCAGAAGAGGAAGAAAGTTTTACTCTGTTGTTTCTATTAGGTATTGTCAGTAGTTATCACAGTAATAATTCCGTAGGATATAGTAAGTTTTACTTAGGTTTTCTCAAGGAGTATGAAGGAAGGACTGGCAGAAGAGAAAGGTTTGAAGAAGGTATGAGAGAATTTTATAAATGGAGTAGTAGGGCAGAAATGCGCTATACAAGCACTTCCTATGTTAAAATACTGTTGTGAGGGAGGGTGGGAAAGACTCTGAAGATGTAAGAGAACTATGTGGGAGGTGGAAACCAGGGGATTATGAAGCACTGTTCTGACTGTCCATGAGCACAGGAAAAATATAGTTGAAAACTTAAGAAAGAAATCAACTGAGATAAGAGAAGTTTCTGTCAAAGAAATCTCTAATGCCATCATGAAGAATACATGGGAAAGTATGAATATTTTAGAATCAACAAGAGTTGTTAAAAACAACCCAGGGCTGTGTTACTCTTGTAATGACACATAAGCTAGTATTCAGGGATTTATCTTACCACTGTAGAGATTCTTTTTCTGTTTTCTTGATCTGAGAATGAGGTTTGTGAGAGGGAGAAGTATAGGACACAGATTTTGTTTAAGCACTTACTGGAAATTCTGGTGCATCTCACCATCCTGAACTCCTTCCCTCTAAGTAGCTCTGCTTTCCTGGAGAATCTGCAAAGCAATCTCAGCAGAGCTTTGCTGTAAATTTCCATCTCTGTGTCAGCCGCAGCATTCCTGTCTTGCCTTTTCTTCTTGACCTAGGAGGCAATTTTCTGAGCTCTGTGCTGATTTTCTGGTTTGTTTGGTTTTCTTCTTCTTGTGCCAGTGTAAAAAGGGTGATAATGGGGCATTTGGAGAACTTACTAAGAAAGGAAATTACAAATGCCAAAATCAAAGAGACAGGTGAAGAAATAAAGAAGGAATGCTAATGTAGCAGAATTAAGTAATGGTGACGCTGTGGATGATTAAGGATACTAATACTGACACAGCTATTTTGTTTAGAAAATAAATGGTTAGAAATGGGAATATTTAGAAAAAAATTACCCTTGGGTTAAAAATTTCAAGCTTCATCTAAGAAAGAATGCTTCTCTCTGGTTACGCATGTCTGGTTATGCATATCTACTTGTCACTGGCATGCATTTACAAAGATGTATATATATTATCTTATTAACTATCTTACTCTGCCTCTCCTCACTGAGGACACTCTGGTATGGCTGTGTTAAAATCTGTCAGAAATTTTGGGAACTCTGGGTTTAACAAGTTAGTTGAGGTAAGCTTGAATGAGTGCCTGAGGCAAAGTGTTTTTCCTTCTTCAGGCTTAGTATCCCACCAGAGGCAGATGCACATTCCATAAACCTCTTCATCTGTCTGCCATTCTTCATCTGCAGACATCCAAAGGTGTGCAGCAGCACGTATATGTTCCCAAGACCTCAGAAACTCATTCTTAAGGACGTGTCTTTGTTATTTCTTCTAGTGAATACTACTACAGGCCTGTTCTGGTAGTGATTAGGAGGACATCTAGGTGCATGGCTGGTTTTGAAACACTAGCAGTCAAATACTCTTTAGTGTTGTCTTGCAGTCTCAGAAAGGCATGAGTGAGTGTAGAAATCTGGACTACTGCCTTCTTCTGGGGCTTCATTCTTCTGCTGGACAGTCACATCGCTTGTACCAGCACAGATATTCATTCATGTGCCCATTGGGACTGGTGGAATGAAGAGCTGATCTTGGTTAAAACTTGGCCTCCGTGTCACTGCAGTGTGTGTGCTGCAGTGTGGGGAAGGAGGGCATCATCCTTGGGGTCGGGGGGCCATGAGTGGGGAAGGGGAGCACAACAATTCCTCTCACTTTCAGCTATGGCATAAGGTGGCCCCAAAATACATTAAACTGCTGTCTGGGAAATCTTCTGGAGATTTCACTTTGCTTCTCTCAACATCTTACAGGACAGAGCCTAAAATTTCACACTTAATTAGCACTTTGTTAAACTCCAGTGAACTACATAGCACTTTACCATTAAGTATAATTTATGCTAATTCTGTCCCTGTGAAGCTGTCAATAATTTACCTTTCATCTTCCACAGGGCACGTTTTGTCTGTTAATGTGAAAGGAAAATACCCTAAAAATGTACATTGTTTTGCATTAACTAGAGTATTATGTCTTTGTCGACCTTAGCTACCTGCACCAAAACGGAATGTACTGGAACCAGTAGCTGTCTTCATCTCAAAGCTGTGTCACTACTAGTGCAGTGTCTGCTCCAGGAAGGCCTTCCTGGCTCTTGCATTTAATTTCAGATCCATTCTTTATTTGTGGAGAAGATTTTTTGCCAAACATTCTCCCACTGTAGTCCCTCCTGTGCTCTAGTTCTGTAACCTAAGTGTGCTTTGGTATGTCCTTAGACTTCCTAGACAATCTGGAAATCAGTAGAATTCAAGTTATGGGAGAAAAAATTTCCCTTCCAGTCTAGTGTGATCCTGTTTCCTGGTCGGTACTTAGCTACTGTTATCAAATACTTCCCAATGTAAACCAAAACCATAAAACAGCTAACTGACATGCTGACATGTTAGCAAACGCAGATCAAAAGGACCATATAATTTTCCCAGTTGTTGCTATAAATTTCTTACTGAGTGCAGCTTCAAGTTGAAGGCACAGTTTGAGTTTCGTGGCTGGTACAAGGCTGTACAGACGTTTTTTGGATCAGAACCCTTCAAAATGACTGTGCTCTCCACAGTAATAGCCAAAGCAGAAGATGCCAGATCTGAGAGAAATTTTTCACTGCTGTTGCTTTGCTGTGAAAGTCTGCACATCTGAACTGGTGACAGCCACAAACTGTGTCTCCCCAGTGGGGCAGAATGGAGAGCTAGAGGCATTAGTTAGTGACAATCATGTAGGAAATAACATGTTGTGTCCAGCTCTCAGGACATGATATTAGACTGATTGTCCAAACCCTCAGTAGAGAAGAAAACTCATCTTCCTCCATAGATAACACATCCAGATGCTTAAACTTCATGACTCTGAATGCAATTATAAAGTCTACCTGAAAGCCAGTAGTTATTTTCTGCAGGAGTAAGGCTGTATATATTAATCTTATATTTCTGCACTAAATCTACTTTGTTTTTATGTAACCCTTACTTGCACTCCTCAGAAGGCCTGTAGTTATGCAAATATTTCTCATTTATAATATGGTTTTCCTCTTCCAATATAGATGGATGGATGCTTAGGTGGATATAAATAGGATGTGTTCCATGCAAAAAAGGCATAGTAGCGCAAATGAAAATCAGACTCTTTCTGCTTATGGAAGTCTTCCCAAGCTCTTAATCATCTTAAATCCAATTAGTGTTTTCCTGTTTCTGACATGGCTCTCTTTGAGATGGGATAACGGATGTGGAATATTCCCGATGACAAAGCCTCATTGATGAATATGAAAACTTACTTTTATCCTGCTTTCAGCACTTTTCAGTTTTGGGTTTTGCTGTACATTGGCCACATGTTGTCACTGAGCTGTCTGCAATGACAGCCATCTGTTTTTAAGGTTATATTAAGGTTAATGAAGCATAGTAAGGCATATTCCACTCATTCCTCCCAGCAGAAATTACCGTGCGCATGCAAAAAATGAGTGAACTCTTGTATTTTGTTTCCATATCACAAAGCTTTATTAGGACCTCTGGCATTCCTCAGAGCCTTCCATGAAATATCCTGAAGAAATTTGTTTCATCTGTGGTTTTAACCCAATCAATCTTTTTTCCATTATTCTTCTTTCCAGACCTCTAGCAATTACTGTTGCCTCACTGCACTACCAACCTCTTCTGAAATTCAGAAATAATATTTATTTCCCTTCTGTTTTTTATCTTTAAATCCGTTTCTGATCAGCTATAGAGTTCTTGTAACTTCACATAAGTTACAAGAGCAGGACACAAATTCCAGTGAGACACCTTGTGAAGGACATTTTGCAAGTGCAGATAAGTCTGTGGACCAGACCCTTCACTGGTACCAACTGTCACAGCCCCAATAAAATCCAGACCCTTTTTCAGTCACCATCTTGTTAACCCTTTGAAAGAGTTTTTTATGCTTTTGTATTTCAAAGTATGCTTGCAATTAGAATTTCAAAGCTCATAACTGCATCTTAAAAAATCAGTTTGCATCAAACTTGATTTGTTCCCTAAATGTCTATGAGATTAAAACAAATCTAGTTTAAACAAAAATTGGCTCAGTTGTGGCTGTTAATGGGGAATATAATTTCTTAGAGAACATATGGGGAAAGAATATCTCTTTCCCTTTTTTCTTTTAAAATTACATACATGGCTCTCATTTGGCTAGAATTTTGCTAAGACAAAACATTAAAAATTTTAAATTCAGAATAACTAGTTTTAAAAGTATCGGGAGATTAAAGCAATTACAGTAGTTTATACATTTCAATCTTGACTCGTGTGTTCACGATTATACCAGTATAAACAGATCATATTTAAAATGAACAATTTTTTTGTTTGTTTCACCACTCATTTACAATCCTGTCTGTAGCTGTGGTCCAAAGAGTTTAAAATGAAAAGAAAATATAAAGATTACAAATCTGATATAAATACTAGAGGATAAAACATATGAAAAGGGATTAAGGGAGCTATATTTATAGCCTATAACAGAGAGCTCAAGGGACATGGGCACTGGCTATAAATAACTTCAAGGTAACAATATAAATGAAGGAAGGGAATTATTTGTTCTCAAAAGATGGCAAAGCATGGAATAGTAGCCTGAAGCAAAGAAAAGAATAGTTTAGATGTTAGAACTTTTTTGTCTCAGTAAGAGCTATGGAGAGCAGAGACATAAATAACTAAGGTAGGAGGCTGAAGCAGTTTCTAAAGCACCAACTGCGGCTATTTGGCTACAGATTAAAATTACTCGTAGAGGAGTTGTGTTACAAAATTCACAGGGCTAGACTTAGTGATGCAAGCGTTTTATTTCCTATTTTCTTATCCTGGTACATTTTATAATACCCACATTTCATGGTATGTGTTAATTTCTCATGAAGACTATATAGATAGCACATTCCTTCCAAGGTTATTGAGCATCTTTAACCAGATTAAGGGTAAAAAAAGGTTATTGTTCAATTATAACCTCATTTATTAGTTGAATTTAAAGCCGTGCTGTTTTCATCAGAGTAGTGGAGTTTCCTGTTGTAATTTGTTCTGGGCTGAAGGAGGAAATCCTCTGTTCCTATATGAGATGGTGGCTGCTGAACACTGTAACATAAAGTTGCTGGGTAGGCAAAACAGCTTCTGTGGATTGTACACGATGATGTCAGAACATGGGGCATTTGCTGGGTACTGCTGACTTCACTAGCATGAATTGGCTTATGTAGGTTGGGTGCTGGCATGGTCCAAAGTGAGCCCTGATACAGCCATGACAGAGTTAAGAAAGAGACATGGCACAAACTCCAGCACGAATTTGAGTTTTGTTATCTCATTGCCTACAGCTGTAGACCTCTCAAAACAATATGGTTCTAGTCTAGGTCATCAGGTGGACATGTTTTTCTTGGTTCCTCCTTTATTTCAAATGTGTCTGAGGGGCTTCTTAATGCTGGACATTTTATTTTTCAATTTAAAAATTTTGGATGGGATTGTTTCAGTTTAAACCAGCTAAAAGATGTCATATCACACCTGTCATCGAGAGGAGTGCAGGAGACTTGAAAGACTGCAATTCTTTCAAGAGGGTATCATATAAGTTTAAGAGTGTGTAACTGAGAGAGAGGGGGAGAAATCAATTTGAGTAAGGGAGAAGAACTGCAAAGGTATGTTTGGACCTCTACAAACGACATATCACTTTCTTGGTCTGACTTACTATGGCTTTTTCAGTGCTCAATAGGCTTTTATATGTCATGAGAACAATACAAAAACCCAAAGTGTTGCATTGTTAAATTAACATGGCAGCTGTTTTTATCTCTGCTTGTCTAACATGTAATCCACTAGGCAGTAATAATTTTGAGGGACTTACAGTTTTAGTTGTTATGTGCAATATCCATACAAAATATTGTCTGAGTTAATATTGATCAAGTAATATAGATGTGTTTGGCATGCATAGCTTCAATAAGTGTCTGTATTTTTGCAAGAAAAGGAATATAATGTCTACTCATTCCTGTCCAAGATTTCATATTCAATAGCCTCATGCTCTTGCATTGTTAGCACTACTAGACATTCCTGCTGCTGAAAAATCAGACAGGGTCTCCTCTTGAATTACAGGCTTTTAGGCACACCTGAACCTGAGTTTTTTAACTATTATTGGATTGGGTTCAGTGTATAATAGCTCAGAATATGTGCCTTAAATTTCTCAGGCATTTAGTCAATAGGTAGCTCTTTTCCCTGTCTTTCCTTTGTACCTCTTAGCTGTTAATTTTTGCAGCTTTGAAAAATCTGTTTTAATAAGGTAAGTAATAATATTATTTCATGTGGATAATAGAGAAAAAAATTGACGATCCTTTATGGCAGAGGACAGCATTTGATTTTATACCTACCACCTCTTCTTGTCATCCCTTTTTGGCCACACTCAAACCCATGTTCCCTCTTGGCCAGATGACAGCACTGGAAGAATAGCTTCTTGCTCAGAGGCCAGCCTTTGAAATCTGGTGTGCCCCACATGCAAGGTGGCTCTGGAGGTACAGTGCTGTTAGGAAGACCTATGGTCTTCCTGGATTTGAGATACGTTTTTAAGACAATTCTTGTAGCTTGTAAATCAGTGGTAATCGCCTGTGTCCTCTGCAGAGCAGGCACCAGCTACCTCCTGGAGCAATTTCCCTCATTTCACTCCGTGGCCTTTGGGTTGTACGTGCCAGTGTCTGAACATTGACAGTTGTCTGGGTACTAATAATTACACTTAGATGAAACAAATGTGCTTTGGGAAAAAATCCAGCTTTTCTAAGAGATTCGACTTCTAGGAAATTAGAGATCTAGTTTAATTTATGAAAACTTCAGTATAGTATAGAGTTATATGTTTGCAGTCTGTATAAAATATTGTATTTCTTGATTTTTCTTTCTTCACGTGGCTTGTCATGATCTTTTCCCCTGTCACCTTTGAGTCTTCCTCTTGGGGAGGTTGTAGCTCATGCCATAAAAGGTGTTTCTCATGGCTTTCTCTTCAGGATGACCCATAGAGTTGACAGCAGAGCTGCCTGATGTCTCTGCTTGGACTTGCCTGAATTGCATTGCTTTATTCTGTTAGAAAAACTCAGTAGTGTTGGGACATGATGACAGCTACACAATGGTCCTTGTACAAACGTTCTCCCATCATGGAGGAAATAAGGTGGAAGTGTTTATAATCTGTCTGACTTGGGACTCTTTGGCCTGAAAAATGTCTTACGTGTGTAGGATTTATATTAGCTATGAGGCCCCTATGCATTAAAAGAACTTTAAGGCCTGTTGAAAATTGGAGTGGACTAAATTAAACTAAGAAAATATTTCTCTTAATTTCCCAAGATTATTAAGATGGTGCTTGCATGTTTACTTTGCTTTTTTAGATAAAATCCAAAGAAAGCAATCTGTAGCCCATCAAATTTCCAATAAGTGAAAATGGCACTAAGATGAAAAGTCTAGTTACTTGGCATGTGTGGTGTCACATTTCAGTATTTAATGTTTGTTATGTTTTGATTGCACTGTCCATAAATACTTTAAATATATTTTTCTGCCAAGAGGCATCTGTCCTCCACTGTAAAAATCCTTATCACTTTATTTCATCTTCTTGACTGACAGTATCCTAGTTTCCTATTGACTTTTTCAAAGTTAAACCAAATTAAATCAACTTTTTTCTTAATTTTGATTTCTGTTGTCATTTTCCTTTTGTTCTTTCTCAATTCATGCAAAACTATGAATTTAATCACAAGACCTTTGGAAGGCTTGGATTCTGCCTCTAGCATGGTGAAACATGTTTTTGGAGGGGAGAAATCACCAAATGAGAAAAAACAAGAGAAAATAATTTATGATTTGGGACAAAATTATTTGCATTTTGTCTGTGCAGGTTTTGGCATTAATTCAAATTACTTGGATAATTTGTCACAAAATATGAACAGCTCTCAATTATACTGCAACAGTCACTTTCTCTCAGTGTTCCTTGGTACATGTTTGTTTGCTTGATAAAATGTATAGGAAAGCTGTCTTTCTAGTAGATGGGTGCCAGTTCCTGTCCACTTCATATTTTGACTTTTATTTTACTAAATAATACAAAAATGTTCATTACTTATTCACCCTGACATGAGTAAATATCCAACTTGTCCAAAATCTAAACATTTGTTGCTATTCCAAAATTAATGATCTTAATTTATATCTGATGCCAGCTGGTAAAGTCTGGAATTAAATTACCATTTTCTTTCAATTGCTTGTCTTTATATATGGAAAAATATTCAGAAAAAGTTACTCTCTGATTTGAAGTTTCATTTGCTTGTACGTGGGCCAAAAGCAAATGTTACGCATCTGTGAAGGCTTACATACTTTTATGAACTTGAAAAGGGAAGCATGAAATTAAGTATTATTCTTACTTATTATAGAAAGAACAAAATCACATGCTGATGTTCTTCAGTCTTTCAGGAAATATTTTATCTTTAGAATGGAGGCCCCAGGGCTGCCGTGCACAGCTGAGCCTGAGGCCCCTGCAAAACTATATATTCTTATGCTTTTTTTTTTTTCTGGCACCTGTGCCTACACTGCCGTTGTAGTTGCTTGAGAAGTGAGAAAGTGATACAGGCGGTAAGGCTTTGCTGAGCTCCCTCCTGCTGAAGCTGCTTGGCTATAAGTGAGCAGAGAAGTAAACGAAAGCTGTTGTCCCAGTTTCATTACTGCAGCGGGATCACGCCATTGGCAGGAGCCCCAGGACACCCGGAGGTCACTGTGGGGAGATGGACAGAGTTGATTCAATTTTATGTATGAAAATAAGTTCTTGATAAGTAAAGCTTTGAATAAAATAATGTGTTATGCCTGTTTAGGCCTCTAAGCTAAACAGCAAGCTGCTGAATCTTTGGGTTCTGATCCAAGAACGCCGATACCTTATGTTTAAAGCTCTGATGCTAAGACAGCCACACCTCCTTTCACCAATACGAAATGGTGCGTATCGTACCTGGACTTCACTCCATAAATCTGTTACAAAGAAGACCTTTTGCTGACAGATTCTGGAAGTATCAGATCAAGAAAAAGTTCCTTATGATAAAAGATCTAGGTGAAATTAAAAGACTATGCAATCACTTTTTAATGATTACTTCTAAGCACGATTACAATGGCTATGAAAAAACGATGAAGTCTTACACTTCAGCTGCCATAATAAATGTCACTAGATCTTTAACTTAGCCCATTGAAAAGTTTTGTGTGGTAAGTATTCAAGACTTTTGTGGTAAGTATTCAAGACTCCAAATTAATAAAGGTTTTATCCAGTGGCATTGGAAACTTGATTGGACATTCATTATCATCATAAACTTGATTGCAGCCTTTGAAAGTGCTTATTAAAACTTAGATTCCTTAAAGCAAAGGCAAATTTTTTGAGGAACTACCCTAAGTAGGAGAGGAAATGAACTGGTTTCATGCTCACAAAGAACTTAGTGAAACTATTTTATTGTTATGAAATTACAGGACTCACAAATTTGTATGAGGCCTTAAACTGACTAGACTAATTGTCTGTTACCTGGAACTGGATTGTCCAAACTTTTCAACGGGCAAGGGAAAATGCATTTTAGGATAGCAGGTGATATGCTTATCAAGTCCCATAAGTTTTATGTTATCTTCTATTTTTAACCGTCTGTTAGTAGGAAAGAATTAGTAACTCTTTCATTCCTACTCTTCAGATATTTTTTCCTTGTCTATTCATTCCACATTTTGTACCAGAATAGAAGAGAAATCCTCATTGTAGTGGTGGTCAAAAATTGTAAGGCTTACTTTTAAACCAGTGTATCTTTGAGATTTTCAGACTACTTTCAGACTACCAACATTTGTATTTTAGAAGGAAATAACAGTAAATATTTCTGAAGCTTGTGCTGGTGCTATTCAGCTGTCTGCTAAAATTTGGCTTTTTTTTTTCTTTTTTTCTTTTCCCTTCTCCTGTTGTTTTTGGCTGAAACTTTTCAACCATTTTTGAAAAAGGAGCTAGACAAAAATAAACTATTCTGTCCTTGAAAAGTTCTACCTGCCTTATTCTAGAGCATGAAACTCTGATGCTCTGGTGCTTTAGATCAGGAACTTGGCATGTGATACTTGTGGCTGAAAGACGAATTTTCATTTTCACAGTGCAAATCTATTTTTGTTGGCCAAATTTAAATTGCAGATCAAGTTTTACTTTGTGTCAAGGTCTTCTTTCTTCAGTTAGTATGTTGTGTTCTTGTACTTTTATTGATCTTGGTTTTCAAGGCAGGGCAGCCAAAAGCAGTTCTGGTGCAATTCCAGGTGCCTCAAGCAGAGGCAGGATCTTGTTGTTTCCCTCAGATTGTCTTGCAGACCCTTCCACCTCCATCACCAAACATGGTGACTTGTAGACTGATGAAAGGCCAATTGGAACCTGGAAGCATAAGGGACAGAAGGGGAAAAAAAAGAAGACTGAATAGGGAGGAACTGACTGATCAGCCAAGGAGGCTGTGTCTGGTTGAGGACCATGGGGAAGATGGAACAGGTTGGGAAGGATGGGGCTGGATGGAAGGTGGAAAGGATAGGAGCTAGGGGCAGCTTGGATGGAAGTGTCAAAGAATGACTAAAGGACCTGAGAAAGGACAAAGGGCAAGAAGTCAGTAGGATTAGGAGCTGTGTAATCTCGCCACATTTTCTTCTTACAGAACTTTCATCCATGGCCATAGTGGATGAAAGATGAAAATGTTTCCATAACTTCATTGTTTCATGCTACAGACATTACTAACTTCACTCCATTTGTACCCCACTCTGGATGCTAAGATCATTAATTTCTTCCTGAGCCCACTTTTTAGGACTTTTCTAAGTATGGATATATTCACACAACACCTTTTGTGAAAAATAAGAGGTTGTTGGTGCTGTGTTATGGATTGGAACTAAAGCAAACATTTCAAATAGAAGTATACTGAATATCTGTGAATTCATGGTGCCCTCATTAAAAAGATAAGGGCTTGAGGTTTCAGCATGCTTACTTTATATAGAGCTGTTATTTAAGGCAGGGTTTGGGGGCTTAATTTATTAGTCTGACTAGAGTTTTAGTAAAGTATTTAATATAAAAAACATTTCATTAATTTATTCATCTTTAAAAAACAGAATATTTTTGTGAGGTAAAAGATTTTTTATCTTTATGCAGAATGAATTGAACTTCTCTACAGACAAGGAATAATTACCTGAGCCTCCTTGTGAAAGTGTTACATATGATTTCTCAGAGTCCTAACATTTTCTTCTAACATATCAGTCCTTTGGATTTTGCTAAAGCCTGTTTAGCTAAAAATTGCTGAGAGTGAGCGACTGATACAAAACAAGTTGATACTATAATATTTCTGAGAAATACTGTCATTTCTTGTGAACTATCTTTAGTGCTACTTCTTTGTTTCTAGTGGCTTTTATCCAACATTCAAGCTGTTGTTTTGCTGACTCACTGTTACAATTTCAGAAATATCCTGGATACAAATAGTATCCCTCTATATTCATTCGCATGTTCTCCTTTGTTTTAGAATATCTTTGGGTAAATTATTGAAATGTCTATGGATACTTGGCCTTTGAATAATGGGTACTTTGGCCTTGCAAAATTGGGAACGTGGGATAGGTCAGAACTAAGCTACTTGTGCAGATGGGTGTAATTCACACACTTGTTCTAGTGAGCTCCTAGAGATTAAAGAGAGAAAGCATTAACTATGATATGAAGTTTGCAGAACACTGTACACTTTGGTTAAATGACCACAGGCTTATCCCAGACCTGCTGGATAAGAAAAGCTGTTCTTCCAGTATTTTTGGAGTGACTACCACCAAATTTCTGATTCATTCTGCAAGAACCCCGGAATTAGAAAATTCCAACATCTCAGTGGCATTTCTTGGTAGCTTCTTAAGTTGCAACGAGAATGAAAAATATCAGCTTAAGTATAATATCTATCAATTATCAGCTGATAACAGCCTGGACAGAGCTGTAACAAACAGGGTAATGCTGAAGTGGAGTGAATGAGGAAGGGAGGAAAGGAGAAGGAGGAAGCTGTAATATTTCTCCTGTGAGTCTTTGATGAAGATTTTCAAGCAGTCAGGAAGAAATGATTTACTGTCAGCCTCTCCCCAGTTAATCAGCTCAGTTTTCAATGTCAGCCTGACTGTGTTGGTAACCGTAAGCAGTTTCATGTTGCTCATAGTCAGAAGAACAGAGAAACAGAGGTCACTATATATGCAGTTCTGATAGGTAGAAATTTTTTCTGCATTAGTAAATAAAGTGGCAGTTGTCTGCATTACAAAGATGTAAATACTGCTTATACATCTTAGAATCCCTAATTAATGGAAGCTGGACCCTCAAAATCTTCCTCTGCTGCTCCACAGTCATCTTTACAGTAAGGCAGAACAGAGGAACTCGGAGTGCTTCGGTGCTCCTCCAGAACATACCAAGCTGACACTTCTCTGTCCCCTCTCCCTGAATGCTGTGGAGAGATCAGGCTTTCTTGCAGCCAAAACACTTAGTCTGGCAGGTATAAATGTTAAGGTGCTGAGGAGGGATAAGGATAAAGAGATTTTGCTTAGCTAGTTTTTGTTGGTTTGGCTCTTTTTTAGAACTTCTCTGTATCCTTAGTTTCATGCAGAACATTGAAGCTTTGGGTTTATACGTGGCTTACCTGGATCCAGGAATGTTTGAATGGGTGTGAGTGGAAACTCAGTGAAATGCTCCTTACTAGTGAAGCTCATGTCAGGGGTAACAAATTAAATTTGCTTTACAGCCACAGGTGCTCTGTTGCAGTCACTGTTCAAAGCTGCTTTGCTCTCTGAATTAAAATGAACTGTGCAGTGAAGCTACCGGATTAAATTCACCCCTCTAAATTCTCTGATCACCTACTGAATTAATTAACCAAATGTAATGAAATTAAGGCCTCTGATTAGCCAAGTGTATCATTTGCTGATATGTGGAAGAGCCTTGGCTCACTCTTTCACTTGCTCATCCTTGAAATGTTTACATTGGCACAGGGATTTCTGTAATGGGAGTGACATAAGAGTGACTATTCTAGATAACAAGCATGGAATCAATAACAAGCATCTTACATGTAAGATGTAATTCTACATCTAACTGAAGCACACAAAAAAGCTATTTTATAGCCCATATACTAAATTTTCTTCGTGGTGTTTGGACTGCAAGAATGTCTCATGGCTTTACACAGGTCAGCTTCATTTATGGACCATGCTACTGTTTCAAAGTAAAGCAATCAGACTGACAAATTATTTTTATAAACTGCAGCTGGAGTAATTCTTGACTTGGGGAATGTATTCATGTATTTATACCCCACGTAAGTAGTTTTTGATTTTTGTAATTTCAAAGGAATTATTTCAACAGTTGTCACCAGTTTGAATTAATGATGTAAACTACAGTCATGATGCCTTATGATAATTACAGCTTCTGACTGCAAAGAAAAGAGATTTGGAGAGAAAGTAGCTGCATTTTGTTCTTTCCCTCCCTTCTACATTCAGGTGACTTTCCATTGTGGCATAATCTAGTTATTAGTTTATAAAATTTTAGTAACTTGCAAGTATTTATTAATAGTAATGATAACAATATTAATAACCACAGTAGTAATAGTAATAATAATAAATTTGGACCCTGTTGCTCCTCCCAGTGGTAATAAACCACAGGTCCAAAAGGCAGAGACAGGATAATGTTTGGGTGGATTCTAACTGGGAAGAACGTTTGGAACTCATAAGCAGTTCTGTTAGTATCAGTTCCTTTTCGTGTACTTCATGGTACACCGTGCAGAATGGAAAGTCATTGTGAAAAACTAAAGGTTTAGAGAGAAAACAAGGTGGAAAGACAGGCTTATTTAGTGGGGAAAAAGGAAAAAGTGAGAGTGGAAAGAAAGAAGCTTTGCTGAACGTAGTGTGTTAGATGGAGGTATCTGATTGATACTGTGAGCAACCTCAAGCCCTTTTTGAGGAGGATGAGAAGACATTGAAGAAAAGAATGAATGATTTTCTATTGCATTAAAAACATAAAGCTGGCAAAAAAGAGTTAATTAAGTTATATTCTGGCAATAGAAAATCAAATGTGAGATGACATTTTAGCTGTGAGGCCCACTTTAGGCTGTTGAAAAGTAGTGGAGTACTAACAATGTTCTATTTTTTCCACAGCCTCAAGAAAACCTCATGGCTGCAGTGTCACTGCTAATTTACTTTTACATTTCATCACACGTTAGTTTTACAAAGTGTATTGCATGTCCTCCCAAAGCTTTTGTTAAAATTTGTTTACATTTTAAAGCTGTATTTTTCACATTTTAATGGTGAAGGCTGTTTGCCCCTTCTTTATACTGTTTGTGTAACAGCTTACATCATGATTAACTGTCTTAGCAGAATTAAGAGTAAAGTCTATCTCCACAGAATTAATTCTGTAACTTTCTGGAATTTTACTGAAACAAATACCACTAACAAAGCTGCAGAGCTAAATGGAAACATGTGCTCTGAGCTTGCTGTTGGGTAACTTGAGGGCACATCGCTGCTGTTACGTTATCTCTTCTCTTCCATTTGGGTATGGGATTGTTTTCCTTATTCATTTAAAAATAAATGAGAGAGAGAAGGACATGGTCATTCTGAGCCTGTATTGTTTCTACAAGGGTAGCTTATAAACAGATTATCAAAACAAACATTTGTGCCACACTTCATTCCACAAATAGAGAGCTGTCTGATAGTAGTCAGCATGGTGTATCTCATAGAGAACTTGAATTTAATACCAGTGTTAGGCTTTATGTAAGAAGATAGCCTATAAAACTGGAGCCCTGCTTTGCTGTGTCGACATGTCTGGAGCTCAGAATAAAATCGAGTTTCCTGCTTTAGCTGTAGCTTGATCTTAAAATAACCTGCAGAAATTATAGTTCTGATTACAGGGAAAGTGAAGGACTTAGAATATTCTCCTAATAAAGTCATGGATGACACAAGTCTTAGTCATCTGTAGTCTGTCTGTAATGGGCATTTCAGAGAGGGAAACAAGCCTTTGAAATTAGATAATTTGATTTGCAACCAGGCCTAATTATTTTAGGAACACAGAAAACCTTTCTTTTTGACAAAAATAACAATCTGGAATTCAATTAGAGGAGAACAAGCCATTTTAAATATAATGGATGCCACACATCATCCATAGGAAAACTGATGTCTTGGGGGAGAGAGTTATGTTTGAAATGAACTCCACCTGTCATTTTTCTTATTGCCATTTCTGAAATAAACAATTGAGCTCAAAGGATACATCATCCAAAAGGATAAATAAAATGCTTGTAACTGAAAGTACACTCAAACCCAATGCGTGATAGACAGTAATTTAAAAGTCCTAAGGAAGTCTTTCTATTATCTTTTGAGTATTATGTAACTTTACAGCTGCAGAAAACACTTCAGGAAAATAATAAATACTAGAAGTAAACCTGGCTATCCTCATAAAAATGCAGTTCACCACTAGTGAACTGAAAACCAATGTATAATTTGGAGTTAAGACAGTTTGGGTTAGCTAATAATACTAAAATACCTTAGTCTCTTTTCTGGGGTTTCTTACTACATTGTATAAATTTGTTAAATCGTTATAAGTTAATAGCAATATTTAAAGGCTTGGTCATTCAGCTTTCTGTGCTTGTAAATGAGTGTAAATGTAAATTTGTAAATGAAATACTGAGACACTTTCCATCGAATGGGTCAAGTGATCCTACTCTTCTTATGGGTTCAACATGAGGGAAAGCCAGTGCTGCTTTGGGCCTAGATAAGAATCATCCAGTGCAAGCCTGAAGATTTTTTTGCCTATATAGTTTTGCTGGAGGGGGGCCAAAGCGCTGTATTATTTACACAGTGAATAAGCTTTCCTCATTTGCTCCACTAAATGTGGATAATTATCATTCATTTTAGGTTTTTCAGTATAAATGACACAGATGTCCAGACAACATATTTATAATTTCACCCCATCTGTGCTAATTTTTCTATAAATGTCCTTTTGGTACAGCAAGTATTCTGTTTTATCAACAATATCTGCAGTGTTGAACAACATTCCAAGATGTGACTAATATTCAGCCCTCATTAAAAGAAAATATACCCACCCCATCCCAGAGTCACAGCACAGTTGGAAATTTCCTGGAATGCCTTGATTTGTTTTGCTCTTTTGGTTTTCTGGGTCCGTCCAAGACTGACAGTGGTGCCAGAGGGCAACAGACAACAAATCCCCACAGTTTATGTTCATTGTGCAGCTAAGTGTATTGTATGTATGTATACACAGAAATGTGGATACATTTAATCTGAAATTAAGGGGTTTTCTTTAGAGCCCTTAATTACAACCCCTTCCTCTGCACATTGCTGGGTGAAGTGAGCTAGCTAACTAGTGTGTCTTAAATCCTCAAACTGGGTCCCAGCTTTGTATGGCTCAGACAGGATGAGTGTAGTGTATGTAGGGACTGCTCTGCTGTCATTTGCTTCTAATGTGATGTAGGTGGTTGCTTCTCCCCTCTCCTCAAAAATTTCCACAGCTCACCACTTCAGAGGCAAACTTGTGTTGGAAAAAATCCCTCACTGCTAAGCATAAGACCGTTTTGAGGTCTGTTTTAAGAAATCACCTCAAATTCATCAACCTTGCTCAGGCTAACTTATACAAATGTTGTGTATATGTAATTATTTAGGAAATTTATGTAGGAAGTAATTAACAGTCATTCAGGGAAAGTATATTTCTAAACAATTGAAGCAAAAGAAAATCCAGAATCATAAAATGGCTATGTATTTCCAGTCCCAATCTCAAAAATTTCTCTCTTAAACTTGCAAGAGCAGTTGAGAAAAGAGGTCAGGACCTCCAAACTCACTCTTAAGAGCAAAACATCAGAGCAATAGGAATTCAAAATAGGATAGAGTTTAAAATGGAAACATTTTAAAATGGAAACTCTAGGCAACTGTTACCAGAATCACAGGCTTCTGAATACCCTCCTACTTAAAGATGTATAGAAATGCTTCAAAGTAGCATTAAAGTGTGCTTTCCAAGAAAAGTAGTACTGAGCTTTATAAGGTAAATTCCTTCTGCAGCTTTTGAGGTTATTTGGTCTATTAGGTATTCTAGCAGGTTCACTAACACTAACTCCAGTTTTCTCATGAAGAAGTAAACTGTGTAAGATACAGTAGTTCAATCTGGTAAATGAAGCAGTAGCAAAGAAAGCACTGTTTTTCCAAAAACTAGGGTTGTGCTTGCACATTTCCAGTGTAATCTGAGCATTTACAGAAGAATTCTGCGTATATCACCTTTTAACAGTCCCTATGGAAACAGAAAGTTATAGGAATTCCTTCTCTAGGTATAAAAGCAAGTGAACAAGTTGGTTTTTTTAACAGATCTTACTGTGCTAGAATAGCACTTAAACACTGCAGATTCTTCATTACTTAAGATCCACATTTCTAAATTATTTAAGCACAAAGAACATTGTGTGAGAGGGACCATAGGATTCTCAAAAACCCTTGGGAGGCGAATGATTGCTGACACCTGACTGTTCATCCAAGGTCTTTTAAGGAACCAGAAGTTTTTAAAACCTTTCCCAAATTCTAATATATTATCTGTGTGCTGCTATAAGGGAATTAAAAGTCTCAATTTGTAAAATCAAACTATTCCTTCTAGTTTTTTGCATCCTGATACAATTTCTGTAAGCTGGTGTTTGTATACCAGTAAGACACTCAGCTTCTGCTTGATGTGAGAGCTAGAAGCATATTGCTGCAAGGGTAAAACTGCTTCTTCCTATTGTATCAAAAAACCCGACTTTCTATCAAAAAGTTTTGGTCTGTAATGGGGTCAGAGGAAATTAAAGTAGCCTTTCATTCTGTGTTATAGGAACTTCCTCTGAAGTTTCAGACTACCAGACTAGCAGGCTAAATTCAGCAGCAGGGATGCCTTCAATTAACTGTATCTGTTCTATTTGTAGTACAAAGGATATGAACAGCCTACATAGCTTAAAAGAAAGGAGGCTAAATAGAATTTAAAGAGATACCCTGTATATAGCACTCTCAAAGGAAAGGAATGGGAGCTCTGCCAGTCAGAAGTTTAAGATCATGGCTAATGCAAAGACTTGGCTTTATACAGGTGCGCTGTCTAGTCAATAAGACATCCAGAAAGAATTTCTCTAGAAGTTGCTCATAATGTAAAGCACCCTGCTGACAGTAGTGCCAAAGTGAGCAATGTGAATGAGTTTTAGGCAGAATTAGTAAATTCATTTTAGAGGAATGCATGGTTAGCTCAAGGGATTGGTAGTAATCTTGAGATCTTCATCTCTTGAACAACATTATGAATTTAACCTGTTTTTTGATGCCAATCAAAATACACTGTCATTGTTATTGATCTCTGTGAAATGACTTTCCAGTGTCCTTGGAAAAAAAACCAGAACCTGCAGCTGGCACATAAAAATACTGAGATAAAAAGAAACCCTGGCATAAAGATAATTGACAAAAAAATTGAATGAGCATTGAATGAGCATGGTGATTAAATTACTGCTTACCTTCTGCAGACTGATTCAGAAGGATGGACCTCTTGCAGGGAGGCTGGCACAGTCTGTGGGGAATATCATGTTCCTTGCCTCTTTGGACTAGCATAGGTCTTCAAGTAATCTGACAGTGAACAGCTACTGAGCTCTTAATGAAAGAAGGGAAAAGGAATGAGAAGAATAGCTGTGTATTTTGCCATCATTAGAATACCTAGAATCATCAGGAAGTGTGAAACTTCACTACTGTTCTCTCAATAACTGTTCCAAATCCCCTTGAAAGCATTTCTGGATTTGAGACTCTGGGGTCTCTACAACTTTTCTTATCAGAATGATATTAAAACAAGGTGACTCGGCTTCAAGTGAAATTAAAACTTAGTATATATACCAAGTATCTTGAACTGTTATCTACCTTAGGATCATGGCAGAAGTAATTTTTCATGATCTAGCGATGTTTACTGGTGGCAAATATTGATGTATAAGACAAGAGATTTTATTTTCTCTGGGGTTACTATACACCAGAAGGTCAAAAACTCAAGGAGAACTCTTAGTTCAGAAAGCAAAGGAAAGGCTGGTATATAGTAAATGTGCAAAACAGGACTCCAGCACTGAAGCTTTCAATTTGTTTCATATTGTTAGACATCACTCACCAGCACTAGTGGTTTTGCAAGCCATTTAGTATTGCTGCAAAGTGGAGGGATTGTGGTTTCCAGTTTGTTTTCCTCTATCTAGCAAAATGTTAAAGATGGCACAGATTGGCAAAGTTTCCTTTTCAGTCAGCAGAGCTACTCTGTCATCTGGCTCTAGGCAACTGGATATTCACTGATGTCATTAGTTCTGACGCATGATAAATGTGCAGTAAATTTTCTGTGTATTCAGTAACTGAGTAAGGTGGGGTTTTACTCCAGTGTAAAATGAGCCAAGATTAAATTAACTCTTTATCAGGAAATATAAAAACAATTAAAATTTATATTTAAACAGGTTAATATGACTACGCTGGAAATAATTTTGCTTTGTATTGGAATAGTATCATGAAGTGGAACTAACATTGCATGTCTCCTTGGTTGGGAGACTCCCTCAAATAAGTTTTTTTATAGAGGTTACTAATTTCAACTAAAACAATCTTCAGTGGATTTTATTCCTTTGAAGAGTGAAGGACTTCTCCCAAAATATTTTTTCTCACTAGATCTCTGTTTTTCAGAAGTGCAGAGCTTTGTCTTTGAATAGGAGGAGGAAGTGATTACCCATATCTGCTGAAAATACAAGCTCTTACTGTCAACATCTTGTGAGAAAATGCACTGATGCTGTGAAACTTCAAGTTTCATCTGACGCAGGCTAATTCCAAAGATTTTTGCCAGCTAAATTCTCACTACAAAAAATGAGAACTTTGGCATCCTACACTGCCAAACATTTCATTCTTAGAAACAAGATTGCTTGTACCAAGTTGCAAGATTTTGTAACTTGATACCATACCATGTATTAACTGTTGTATCCACAGAGATCTGATGTTTCTTAAGTCAGCTTTGTTTCAATTGCATTACCAATACAATCCATTCCCACTTGGTTGTTGTTTTTTTTTCTGTTAATGTGTGTTTTTGGGCAAAAAAATACCCTTAGTTTTTTAGTTGTGGATCTTTGAAGGATTTAATTACCTTCAAAATTAGATCCAAAGTAAGTATTAATATTAAGGGATATATACATAGAGATTTTAAATACGTTGGATTTTGTTTCTCTCTATCATGTTGGATTTTTTTTTTTATGTCAAATATTTTCCCAAAGGAATAAATTAATGTATATTGCAGGAGAATTTCAGGAATCACGCAAATCAAATTTTCATCTAGATTAAGCACATATTCCTCCATATAGCAACTACCAAATTTGGGTAAAATAATCAAATACATTTCTCTGGTGTTCTCATCTTACCTACTATACAATTCATCTTCCCCAGTGAAAGGGTTTCACTGAATTCAATGAAGCATGACTTTTGCCAAATCAAAATCTCTGTGGCATCTGAATTACATTCATCAGTCAGTTATTCTGAGTCTTTTAATGTCTTGTATTTTATTCCATGATTTCAGATCATTTACTTAGTCAAAGACTGATTTACAGTAGCTCACCCCCCATTCGGGAATAGTACAAACCACAGATGAGCATAAAGCTAAATAAATAGTGATAAGCTACTAGAGACTGGTGATATTACAATGGCAGGGGAAGAACAAAGCAAAACCATAAAGGGTCACCTTACTTGCTTTGTTGCTCACATGCAGTGCTAATATTAAAATTTCTGCTGATCTTTAAGAGCATGTGGACTGTACAGATTCAGGGACAAATTTTTGGAATTTGTTGTGGCAGGAACATACTAGTACTATCACACTATAAATGCATTTTATCTATTTATTTTGTAAAGATCTGGCCAATACAGAGATTTTGATAAAACCACAGTTTCTGTGTGATAGAAGTTGTAGAGCTGTGTAGATAACCTGAAGATTTCATCTCATCTACATTTGAATGTGCTCCATTTCAGAGCTCAGCTGTTTCGGTTCTTGGCTGCTGTAGGCTGAATCTGAACCCAGATCCAAGTACCGAAAGGACATCTGTCGTTCCTCTGCTCAGTTACTCTTCTTGCTTTCCCTGGTTAGGAAGGAGAAAAACCTGACAGGATAAACTGGAACACTGAGCTCATATTGATGGCTAGGAACTGAGAATTAGAAGCTGAGGCCAGGGAATGTGGCAAGAGTTGGGGAACAGATGAGAGAAAAAAAGCCCTTTGGAAAAAACAAGCACTTGTGAGTCAATGTTTGATGTAGACAAACAGCCATAAAACTACTTTTTCCTGTTCTTGAGTGTCTACTTGAAGTTAGTGCCAATTTCAAAGCTAATTAAATAACCATATCCAAATATATATGTATCTGTGCAGTTGATTAACATTTTCTGTTACACTCTCTATACAAGTTCACTTCTCAGGAAGTAAAATCTTAAGATGATTAGCAGTATGAATAGTTACTAGCGATAGCCAAAAAGGCCAATATATTGCATTAAATGTAATTACTGCAGATGTCAAAGAATTCTGTTGAAAAGTTTTTTAAAGCACATCAGTTGAATTCCATATGAATGAGGTTATATTTTTCAAGGAAAGTATCGTCTCTCCACAAGTTTTCAACTGGCAATTGATTTTGATCTCCGGCAATATTTATTGTTTCTTCATTCCCCTGCATGTGTTTCTGCTGAGGACTGTGGCTGTGGCATTATGACCAGTGACTGAAACCTGTGTGGGGAATCTTTTTACTCTTTCAAGAGGTGTGTCTAATGGGGACTATTCTGTGAATTCATATGAATCTGTGATAACAGTCAATCTAGAACTGATTGCAACTGATTGGTAGGAATTTTAGGTGTAAATTAGACATGTGTTGAGATTTAGTTCTCTGGAAAACACTGATTTCTTGATGTTCTGCATATTCTCTCACTATTTTCTTCCTGACAAAGCAGAGCAAAACTAAACAACACAAAAACTAAAGGGGAATAAAGTTATATCATACTCTAAGTCCAAGTGTGAGCTTCAGTTTCTCTTCTGGAAGTCTGTCTATGTACGTTACATTGGACATTGCAGTGGTAGAAAGTACTGTTTGTACAGGTTTTCCACCCTTCTTTCTTTCTTTCTGCCTTACAGAAAGCAAAAGTGGGAATGAGGAATAACTTACTAACTGCAAAGAAAAATCTGCTATTTTGAAACTCTGTGACTGAGAGAAGCGAGGGTTTGATATATGTCATATTTTCCATGATTATCAAGATATTGAACTTTATAGGATGGTAAAATTTTTTAAAGTATTAAAGGCAGTGCGGTCTGTAAAAAATGCTTTCCTGTGGTTGCTTTGGCCCCATAATCTCTTATCTTAGTGTTTCCTTTAAAGAGAACTGGCAAGACGAGGACAGAGGAATGCCATGTCCAAAAGATGAATCTCAGGAGGAGGCAGACAGTCAGGATGGTTCTTCCGTTATGGCTTTTAGGAAAACTGCAGTCTTTGGTGGATAGTGGTGGTCATAACCTATCTGGTGCCCATCTTACTCCAGATTGGTGAAGAACAGCTGTGCAATTAGGGACTCAAGAGCACCCAACCACGCTGTGCTCTTTCACATTCACATTTCCCCATAGAAAATTTGCCTTATTGTATACCTGAATTTCCTTAGCTATGGCTGTTTTCTAGGAATAGCAAGTCTCTCTTTTCTGTGTGTTTCTCTGTAGTTTCTCATCCGGTACTGGTAGTTACCAGGAATATGCAACCTTATTTTATTACAAGCACACATCACAGGCCTATTCACACAAACCACATTAAAAATGTTTGTTTTCTGACCTTTACTCCTTTGAAATAGAAATATATCAAGGAAGGCAATAGAGCTGTGTCAAAGATTCATGCTGTGCTCTGCAATGACATGAGCTCATTCAGCTCTTGTGGCAGCTGATTTGTATTGATGGAGACTTCCTACATGTTGAACACAGACATAATCTGTATTTGTGCCAGAAATCATTGTTTCCCACCTGTACACTATAATCTGCTCCTAATGCCTATGACCTATTTTTAAGTCTATTTCTTTGTAGCTGCTCATGTGCCATATTTATAGAAACACTACCAAAATGGTCAGTAAAGAGTGCAGATACCAGCTATGTACTTCTCCCTATTTTGTGGTACATTCTTAAAAAGAAAACACAAGCCGAACAGTGGTACAGCTATTTGTTATGCATACTTACCACTCACTGGAAGAAATCATATCTTTCATCATTTATCCACAAAGAACTGTTGTGCTCTGAACTGTACATAACTTCTGCTGTCTTTTGCATACCTTTCTAAGCAGAAGATATCTGCACTGTGTCTTTGCTTTCATGTATAGCTGACTGCTCTGTTATCTGCAGTTTGCCATCAAAATTGCAAGCAAAAATGTGGCAGGAAAATAGTGATTGCAGATGAAAGTGCTTATAAATTAAACATGCCATGCAACAGGACTTTCAGATTAAAGACCAATTTTTAAGCTTTGAAAGCATTTTGTAATGGAGATGATATTAAATTGTACACAAACTACATGGAAGTTAGTCAGACCCAACAGTTTGCTAACAGCATAACAAATAACAAATGATAGCAGTTTAATCCAATGATGGACTAATTAATATGATCTGAAAAGCAAATTGCATGGTGGTTTTCAGAAGGGAAGCTGGCATTAGAAAAAAGACTCATAAATAACACCACATTGTAGCATTTCTGACTAAAGGATTACGCAATGCTCACAAAAACTGCAGCGTTAACGCATTAATAGATTAAACTGGTAATTGAAAAGTGCAGTTTGCAATCCAGAAAGACATTTCAGAAGATGATTTCAAGAGGCGGCAAATTCTTATTTATCAACCTAAATATTAAAATGAAGTAGCAGGGAAATTTCCAGGTTCAGTCAATCAGATTTTATTATGTATGTGCTCATACATAATATATATATATATATATATATATATATATATATATATATATATAGTGTATATATAATATATGTATTGTGTATATATACAAATATACAATATACATGCCCAGATAAGAGAGACTGCAAAATGTCTATATGAGGGACAGCATGCTTGCAGTGTGAATAACCAATGGCTTCTGCCTGTAGATTTGTCACTGTCTTTCTCTGCTCTGTCCCTGAAGAGTGTGGAGAGCAGAAAAGAGGCACCAGCTTGGCCATGTGCTACATGGCAGTCCCCCTTTTCTGAAGATGCTGAGAAGCATTACTTCTAGGGCACCACCACAGCCTGGAAAGTAATGGCAGACAGACTCTAAGCAGGACTCTGCTGAGAACGTGAGTCAAAGGAGGCAGGAGAAAGGTTAGGAATTAACATGAAAGGCACAGATTTTCTTTTGAATGCTTTTTATCTCTGCTAAAAAAACTTACAGATCTCTTCATGTCTGTTTTTTAATGCAGTGTGGTTAAATGCATGACTTCCCTCAGTGCCTTTTCACCCATTTAAGTTTTTCTCTCTGAAGTTACTTGCCTTCTCATAGAAGCAAGTTACTTGCTTTTCTCATAGCAAAATAATGTGAAATGCCTGTTGGGCTAAGAGAACTGTTGTGCAGGTGGGTACTCTGGTAAGGTTTAGCAGCCAGAAGAAGCTCACCAAAAGATGTGAAAAAAATCTGTACAAATGAAAGCAACAGGTATTTACTTGTGATCCGTAGCTACATATTTAGACTGAAGAGAGTCTTAAAACTCCCTGTCCTTCAAGATGCGTAAAAGTCACAACAGAGGGACAGTGGCAACCAGTCCATGGGTATGGGTGAATGGTTGTCAGACATGGATCATTTCAGTCCAGACCCAGACTTCAAGGTCTACCATTGTGCAGAGGTTCGTTAGAGCCATCAGCCTTAGACCTGGAGTTGGCAGCCCTTTTTCATTATTCTTGTTAAAATCTATTAAGTTCTCATGCTCCCTTTTCTCCACTTCACTTAAGGGAGCTGTTTTGACTGTATGCCAATATGAATCACGAAGGAAATGAAGAAATTTATTCCATCATTCCTCTGTCTTACTACATGTGCTTGTGCCATGAAGCCCACTGTAAGCTGGAAAATACAGGGAGAGGACCACAAGCAGTCTTAGAAAGACCAAGAGCATGATTTCCACTGCTCTGTCCTTACCTGACTGTTCGTGCCCCATATTGCACCCACTCCTCCAGTGGGGAGTGGCAAAAAAGAGGGTTCAACAAGAAAATCGATGTGTCACTGGGGGGAGCAGAACTTTGTCTGTTCAGACTCCCTTCTCATCCCACTGCCTCTAGTACACAATCCCAGTGGCAGATAGCCTCAGAAGAGCAGTTTAGCAGCCCTGTGGCTGCCTGGTTGAGTTTTCTTGACAGTTGGTTTCTTTACTTAGTTTGAAACTAGCTAAAGACTATTGGCTTCATGTTGGTGGCTCTGTCTTTGAGAGGTCACTGAGATGGCTGGGAGGTTGCTGCTGGAAGTTGTCAATATCTGTTATCATGGGCTATTTTTTGTTCTGAAGTGGTCCTCCTCTGCTGCTAAAGTTCTGCTTAATGTAAAAGAGGTTTTATCATTGCTGAAAAAGGCTCTTCCCAAGGCTCTAGGCTGCCCAACTTGACGAGTTTTTAAATACTGTACATACGGTATTAATTGGTTTAATTGTATTAAATACAGGATTATGTTTTACTAGCTAAGTGTGGGGTGTAGGATCCATATTCATCCATGAAGAAATAATTCTTTGCAGTCCCTGCTTACTCAGCTCCTGCTTGTTTCACAGCTCTCGCACTCGCTTCTCATGGACTCTGATTATAAATATGGGTTTATTAAGGCAATCAGGCCCATCGCTGGCTGTATCTCATGTGGCTGTCACTTTAAGACTCAACCAGCACATACTCAGAGTGACTTCAGCCCGTGTCTCATCTCCTTTCCTAAAGCAAGACGAGGGAGCTCCTCCTTTCCTCTGGGGAGAGGATTATGGCAGCAGATCTGTTACTGTCTGCACCCTGCTTGGGAGGGCTGCCGAGAGCTGCTGGGGGAGGAGATGTGCAGCTTATGCACAGCGTGAAGCAGCTTAGCTCCCCGAGGTGTAATTTTAAGCTCTTCTTGGATTTAATAATGGTTATACTTGAACCATTTTTCTCTAGCTTTCCGAACTAACCCTTAGCTGGAACATTATGTAAGAAGAAATACTAATACTCTTTTCTAGTATGATCCAAATGGTTCTTTATTTTTTGCAGCTTTTGGCAGGGCCTCAGTGTCTGTTTCTTTGTCTAGATCTCTTCATATATATAGATATTTATACATATATATAAAATGAAATGTAAACTTCAAATGAAGTCAAAGTTACTTTTTTCTTAGTTGTTCTTTTTTACCTTGACTGATTTATGATAGCAAACCCCAATGCTTCTGTAGTTTTCGAATAAACTGTAGCATGTTTTAATAGTAAAATAAAATAAATATTAAAATTAAGATCAATATAAAAGTATATGTAGTTTCACAAAAAAATCTAATTGGAACAAAATTTCAAGGGTTTCCCTTTTTCAAGATGCTATTCAATTAATATTGCTTTCAAGTAGATTACTCACTTTAATGGCACACAGGGATGCAGTGAAGTTCATGTTGTGGCTAAAAAAGTGTTTTGAGAAGAAACCTTCGTGGGTTGTGTTTTATTCTAATCTTTTATGGCATTGAAAGCTACAGATTCCAAAAAGCCTAAGAAAATGGTTAAGAACATGCTGTGCTAGCAAATACAGGTATTTCAATACATTAATCATTTTACTGAGCAGCTCCAGTGGCCTGTTGATACATCTGTACTCAGGAGGCTGTGGTCAGTCCCTGGTGCCCTAGGCTGGGCTGAGGAATGGAACCACAGGCATTTTGCAGGAAGTTTATACTGGTTCAGGCTGTGCCTTGGAATACTGGGTAGCCTACTGTGGGAAAGGAAGCTGTGGGGAAGGGATCAGAACAGCCCTGCATGCCCATGCCAAGGGATACCCCTGTTTCAGTGACCCTACCAGTGAAGTGTCACAGCGGGAGAAGGCACTACCAAATGCTCCACAGTCAAAAGTAGTACCTGGAGACGATGGTGAAGAGCTTATAAAGTGCATGGGAAGGAGCAAATACACACCATCTGTTCAAAGCACACAGAAAAAAATCTGAATTTCGCTACATGATCTCCTTAAATATGGTTGTGTTTGGCTGGAGTTTTTTCCACAGTTCCATTGCTCTTTTTACTGTCTGTGCTGTGATCTTCATATTCTTTCGGCAGGTTTCTATGTATTTGAGGGTTTTTTCCCTGAAAATATTGCAGTATGAAAAAGGATGTAGGTAATTTAGTTTAAGCAGAAAATAATGAGACAAGAGTAATAACTATGCACAGAGTGAATTTGTGGAAAGTGGATTCCTTTCACTCCACTGGGGTTTTTTTAGAAAATACCGTATATCATCTTGAAATTACTTTAACATGATGTCCACTGTATTACAGGAAGGAAGTGCTTGTAATCCAATGTGACAATAACGGTGAACAGACAATCATTTATCATTAAATAGTTACATATCTCTTTCTTGGAAGAAGGTCAATTTTAACCTTTATTTATGAACAATAAATTGGAAATGATTTATAGTGTAGTACATTTATCTACAATTACTCATTTTATCATAAACACCTTTATACTTTGCTCTTTTAAAGCAAGATCAGAAAGTCTTGACAGGTAAATTGCATTGAGGCCCATCTTTGAAGGGTTTGGAATTTTTTCCCCTCTGGGAACACCACTGTACCTACATTAGGAAAAACAGCCTTGGTTTCTTTAGTCATGTTTGTGTCTTTCTACCCTTTGTTGATATGATTCTCATTTAGCAACAGGAACTGTGAAATGTGGTGAGGAATAAATAGATCTCTTCTAAATAGACATTGTCAAGGAAGAGCTAAGGAAGTGAATTGTGCAAATTCTTAGAACCAAGTAACGTTTATTTCAGAAAAAGACATATTTCTCAACTCTCTATCAGAATGTACTCTAAGATGAGGTGGAGTAAACTCTATAAAAGATGGCACAAATTCTGGGAATGGATGATTAAAGATGATAATGGACTGTGATATTTGGTTGTTGTCACATTTCTTAAGAAAGATTATATACTATTTTTTTAATCATCTCTGTTGTAGAAGTTGAGCCATCATTTTAACAGTATTCAAAGGGCATTTAAGGTCAGAATCTTTTTTTACAGGTGTGTTGAATAGCAACTTGAGTTTCCTTTTTTTTTGCCTGGCAGATGTAGATGTGATTAGAAATGAAATGGAATTTTATGGGTGCATAAGTTAGCTCTTTCTAAACCAAGAGCATCCGTTGGTCACTTTGTGACTGATCTGTGGAGAAAGTGAAAGCACTGGGTATCAGCTTTTCTCTGAGGTGTTTCCTCAGGTGCATAGCTCTCAATTGACAGAGTGAAATCAGGAATTCCATTGGCTGCATTTCCAGACATCCTTTCCTGCAGCTGGGCTGACATTTGGTCATTCTCTCCCTAGATATGCTATGTCCAGCCCCTACTATTCCCATACTTTCTGCAGAGTGCTTCTGTCTGCGGTGATGAGGAGCTAGTGATTGTGTAGGTTTTGTGTAGGTTCTGGGGTGTGGTGGTTTATGCTGTTAAGCTGGGGGAAGTCTGCTTCATGGGGTGTATTCATCACCTTCAGCTCCTAGGACATGGTGTGAAACATGCTTTATGGATGCTACCATGGTCTCAGCATTCATTTAATCACTTGAACTTTACAGTCAGCAGAGAGACTGCTTGGCCAAGGCTGGCTATTGGGAAATCCATAGCAGTGCAAAAATTTCAGTTCAGGTGTGCTCTATCAAATCCTAATGAAGGGGAAAAAAACAAACACAAGCACATCTAAAAATTAGTGAAAATAACCTCATTCGCCAAAATAAGCTCTGGTTTCTTAGCAGCATAAGTGTGCATGGCACAAATATAAAAACCATAAGAAGGGAAGCAGTCAGGAAGAATTTTCACATTTCTGAGAAAAAAAAACGTTTTTCTGAATAGAAGAACTTAAGCTATGCTGCAGCTAGTGCAGCCTTCTGCAGTACCTTGATGAGGGTAGAACCTTGATGAGGATGATTTGGGCTAGATTCCAGTTTTTCTCATGTCAAAGCAAACAGATTAATAAATTCTTTATGGTAACAAGCCTACTCTCAGTGCTTTACCTTAAAATTAGTACTAGAGCTTCTCCATGGCAAACCTTCAATTAGTTGTGCTGCCTTTTTCTCCTAGTCCTTAATAATGCTATTATTACTATTATAATGATGCAATAATTCCTTAACATGGAATGCCAGCTCATTGATCACAAAAAGTTCTGCTTAGAGTGCAGAACTTAAACACTTACTTGCAAGTTGCCTTTTGTATTGCAGAATTTTAACTTCTTGTAATGATGTTTCCAGCCAAGTTCAAAAGCTCAGTCAGTAGGACTAAATGTGCTGAGGGTTGCTCATCTTAGGTCTGGTGAGAGGGAACTTCGGCTTTGAGTGATTAATGTGTTGAGTGGAGGCGGAAGTTTCCATATGACTAGGATTTATTTAAATGATTATGCTAAGATTCTCAAAAGGACCCAGAGAGTTTCTCGAAAAGTAATTTCTAGTGCTTGACTCCATTAGTCTACTGTGCCTGTTCCAGGCCTGGTCTGTGGGTTTCTAAAACTTGAATCTGAAAGTTGAGATGAGTTCCTACTGATTTTTGTAGACTTCTTAGTAGGAAATTTAATTTCTTGCAAAACTTAACTGAGAAAGACTCTCTCATTTGAAACTGAAGAAATGCCCACTGACTTTCTACGTATCAGATGAGATGAAGAGAGAAAAAACCAACCCACTAGTACGAAAAATGGACCTGCTGAAATGTGGAAAACCAAAAATGGGTAATAACTTTTGGCTTTTTTCAGTTTCCTGAACTGCACTTGCTAAATGCCGTCAGAATTGCATAGAAATTTTCAATGTCTGTTGTTCTTTTGACATCACAGATGAATATTTAGAAGCGTTATATTAGTGTCTGGAGTATTGCAGAATGCAGAACCATTTTTTTTCAGTGTTTATTTAGAATAATAATCACAGAAAATATCTTCAGCTAATGTACTGAGAAAGTTGCTGTCATCTTAATAATTTCTATAGTTTGCTTGTCCAGTTCTTAAAACTTACAAAAGCAAATGTATGTCAGAGTTAGGAGAAATGTCTTTTTCCTGTACTCACAATAATAAATCCATAACTCTACTTACTGATTGAGTTGACTGAACCATAAATAAACTGAAGAAAATCTGCTATATTTACAGCTGGTAAAAAGACTTTTGAATTCAGCAGTGTCTCTCACTTAAGTGTAGTAGCTTGCATAGAAATGTGTTTTTCTTATGTAAACTATTATATTTTTATTCTTTAAAATTTTGTTAATCTGAAGTCATATAAGTATACTTAGTGTAAAGTACACTGGTAAGAATTTTGTTAATGAGCACTTGAAGTGAAAAAGGTGATTTTCTTATCTCACTGAAAAGAACCCTAATTAAACTTTATTTTCATTGTGTTTGGTATCTAGATAAATCTGGATTAAAATCTGTTCTTAGTATTTTTTCTGTTCATTCTGACTTTGTATCTTCCTGAAACATCAAATTGACTCCCTCTGGTGGTTGAAACATGGTCTCTGCATTCTAAAGAGAGCCTTTCAGAGACCCCTCCATTCTGGAGAACACAAATTACAAGTAATATTTTCTAAGTTTAGTGTTACATCATTATGAAAACCAGAAAAATAGTTTTTCTTGATCTCATACAGTGTAGCATTAGTGGTAGGTTGGTATTGCTGTTTTAAATTTCAAGAAGAGATTTACAGCCCTTCTTCAAGAAATCATACTAGATTGTCAAAAGAAAGTAAACACAGATATGGACAAAGTAGGCTTGAAATCATTTACTGTGGTGAAAAATGAAAAAAATTGGAAAGGTGCTATTTAGATAAGTAGTGTAATAGTAATGATGCTAAGTGTGTCACATGATCACATGAACAAAGTCTTTTATACCTAGCTTGGGATTTTTTTTCCAGTTTAAATTTTAAAATCAAAATTTATTTGATTTTAAAAATAAACATCTAAGAGTTTATCTTTGCCAAGACACACTTTTAGTATAAAAGGAATAATTCTTCAATATTTGGATTACAGCTCTGAACGTGAGATGTCTGCCTCAGTTTTTCAAGTAATTCCCCCAAATCCCAAATGGCAAGATATAAGAGAGATCTTTTGTGATTACTTACTGCAAATTATTATGGTTTGGATCTATACAAAACCACAACTGTCTTCACATTAATAAGACAAAAATATAAGAAAGCATCCTAGAAGATTGGCATTTCCTTGCTTGTGAGTTCATAGTGCTTTTTGTATATTTTATGTAATCTCTTTTGCTGGAGTGCCTGCCTTATGTAAGGTCCCAGTAATGGAAACGAGTCCATCTGCATGGTAGTCAAGGTTATTTCCTGAAAGATATATTCTGTCTGCAGCAGAAAATAAATTGGATGAAGGTCTTTAAAACCTTCACAGTCCTTCCATCAAGCTGAGAGGGACCTTCCTCAGAAGGTCCTCATTCACTTTCTGTAGAGCAGCCTGTCTTCTCTGCCTACTGACTCATTATCCAATTTTGGGGCTTGACTGATGCCTAAAATTCCCATCAGCTCTATTAGCATTTCTGCTTTTCAGACTCTGCCCCTCCTGATTGACTGCCACCATCTAATAAACCCTACCTTTCCTTTGCTTGGAAATCATCACTGGGACTTGTCTTTTCCATTCATTAGCCCTGCCTTACCCGCAGTGTTTTCTCTATGAACGTTGTCAACTCTTCTGCTGCTAGGTATCAGTAATCTGGCAGGAAGACTTCTGAGAAACAGCATGCCAGCAATTTAGTGTTATCTATTCATTTTGTTGCAGTCCCTCTGCAAATATGCTCAGTGTTTTATGTGAGCAGAGGGAGAGAAAGTCCCATGAGTGTGCTGCAGTTCAAGGCAATGTGGTGCAAAGGGGAGCAGAATAGGAAAAAATGTATAATACAAGCAGATGCATTTTTGTTCATAAACATCTGCAACTGTTAATTCTGCACAGACCACTTAAGAGCTTTATTTCTGAACTAGCACAGTAAGTAATATTGTGTTGCCACTTTCCAACTGGCATGACATTTACTATCTCATTAGAAAGATTCTTTAAAAGGCATTAATATCCTTCTGTCAGATTTTTCCCCTCCTCTGGGGGAGGTTTCTGTGCTTAGGATCAATGCCATTTTTAGCCCAATGCTTGTCCAAGACCAGGATGTTCCATAAATATTTGTAAGAAACACTGGAATAATAATAGAAGGTATTTCTTGATTTCCTGGGTATAATGGACAGGTTGTAAGCCTAATAAGTTACTAAGAAGTGTAAGTGCTAGATTTTGCTATGCAGTAAAAAGGAGAAAAATAATACCCCTAATTATTGTAGTGTTTCGGGGAGCACATACTTCTACAACAACAACAACAACAACAAAAGGAATTGGAAGATACTGTTTTCAATGCATTTTTGGGGTCAGTCGTCTTTTTTTCCTTAAAAAGCAAAGTTGCCAACAGTTCCTTGAAAGATTTGCCCTACATCTTGCCTTCCAAGGGTTTTGTTTGGAGCACTGGCTGTCACACCCCTGAAATAGCAATGCTATTTGGGGATACTCTTTCAGCAAACCTCCACCCACTGTCTTATTTGTTTGGAGCATGCTGCCCTCTGGTACTTCAGGACATACCTGCTGGCATGCCCAAATGGTAGCTGTTTTGATGCCCTTACTTCAAGGAAGAGCTTTTTCCCCCCTCCTCTCTCTCTGTCATCACCTTGGGATTAGAATAGTGGTAGCTCCACTCCTGTGAATTATTCAGCAGGTGTAAACTCAGCAATGTCACAAATGTGCCTGCAGCATTCACGGGTGGAGAAGAGATGAAAGAAAAGTTAGTGAAAATCCTAAGTGCTGGATTTATTTGGTACCCTTTGCAGCAGTCTCGTATTGCCTCTGGATCGGTGCTGAGGCAAAGACTGCAGGTCTCTAGAACCCTCCATGGTGCCCTTTCAGTCATCTGTAGCAGCCTGGGGGACTTGGTATGGTGTCTTCTTATGTGCAATTATATCGATACAATTGCAAACATGTTGCCTTTCTCGTGTGGCTGTGGCATCAATCATTGTACCTGTTTTAAAAAGAGAGGTGAGAGGAACCCTTTGTGTCATGTCTGCTCCATGACTTTTCTTAGCATTTCAGGATATAATGCAAGAATTATGTATGTATGCAAGTGCACAGACACAATTATGTCACACTTTCAATTTAATTAGTTATGTTTTTATTGCAGTGACTGGAAGATACTGATAAGCTGGTACTTGCTGACTTGGAGACATTGTAGCTATGTAGTTCTTTACCCACTGAGTGGTGCTGCCACCAAATCAAACCTGAGTCAGCATCTTCGCAGGGTTCTCACTATCAGTGGTACTGATATGTGCACAGAAGATCTACATCTGTTTTATAGAATGCTGCTTTACATTCTTCCCTGGCACTTTTCTGTGCATGGATACCACACAGAAGACATATTAGTGTCTAAATGGTTAACCTGATGCCATAACTAACAATGATTTATTATCATTACCTAATGGAATCATCAGTATGTCATAGATTTTGGAACCGAGAATAAAGTTACATAGAAATTATACATTTTAACTCTATGTGCATTTATCTTTGTCCTTTTCTTATCTTGCCTGCAGCAGTAGTATCTAGAATTTAGGGTATTCATGTTCCTTATATCAAAAAGGCTTATTCTGGAAAGTGAAGATATGCCTGCATGCTGATGGGTGTAGAGAAACGTGTATGTAAGGGTTCTCCTTAGGTGAAATATAAATAAAGTAACTCAGAAGCTCAAATATAGCTCAGCTTGGATTTCTTGATAACAGATCATCCCCAGGTTTGAGTTTAAAAGTGTTTCATGTTCTGATGTGATTTACTGGGCGCATTTGCCTTTATTCCTGTGATAGAAGTCATTGGCCTGATATTTGTATGAACTCTGGCCGGCTTGTAAGTGGAACTGTCACTCGTGTATTCAGTATCGAAGAAACAGCAAACACTGTAACATTTAAAAACTTTCTGGTGATAACAAATTAGATGGCATTTATGTTTGTGCTTGTTATGAGTATTTGACTCAAAAGCCTATTTGGAGAGAAGGAATCTGATTTTAGTAAATCAATATAATAAAGCCTTTGATTTTTTACAAAAGCCAGCTAACTGTAACTTCAGTGTTGGTATTTCAAGGCCTCTCACTGATATTTTAGAAGTTTGTGGTTGTTTGAGCTTCCTTTCCAGGCCCTGGGGAAATAAGAGTATGGTAAATCAAAGCCCAGATCACTGTCTGCATTTATTTTACTTCTCATTATGACATGTATGCAAACACTTAAAAGAAATAGGAAAAAAGGTATAATCATGATAAGATCCCTTTTTTTTTTAACAAAGGGGAATACTTTTCTAGTTTAATTTATTACACTTCTCCTTAATACTATAAACTGAATTGAGTGCCTCATCAAGTTTGACAGTTCACTTACGCGTCTAATTCAGTGACAGTACTTTTTCAAATAGTTACTGACTCCTGAGAGGTAACCCAAGAAAATAACTGGAAAATACTTTTTCTCTTCTGAAATGCGTCTTAATTTCTTGCATTTTTTCTTTTCCAAGTGAGGAAATTTTAAAACTGCAAAGTGCAGCCGAATACTTAGCTGCCAAAAAAGTCACTGTGCTACCTTTGGAAGACATTTTCCATTTTCATTTGGAGTTTTTGTGCTTTCCTTGCCTGTGACAACCAAAATCCAGTGTAAGACTGAGGATATATCATGAATCAAAAATACTTAATAATATTCAGTGAAATCTAGGTGATGCTTTTTTCAGTTTGATGCACTGTGTAGCATAATTGAGAGAGTAGAGAAAGAAGCTGCTGATTTTATATATTGCAAAAAAGTTTTATAAGTGTCATCCTAAATCAGGATACTTTTGTCCCCATGCTAAAATGAGATGCTCTGAAGGCTGTCTTCTTTCATCCCTGTTCTCTTGAGAGAGGCTCTGCATCTAGCTTCTCAGGTGGCATAAAGAAGCTTTGCCTACATTGAAGTTAACAGAGGAATGACCGATTATGCCAGCTGGGAATTGAGGTACAAGACTTTAGCTACCAGAGCTGAAATGATAAAAGCATCCCATGGGAGGTAACCTAACCTTTCACAGTTTATTGATCATCTGACTTGTCCTTCTGATGTCACTAGTTATTCTTAACGTTTCAGCTTCTCGCTCCTGCCGTCTGCCACGCAGGTCTTGCTGTGGCACTGCTTCCCCCAGGAAGCTGCCAGTAGCCTCTCCTCCAGGGAACAGGCTCCAGATTAGGACATTTTCTGCACTCTTGAACACTGCACAATTGCTGTGGCAGTTCTCCTGCCAGTCTCAGTCCTCTTTAGTCATGGCTATTCAAAACCACTTTGCTCGCTTAATTTCCCAGCATCCTCACCATGGTCATGTCGCTCCTGTGTTAGCTCCTTATTTACACTGTGGCCTCACTGCCACCTAATCACTGTGCCAGGGCTGCTCTTAGATTACAGAGTGAGCAGTGTCCCTCTAATGGAGCCTCTCAGAGCAGAAATTTAACTCCTTTTCCTGTGTTTCATCCTCTGCACATGTCTTATTGCCTGGCCCATCCTGCTCTGTCCCATCTCCTGCCAGTTACTTTGTGGTTCACATGGCTGCCAAAATTTCCCTCTTACCCTCTCTTCCTTATTCCTGCAACTTTAAACCTCCTACGGCATTTCATCTTTTCAGTCATTTCAGAGATTTTTTTTTTTCCAATCTGCTTCAAAGATGCTGTTACAGCTTTTCAGGTATTGGTGCTTTTCAAGTCCTTCATGAGTTGGCACATAAATCTGGTTAAAAAAATTCTAGGTTTAAATTGTAAATTATTATATAATTTAATATCTTAAAGTATTCTCTTTATAGACTACAAAATATTACCTTTATTGGTGAGGAGATGAATCTTCCACTCTTGTCAGCATTTAGGGCTCTTTTCTATAAATTCCTTAGTGCTCTGACTATGTCATAACTGTCTGATGGCTAATTCTGCAAAAAGGGAGGGTTTTTACTTTCTTTGTATGAAGAAGCCAAATGGAGCCAGTTTCCTTTACACTAAAATGTGCAAAATTATTCTGGTTTGTTTTCATTTTATGAAAAGCATATGAAAACTATGAAAAGTACTTGGCAAGTTAATAATAACTTTGGGCTCTTTTTTTGTAGAGCAGAGCTCCAAAGAGTAGCACTGGTATAAACTCTCCTCTTTTCTTTGTAATACTTCACCAAGGTGCTTTCTGGGGTAAGGTGTGGCCATTTCTTTGCATACTGGTTCTTCTAGATTTTAGTTGGGTTTTGTGTGTTTTCAGGAATATGTTTTTATTACCTAATACTGCTGGTTGGAGAAATTTGTCATCTGTCTTTTGTGAGATGTAGTTTTAATTTAGTTTTAATGTTCCAACTTCTATAGTCCTCCTTGTTCACTTTACAAACCTTAATTGCTTCCTCTATATAAGTCTGCCTTGAACAACCACGGCAGGAGAACGAGGCTTACCAGCTTCATGCCCTGTTTCTATCACCAGCATTTTTTGCTGTCCCAGCCCAAAAGTGTAACTGAGACATTCCTTTGGGAAAAGGTTAGCTTGGATCCCTGCAGTCCCAGCAGTTCCTCTTATGTGAGAATCATGCATGTGTTAGACAAGATGGTCTATAAGCAAGTCTACTAGTATTCTTCTCGATTGCATCTCAAATCAGGAATGACGACTGTTCAGCTGATGTCAGAATCCCTTATTTAAGTTCCTGGATTTAAAGGTGGCAAAAATGTCTGCCAAGAAAGGTAACTGCCAACAAAAAAAGAAGATTGCCCCTCTTGGGAGATGGTGGTAAGAAAGCGGGCTGCTTTATTTTCTGATGTTTTCCTTTAGCATTTGTGATTTGGAAGATTTGTGTTTCTAATACATCAGGAATTGAAACCAGTCACCAGAAACTGAGATTGAAATGCCATCCCTTAGTGGAAGACTTAACAGTTGTTCAGTGTTCCCATTGTAAGGAATGGTTTCAAAATGCAAAGCCTGAGGGTTAAACCAAGCTCCTTTACCTCTTTTTACACATGCTCCAAGCATCTAAATCACTCAGCAAGAATGCCATTTTTCAAGTGTCTTATTTTCTTTCCACAGAATTTCAAAAGGCCTGTGGGAAGTGCCATCTATGAAGTATAATTGATATGGACACTCTTCTGAGACTATTTTTGTTGTTATGTTTCAAGATAAAGGCAATTGAGTATTTATAGGAAAAATAAATACATATGCCTTTTGCAATGTGTTGTAACTGAAAATTAAATATTTTTCTACTCAAATTTTGGCATATTTCCTGGAATCACTGAGCTTTCAGTAACGTTTTTAGTTAATATTCTGCAACCTACTGTTGTATTCACTGCAGCTGACATGAGCTCAGAGAGTTTGTCTTTATTTAACCTCAGAGAGGAATCCCAGGCTTGCTCTGTAGTTGGCAGAGCTGTTGGGAAGGATCTGCTGTGGACTGCAGTGGAGAGAGTAAGGAGAGGGTCTGAACTGTGCCTGCTACAGCTTTACTCCATTGGTGATATGAAAATCCTGAAGAATATGTGAAGTTAGCCTTTATTAATAAAGCCTCTGATTAATATTTGCTTTCATTATCCATCGCTTTCCTTCTTTGTCTAATATTTTTATGAATCCTGTTACTTAGATCCTGCATCCCACTGCTCCTTGTGATGTTTGAAGTTGAAGGCACTGATTAGACCATTAATTTTTTACCTGTAGAATATATATATATATATATATATATATCTGTGTACAGGGGGTTAAAAAATATAAAAAGCCCCCATGAGAATAAACATTCTGCATCACCTTTGCTCTCCAGAGACTTAAAATTGCAGTGGTGTGGTGATGATAGGAAGATGCTTCAGCTAAAAGTCAAAGCTTTTAAAGACTGATTGTCTGCTCCATTACACATTTTTTACACTGACCCACAGAGCTGCTTTGTCTCTTGTCAGCTAGTAACAAGTAAGAATGTAAATGGCCTGTGGCATTAGGACTGAAACAGACAGTAACAAACCATTCAGTTTGACTGGTGATCTTAATAGTTACTTGTTTAGAATAATTTCATGGATGAGGCCCAGCTAACTTAGTTCAAAGACAGTAATTACCCCTAGAAGTTAATATTTGCTATGTCAGCAGTTATTAGAAGTATTGGTGGTACCCTTACTGTTAGCAATATTTATGCCAGCAAATAAATGCTTGTCCTTGTTTGTTGGTAAACATTGGCACTGAAATTGAATTAAATATTATTTGATTGATTTCTGTGGATTCAAGTCTAGAACTACACAATATTTGTTTTTCCCCAAATTAACGAATGAGGTTAAGGTCAGCTTGATGAAGTAGATACTCCAGATTTATTATTTGAGTGTGTGCAAATTCTAGAAAACATGTAGCTTACCAAACTGAGCCTGGTTTCAGTTTCAGATTTTACTAATAGTGAAAGGAAATTTCTATTGTTAAAAAAATCTGAAGGCCTCCCCTCATGCTGCCTTCTCTGAAAATGAAGAAATGGGATGCTGGTCTAAGATGGCAAGAATAATCAGCCTGAGTCACTGTGCAGATCCGTAGAGGTTGATTTTCAGCCAGTATCTGCAAAATAAGCTGCAGGGTTCAGTTTGCAAACACTGTTGTGAACCAAACCCTGCGGGGCTCAGTTTGCAAACACTATTGTGAACCAGACCCTGCAGGGTGTGCTGAGCTCCAGTTACTGCTCCTAGTAAGGCTTATTATCCTGTCATAGAAGATGTAAGAAAATCCATCTCTCCCTTTTAAACATGATAAACCTTTGTCACCTACAATGCAATTAATGTTAAAAATAGAAGAGTGCTGATGATAAGATTGTGACTTGTAGGCAATGAGCCATTGTCCAAGTACAGGAGATTTATCTGGCGGGCCAGTCAGCCTACACGCTTTGCTGTCAGTTTGCTGATTGCCATTTCTCTCTGGGTTTGATGAAATATTCATGTCTTTGCTCTGCTCTCTGCAAGCACTATTGATTTCTTGTATAAACGCGGCTATATTTAGTCTAGACAAATGGAATGTGGATTGCTGCTGAATAAATGGGATGAAAGGCCGGGGGTTTGCCTGTCCGTTTCTCTTGGTCGGTGGCAATTATTTATAATCAAGAGTAGTTTTTTGTAAGTTAAAGGTGATTTTTTATAATTTAGTGATTAGTCTCAGAACAAAAGTAAGCACTTAGACACAATCATTCTGTTGGGATAGCGGGTTAAGAAGCCGAATTATGCTCTGAGGTTTACAATCACAGTTATTAAGATTTAAAAAAAAAAAAAAAAAAAAAGGGCCCGGAAAAGTGTATGTTTTCAGAAAAAGTGTGATCAGTAGAAAAGATTTGGTGCCTTTTGTCTTATTTTTATAAAATCTTTTACTAACATATTTTATTAGATACTACCGATCATACAGTTAGAATTCAGTCCTCTCCATTTGCTGCAGTTTCAACTTTTACTGCTTCAGTTTTGCTGTCTCTGCTTACTAGAATATTTCTGTTTCATTTTGGTTTTTTCCTTGGAAACAAATACAGCTGCAGCAGAGAAGAAGGAGAAAATATGCTTAAAATCTCATTCCCCAGTCATTTCCGACAGCATGTTTGTTTTCAGTTAATAATCTTATTTTCCAATGAAGATAGTGGAGGAATGGGAACTGGAGTGGATGTGTTTGTGTTTCACTGTCCTCTTGTGGATGGAATCAGAACTGCTGGGCTTTAGCAGAGACCTTCAGTTACTATTTATTTTCCTCTTGTAGATATGCTGCTTGTTAGTCTTTTGTTCTTTTGAGACAGATAAAGTTACACTCACTCTCTTTACTTGACGTGAAAACCAGAGCTTTACAAGTATTATAGTAAAAATTATCAAAACGCTCTGTTCTGCCTCCTTTTAGTCCCTTTGATTTAAGAGATGGAAAATACAGAAAATAAATCCTCCATTAAGTACTTAATTGCTGGATTAAGAATTTGTAGCATTGCTACAACAAATTGAAATAATTCATTTTCTTAGAAGCCATATATAGTGTGCTATGCACGGTGGTTACTTTTCCAAAAGCTGTATTAAAAGTTCTCATTTTGTGTGTCAAATTATTTCCCCATGTTATATGTTATTCCTTTGTTTATGGCAGGTATATTTATATGCAGTAGCCATGTAGCACTGAGTGGGTTTTCATGTGTAACGCTGTCCTCAGAAAATCTACACCCTAGCTTTGAAAAATCTTTTGCAGTGCAATGGAACTGCAGGGCCTTAATCTAACGCTGAGGAAGTGCCCGGAGTGTTTATTGTGTAGCATCAATAGTGCCTAGGAGATTTTCACTAAATATTGCTCCATTGGGCTATGACATGGTTTAAGAACTGGGTTGTGTGTTAACCTGTTTAGCAGAATATTAATCTGGGAGTATTTCTGCAGAGTGTGGAAAGGAGGTGCTGAAGTTTGCATACAGCTTAGATTGCATTAAATGTCTTGAAAGGTCTGTACATTGAAACAGTCTTTGAGTGAAGCAGGTCTTTTTCCCATAGGAATGCTCTCTGTTCTCCTTCTCTGATTATATTTAATGTGTATGTTTTGCTGTTTTCTTCCCACAGTGGATGTGAAGTCGGAGGTTCCCGTGGGCCTGGAGCCTATCTCACCGTTAGACCTGCGGACGGATCTCAGGATGATGGTTCCCATGGTGGACCCGATTATGCGTGAAAAGCAGCTACAGCAGGAGCTGCTCCTGATCCAGCAGCAGCAGCAAATACAAAAACAACTGCTCATTGCAGAGTTCCAGAAGCAGCATGAAAACCTGACCCGCCAGCATCAGGCCCAGCTCCAGGAGCACATTAAGGTAGCAACATTTTTCATTTATCCCTTACTTTATCTGCAAAATGAATATGCTTAAGCAGACACGGAAAAGGGAACATGCCTGAAAGGTTTGCCGTGACTGAGAGATGGTTTTTGAGTGCTCTTTTCTCTGTATTTGGATGATAAAGACCTTTCAAAGCAAAACTGCTGGCACCTGTGAGTGACTTGCTCACAGCAGACCAAGGCAGTACTATGAGAATCATCAAGCTCATGAAGCCACCACATCCACAAAAAATCGAACTACCTATTTTGCAACCTGCATTTTCAGCTGAACTTCAATATGGCTTTTTTTTTTTTTTTTTTTGTATATACTGTTTTTAGTATATTAAAAGACTGCTTTTTTGAGCTACTGGTTGACTTTGTAACGACAAATCAAATTGATAGGCAAGTGTACAATATTTGCATTTGTAAAACGGAGGCAGGCCCTGATAATGTTGTGTTTTCACTCTTCTCTGAGCTGCCTCATATAGTTCAAAAAGAAAATTATTTATGGGCTTGCATGCACTATGGCAGGATTGCTATAATGGATTTTGACTGGGAATTTATGATCTTGCCTTTCATTTCATTTTTCCTTCTTATCTACTTGCCATTGTGCTGCTGTGCTAAGCTTCCACTTGACGGAGCTGACAAATGCATCAGAGCACTGCAACCAGATTTGGGTGATGCACAGGCAAGGAACAATGTGAAGTTTCCAGGCATCTTTGCCAAAGGAGAAAGAAGTGAAACCAGAGCAGCAGGCTGCTACCTGACACTAGATTTCAATTTGGTGACAGCCAGTAATGCACTGTGCTGCTTAAAAGTCAGTTAAGAGATGAAAAGAAGTGTAAGCATAAAAGCAAGCGCTGATCCTCGGTAACTCAAGGGAATTGTTTTAACCAGGACTGACCTAGAAAACACTACAAACTGCACTTTCTCATGTCTTTTTGTTCTGTGCAAGTTACAACAGGAACTCCTAGCCATTAAACAACAACAAGAACTCCTTGAAAAAGAGCAGAAACTGGAGCAGCAAAGACAGGAGCAGGAACTGGAGAGGCATCGCAGGGAGCAACAGCTTCCTCCCCTCCGAGGCAAAGAAAGAGGACGAGAAAGTAAGAGCCAATGTACCATGAATCCTAATAAGAAACGAGTCTATTCCCCTTTGCATTCTCCCAGCCAAAATGAACTATGAACAGGAACCTGAAGGAAGCCTGTTCTTGTGTGAAATACGCAGGTCGAGAAGTCAAGACTGTGCTTTGAGAAGGGCAGGGCCACCCACTGCACCCACAGAAACACATTTCTGGTTTGTGTGCAGACTTGGAAAACTGCAGGAAAGCACAGTTTGACAGACTTGTATATATGCATCTCAAGAGTCAAGCTCTTTGTATAAAAAAAATGAGGAAATTTGAAAGCGTAAAGCTTCACATGAGAACTTTATGAAGAGCTTATTTCTCAATACAGAAAGCACTATGAAACAGCAGAAAATTAAATTAGTTGCTGAGCATTGTTTCAAGACTGAAAATAAAATTAAATATTTAAGAATATCTTAGGATGAGCCTTCTAAATATTTTGCTAGGACTTTTTCAAACTGTCTTGTGTTTGTTCTTGATGACATTTCATGAGGCAAAACCAAGAGTTATTTCTAGCTCATATATAGCTATAAAGAAAACAACTATGAAGGTTTGTTAAGATTTGATGCTCACTAGAGGGAGACAGATACAAATAATTCTCTTTTGTGGGGTCATTTTGAAAATCAGGTTGAAGTACAGTGTGAAGATATTCAAAATGAAGCTGCCACAAACAGATACTGTTGCTTGCTCTACCAAATGAGCACAAGTATTAACTGACTGAAGCAGAAAAGAGCCTTTTTTTTCCCTGGGTGGAAAAAGATACCACTTCAACAGCTGTAGGTGTACCATGTCACAGCCTTTAGAAATTAAGGTGTCCATGGTGCTTCTAGTACTTTGAAGAACAATGATCCCATAAAGAAATTTCCATCTTACTGACCTAGAAATGTGAGGGTGTGGAAGCTGCAGGAACAAAAGGTTCTTCTATGTAGTATAAAAAAAATCAGTCTCCATATGAACAGTTGGGCTTTATCGGTGTTCCTGCCAGAAGAAGAGCAGAGATGTGACCTCAATGGTTCCCTTCTCAATTTGAGCTTGCTGGGTGGCTGTTCAGGATGTAACAGCCAGCCAAGCAGCTTGTGACCCCTCCAGGCCCAGTTTGTTGGTAGTGATGATCTATTTAATGAGGAGAGCATGGAAGGGAGGTATGGGCAGTGGATCACATGGGACGTGCTCAGCATCTCAGCTGTGGTGTGTCAGGGTTGGGTAAACAAATAGAGTATCAGAAATGCCTTAGTGCTGCAACTTTGAAAGAAATGGGGTTTAATCCCTTTTTTTTATCACTGATTATGGGAAAGCAAAAGATTTTTTGTTTTCATACTTCTTTTTTCCTTAATGAACACTGTTTTGGCTATGAGTAAAAAAGCATGTCCCATGCTGCAAGCTTGAATTGGCAGTTTAACCTTACAATGACATGCTCTACTTTTTGCTCTGTGTTGAGCTAGCCACCAAGAGAGGTCAAAATGCACTCTCTTGTCTGCCAGACGACGCAGGTAGAGGCCCTTAAGGGGCTCCAATTAAAAGCCTCACTGCTGGCTCTTTCTGCAGTGCTCTGCTTATAACCAAGACAGTGTTCAGAGGATACTTTTGCTGTGTTACTGCTATTACTTTATTAAAAGAAAAAAACACTCATTACTAAAAATTCAAACTGACCTTTTGTAACTGTCTTTTTAGTTCCATTGTTGGTTTTGTATTTGGATTGTTGGGAACTATCAGGAAATAATTTAAATTCTTTAGATACATCTGGCCCTGGATAAATGGCCTCATCTACTGTTGAAATATTCCTTATGACTTCACTGGATTTTTGGGTCACAGCCAGCTTCAGGCTTCCACAGAGAAGCATTTAATCCAAATGCTATCTCATTTTGACTTTTTTCCACCAATAGTTTTTATATAGTTTACAAAACTTCCAGCAATAAGGCACAGACTCTGTTTTGGAGTTTGTTTTATTTAAAACGGTAATTTTTTTTTTAAAGTACAGCTAAGATGCATTTAACTCTTGTATTTCTTAGGGGCAGTGGCCAGCACAGAAGTGAAGCAGAAACTTCAAGAGTTCCTGTTAAGTAAATCAGCTACAAAAGACTCCCCAGCAAATGGGAAGAATCATTCCATGAGCCGCCACCCCAAGCTCTGGTACACGTATGTTCAGTATTAAGCTGCTTCCTTGTCTCGTGAGGTATCAGCTGAAACTTGGCAGAATGCTTTTTCAGCAGGGGAGTTGAGAGTCTGCCTCCAGAGCAAGGCAGAAGTTCAACCCAAAGATTAGTGAAAAGCCAGAAGTGTTGTATTTCTGGTTGAACTGAGGAGTATTCAGTGTTCAGTGGTGAGATGAGAACTATACAGAACAAGATTCCCTCAAAAATCTGTATAATTGCTTTTATTTCAGCTGCTTCATCTATAGTGATTATAGCTGTTGCTATCACAAGTTTTACAACTATACCTGTCATTTTTCCAAGTATCTTAAATTTTTGCAGTTAGAACACCTGTGTTTGTCTTGGATTTTGAATCAATCACAAAATGTTTCCTCTTGAAGAGATGCTGCTTTGCTTCCAGTGAAGTTGCTTGAATGGTGCTGGTAATTCACAAGGGTTTTGAGAAAGACAGTGGTCATCTAACTTTTCTGACTCATGGCTTTTAGTATCCAAATTGCATATTCTTATGATAACTTGGCCTTGACAAGAATCTGCTTAGATCATGGAACCACTTGATTTTGTTGAATCTTTCAAGCAGTTTATTGACATGTTAAGAGTTTACAGTTTTGTAGTTTTTATTCCCCACATAAATGAATCCAACAAAATGAATTCTATCTGCGCTTCTGAAAGATTTCAATGTCATGCCTGCATTGACCTTCAACAGGACAAACAGAAATACATATGGTAAACTAGATTTCCATCTTTTACTTGTTCTTTTTAAAAAGGATTGCTGAAGGTTGGCCCTTGGAGTTTGCATTCTGAGCTAACCAGAGCTTTTTGGTAAAATTATTTAATATATAGTTACATTGTGTTTGGTGGAGATACAGTAATAAATTCATTTTTTTCTTCCAAATAATGTGTAAAAAGTCTCTTGAATATGTAAGATTTCTGAACTAATAATCTGAGCTTCAGATGACGGAGTATGAGGAGCTCTACAGAGGATGCCTTCTACTACACTACAGAAAGTAGAACTTCCTCTCATGACAGAGACCTATTATTGATTAACCACACTGTGTTGGAAAGACAAGCAGAGTCTGGAAAAGGCCAAGTAAAATTATGTTTAGATAAACACAAAGTTTGAAAGTTTTTCTCCTTTCCGTCTCTAGTTAGAAATATCAAGCAAACTCCCCCCACTCAAAAAAAAGCCAGAAAAACAACCCCTGTTTCTGAGCCAAGTGATGCAATTTCTATGTGGTTGTTCAGAAAGCTCTGCACACAGTATTTCTTTCATCCAGCAGCTGTCAGAAAACACTCTTCCAGCTTGGAGCTTCTCTGCTGACATGAGTGCTATGTGCTGCAGGGTGGTATGCTCACAAAATTTACAAATTGAACTTAAAGTCAAGGTTTCATTTACCTCATCCACTAAATAATTCAGTGGAGTGGGGTATCCAAGAGATAAAAATTCAATATTTCTGGTTATTTTATACAAGCCCTTGTGCCCTGAAAATCCCCCACATTTTAATAGGGAAGGCTTGATCGATATACGTCTATTTGTGCGTGATAAACAAGCCTTAAACAGCTTTTGCTGTGTGTCAGCTGATTCATATTAAAAAGCAACCACCTGAAATGGTCAGTTCCCATAGCTGGTGGTAGACCCTGCCTGTAGATCAACATGAATCTTATCCTATGAGACTTCTGTAATGAGTGCAAAAAATGTGTTTTTGGGAATCCCAAGGAGTTCCATAACTTACTGTAAGAGTGAAATTGGTTACATGAGCCTGTGGTTTGCGCACACTTGGACGAACAAGAACATAAACACAGCTGAGACATGTACAACATGTGTGGATAGTTACTGCTGGTCACCTCAGTGACAGCTAATTTGTGACCTCTGTGTCTGCTGCAGGGCTGCCCACCATACCTCACTGGATCAAAGCTCTCCACCCCTGAGTGGGGCCTCGCCACCATACAAATACACTTTACCAGGAGCACAGGATGCTAAGGATGATTTTCCACTTCGTAAAACGGGTGAGTTAGCGTCATTTATTCGAGCGCCTTGCCCAGCAATCCTCCCACCCTTTATTTTGACCAGGCTGTCCACTAGCAAGGCATGTATTATACTCCAAAAATCCTGTTCAAGGTGATACTATGAGTAAGCTCAAAGGTCTAGACTGCATATTTCCAAGGTCAGCCTGGCCACATGGTACTGAGAGTCGGTGTTTCTCAGTGCTGACAGCTGGTGTAGGCTTCAGTTCTGATAAATTTTGTTTCTAAACAGATCATCATTTCATGGATCTTTATTTTCTCTGTCTTTCTTCTGGTTTTAATAACTCTCTCTGCCCTGCTTGGTAGATACAGTATCTGTCTTCAGATGGTATTCTGCTTTTAGACAATGTTTTTCAGGGCATTTTGAGAGGAAATCATGGAAGGAGGAGGAATTGGATGAATATTATATTTTGTGTCATTGATTGTCAGAGTTTGTGTGTCTATCACAGACTTGCAGAATATTCTGAGGTGGAAGAGACCCAGAAGGATTGTGGAGTCCAACACTTAAGTGAATGGCCCATACAGGGATGGAACCCGTGACCTTGGTGTTACCAGCACTGTGCTGTGTCCCTATACACACATCTGCATGTCTTCTGACACATAGAAAATGTTCTTTTGATGGTTTTAGAATATTTTGGAAGATCTAACAATTGAATATTTTATCTTGACAGCAGGTGAACTGTAGACTTAGCTTTTTCTGCACCACAAAGAAAGCTAGAATGGTGGTGGAGTCCATGTGGCTGTTGCCTCAGGACCTTGGTGCAGTGACTGGTATCCAGGAATGCAGGGAGACACTCAGAGGAGGGGGGGAAAAGGAAAAGAAAACATTAGATCGCTTATTGCATGAGTCTGCTGTTGAGTGATATAGTTACGTTCAGAGAGAAAGTCTGACCCCCTACCGTGCTAACAGCCTTTGAATGTGATTTAGCCACTGGGAGATTGAAAACTAACTGCAAAACTGACTTGAAAAGAATTGGCATTCGGAACCAGCATGTATTCAGAGAGAAAATCCAGCCTGTATCTAATACTTTGGGGCAGACTCTCTAAGCTCATATTATATCCCCAAATACTTTCAAAGGAATGGAAGCATGAAAAGCAGAATGCTAATTTATTCTAGCTGAATTACTTTTTGTACTACATGGTAGCAATATAACAAGATTCTATAAAATCTTGTTCGGGCTGTTCATCACAATAAACCCTTATGTGGTTCTCTGCTTAATACCACAGGATAGCATATATTTTCTATGCCAATAGACTATACATTTTCATTTTGTAGAACAAAATTCTACGTCTTCTAAATGCTGTGAATTCATCTACATGTATTTGAAATGCAAGCTTCAATTTTTCTTCCATGTTTATGTATCTTAAACATTATGATTGATATTTATGATGTGTCAGACTGTTGATCTGTAAAACAAAACATTTTCAAACTTTATAACAGTAAAGTTCTCGTGCAGCTGCTAATACTTTTATATCTCTGTGGGGGTTTCAAAATATTCCTTAATTCAATTCCCATTGTCTGCATAAGAGGACTATAATATAATTAAATCCAGATGTTTTCTATATGCTATTCCAAATATTTGGGCATGCAGTGCATCAGTTCCAAAATTGAACAAAGGACATGATGACTCTCTGAAAAGATATCTACAGAACAAATAGACAAATACTAATATAATCATTAGTACAACCGTTTCTATGACATTGACATAGTGATTCTGATAAGAAAATATAAATGAAGTGTACAGCATGTTGTATGTTACCAACAGGGGATATTTGATATCTCTCCATATCCGTGAAAATAACAACTGTTAATATCCTGTTTACACATCCAGTCTCTCTGTGTACTAGAGATGTTTAATTCCAGTCTTCAGCAACATCCCCACAAAGCTTTCAATGATTGTTCATCAGGTTGAGTGTAAAAGCAACAGGGAACCAAATTGACACAAGTCAAATGACCCTAAACTGATCTGGGTGGCTCTAGGGCCATCCTCCAGGCAGAGGGGACATTGTGGAGCCTGTGACATCCTCACGGGACCTTACTAGACAAAGATGTCCCACGAACACTCACGTATATGGACAGGCTGTAAGCCTGCAGAAATCTGACCTTTGCCATGAGGGGTGAACCTCTTTTCCTTCCCTTTAGGCCATGAACGCTTATTGCCACTGGCTCCTGGTAAACCCTCTGTGGTGCTGAACCTGCGTGAAGTCAGCAATTCATATGAAAGCAGACCTCACATTCCTTTCAGCCTTAAGAAAGAAATACCTGTTGTGACTTTTAATTGCAGCTTTGTTTTGCCTTTTAAGTTACTTTTTTTTTTTTTAAATCTTCATAATATAAGATACAGAGGTATCTTTCTCTTCTCCAACGTTGATAAAATGCTCTCATAAGATAATTCTGATTGAATCAGGTAATCTGAGATCAGATTTAATGGGAAACAAAGCTGAATGATTCTTTCCTGACATCCTAATGTGTTTTTCAGTGCTGGGGGAACATCAAGTGTCACACAGGCATTGTAAATCATAG